>NC_137832.1:16997221-18197221 GCF_963921795.1 Nannobrachium achirus
TGTGTGTGTGTGTGTGTGTGTGTGTGTGTGTGTGTGTGTGTGTGTGTGTGTGTGTGTGTGTGTGTGTGTGTGTGTGTGTGTGTGTGTGTGTGTGTGTGTGTGTGTGTGTGTGTGCGTGCGTGCGTGCGTGCGCGTGTGTTTGGAAACAGTGAATAACACTAATTAGTGCTAGTGAGCAGAAACATTGGAGCACTATGAAATTGAAGCTGTTAAACCTTTTGTTTCATCACTTCAGGTTGCATTTGTTCATCCTCATATCTGTATGAGTTTTCTCTCCTGATTGGATTAAATTAGTTTTAAACAGCTGCTGTCTTGAATAATACTGTACTTGAATAAGTTCAAGTTACTTTACTTTACTGGAGTATATCCAATTTTCTATACTTTTACTTCTACTCCACTACATCTCAGAGGTTAATTGCGACCGTCAGGTCGCAGTTACTATCAAAACCTCCACCGGCTGTCAGTCAGTCAGTCCGTCCGTCCCTCTGTCAGTCACGCCACACGTCACACTTTTCCCCTACTCATATCTCCGCCACTGTTCCCCCGATCCATGCCAAACTTTGAACACACAATCCTTGCTTGCCAAATCACAACCCCCACCATTTCTCACGTGGCCCTCTTCTAGCGCCACTACGAGACCAATTCTTGCAAGACACATTTTTGGACACTGCTCGTACAGATGTTGCCCTAAAATCACGCAAAGCGGTACACACTACACAGTATGACTACACTCATGTCATCAACATCCACCCCTCATTTCTCACATGCCTCTGTTCTAGCGCCACCATGAGACCGATTCTTGCTAGACCCATTTTTGGACACTGCATTTTGACACTACATTTTGCCCTAAAATCACGCAAAGTGGTACACAGTATCTCTACTGTCATCTCATCAAGATGGATCCGTCCCATATTTGATTATATCTATATATTGAGTTACTTTTCTCAGTGGGTAATGCATTAACGTATAAGAGATTATCTTTTTAATGGCAGTAACGTTGTAACCTAACGAGTTACTGTACTTTAACAATAAACACAACTGATGATTACTATTCCAATATAGAGCTATTTAACACTGTTACTGACTAAACACTATAGCAATGATCACTATTCCAATATAGAGCTATTTAACACTGTTACTGAATAAACACTATAGCAATGATTACTATTCCAATATAGAGCTCTCTCTCTCTCTCTCTCTCTCTCTCTCTCTCTCTCTCTCTCTCTTTATATATATATATATATATATATATATATATATATATTTATTTATTTTTTCTTCTTTTCTTTCTTACACACACACACACACACACACACACGCACACACACACACACACACACACACACACACACACACACACACACACACACACACACACACACACACACACATACACACACACAAACACAGACACACACACACACAAAGGAAGAGGCTACCCCTGGATACTGACAGAAGGCTTGAATGAAGGCATAGGGAGATTCGTAGGAGAGGCAAGGAGGGGCACCAGGATCAGTGCGGTGGGCATCACTCCCTGGGGCTTTGTGCAAAACAGAGACCAGTTGATCGACCCTCAGGTATTGACACACAAACACTGTTTACACATATTGTTTACCTCCACCTAATTCTTGCTACAGTAAAGGGTTTTGCACACATGCAGACAAAAAACTGACGATTTAATGTCTTTAAAGAAAACAATGATTCTCTATGACCTAATGCACACCGGCTCCGAATTTGCCATGCGGCAGTGCGTTTTCTTTCCCAATCGAACCCAGTTCGATTTGTGCGTCTTGTCGCATGCGGTAAAAAACTCATCACTCCTTTTATGACTCCTTTTTGGAGTCATATCCATATTTGGGAAAAAAATCTTGTCCACATTTTGTACAACTTTAAAAACAATCAACTGCAACTCGAATCACACTGGCAAATAAATTCCTTCCTGTGCGAATTCTATTGTGGGCGAGGTCGCTTTTCCCCTAAGGGCATCTTACTGGTAATGTATACTATTACATACAGTACATACATAGAGTAGAAGTAATTCCTGTTTTCTTTCAGGGCAGAATCATTCAAAACCCTGCTCAGTACTCTGTTGAGGAGAGAACCAGTGACTCCTGTTGTCTGGAGAAGAACCATAAGTTCTTCCTGCTGGTGGATAATGGGAGTGAAGGCCGCAGAGGAGGAGAGAAGAACTTCAGGGTCAAGCTAGAGGAACACATCCCCCTAGAACTCACCTCCACACAAGCGACAAAATACATCAGGGGTAAGAGATGGTGGACATTCACAATTTGTTTGTTAGTGGAATTACATTAACCTAAAGCTAAGCATAGTATTAGGCTAGTTAACTGTTTTTTTTCTTTTTCTTTTAAAAACTGCTACAAGAAACTATAGGCAACAGCTATTGATTATTGTCTTAGTGATTATTCCATCTTTGACTTTTTTGATTAATCACAATGTAAATAATCAAAACGTCATATGGATTATTTAATTATGTACTCATTATTATTTGATAATCAAAGGTTGTTTTTCACTCAGTAGAATCACAAGCCCTGAAAATCTAACCTACCCCTACTTTATCATTTACTGCCATTAAACCCCCAGGCCAGGAACAAATCTTTGTGTAGTACAGTACATGTACAGTATACAACATTTGTTTGTAATTTTTGAGCGGTGCAAACCGCTCCTATGGACCGCTTTTTTTTACCAAAATTATGATGTCACTAATGATGATGACATGAGTTAGCTAGACCAATGAAACACTTCGATTCTGTTGATTTGTCCATGATGTCATAGGCACAGAGGCACCCGATTGGTTCACCCTGATTTAGAACGCGTTTAGGCCGCAGAAAATACGTCATAAAAAACTATGTCATAGGCACAGAGGCACCCGATTGGTTCACCTTTAAGGCCGAAGAAAATAAACACGATGTCCAATCAAATGCTTACTTGATTATGAATTGACCAAACTGAACAGACCAATGAATTTGAATTTCAAAATTGTATTAAATTAATATCACCCATAAGCAGAGAAAATAACCACACTTTTAGACAGACTGTGGATAATTTCAGGTTATAGATGACAGGCAGCTAATACAAGTTTAAAATACAAATAAACAGCCTTTGAAAAACCTCTTATATTATTTAATATATTCAATTTAAAAGGGAAAAGCATATGATTATTTAAAGAAAAAAACAAGGCTTGACTCCCTAAATATGTTTGCACCGCTCACTTCGCACGGGTGCGATTTTTGAATAATATAAGAAAACTTGGTCAGGCGTTAGAAGGCGTTAGCATCGGCCTCAGGCCTAAATGGGGTAAACACTGTGTTTATTGGGGTTGCCTTCCATGATTTTCGTGTGTGGGAACCCTCCAAATTGTGGTGCGTGCGCTTCACGGCATGCATAATGGTAAACTGAAAATCTGAAGGTTGGCAGGTCTGATAATCCGAGTTGAGTTATGATTTGACAAAATTACCTTTTTTCCCCTTACAGACAGAAGCAGAGAGCAGCAGACCATTCCTGTCCTCTGCATGCTCATATCAGGAGAGTTATCCATACTGGAGGTACAATCACTGCTTCTTAATGCTATAATATTCACTCATCCAATATTATTTCACAATCACAATGATTGTATACAGTATGACTTAACTTTTATGAGCCAAGAGACTTAAAGGGGAATACCACTCTTTTCCAACATTGAACTATGTCATTCGATCAGTGACATCATGATGTACTCTTTGGCTTGCCACACAACAACTCTAAGGTATATTAATGACATAGTACAAGGTTGAAAACGAGTGGTATTCCCCTTAAGTGTAATGGGTGCTTTTGTATACTGAAATGACATCTATGTATTCATATTCATACATCGGAAGAATGTAAAGAAATAAGAACCAGGCTGTAAAAGTAGTAGAAGAAGAAGCAATGTTGACATAATTTATAATCTCTCTCCCAGACGGTGGCTCTGTCGCTGAAGAACCTTGAAACACCCTTGCTGGTGCTGCCAAAGTCAGGAGGTGTGGCTGCCCTCCTGAGTGACATCTTGGAGGACCAATCATTTTCCGGAAATGTAGTGGAAAAACTGCTCGATAAACACTTCCCTTTAGAAGCCCAGTCATGGGATTGTTCTGCGAAGGTAAGAGCAGTAATTGGTGCATGTTACGAACCGAACAAATAGGTCTAGGGGTTTAAAAGGTTTGCAAAAGTTAAAACAGAGGCATGCTGAGCATTGGAGGAACAAATAAAGGAGACAATACAGGGTTAAGAGTTCAAAAAGGTGCAGAGTGCTTTACTTTCTTTTTTGAAACAAAAATACTATTTACAAATATTTACAAGTTACTTTGAGAGGGTCAAACCTAAATAACCCACTGCCAGGGGACGAAGATGTTGCCAATAAATAAATAAATAAATAAATAAGCAGCGAGGAATTCAGACAGTCTAATATAACTATTCAAGAAAACAAAAGCCTGCCTGCCTAACTACTCTATCCAGTACGGAAAAATGTAAAGGTGGCAACCATCCCTTACAGTGTGTTTTAACAGTGATTCGACCAACGTGTTGTCAATGTATAGGGGCCCCTGTCTTACCTGTCCCAAGGCAGCTAGGGCATACTGTATACATTAGAATTGACCAAAAGTAGGAGAACAACTAATGTTTCAAAATTAGCAAACAAACAAACGACTGGTGTGGGTGACAGAGAGCTAGAGCTGAATCAAACTTTTACAGTATCGGAGTGTTAAGCCATGGCGCAATTTTGTTGTCAGAGTCAGACCCCTGCCACTTCCAGTGGGGCCAGCAGTTGCATTGTTAATATGCGCAGTGCTGTGTCCCTCGCTATTTCAACGGATCCGAGACAAAAATAGCGACTAAAGTATAATTCTACCACTTTCCTGTCAACAAGAAAGAGAAGAGGAAACGCTGCAATTTTCCCAGTGGTGGAAAGAAACGTGGAAAACGCTAGCCCTTTCTGGTTCTCCAGCGCATTGGTGTGTAAAGTAACTAAGTACATTTACTCAAGTACTGTACTTAAGTACACTTTTGAGGTATTTGTACTTGAGTGTTTCCAATTTTAGCCTACTTCTACTCCACTACATCTCGGATCCAAATATTGTACTTTTGCTCCACTGCATTTACAGAGAATTTCTATATTGCTAGAATGAGTTCTCCTTGACACTATGGGTGCGTTCGGAAACCCGCACCGAGTGTGTGCTCGGTGTAGTGAGTGCAGTGGGCGTGACGTTGGAGAGTGCGTTCAGTGTGGCTTACGAACAACCAGTTTTAACAGGCAGCTGTGTGCTTTTTCACTCTGAAGGCAAACTTTCTGAAAAGCAGCAGTTTTGCTAAGTATGCTAACGTAACATTGACATTAAGGAGATGTAATTCATAGCATTGGCATTACCTGCTGTTAGTTTACACGTTAATGTGTGTGAAACTATCAAGGCCAAACGACCAATTAAGCTGCAAATGCTGCATTTTGCGGTAATTTCCTCCATTCTTCACAGCTGAGAAGCGTTCGAGACATGGCTATGAAAACCAACCAATCAGAACACCGAACCACCGCACCACACCGCCTAACCCCATCTTCTGAGTAGGGTTGGTGAGTGCGTGCACTCAACACACCAGTGCGCCGCGCACTGGATTTCCGAACGACAACGCACCAAGTGCACCGAATAAACGAACGACAACATGGCACACAAGTGCGTTGAGTGTGCATTTCCGAACGCGCCCTATGTCACCGATGAGCCCTTGCGAGGCAGGAAAGGCTGCGCTCACTCGTCTGTGGTAAAAATAAAAAAATATGGTTTGTTAGGCCTACTCACCAAAACAACGACGGCGTAAGGGTGTTGAAAGCCTACTTTCCTTTGTGGGAACACTCAAATCCCCCTCTCCACTCTAAAATACACTATTGGCCAGAGAAGAAACTGTTTCACTGGAGGTTTTAGTTACTCCACACCGCCCTCTACAGATCTTGTCAATAGAAATGTCCATTGACCACATTTTGCCTTCTGGTGAAATATTCTCTTCTCTGGATAAAAAGTGTATTTTAGACGTGATGTGGGGGGCTTTGAGTGTTCCCACTAAGTAAAGTAGGCTTTCAACTCCCTAAATTCGTCTTTGTTTTGGTGAGTAGCGAAACTGTATCTTTTATTTTAACCACAGACGAGTGGGCGCACTGCCGGTAATGCGAGCGCAAGGGCTCATTAGTGACATAGCGTTAGGGCGAATTCCCTTGACGCTATAGACTAGAATTATCCTTTATTATGCCCCGTGGGAGAACAATTACATGAATAACTATTCGAGTTTAAAACATTAAAACTCCTTTTAACTCCCAATGGTTCCTTTCTGAAAAAGGAGTGTATAGTAAAAAAGATTCACGGGTTCCAACATTGTTGTTTTGAATGGTGAAGATAGGGGCTGGAGACACTTTAGCCCCACTTTTCTCCGCCTACAAAATGATGTCAGACTTAAGAAGGGGATAGGGCAGCAGAGGAGTATGATTGGTGGAGGCGGAGTTAGGGAATCAACGGCTGACGAATCCACAATGGATGGGGACCCAAGAAACAGTGGAACGTAACATCCAAAGTGTAACGATACAAACCCAGTGGAATGTAACAGTGTACAGTGATGAGGCTGAATATGTAGCCAATCACAAATCTGATTCTGAATATTCAGTTGTCAGTGATATTTAGGATGTAGATAAAGGTGGATGTCAGTGGAGAGGAGAGGTTCAAATTGGGAATGGGAACACTTTGGGTGAACACTGTAACTTTAGTTTGAACAGTGACGTAGTCGCAGCACACAAAACAACTCAATAATCCAAGAAGAAGTTCAGTAGGTAGCGGTAATGCAATGCTTCAGCTCTATGGGAATCTATGAGGATTTGGCGAACTTTACACTTTATTTTCTTATCTTAAACATTTTCATTAACACTTTGTTTTCGGTCCCTAGTTTAAAGTATTGTTTAATTCATCATGATTTGTGTTTAGTGAATCATGGTCATGTTAATTTTAAAATTAATTATAAAGTAGGCTTTGTTTCTTGGCTTTGTATTGGCTATACAGAGAAAAAGACCCGCCCTCCAGCCAATAGCATTCACTGGGCACCATTTCTGGAGTGGATATAGAAAGATGGCGTATTTGCACTTACTGAAAAAATAGGCTTCATTTACGATCTGTAGAAACCAATAGCGTGGCTCTGTCCATTTCTTTTTTTTACAACCTACACTACAGGCTGTTAAGACCAGCCATATACTGTATTGTATTATATTGTATTTAGATTAATGGTAGTATTTGGTACACTGCTTGTATTGTATTACTTTCTGTATTATCCAGTCTGAGGTGGAGAGTTGGAGAGGTAGAGACTGTTGATTGTCAACTTCAGTGACACTCGGATGGAATTTATCCTTTTCTGGCTCCACTATTGTTCCTGTCACTTGTATGTTGTAAATATGTTAGTGGGAGAAATATGTGAACAGGGTATTCACTTCCGGCAGAAAGCATGAAAATTTGCACCTAGGGGTATTTTTGTGTGCTGAATTCAAAAATTGACGGATCCAAGCACTTTTCTCAAATTCACTTTTCTCTAATTCACTTACCATACAGGGAAAAAAGACCCCCCAAAAAATCTTCTTTAAGTAGCATGTGAGGGGTCTATCTAGGGGGAATTTGTTTTGCACAAAAAAACATTCCTTGGGGTAGAAATGGACCCCACAAAACTATGGTTTAGTGATGAGTCATCACTTTTCACAGTTTTATAGGGTCCATTTTTAGCCCAAGGAATGTTTTTCGTGCAAAACAAATGCCTCGCAATGCATTCAGAATCATGAAAACCCCCTAGATAGACCCCTCACATGCTTTTTTGGGGGGTCTTTTTTCCCTGTATGGTAAGTGAATTAGAGAAAAGTGAATTTGAGAAAAGTGCTTGGATCCGTACATTTTTTAATTCTGCACACAAAAATACCCCTAGGTGCAAATTTTCACGCTTTCTGCCGGAAGTGAACACATTAGCCTATTTTTGTTACATATTTCTCCCACTATGTTGTGATCCTTTCCCCTAGATGTTTGAGGTCAGATCTTTGCTTCAGAGCATCTGCCAATTCAGGGAGCTGATAACAATCTACCATGAAGAGCCGTTGAGAGAACAAGCCATTGATATAGCCATGATCAAAACCCTGATGACAGGTACAATATAGAACAATAATTAATAGTCCTTTCTTCTGGGAGGTGAAAAACACTGTGGGCTACATGAACAAACACTCAGAAAGGTCATTCATTTGGACCAGAATTACATTTGAATATTGCTCAGAAATCGAAATTTTTGCTATTTCCTATTTTTATAAGGACCTCTTAAAGGTCCTACACCATGCATTTAAAAATAATTTATATAACACTGTTTGTGTCCCAAAAACGTTTTTGAAAAGGTTTGAGGCTAAATTACCACTCCTGAATACAGAGCCCCTGTCATTTCTGCCTGGCTTTCAGAGCATTTTCAGCTGCAGTACCACCTTGTCCTGAGTGGGAGGACTGCGCTATTGAGCCAGTTTTGGCCCCACACTCCTCCCCACCTCCTGCTCAGCAGGCCTGCCCACCCCTCCCCAACCCTCTCCCAGCTCCTCCTGCCTCCTTCTCAGGCCTGCCCACCCCTCCCCAACCCTCTCCCAGCTCCTCCTGCCTCCTTCTCAGGCCTTGTGACATCACAAATCTGACATTTCACAATCAGGACCGTTCTGAGACATGCTAACATAGATCTGCCCATAAACTGAGAAAGACACAATGGTCAGAAATAGGACTTTGTGAGGATAGAAGTTGCTGGTGGGACACCAAGAAAATACATAAAAATTGGAAAAATGAAAATTCATGGTGTAGTCCCTTTAAAGATAAGAAAAAAACAATGTCACATTTGAATAGTCTACTTTTGGTTCCTGCACTAATTATGGTTGATTTAACTGTGTGTGTGTGTGTGTGTGTGTGTGTGTGTGTGTGTGTGTGTGTGTGTGTGTGTGTGTGTGCGTGTGCGTGTGTGTGTGTGTGTGCGTGCGTGCACGCTCGTGCTTGTGTTTCAGCCAGTAAGCATCATGCATCAGGTAATACTTTCCCTTACAGTAAGGAGCTGATTTTAGCAATGAACTGGAACAGAGTGGACTTTGCCAGCAGTCAGCTCTTCAATGATGACATCAGTGATGACATTGACTGGACGGTGAGAAATGGGAATGGGGGCATGTAATGTTGAATTCACACATAATCACTAAATACTGCCACTTAGTGGAACAGAAATATTACTACTGTAGATTTGGACTTACTAATGGTCCCACTAAATATTATGTTGTAGATTCCGTAACCCATTAAAAAACATTACAAACAACCTTGTAGGCCTACTCATGCTTAAAGACAAACACTCACTCTTTTTTTTAGGATAATGAATTACACAGGAATCTCACTATAGTCTCCTTTTTTGTTTGCTGGTCTACATAAAAAAAAGGAAAAGAAAGTTGTTTAACCTGTCCCTGTTTTACCTCCACTATGTCCAGAGGGATGAAGCTCTGAAGGACTGCATGACGTACGCACTGCTCAATGACAAGGCGCAGTTTGTACGTCTGTTCATTAAGAAGAAGTGCGACTTCAAGGAATACCTGACTTATGGCCTCCTGGAGAAACTCTATAGCAGAGTGGATGAAGACACACTGCTCTACAAGCTGCTACTGAAGGAGAGACTGGGAACCTCAAACCTTGACTCTCTGAAAGAGATCAGCCTGTTGGAGGTGAGTTTAGCTTAAAGGAGTCGTTCAGACCAAAACACATACTGTAGGGTTAAATCTGCCTTTTATCATACCCCTTCATACCTGCTTTAGTCGATTTTTTTCATAACTGCCCCTGTTGCTAGATTTCGGATGCCCCTGTTGCTAGATTTTCGTGGGCCCTCTCATAACAGATAGTGGGCCCTATCGTGGGCCCTATCATAGTAGATAGTCCTTAGGCTAGTGCGGTTATTTCTTTAGCTTCAAAGTTAGTATTTATTTTATTGGATTGTGTTTACACAACGTCCTGAGACCAACTAAACCGCTGTTTTGACCTCACAGGCACCCTTACTTGTCAAACAGACGAGAAGGTCCTCTGCTCCTCCCCTCCCTTTCTAGGCTCTCCTCTCCCTGCATTTCGGCATGTAATAACTGCTGCACGAATTACGCCAATTATATATACATCAAAACGCGCCCGCCCTCTGTTCTTATTGGCTGAGCTTTAAACAGCTATAACTCCAGTTCGCAGCATGGTACCGTCTCGTAACTTGGTGTGTGTACTTAGACGGCCGATAGGAATGATATATTGTAGCCTCTCTGTCTTCCTTTTGGCTGGACTTTAAACATCCATAACTCCAGTTCCCAACATGTTACTGGTCTCAAACACAGTGGGTGGTCCCACAGACCCAACAGCTAACCGCTAATGCTAACCACTACTTCCGCTAATGCTAATATGCTAATGCTAATGTTAAAAAAGGTAATGCTAAAAAATATTAATGCTAAAAATTTTAATGTTAAAGATAGTGCGAAAAATGTTAATGCGAAAAATGATAATGTTAAAAATGATAATGCTAAAAATGCTATAATGCTAATACTAATGCTAACACCAACCGCTACACAAGGTTTCACACACTTACCGAGCTGCAGGCACACATTTATTAGACATTTTCTTTTCTGGTGTGTAATTTGCAGGTGAATAATATATTGATAATTCTATACTGTATGAGTCTTTCTTCTGAAGAAAGAAAGAAAGAAAGAAACAAAGAAAGAAAGAAAGAAGGAAAGAACGACTGATTTGAGAGGAAATGTGTCATCTGTGACACATTCGTGACTGTGACTTAATTACCTTAATTACCTTATTGCAGTAAAGTGCTAGAAGTAAACTGCCCATTCATTTACACCACAGGGGATCACAGATGTCAACGTCTGTTATTGGTGGAGCTTGCAGTTACTGCGGAAATAGCTATTGCCCCCTCTCAGCCAGTCTTTCTTTTACAAATATGATGTGCTATTTTAAAGATGAAAATAAGAGCGTCCGCAGAGATGAAAATCACTGTGTCAGGGCGTCAGGCCATATTCTTGCATATGTCATTCGCAATGATTTGTGGGAGTGTAGTTTTGTCACTTTTGACAAAAATAATGTACAAAGTGTTTTTTTCAGCTTTCTAATTAATTGCTGCATGAAAAAATTATAATAATAATAATAAAAAGTTAAGTGTAATGATTTGTCAGCACCCAGGTAGGCTTTGTCAGGGACTTAAATTACATTTAATTACTTTCTGAAATGTCTATGTATGAAATGAATGTGGAAATCGCTTTCGGCACAGGAGGCAGGGCTTAAACTGTGACGCCCTATTTCTTCTTTCTGCCTATTCTCTCTCTCTCTCCAGGTGTCAGGCGTCTTGAAGAAGCTCATGGGTGAAGAGAAGTTGTTCTACCTCACTGCTCTGGATCTAGAAAACTTCAACTCTGGCAAAAAGGCTCTGCAGGTATTCTTTTGTATACTGTAATACTGTTATGTTGTTTCATTTACTCATTAAACATGAACCGTAGTGTCCCTGTTCTGGGGTTGAACACTTTAGGAATATAAGCCTAACTTATCTTAGCTCTCGCCTTTGGATCAAAAGGTCATGGGTTCGATCCCGGGCACCGCCAACTCGGCATATGAGTAGCATGAGTAGCAAGTCATGCGGTAAGTACTGGGAGCTGATGGTAGGTGTGGCGCTCTTGCCTGACTGCGAGCGCCAGACATCTCACACTACGTTCACTACGTTTCACTCCGGGAGAGTCTGAGATTACCAGGGCAGATTCTATTTCGGCGTGGGCGGGCTAAAGCCTATTGACGTCACACACACACACACACATACACACACACACACGCGACGTGGCGTGACATTGCAAAAATACGTTATTTCTCATAACATATTATATGTCTGCATGTTTACGTTAGTGCAAAATGGTATTAAAACGTGAGGAAACGGCACTATTTCATAGTTTATTAATAATACGAGTCGAGTCTGACTCCGCCATGACAGTTTTCACGGACCAATCAGAGTCCACTAGAATCTCACGTGGGCAGAGGACACCAATCAGAGTCCACGAGCGAGTCTCACGTGAGCTCAAGAGCTCTGTTTGGAGGGGGCTGGGACCGGAGCATAGAGTTCACGTGCCCCAAGCATACAACCCTGATTGGCCCATTCAATGCGCCCGCTCTTCAGGCGCGTTTGAAATGGATTAAAATATGTGCAGCTTCAGTCCACACTACAAACCACCCACCAACAGGGGGGGGTGATGTGCGGACTGAAGTGTCAGGCTAGTGGCGCTCCACCTCAGCAATCCTGCTCCGGTGGGGGGAGGGGTGGCACAGTGGTGCAGTCGGTAGTGCTGTTGCCTCACAGCTAGAAGGTCCTGGGTTGATTCCCGCCAGGGACGCGGGGGGCGTGTTCTCTCCTCCGCGCCATGAGTGCCCATACCCTAGGTGGGGTTGGCAAAATGGCCATTCTGCGTGGAGTTTGCATGTTCTCCCCGTGTCACCTAAGGTAGGTACCCTCACTAAAACATGCAATAATCCTGGTTGGATCCTACCCTAAAATGAAGCCAGGGAAAAGGGACCCGATCTGGCCGGATCTTTTGACCCGAAAGCCCCGAACTTTGTACGGTGCTATATTATGCTTACTTTTTCACTTCGAGACACTTTGTAGACAGAGCGCTCCTCGCCCGCCTCTCTGAGCGTAATGGAGGACAGTTACATTTTCAGCTCAGTCCCCAGCTCAACAATCACACCGCGACATCCACAACAAACACAAACCTCCATGTTGTTCAACTTCAGTGCAGCACTTGAGATTGGCTGCGCTGCAGGACTCATTCAATATGCGAAAATAGACGATAATATGATTTTTGGAGCGTAATTTCAATGCATGTGTTATTAAAAATTATACATATTTTAAAATTGAAGGGTTTAATATAGTATACATACACAGTATCTTTTTAAAGCTTGGGTCCTCTCGGATCCTTGTGGGTAATACATTTCAGGCCACCCCGAAGATCTGCTGCAATTGGACCCTACCCCACCCTGCCCCGAGGGACAAATCAATATTTTGGAACCGAACCGGCAAAGTTCCCGTGCTACCTACTTCATACTCTGAGCCAACGTGGACATTCTATGTTGGCCGGCGGATCTCGCCGGTTGTTCCGGCGTCTCGAAATGATAACATTTATTTTATACAATTAAAATGTCATGAACCAGCACAGTTATAGGGGGGTTTGCCCAGGCTTATTTTTCTTCCGATCGCCAAAATAAGCCTGGGTTTCCGAGGCTACCTACTTCATAGTTCTGTTCTTCTCTCCTCACTCAGTGTGCCGAAGAGCTGCTAAACAGAGAATATTCATACAGGAACAAGTTCTGTGAATCCCCCTGGAATCATCTCTTTATTTTGGCTGTCCTACAGAACCACAGTGACATGGCTGTCCTCTTCTGGGAGAAGGTAAAACACAGAGAAAGCTGAATGATTTTTTTCTGTTCTTCTCTCCTCAGTGTGCCGAAAAGCTGCTAAACAGAGAATATTCATACAGGAACAAGTTCTGTGAATCCACCTGGAATCATCTCTTTATTTGGGCTGTCCTACAGAACCGCAGTGACATGGCTGTCCTCTTCTGGGAGAAGGTAAAACACAGACACAGAGAAGGCTGAATGATTTTTTATTTATTTTTTATTTTTTTAACATGCACATGTGTAACGTGGCCAGGATTCAAAACGGATGCAAACATTATCTGAACTTGTAAACTTTTGACTTAATTCATACAGGACTTAGTGCAACAACAATTACCTGCTGGGTTTGACCTCTACAGGCAAAGATAACACATGTATATATATATAATATACATATCATTGTGACCGATGCTAACATTATCATCATGGTGGCCGATGCTAACATTATCTTTACTTGTAAACTTAATTCATACAGGACTTTTACAATTACCTGCAGCAAGTGGTTCAAAGCACAAAATATTAAAGTTAGCTCCTCCACTGGTTTTGACCTCTGCCGGGAAAGTTAAAGACGTGATTTGTTCCCCCCTACAACATGATCATCATTCAAATTATGTTTTTGTGAGGCCCCACCCACCTTTTCATTAAGTATGCTTTGTTGTCAGGTGGGTGGTGACCAAGCTCAAGTTAACACACCCACTGTTGCTGTATGTTAAAGAGGGGAAGGGATGATTTTATGATGTCCTTAAAGCGGTGTACTGGGTCTTTTGACTCAGAAGGCCCTATTTTGAACAAGCTCATATTCCTTAAGCAACAACAACAAGAATCTAGAGCCAGACCAATGTATTAGTCGAACAGATGTCGGTCGTTTTTGGACCCCGATGTCGGCATCGGACATTGGTCATTATCTCCCCGATGTATCGGTCATTTTTTATAATTAACATTAGACCAACATTTGATGACATTAAGACACTCAGACCCCAAACTTAAAATGTATTGTCGTTGTCCATCGTTGATCCATTTGGTTTCATTTTACACTCATGAGTGTAAAATCGTATAAGCGTCTTATAAGCGTTATTTGGTTACCAAATCTACATCATTTAGCTGGGGACCACCTGGAAACCCCTCAAGGACCACTGGTGGTCCCTGGACCATTGGTAAATAAAAGGGAAAAAAGTTTTGAAGGTAAGAAGTTTTTGAAATTTAGGTTATTTATTATTATTTTATATTATTACACAACATCGGTTAAACATCGGCATTCGGTGGTCTAACACTCCCCATCGGTATCGGCATCGGTCAAAAGATATGGCACCGGTCGGACTCTACAAAAATCCATTGCACTACATTTGACTAGGGATACAGTACTTTAACAGACATAAGGGAAGTAACCTTTTTACTTTTGGAAAATATTTGAAGAAACTAAATATGTACCGTCTCTTGAAAAGTGTCATAAGTCATAGTATGATGGTGTCACGCACCAAAAAATACCTAATCTACAAACTCACACCGCGTCTGCTCGCACCGTGTTGTGAGCTTGTAGATCTGCTCTTTTCGGTAGACTGAGAAGAAGTCACGCTGGCGACGCCACAGATTCATTCGCATGGAGCGATATATTATAACTCTATGGCAGGGATTTGAGTATCCCAAACGGATTATTATCAATGGAATTATTAATATTTTCAAGCACCACATAGCCTACTTTGTGGAACAGAACGGTTGTCCCACTGCTGCAATAGCCTACGCTGGCATTGTTTCAACTCGTCACAGACATGCAAAGTTTTGGGTCTTATGTGATGCACTATGGACAAGTGCGACACGCTTATTTCCCCGGCCCCCTATCAAAACAATGGACAGCCGCGGTGACAATTCTTCTTTTCCGCGTAAAAGTAAACATCCTTATCAATGTTACAACATAGTGAATTTCCACAACATGGACACGATCGTGGCTTCCGTGGGTCTTCAAATAAAATGCAGTCAATGGCGGCACACACCCTTAATACAACTTTTATCAATTAAATAATAACTAGTAAGACACCTCAGGGTGACATCTGGCCAGTGATGTATATGGGACCAGTTACTCATATGGAGACCCCTGCATGATAGTCAACAATGTTATGTCAAATGATGTCCCTATATGGGCACTCCCAGATATGTCCTTAATATTGATAGCATAATATCCTTAAAAGGATCCCTGGCTAATACGACAAATATGCCTTAATACATTATAATTGTCCTCTATAACGTAATAATAATGTAAAATTAAAAACACCCAAATCATTTTATTTATTCTAGAAATAGCTAATCTTTCACTCAATAGGGGAAATGCCTGTCGCAAGTTGATGATGTCATAAATGTCATGTGTAATTCTTATGGCATGCATGTGCAAAAAAGAAAAAGAAAAACACAAACACATTTGAAATATTGATTTGATGCTCATATTAACCATAGGAATTATTATGTTTGTTTTTATTGCCATAAATTCCATAGGGATAGATCACAAATTACATTTATGACATCATCAACTTGCGACGGGCATTTCCCCTATTGAGTGAAAGATTAGCTATATCTAGAAGAAATAAAATAATTAAGGTGTTTTTAATTTTACATTGTTTTTATAGAGGACAATTATAATGTATTAAGGCATATTTGTCATATTAGCCAGGGATCCCTTTAATAATATCCTTAATATTGATAATATAGGAATCTCCACATATGGGCATAACACGTATATTAATTAGTAAAGCCAAGCAGGGCCTTGGCGAGTTAGGGCCTGGGTTTGATGCCTGGGGATCTCCATACATGGGTATAAGGGGGTAACCTAACAGGGCATCATCTGGGAATGCCCATACTGTATATGGACACTTTATTTATTTAATAATTTATTAATATATATCCATATACATATATGGACTTAATATTAACGTTTTTGGCCTGGGATTGACGACATCAGAAATCTCCATATATGGGCATAAAAGGGATTTTGTTTCTGGGAATGACCATATGGACCTTTATATTTTATTTTATCCTTTATTAATAATAATATATGTATCCATATACATACAATATATTTTATGCCCATACATGGAGATCCCTATCTGAACCAGCCACACAGATATGGGCCATGCCTTTGCCATCTGGCCAGTGATATATATCAATGACATCAGGGATCTTTATATATGGGCATAAAAGGGATATGGACTGTCACTGTGATCACCTGTGATGTCACAGAGACAGTATGAATATCCAGGGTTTGATCTTTGATGAGGTGATGTCACGTGACATCACTTCCTGTACGGAAGAAAGGAAGGAAGAGAAGGACAGAAGGACAAGCTACGACATTTCTTTTAGTCGCAATAAATATTATATATTTATTGCAACCAACATCATTGAATAATAATAATTCTAATTCCTATTTAATGTTGGATCCATCAGGATAAAGTTACCACTTCTGACTGCAGTCACTGCACTGTTAGCCTCGGAAACCCAGGCTACTGCACTGCGTCTGTCCTGCCTGTCAATGTGACAGAGTGACAGGATAAGCAATCCTACGGTTTGAATGTTGTACAAACGCACAAATGGAGCAAAGATGATGATAGACTTTCCCTAGTGAGAGTCGACTTGTGTAATGAAGTCGACTGAGACTTTTTGGTTATGCCCTAATGATGTGTAGCGTATCTGTAACCAGTCTGTCTGTCTGTCTGTCTGTCTGTCTGTCTGTCTGTCTGTCTGTCTGTCTGCTCCTGTCCATCTGTCCCTCTGTCCTTCTGTCTCTGTCCATATGTCTCTGTGTTTCTCTGTCCTTCTGTCTCTCTGTCCATCTGTCTTCCTGTCCATCTCCCAGGTAGAGGAGCCAGTGCTGAATGCGCTTAATGCCTGTAAGATACTTAAAGAGATGTCAAAGTTGGAAATTCAGACAGACACCAAACATTCCATGAAAGAGCTGTCACAGAAGTTTGCGGACAGGGCACATGGTGAGACTTTGAATAAATCATCAGTATTTTTTGTATTTTTAGGTTGTGGCTCCTATGGAGACTATGCCAACTTTGGGAACATTGTATTCTACTACATGGAAATACTTTGTGTTACACATATATACATATTAATATACACTCTAATTATTTCCAATAAATTAATTGTATTTCTTTATAATGATTTGTGAGACTGTGTGCTGTCTTCCTAACCTCAGGTGTGTTGAGCTCATGTTACCAGAGCGATGAGAGTGACTCCTTTGCGCTGCTCAACAGAAAGTCTCCTGTATGGGACAAAAACTGCTTCGAGATGGGCATAGCTCTTGAATCACACAGCTTCTTCAAACATGATGGATTAGAGGTTAGTCCATCTTTGATTGGCTGGTTTAGCTGGTATCCTCAACTATCTTGGTCAAGGTTTCAATTATAAATGAAATTTAAATATTTCAAAGTATGAAACGTGAAAATAGTGGAGGTGGATATTTCTGTCAGCCTGGAATCCAGACTGACGCTACTTTCAGCGTTTCTTTTTTTTCTTCTTTTTTTCCTACACCAAAAAATGCACGCATACACGCGTACTGTCCGTGAAGACGCTCGCGTATGCGTAAACGCTCCAGGCTACACCAAGGAGGGAGTATATAATTAGGAAGACCAGATAGTCTGTGTACAAAACGCATACGCGTGCTTAAAAAATAGAACCGATCATATTTTTAGGGAATGCGTAAACGTGGTTCGCGCTATCCGTACGCCTGGTGTAGCCTGCTGAACTGACATACATTGGATCTATCCAAAACGTGCATACGCGTGCACGACCCGCACACGCACGCATACGCACTGACGCGCGCAAAACGGCTTGGTGTAGTCCGGCCGTGAAGGTCCCCAAAGCAAACACTGAACAGGGGAAGAGAGCCTTTTATTTTAACGCCCCAACCACTTGGAATGAGCTACAGCTTAAATTCAAGATATTTTCTCCTATAACATATGGTCAATTTAAATCTATGGTTGCAGATCTACTGTACCCACAAGTGTCTGCAACTGCTTTTAGATGTTTAAACATGTATGTTTTGTTTTATCATTGATATGAAAACTAAATTGTACTGTACGTATCTTGATGTATCTCAAATGAGGGCAACCTCAATGTCTTTCGAGAATAAATACATATTTGAATGAATGAATGTTTAGAGGGCCTGAAATGGTATTGGAAACTGAACTCATGACCCTACAGAAACAACTAAAACAGACCGTTCTGCTTCTCAGTCCACACTGTCTCAGACTTGGTGGGGTGACATGAAGAAGGACACAGCAGTGTGGAAAGTCCTTCTCACCCTTTTCTGCCTTCCACTCTGCTTCACCAAACTCATCACCTACAGGTTAGCACCCTGCCTTACATGTTTAACACAATAATACAGTTCACATATGCATATTATACTTTTTACTAAAACTATATATTCATTTACTTTGTTGAATGGGTTTATGATTATGCTTCACCTTGCAGAGAACCAGATGATAATAGTCAAAAGCAACTGACAAATTATTAAATTGCTTGTTCAAAACTTGGCAGCCAGAGTTTTAACTACAACTAAGATCAGAGAAAACATTACTCCAGTCTTAGCTTCACTACACTGGCTCTCAGTTGTTTTTAGGCTTGATTTTAAAATGATGTTACTTGTTTATAAAGCTCTCAATGGTCTGGCACTTTCGTATCTCTATGACTGCCTGCCAAGATATGTTCCAAACAAATCTACGGTCTATGACAGGCAGTGTCTGTGGATAGCTTTAAAGCACAGTCAAAGACCTATTTCTTCACTCTTGCTTTCAGTTGAGTTTAAATGTCTGTGCTATTACTCAGGTCCGCACTGCCTTGAAAATGTTTTGTTTTTTGTTTTTAAATGTTGTTCTTATGATTTTACTGTTCTGCTTTGTTGATAGTCATTTGTACTTTTCTGTTGAGTGCGTCTGCTTCACTTTTGTTCTGTAAAGCACTTTGAGCTGCATTTCATGTCATGAAAGGTGCTATACAAATAAAGTTTATTATTATTATAGTGAGAAGCCCAAGCCTTCCTTTGACGTATCAAGATGGAGTCAGTTCTGGAGTGCTCCCGTCACTTCCTTTGTGGGAAATGTGGTGATGTACTTTCCCTTCCTCTTCCTGTTTGCCTACGTGCTGCTGGTGGACTTTAAGAGACCGCCCCCTAGTGGGCCGTCCATCAGTGAATATGTGCTGTACTTCTGGGTGTTCACCTTCTTATGTGAGGAGATCTATGAGGTGAGTGGAAGGAGATTTACAGTAATATCTGCACTTTCCAACACATTTGGGGTCATTTTAATATTGTCTTATCACTGTACCTAAATTGCAGACACATAAGGGGCACTACAGCAGTGTTTAACACTTCAAATGTCAATAACTCAGTGACTGTCCACATAGAATGGTATAGTTCTTACAAATGTGCACTGAAAGCTATATATGCATAAATGATATGCTGCCTGCAGTGCATGTGCTGTATTATCAGTTTGATTGATGTGTCTATGAACTTTCAGGCATTCTTCATGCGTGACATTACTTCACTCCAGAGGATGAAGCTGTACATGCAGGATCAGTGGAACATGTATGACCTCACTGCCATCAGTCTGTTCATTATTGGTCTCATCAGCAGGTTGGTACAAATTATTCATTAATAGGTACTATAGCCCTTCAAGCAAGGACAGAAAACAACAACAACAACAACTGTAAACATTATGTGGGTGATGCATCAGGACCCATTTTTGTATTTTGTATTTTTTTATTAGCACATTAAAAAACAAGAAAAAATACATTTGTATGACATATTGTGCAGGAGAAGTTAAGAAGCCTAGAGGCTTATGAAGAACTTCCCCTATAAAATCAGACATAAGTATACATTACATACGTATATGCATCACATTCACCCACACATTCATACACCGGTGGCGGAGGAAACCATGCAAGGCACCAACCTGCTCATCGGGAGCAACTGAGGGAGCCCGGATTCGAACTAGGAACCCTTCGGGAACCCTCCGTGATCTAATGCCGGTTTCTCTACCGCTGAGCTAATGTCGCCACACACACACACACACACACACACACACACACACACACACACACACACACACACACACACACACACACACACACACACACACACACACACACACACACACACACGCTTAAATATAATAAAGTACATAAATTACATTCATATATACTCTACCTGCAAACCTGTACAGTACACACAAATACAAATGTATATCAGAACTGAATGCAAAGAAACTATTAAAACCATTTGGTAGATTGTGATTATCATAAATACATTTATACACAAATACATATCTGTAAAGAATTAACCTCGGACACAGACAGAATGTTTAGTTTCTTGAAGAGAGGGGCAGATGGTTCAAATCGATGAATGATATATCATATTAGCCCATATCATATTACATAGTAAGAAATATAAGGAAAAATTAGACTATAATAAAGAATTAAAAAAACAACTTCTATTCATCAATGAACATACCTTCCTTATTATACCTACTGACGTCATAGTTTTTTTACAAACATGATCAATGTGTTTCTATATATATATATATATATATACACACATACATACATATATATTTCGTCCCGCGAGGGAAATTAAACATTTTCAGCCCAACCCAGCTGATTCGCTGCCCACAAGGAGCACATGAGCAATTAGTGGTTAAGAGTCTTGCTCAGGAACACACATCGACATTGTTACCCTGGCCTCGAATCGAACCAGTGACAACCAGGGGCTCTTATCAGAAGGGGCTACTCTGCTCTGGTTCCCCAGGCGGGCTCCCTAACCATTCAGCTATGCCGCTTCCTATAAAGAAATGGAGGGCTCGTCTGGGTTTATCATCAACTATAATCCCTAAAAACTTTGTCAAAGTTACTTGATTGATTTCGGTGTCATTGATGAATAGTTGTGCCTCCTCTTTCAGTTTCAAATAAGTCTTACCTTCCATTAATGACCCATAATTGTCATTAATGGAGCTCAACTGTTATAATCTTACAGTAGTTCACCCCCAAAATGCCGTCTTTTCTATTGATTACTTGTGCCATGTTGTTGACAAAAATATCATTAAACTCAAGTCTCCATGGCATAATTAATCAATAGAAAAAAAGGCATTTTGGGGTGAACTACTCCTCTAACACCATGCTTGAAGTAAATAGAGAGCTTTAACAAATGCCAGGACAGTGATGATAATTTTCAAATCATAATAGGGTTATAGGAGGACTTATCTATGTTAAAATGTATTTTTATTTTTGTGTGCTTCAGGATGTTTGAGTGTTCCTATGAGTTTGGACGATGTGTCCTGTGTATCGACTACATGATCTTCACACTCCGCCTCATTCACATCTTCGCTGTTCACAAACAGATGGGACCAAAACTCATCATGGTTAGCAAGATGGTAAGATATGAGACACATATTAATGTTCTTTTATCACGCTGTGATGGTTGCATTGGTCACTCTCAAGCAAAGCTCTTAGGCTGGATTTACACTGGCAGTCAAATCCAGCCTGAATCAGATTTGTGTCACATCCAGATTGGAATCTGATTTGTTCCATGTGACCATTAAACCAATCGGACTCCAATCTGGATGTGGCACAGATCTGATTCAGTCTGGATTTGACTTACAGTGTAAATGGGGCCTTAGACAACTCCAACTGAACTGACTATGACCATAGTCTTAAAATCCTTACATTGGCTACCAGTCTCCCAGAGAATTGGTCTTAATTGGTTGTTACTTTTCTATAAATGTCTCTGTGGCTCTGAGCTACATCCTAGACATGCTGAAGCCATAATTATGAACCCACTAGAACCAGTGTTGTTTTTGACAGCAAATTTTGATTTAGTTTTAGTCAGTCTTTTGAATAAAATGTCATTTAGTTTTAGTCATAATTTAGTCACCCGAAAAGTTTTAGTTTTAGTCTGATTTTAGGCGACTAAATCTACAGTTGATTTGGCATCGTAATGACTGGTTTAACACTTGGTTGTGTGCTGAAAATAGCAGATCTACAAGCTCACAACGCGTCGCAGCACGCAACACCTGAGAGCAACCAAACATAAAATGACTCTTCTCCACTAGTCCCCCCATAAGTTTAAGTTTTAGTCTAGTTTTTATTTTGTTGACGAAATTGACAATATATTTAGTCTTAGTTTTAGTCATCAAAGCTTAGTTTTTATTTAGTTTTTATTTAGTTTTCGTCAGTGAAAAAAACACAGTCGACAAACATTTTTCGTCATAGTTTTAGTTGACAAAATCAACACTGACTAGAACCCTTAGATCATCTGGGGCTGTTGGAACAAAACATGGTGAAGCAGCCTTTCACCACTATCACTATGCACCACAAACCCGGATCAGACAATCCCCAACCATAGCTGCTTTTAAATCCAATTTAAAAACCTATGTTTTTAACATTGCTTGCCCCATGATTTATATGCTCTATTCTTATCTTAAATGTATGTATCATGTTTTTGTTTTTTTCATGTATTGTTGCATTCTGAATGTATTTGTTTTCTGTTCTGTAACTATACGAAAGGTGCTTTATAAATAAAGTTTCCTTGCCTAAATGTCTTGTTTCAGATGAAAGATGTCACCTTCTTCCTCTTCTTCCTGGGGGTGTGGATAGTGGCTTATGGAGTAGCCATTCAGGCACTGCTGTATTACTACGATCCCAACCCATATCGTATCTTACGTCGAGTGTTCTACAGACCTTACCTGCACATCTTTGGAGATTTGAATCTTGAGGAAATAGATGGTGTGTGTGAGTGTGTTTGTGTGTGTGTGTGTGTGTGTGTGTGTGTGTGTGTGTGTGTGTGTGTGTGTGTGTGTGTGTGTGTGTGTGTGTGTATGTGTGTGTGTGTGTGTGTGTGTGTGTGTGTGTGTGTGTGTGTGTGTGTGTGTGTGTGTGTGCGCGTGTGTGCGTATCACTTACAATACCTTACAATTATTAAATAATCATAATTAATAATTATTATTAATAATAATAGGGGTAATAATAATAATGCTGTTATTTTAATCAAAGTGCGATTACACTGGGACATGGCCGACAACTGCACTTCCGACGTGACAGAGATAGAGGGCGGTGCTGAGCCATGCAGGAACGAGTACTGGCTGAGTAACTGTCTCGTGATCATTCTGCTGTTTGTTTTCCTCCTGGTCACCATCATACTGCTCATCAACCTGCTCATCGCCATGCTCACGTAGGTACCCTGTTGTATCTGTTTGCCACCCTCCGTCTGTCTGTCTGTCTGTCTGTCTGTCTGTCTGTCTGTCTGTGACTCCATTAATGTTACTCTGTCTCTTCTTAGTCGGAGGCCTTAGGGTTTTTCAAATAAAACATTTTTTTTCTGGGTGTTTAAAGGGCCACTTCACCTCTGGGACATCATATGATGCAAAACGCATCACTGATGATGCAAAATGCATCACTAGTACATGCTGAAATACCACAATATCTAAAAACACAGATTGAACACAAAAAATAACTCAGGATTGTGTTGATCGTGTCCCAAACAACAATAAAATAAGATAGGGTTGTCCCAGAGGTGAAGTGGGCCTTTAAAGCTATACTGTGTAAGATGCTCAACTAGTGGTCAGTAGCCCTAAAGCAAACCGCAGTCGCGTTCGCGTCTTTCGCCCGTTTTTCGTACCTTCACACCCCCGCGTCTGCCTCCACAACGCCGAGAGCTATCTTTAGAGGGGTCCCTGGTTCCTGTGCGTTCAGGCATTCCGGAGAAACGGACTACTTCACCCTGCCTGGTAGGCGAGATTAGCTTTTGAGTAAAGAGACACACGGGCGACTACAAATATGGCGACCCCACTTCAAGATGCGCTGTGATTGGCCGGTAGTGTACCATGTGTGCATGATTGGCGATATGATTGGGCAACGTATACACAACGTATACAGATGATGCAGATTACGTAATTTTCGCGCGAAATCCCGCCCCTGTCACTGCTAAGAAGAAAACATATAAAGAGAAGGCTTCAGAAGCTGAAAATAACGGAGTGGGTGTTCTAAAACTTTAGCGATTTAACAGTTAGGACAATTTTAAGATTTGTTTTATAAAAAAAGTTACATGGTACAACTTTAAGTAGGATGTGAGGGGTCTAACTCATTTGTTTTGCACAAAAAAACATTCCTTGGGCTACAAATGGCCCCAGAAAACGATGGTTTAGTTTTTTGGGCGTTTTCTGGGGTCATTTGTAGCCCAAGGAATGTTTTTTGTGCAAAACAAATGCTTTTGTGCAAAACAAATCAGCATCATGACAAAAAAAAGTTTTTCTGGGTATTTTCCTCCTGTATAGAAAGTCGATGGGAGCCCAACTTGATTTGGCCGCTGTGGCGACCCCGAAGGTCGCCGACTCGGGCTCCCTAGCTAAATCCTTAGAGCATGCCCTGGGCTACATCTGTACAAAATTTGGCGCTTTTAGACTGATTAGCACGAAATTACCATTCCATCTTCCTAAGGCCCCCGACTATCTTGCTTTCCTGAACTTTCCTGAACCCATTTCTTCTCTCCTCTCATCACCTTAGCTTTACATCAATTCTCATCAGTAGTCCACCTTCCAGAATGTGAACCCAGAAACGTAGAGTATGGAATCCCAGTATTTAGAAACTGCCGGGTGCATAATTATACTGAGCAAGTTTCATAGGACCTTCTGGGTATCTTCTGGATATTTCCGCGATAATCAGTCTTAAAAGCACAAGATTTGCCCCAGACTTCATGGTTTTTCCTGGGGGGGAATAATGCTTATCGGGCGGGGTTGATGGAACCCGAATTTGCATATTTACAAGATGGTGGCTTTGTCAAAACCTTTTTGCACAATTGAAGTATATTCTAGACTACACAAAAGTCTAAGGGTCGATTCAGAGTCTTATAAGGAGCCTAACTTATTTCGGTTCGGGAGGGCTCCCCAACCCGAAATTATTTAGGTTTGGGGGGAGTCCATTCATACTTTCTTAATGGCTATTGCCAAAGTCGCTTGCAAATATTGGAGGTCCATGGCATGAAAACGTTTGTGGTCCCTCTGTTAAAACACACGCACACACGCACACACGCACGCGCGCACACACACACACACACACACACACACACACACACACACACACACACACACACACACACACACACACACACACACACACACACACACACACACACACACACACACTTTACCATATGATGAATGCAAGATCCAATCAACCCTGAATATGATTTAATAGTTTGCTGTTTTGTCATTTCAACCCTCCTTGCAGAAACACGTTCGAAAAGGTGCAGGAGAAGAGTGACCACTACTGGAAGTTCCAGTATTACAACCTCATCTTAGATTACCAGTCCCGTCCTGTTTTGGCTCCTCCATTCATCATCATCAACCACCTTTATCTCTTCATCTCTTTTTTAAAGAAGAAATTAGACACAAAGCCTACAACTGGTTATCAGACAGCTGGTAAGTATTTGATTTGGGTCAAATAAAACTGAATAAAACATATACTATCTTTAGGAAAAGGTTATTGTGTGATTTCATCACTGGGTGAAGTCTTGAACAAAGGAGCTAATCATTTCTAACTGTCTATTTTATTGTGAGCAAGTTGTTTTAGTTTTGCTTGTGAGGTTGAACTTAACAAAATTCACTTCTTAGTCTCAATACATGCTATTACTTATAACGTGCTGTGATCCATCAGTAAGGTTCTCACTTGCTACAGTATAAAGGTATGGGGTGCATCGAAGCGTTTCAGCTTATAGATCTGTCCATTTTGAAGTGTGACGACGTTATGGTCGAGACTATAAATGTCACCACATTAGAGTTCCCGGTCCATTTTGAAGTGTGACGACGTTATGGTCGAGACTATAAATGTCACCACATTAGAGTTCCCGGTTACCTTTTAAGGTTGTTAAAATGGGTGTGGATTTGCTACACGAG
Source organism: Nannobrachium achirus (assembly GCF_963921795.1). NCBI lineage: Eukaryota > Metazoa > Chordata > Actinopteri > Myctophiformes > Myctophidae > Nannobrachium > Nannobrachium achirus. The sequence goes on from NC_137832.1 coordinate 17,023,647, forward strand.
GCGGAATGCCTGGGGAAGAGGGAGTCCCCGTGACCGTACGCACACATGAAGGCTGTACACACTGCTTGGTGAATGGCACGTCAGTTTTTGCTTACAGAAGATACACCGGATTTAGTTATTTTATTTACACAATATTTACATCCAGATAATGAATCAGGCCCAATGAGTTAATTAATTGTTACATTTTTGTAATTGCTGACATAGTAGACCTCAGCTCACAGCTGCTGAGATACTGTGTCCATTTTGTTCATGGTGCATGATAACAATTTAACCATTTTCCCCCAAGGGTGGCGGGAGAAGCAGAGGAGAGATGTGGAGGTGGGAAAGGCAAGAGAACTTAAAAACTGGGAGTGGTGTCAGAAGGAGAAGTTCCTCACAGCCCAGATTGAGACAATTGACTCTGAGAGGATTAAGAAGATGTCTGACATGTAAGATGATAATGACCAGAGTTGGACACTAAAGGGCCGTTTATAGTTACGTATGCTTGATTTTGTGTACGTTTTGGGTGAGAGAGTATGTACAGTAAATCCGTCGACATGCATACTTCCTCTACGTTATGTAGCAGTACATACTGACCCGCTCTCCGCTCCAATTCTGCTCCCGTTGGGGCCGCGCGCCACATTGCGCCTCGCAGAACAGAACAGAATAGCTAACAAAAGCGCTAGGAGGTGGTTCTGCACTCACGTGTAAACCGAAGCATTTGGCCAAAATATGTAGAACCACAGAATTATTTCTTGACCCGACGTGATGTTTGGTAATAAGTGGTAACAGTCTGGACTGGTTCTGCTTGTCGGCAACGTTACATTGCGGTAAATGTAACGTGTGTGTGTGTGTGTGTGTGTGTGTGTGTGTGTGTGTGTGTGTGTGTGTGTGAGAGGAGTCAAGGCGACTTCTTCACGTGGTTGCAACAACGTTCCTTTTTTCCCGTTTCTTGATAAAATATATTTCTTATTGGGACCCATAGTTTGAGAACAGCTCTTTTTTGCAGAGGAAAAGTAATTTTCCTCACTACTGCCCCAACGGTTGACAACAGTGGCCGCGGGTACTTCTAGCTACGGACAATCTTGTATGTTCATTTTGGAGCTGTACGGTAGCGACCGTGTACGGACTTAAATCATACGGACATTATGTACAGGGAGAAAGACCGGACATCAAACGGACAAAACAGAATAAATCTCTCTCACCCTACGTTTCTAATGTAGACCTGCTGACCTTATGCGTATTACTACGCATGGTACTTAACAAAGTACATTTAGGCCTACTCTACTGTACTGAGTTTTTGTATTTTTGGATGACTGTCACTACACAGTGTAGTGAGCAGTCATCCAAAGCAATGTAGACTAGCAGTGTACACTGTCTACACTGCTAGACAAATATTGTACTTTTGACTCCTCTACATTTCTAGGAAAGGAAGAATTACGCTTGCAGTTTATTACCACTTAAAGGAGTAGTTCGCCCCCCAAAATGACTTTTTCTTTATTGATTACTCACGCCATGGAGACTTGAATTCATGGATATATACAGTACCGGTATATATATATTTTTGCCGTATTCCTATGACAATAATTTGATTACAATAAATGTATCTCCATTGATTCCGGATGGGGACCCGAATGAATTTGGGTCCCCATCCGGAATCAATGGGGGTAAATTTACACAAATCAATTTTTTGTCTTAGGAATGCGACGAATACAAAAAAGTATTGTAGTCTCCATGGTGTGAATAATCAAGAGAAAAAAAAAACATTTTGGGTCTTAACTACTCCTTTAAGACTGTATTTTATTATTTTCAGATGCATAAAAAAGTACAACGCTCGCCACGACCGCATTGTCAACATAGTGTCCGATGCAGTTAGAAAATGTATGCCATCTAGTGCAGCAATGTATAAACATTCAAGAGTGTTACTGGATTGGTTTGACACCAGATGTTGTTTTTTTTACACCAGTCACAGGGAGGTTCTGATTCTGGAGGTGGGCTGTGTTTTTGATCTGTACATGGAACAGGCTTTCCAAGATAAGCATTCTAGTACCAACCATTACTTGGAATCATAACAGACCTAGGGATGGGACGATATGAAAATGTCATATCACAATTATTGTGACAAAAGAAATTGCGATTTACGATATTATCACGATAATCAAAATCCATTATCCTGGGGAACATTCGCGACACATTGTGAGCTTGTAGATCTGCTATTTTTTGGCAAAGACATTTGATAGAAAGTGAAACAAATATATATATCAAGTAGTATCAAGTACGTATATTATAAGTACCTTTTACCAATTGTAGAGGGTTTAAGTGGTACCGGATATGCAGCTCGGTAAATAAAATGTGAATTGATCCCAGTGCATGACGGAGGATGATATCACAATAAATTAAATCTCCACAATACGATTATCGTGAGTGGTTTTTATCACAATAAACGATAATATCGCGTATTGTCCCATCCCTAAACAGACCTTGGGTACAGAGTTAGATTCTCAATGCTCATATTTGGAAGCCTGGGCCATGTACATAAATTGACCATGATGGAGTGGCCTAACAATAGCTGGCATGACAAAGAGCAAGGCAACTTGCTAAATATTTCTCTTTTTCTGCTGGTGTAGGGTGGAGTCTGCGTTGCCGAACATATTGTACGAAATCGACTACATGGAATGCAAACAGGATGCTTTGGAGGCCAAGGTAACGTCCATATGTTTATTTAAATCTCTTCCATCTGTAGTACAGATAATCATTAATGTTTGTCCTGTGATGACTCCTCAACAGTTTAATACAGATGTCGGTCTCCATTCTGTCAAATAGTTTTTTGCATTTAAATGTTGACATTAATGCCCATATTCATGCTCTTTTTACTGTCCACTAGGTGGAGAATGCTCTCAGTCAGATCTTGGAAACGTTGGCCAAAGGACCCTGGGCCGAACCCCGTCATTCCAGGTTGAATCCCCTGTAATAACAAGAATTGAAATATTCAATATTAACTTTTGTTGCTTGTTTTTTTCTTAAGCATAACAAAGAATATAAAATGGCGCTACACTGCAGTTAGCCAAACAATAGACTATCATAACATCCCATATTGATTTAAAACATTAATCCACACTATTGCAACACACCATGACATCCAAGGCTATAAAAACGTTTGCTTATTGTGGGTAAATTCGTAGTGGTTGGTCACTGCATGGTCAGCAGCAGATGCAAGGAAAGCAGGATAACAGGCTTTAATCCAGTCGGAAAAACATGCCAAAACATCTCGCCGTCGTCGCCCATCTATTAAAAATTCAATTAATTTCTACGCTATACCAGAGCTAACCAGCAGTAACACTAGCATCCATTACATTAGTTACAGCCCAGACCCAACAAAATATTTATTATCAACAGAATCATACAAAGTCAAACAGAGCTGCGTTTACATGACAGCTTCATTCCAAACTGATCTAAATAAACCCGATTGAAGGTATTGGATAAAGTGTTTGTTTACGAATCTCCAGTCAGCACTCCACTCCTATGGGTGTCGCTAGCGGCAACCAAGAATAACAGAATCACTCACATATACTCCCGTAGGACAATTCCCATTGGCCGAAGGGTATGTCCGTCAAATGACGTACCCGCCTGGAGGCGGACCCCTATAAATTCCCCATCCGCCGGATGTTCCCCCTCTTTTTCGCTTCTGCTTCAACTGGATTGCTTGTTTCACTCACTCGCTCCAACAGTTTTTATCTACGTTCCTCAAAGAGAAAGAATTTCGTCTCGTCTGAACTGACTTTGGCAAGTAAGGTCGAGCCACCCGGTTTCGAGACTCATTCCATTCTTCTCTTCGTTCTACCTTTATTGTTCTCTGTTAGCTCGCTAGCCTCGTTAGCTTGTTTACGCTCGCAGCCTTGTTAGCGTTTCTTGTTAGCTTGTTAGCTTGTGTTAGCACTGATGGCTACGGCTAGCTCCACGCCCGCCGGCCGTGCATGCACCACTCCGAGTTGCCCCTTTCTCCTGGAGTCGGTGGACTTGCACCAACTTTGTGTACGCTGCAGGCACTGGGCCCACGCCGCCGACAGCCTGTTGCCCGAACCAAACTGCAGCGATTGCCTCAGCACTCCGGTGCTGATTAGGCAACGACACGCCGCGCAAGCGGCTGGTCTCTTCAACATCATGGCGGCGTTCCAGCCAGGCCCCTCTCCAGGGACCGTGGAACCACCTGCCTCTCCCCCCGGTACCTCTTCAGGACGACGGGGGATGCAGGCCTCTTCCTCCACCCCTCCCACCCGGCGCCGCCGTTCTCCCTCCCCCGCTCTCTCCTATACCAGCGGGGGCAGCGGGGACTCAGGCCCGGACTTCACCCAGAGCCTCTTCAGACGCTGGTCGGATGAAGAATTCGACGACGACGAGGAGGCTGGGGCGGAGGTCGTCGAGGGTGAGGAGGTCAACGCTCCTCAAGTGGAACAGATGGACACACAGTCGGTGGAACTGGAGATCATCATCTCTATCCCCGAGACTGATTCCCCTCTGCCCGTCTTCCCTTCGGTTGCCGCCACGGCTGGAGCTGCCGCCCCCGGTCCAACAGCCGCACCCCCATCGGCGGGGGCTCCAGAGCAGGCTATGCAGGAAGGCTCCGCTTCCTCCCCGGTTGCCTCTGGTCAGCTGCCGGCCTCCCAGGTGTCCACGGAGGGACAGGCTCCCCCTCCCTCTCCCTCAGGGGGAGCTTTTGGGTCTGATGCGGTCCTCTCTGCCTCTCAGACCTCCTCTCTGAGCTCCTTGGGTCCCGCTCCTGCCTCCTCAGGCGCCATTCCAAGACCCAACAACGCGAGCTCCTCCTCCCAGGGCCCTCCTCCTCTTCCGGAGGCCTGGAGTGTACTAGAGAGAGCCACCAGTTACCTGGACCTGCCTGTTGCCTTCGCTCCACAGGCAGAGAAGGCTAAGGTGCACCGCCTAGGGAAGGCTCGCCAAGCCCCCCCCCCCCCCGCAGGTGATGTGCATGCTTCCTCAGATCCCCGGTTTCCAAGAGGCGCTGCACGAAACCTGGGAGAAGCACTGGGACCCAGACAAACTCCCTTATTCTTCGGAGTTCGCGGGAGGTCCAGAGATCGGAGTCCCCTCCTGCCCCAAGATCAGCCCGACTCTGGCCGCTACTCTTCAGGCCAAGTTCTACAAAAAGAACCCCAAGGCTACTAAGGGGCCCTTCACCCTGAGACCCGCCCCCAAACTGGTCGACAGCTTTGAAGACCAGATGTCCAAGGGCGCACGTGACACCTACAGGTCCATCGGCCACGCTGCTAGGGACCTGAACGTCACTGGTCTCCTGGGAGCCTACATTCAGAAACAGATTCAGAATGCATCCGGCTCCCTGCCTCCTGCTGTTGCCACAGAACTCCTGGCCTCGGTGGACCACCTACTAGATGCCAACTTCCATGCCATCTCCTGGGCAGGTCGTGCTATGGACCTCATCATGCAACAGCAGGCTCTCCGCTGGCTCTACCCAGTCGCCGCGGCCAAAGACTTCGAGGAGAGAGAGGAGCTCCTCAAGCTCCCCAGCTCCCCCAAAGAGATCCTGGCGGACGGTTACCAGGTTTTCCAGAGACAGGCCGCAGCCCGCAAGGAAACCCTGGAGATTGTACAGGACATGATGCCCCCCCCTCGGGGCCCCCTGTTCCCGCCGCAGTCCACTAGAGGCTCCTATTCACAGGCAGCCTCCAAGCCAAGAGCCTCCCGCTCCCAGAACAAGAGCTCGGCCTCCTCTAGCTCCAGGTCTTCCTCCAAGACGGCCCGCCGCCATCCAAGCCAGGAGCCGCCCACTCAGAGGCCCAGGGAGGAAAACCCCCAGCGTCAGCCTTTCCGCTCCGCGAGGGGCCGCGGAAGGTCTCAGCGCAAGTGACACTCTGGGGAGGGGAAAGCAGGGGTCATTAAAAAGTTCTTTTTATTCAAAACCTGTAACTCGGCCTCCTGCTGGTTCTGTCATAATATTGTCTCCCTTTGAGCCTTTGGAGTCTATCTCCTTGAAGCTTCTTAGCTTTAAGACGGCTCTTCTCCTGGCTCTGACTACAGCCAAGAGGGTCAGTGACCTTCATGCTCTTTCTGTAGATGAGGGCTGTATGAGGTTTTCGGGTGATGACCGTAAGGTCTTACTCAAACCTCACCTCAAGTTCTTACCCAAGAACGGGAGGATTCAGGAAGTTCCAGTGGAACTTCTGGCCTTTCACCCTCCTCCTTTCGCTTCGGAGGAGGATAGAAGGCTAAACTGTCTTTGCCCGGTTAGGGCGCTGAGAGTTTACTGTGAGAGGACTAAGGACCGCAGACGGTCTAGTAGTCTGTTTGTCTCTCACGGAAAGTCCACTGGTAAGACTGAGATCGCTAAGTCGACTCTGTCGGGGTGGATTGTGGACGCCATTAATTTGGCGTACGACAGTGCGAAGGTGGCTAGACCCTTCGGTCTTAAAGCCCATTCGACTAGGGGAGTTTCCTCTTCCTGGGGTCTCGCTAAAGGGACTTCCTTCCAAGAGGTCTGTATGGCGGCTAATTGGAGGTCGCCTTCCACTTTTGCGGCTTACTATCACCTGGACTTAACGCCTCATTCCTTGGCGCATTCTGTCCTTGGGGTGGCCGCTTCCTCCCCTTCCTCCTGAGCTGAGTCCCTTGGTAGGGTTTCTCTCTCAGGGAGTTTTCTAAGTGTTTTTACACTTTTCTTCCTCCACCAAGACCAGAGGGTAGTGGCTCTGGTGGAGGGGGGCCCTTTTCCTGAGTTTTCCCTTCGGTTTTAACTTGGGGCAGACTGGGATTGAGGTGGGTTCTGGTGGGCCTAGTCTGTAAGGGTTCCTTAATTCCTGTTGGTTCGTTTCCACGTCCGGGAGTTTATGTTTCCCATAGGAGTGGAGTGCTGACTGGAGATTCGTAAACAAACACGTGTTCATACGAAACAGGTGTTTCGTATGAAACACCTGTTTGTTAAGAATCGGAAGGAAGCACTCCACTCCGGTGAGGACCCTGTTCGTGAGTTTGCGCAGAGCTCTCTCAAAGAGGGGGAACATCCGGCGGATGGGGAATTTATAGGGGTCCGCCTCCAGGCGGGTACGTCATTTGACGGACATACCCTTCGGCCAATGGGAATTGTCCTACGGGAGTATATGTGAGTGATTCTGTTATTCTTGGTTGCCGCTAGCGACACCCATAGGAGTGGAGTGCTTCCTTCCGATTCTTAACAAACAGGTGTTTCATACGAAACACCTGATTGGCGTGAGACAGGTGTTTCGAGATCACCTGTGGCGTGAGATCAATCCGATCTGGTGTTTACATGTGCCCACTTTTAAATTGTGTTGTGACGCACATGATTAAATAGATTGCATTTCCCTGTATCCATTAATAATAATAGTAATAATAATGGAGCCTAATGCAAATGCACAGCCCCACCAAAGTGAAAAAATTAGCTGCAATGCTCTTTTAATTAGATTATTGGGGATGTGCATTGTTCTGTTTACGTGTATTAGGCCTATATTATCATTTTTATAATCATCACGTCACAATCCATATTTGCGCCGACGGCCCATAGAACATAATAGGCTTCATGGACAAGTGCATTCACGATAATAACAAAAAGTCTGTATAGTGAAATACTTTTAAAATGGACTCTCTTATATCCACTTACCCCAGTCCCCTTTAAATATTATTTATCTGATGAAGGATATAGGATATTTTGCTGGTGGTTTCTTAGGCTATTTATGATTGCAAGAAGAAATTAGTTAGTGGCCAGGTCAATCTGACCTGGTCAAAGACGCACAAGACTCGACAGGAGGATAGATGAACGAAGACAGCGTAACGTCCAGTCACGCTAGAATCTCTTTCTCTTTCTCTCTCTCTCTGGCCAGGCTGGACCTGGAGGGACACATCGAGAGTCTGCAGGAGGAGATTGGCTTCCTGAAGAAGATCCACGAGGAGGAGATCCATGAGCTCCAGAACCAGATGCAAGACACTCAGGTCCAGGTCCAGATGGACATGTCCAAACCCGACCTGACCGCCGCTTCAGAAGTTCACTCCAAGAAGACTGTTCTCATCAAGACCATGATTGAGACCCGTGACGGAGAGGTGGTCGAGTCCACACAGCACCAGCAAGACATCATGTAAACAGGAGGAAACCCTACTACATAATTACAAATAAATACATGAATACAAAATAATCTGTAACATTTTATATTTTCCTACCACCACTGTGAGGCATGTATAACTACAGAGATATTTCTCTAACTTTATAACACAGCCTCTATGGCTACTTTATAGTGACCATTTTGCCTCCCTTTTATTAACTTTAATTTAATTGGGGGAAGCAAATAAGTGCATGTGAAGGCAATCAGTACACACCTCCTCAGCTACGTTTGTACACTCTTGAGGCTACAAATGGATCAAACAGCGAGGACTTTACTGTGCCACAGTGCCGCACAAAATACACAAGATCTGAGGGATGAGGGGACAGTGAGGCTTTTTATTTTTATTTTTTAGAAACACTTTTCAAGCTTGAATTAAGCACAGGGCCAAGGCATTCCATGCAGGGCTAAGTAGAATTAGTGTCACTTAATGTCTCTGCACAACATGTCTGACTTGTGGGCTGGCAAAATGATCCGTCAGCTGTGGACTATGGTGTCACATGTATGGCTTTAATTAGATTTAGAATATAAATATGCAGATTTGGCCCTGGTTCTATAAACCCTACTTGGTCCTGATCTTGGTCTAAGGTATAAAAAAAAGAAAAAGAAAGGCAGAGGAACATAATAAATGTCTTTGGTATCAAGATGGACATTTGAAGGACAGAAGACATTCATCTGTTACCATGCATAAAATGGTCCAAATTATTTTTCTTTTAAATAAACCACACTGCAGCTTGTTGAACTGCATGTCATACAAAAAGTGATTTCCATGCAAATACATGCACATTTAATGATATAGCATGTGTTGGATGTGTGTTTGTGTGTATGGGCAAGCAGATTACACTGATCAATGTGCCAGAGATATCAAATAAAAAATATGTCATCTGTGTCACTTCTGAACATTTATATATTCTATCAGTTTATCAATTTCATTAAGGATGTATGAATTCTGTTCTTGTCTACTCTTCCTCGGTACGTGAAGCAAACACTCTACCTCTGATACTTAATCACACAAACCCTAGCATCCCTAGTAACATCTGGCCAAAATAGCTAATCGGCAAGCTCAAAACGCATCGTGTTACGGCGTGTTTGTATTGGTTATTTTTGGTGAAGATGTTTGGTGTAGAGCAGTGGTTTTCAACCAGTGGTCCTTGAGGGGGTTCCAGGTGGTCCCAGGTGGTCCCCTAGCTAAATGATGGAGAGTTGGTAACCAAATGGAACAGGAGATCTTTACGGGTCCATTTGGTTTCATTTTACACTCTCAAGTTAAATTATTGTTAAACATCTGCCTTTAATACTTAATTTACAAGAAGTCTACACAATTACAGAATGTAGAAGAAATTATATTTTTGATTGACCTATCTATCTATGTATCTATCTATCTATCTATCTATCTATCTATCTATCTACCTACCTATCTTTCTATTATATATAGGTTTTGGGTCTGAGAGGCTAAATCTCGTCAAATGGTGGTCCGTGGCTCAAATGCCCAATAAATAATGGACCTTGGCTTTGTATGACAAAGGTTGAAAACCCGTAGAGGGATAAAAGGAGGAGGCTTAGCCCTTTCATGCAAGAATTATGATCCCCTGAGTCAAGATTTCTTTCTTTGAGTCTGCAGTTGCTCCACTATCGGCCTTCCTATCATGCTCTGCACTTGAGCTCTACAAAAAGTAAATAGACACAAACTAATGTAAATAAAGATGCACACATTATTATTTTTGAAACAAACAATGCAGGTTACATTCTCTAGTAACACAAATAGATTGATTTATATCCAAAAATGTGACTGCAGATGAAGCATTTTCAAGAGCAAAGAATGGCAGTAAGAATAGTAGTTGAATTACTAGAGCCATGCAGTGATGCATGATGTCAAATTTCCTGGACAAATCAATCAGAATAGCCTCCCTCCCAACAAATCAATACTTGGAAATGTTTACAAGTACGACTAGTATTTAGGGTGACCAGATCCAAATTGTTCATTTGAGGGACAGAAGTATTGTGTGGGACAATGTGGGACGGGCGGGCGATGGGGTTATAGCAACTTATTACTTAAGTTGCTATTAAATTCCTTGATGTCATAGGCTATAGTCGACCGTCCATAGGCCTAATATACCTACTGCCTATAATTTGTTTGTATTAACCTGCTATAGCCTGAGGATATTTCTAATGTTATTTTTACAGGTTTAAAACATATCGTGTAGGAAAAATACAACAATTACATTGTTTAATTTTTAAAACTAACATGTAGACCTAAATGTGTTCTAACTTGATTCTATAGTACACTACTTATTACACCACATATTTCGCCTTTGTTTAGATCAACGATGCTGCAGCGTGTCATTTGAAGTTTGTCTCTCAACAAAATAAATGTGTCCAGACTAGCTTGATTTATACCTTGACTCAAAACGTTATTATTGTAACGCGGGAACAACTGACAGCCTATTAGGCTATTACCTGTGTGCCTGTATTAACAACAGCGAACAGCCTATTGTGTGGGGGGTTTACTCAGTGTAATGCGTCCTCTGGTCCTCATTGGCTCTCAGGTAGAGCGGGCTGTATTGTTTATCCATTCACCCAGCATGGCCCCAGTTCAGTTGTGCTCGGATCCCAAATAGAAGACGTCTGAAGTGTATCTCCGCTTTTACCAGGGAATTACGGACTGTATACTGTTTGTTTAGACTTACTGTTTTCTTTTTTGTTTTTCTTTACATATCTACTGCATAGTACTGTGTTCTATTTGTCTGTCATTCAATGTTATATGAGATACTACAATGGTTTCCAGTGGAAATAAGCTTAGTCTTTTCATGGATCTCCTTTTAGTAGACCTTGTACCAGTGAACTGTACCGTCATGAAACTGTACCTTTTCCTATGCAAACTTCTAATAAAGTCTTCAATCAATCAATGGCCACCCTGTAGACAATATGCCTTCCGGTGTGTTCCAAGATTTCTAGCGGAAGTGCTGCGTTTAACGGACGTTACGTCATGCGGTGCGGGTCTGTTTACATTCCCTAGCGAAAAAACTAAAATAGATTGTAGCTCTTAACTCGCTCTTCATAGGTGTAACATTGCTTGAATCAATGTTTTTGTTTGTATATTGTTTATTGCGAGCGCAACCGACGGAGCAGGAGACGTAGACCAGATTTTTTCGTGCAGGGAATACGTTTGCAGGAACACCGCACTGTGAAAAAAATACAGCTTCCAGTGAAATTCTTACGGCGGAAGTTGAACGCCTTCTGCCTTCTATTGTCACCAGGCTTTTCTCTTCGGAGATGAGTAAGCCTGGCTACGCGAGGCTACTCTCTGGCTGGACTCACACATATGCGTGAAACATCTTCTCCGTATCGTCTGAGAATGGCCACTGGGGTCGCCGTACTAATGCATTGTCAATGGAAGGTTGTTTGTTTTTTTGTCGTGCCGTGTCTCTAGCTCAACCACAGCCTGTCTTTTGGCCAAGAGACACGGCAACGACAAAACACCAAACAACCTTCCATTGACAATCATAGACTGTAGAAAAATATGGACGATGCGAAGCCATTGGTTTCTATGCAGCGCAAATGGCCCTTTTCTACCCCTTGGAATGTGTGTCGCCATCATAGAATTGTAAATGCATCAGAGATGCTATTGGCTGCCAACGGTCACGTGCAACCGCAGGGATACATGGGAGAATGTGGTCGGAGCCTCCCGAAATACAGCGCGCGAAGAAGAACACAGCCGGCTGGTATCAGTTTAGTTGGCCACGCCCCCCCGCAACTATCATTTATTTTAAAATAAATTGGACCACATTTCGACAAAACGAATATGATGGTGATTGAAAGGCAATTTTTAACTAGCGATAGGAACCATACAGTATTCATGAAAATGTTAATTAAGGTTAGAAAACGAAAAGGGAAAATGAATGGGATCCAATGGAGAACAATTCTTTTTGCGATCGGCCGGGGGGGAAAACAGCGCAACTAGCGGCCAATCATAGGAAGTTTTACTTCCGTATTGGAGTCATTTTAAATCGGCAGAACTATGCCCCTGTTGACAATGCATTAGTACGGTGCTCCCAGTGGCCATTCTCAGACGATACGGAGAAGATGTTTCACGCATATGTGTGTGGGGCGCCTTCCTCTCTCTCTCTCACACGCGCTCGCTCGCTCACACACCACATGTACGGGTCGATTTGGTGCATTTGTGCTCGTGAAGTTGGGTCGGTGTGTTAACCTCTCTCTCTCTCGTGATTTTTTGCATCGTGTGTGTGTGCGCATGCGCGCACAGCGTTGTCTCTAAAAAAAAAAAAAAAAAACGAGGGGGGCAGATAAAAGCGACTAGCCTCGCCCAAGAAAGCCGGAGCGCCGGATTCCACATCCTATGCAATGCTGACGGCATCGCCTTCAATTCAAACACACGTGCTGTGCGCCTATAGCTCCGCATTAGCCTCCTCCTTCTGTCTAATTTATCGACTGCACCATGCTCACGTGACTGTCAGGGGAGTTTCGCGGACTCAGTTCAGCTTTTGCTGCTTTCAGCAACAAAATAATAATAAGGGTAATAATAATAAAAACACATCATTTGTATACACTATTTTCAGCGGATCACTGGAGGGCGCCCGATTACATAGGAATAATGTCCAGCACTTCTGGGTTAGAAAAAGTCCCAGCGATAGTGTTGCCAAGTCAAATTATTTGCCTCAACTTTTGTCTTGTTATTCTTGGCTTATTGCTCTTGCAAGAGTTGGCATATTTGTGGAGGTGTGATGGCTTATTTCTCTCACAAGTTTGGCAACCCTGCCCAGCACTCAAATAAAAGATTACAACAACGAAGGGTTAAAGGAGTAGTTCACCCCCAAAATGACTTTTTTTCTATTGATTACTCATGTCATGGAGAGTAGAGTTCAATAATATTTTTTGGTTTTTGTCACATTCCTAAGACAAAAATTTGATTCGAGTAAATTTACCCCCATTGATTCCGAACGAATGGGGGTAAATTTATTGTTATCACATTTTTGTCTTAGGAAGGCGACAAAAAACGACAAATATTATTGAACTGTAGTCTCATGGCGTGACTAATCAATAGAAAAAAAGTCATTTTGGGGGTTCTATCTACACCAGTAATAGTATTGATGACATCCTTAACATATCAAACTCCACAGAGATGAAGCAGCATGACTCACAAGCAACAATAGGAGTACCGGGCTGAGACAAAAAAACAGTCCATACAAGTCCATATTTTAAAACTTTTGAATATAGATATTTTTTTGATTTACCAGACTAAACCACAAAGTAGTTTTTAATCTATTAAATTCTTAATGCACTCCCCCCTCATTTTGTTCAATTAGATTTTTTTTTTGCTTAACTGAGGAATTATAAGACACATGGAAAGTGGAAAAAACTGTACATCTCCAACAGTTTGTGGAACAACAGTATAAGTCTCTACAAGCAATATTCAGCAGACAAAGGGAACAGATAACATTAAAACAGACAATTAGGTAGGTGAGAGTGCATTAATTTAACAGATTAAAAATGACTAGTTTGTGTCTTAGTCTGGTAAATTATAATATATATATATATATATATATATATATATATATATAGACTTACTGTTTTTCGTCTCAGCTCAGGTACTACAAGGTAAAACTCTCACTGCTAGCTAGTTAGTCTGTTAGCTACGATGTTTACTGTATAGGGAAATAGCCTAGTCTTGTTACAACTACAATGTTATTTTCACTTAGGACAACACAACATTGATTCATTGAAATAAAACTCTTCGCTGTTGTACATCTGTGAATGCTATAGCGCATGTTTTCTGTCTTTCAGTAGTGTACAGTACGTCCAGGACCGAAGAAGCAAGATTTGAGGGTCTCTCACCACTGAGAACATTTATTGCAATATAGGCTACACACTTTTCATTGATAAGGAATGTCCCAATGATGCTTTGAATGAAGGAATATAATGCTTTTAAACACACTTGTCATTTTCTAGTAATCCCTTTTGTATTTGTAGATATTAAAGGCAAATGTATTAATTGTTTTGAAGTAACAGGTTAGGAATTAACGATTAAATGAACATTAAATATGAATGGATATTTGTATTGCACTAGATTACGGTAAGATTAAATGGATGATTTACAATGATATGGTGACGTAATAATGAACACAGCATACTGTAGGCATGCACAGATAACTTACAGGGAATAGCATAGGTGGGATACTGTTTAGTATACACTGTATGTCAGTTCTGGACTGGGTTGAGTTATTGACATGTTTTAGGCCTATTTTGTAAAACATTATGCATATCACATGACACAAGCCAACGGTGTCTTGGTGCTCATGATGCCAGAACAGTTGTATCAGTGAACTACATACTGTCATGAAACTGTACCGTGGTCCTTTTCCTATGCAAAACTAATAAATACCTAATATAAATCAATCAATCAATGCAGTGCATAAATACGTTCTCAATATGTGAAAGTCATAGGCGTTGATATAAAGAGCCATCTTCGGCCTGTGGAGGGGAGCATTACGCTTTGAACAGCGTACAGCCAGAACGCACAGTGGTAGCAGTGTTTCAGGCCGGACCATAGACGCTGCTACAAGAGTGGGGTGGCTCAGAGTAGATGACAGAGTACAGCAACTTGCAATGGGCCTGGTGTACAAGATACACTACACCACTATGATACCCATGTACCTGGCAAAATACTTTATAAAGGTTAAGGATGTCCATAATTACAACACCAGAGGCAGTGCCACAGATCACGTTCAACCCAGAGTCAAATCAAACAAAGGGTCAAACTCGTTCTTCCACTATAGGCTACAACAAAAATGTGGAACGCCTTACCGAAGGCCTTAAAGGAGTGTGGATCACTAGCATACTTTAAAATCGCCCTGAAAAACCACTTACAGGCAGCAGCCGTTCGCAACTGGTAAAAACAAACTTAGCCCAGCCCTCCCCTCCCCTGACCCTTCTTGTATTTACCTACTGTATTTTTTTCCCCCTTTTTTTCCGGACTATATCTACTGCATAGTAGTGTTCTATGATTTCTATCCGTCTGTCTTTCAATGTTACTAGAAGTTCGCAGCCCTTTGGGCCGCTCACATCTAGAGATCGCACTCACAGCTATTGCAGCAGTGATCCAACTGATACGGTCCTGCAACGCCTACTGCATGGGGGCCCAGTCCGGCCTTACTGTACTTTACCTTACTGTACTGTGCTGTACTGTAAGTTACTGTACCTTACTGTACTGTACATTACTGTACTGTACTTTACTGTACTCGACAGTACTGTACCTTACTGTACTCGACAGTACTGTACCTTACTGTACTTAACTGTACTCTACTGTACCTTAATGTACTCTACTGTACCTTACTGTACTGTACTTTATTGCACATTACTGTACTGTACTTTACTGTACTCTAATGTACCTTACTGTACTGTACTGTACTGTACCTTACTGTACTCTACTGTATCATACTGTACCTTACTGTACTGTACTGTACCTTACTATTCTACTGTACCTTACTGTACTGTACCTTACTGTACTTTACTTTACTGTACTCTACTGTACCTTACTGTACTGTGCTGTACTGTACCTGACTGTACTGTACTTTACTGTACTCGACAGTACTGTACCTTACTGTACTGTACTTAACTGTACTCTACTGTACCTTACTGTACCTTACTGTACTGTACTTTACTGCACGTTACTGTACTGTACTCTACTGTACCTTACTGTACTGTACTGTACCTTACTGTACTCTACTGTATCTTACTGTACTGTACTTTACTGTACTCTACTGTACCATACTGTACCTTACTGTGCTTACTGTGCATTACTGTATCTTACTGTACTGTACCTTACTGTACTGTACTGTTCACAACTGTAGCTTATTGTACTGTACCTTACTGTACTGTACCTAACTGTACTGTACTGTACATATTCTATGTGTTCTAGATATTTGTTTTTGATTTTACTGTACTGTACCTTACTGTACTCTACTGTATCTTACTGTACTGTACTTTACTGTACTCTACTGTACCATACTGTACCTTACTGTGCATTACTGTATCTTACTGTACTGTACCTTACTGTACTGTACTTTACTGTTCACAACTGTAGCTTATTGTACTGTACCTTACTGTACTGTACCTAACTGTACTGTGCTGTACTGTACATATTCTATGTGTTCTAGATATTTGTTTTTGATTTTGTGTTCTATATTTTTTACATTCTATGTGTTTTAGAGTGTGTGTGTGTGTGTGTGTGTGTGTGTGTGTGTGTGTGTGTGTGTGTGTGTGTGTGTGTGTGTGTGTGTGTGTGTGTGTGCCCCTACTGTGTGGTGGCCCACTCTGGCCCTGCAGTGCCTATACTGTGTGGTGGCCCAGTCTGGCCCTGCAGTGCCTATACTGTGTGGTGGCCCAGTGTGGCCCTTCAGTGCCTATACTGTGTGGTGCCCCAGTCTGGCCCTGCACCACCTACAGGCCAAAATTTGGGATTTTTTTTAATTTACATTTTGGGATTATGAGAAGTAGAGACACATCTGAAGGTGATAAAGTTGATGTTGGGCAAGGTACATGCGTTATTGATTTTTGTATTATGTTTTTTAGACAATTGAACAACTGCTGAACGTGGAGTTACAGATGGACAAACACACTATTTTTTGGTGCAATTCTGATTATGTAGTGGGATATGAGATACTTCAATGGTTTCCTATGGAAATAAGCTTAGTCTTTTCTAGGATCTCCTTTTAGTAGACCTTGTACCAGTGAACTGTACCGTCATGAAACTGTACCTTTTCCTATGCAAACTTCTAATAAAGTCTTCAATCAATCAATCAATCACTTAAAATATCCACAAGTGGGCCTCCGCCCACACGTTGGGAATCACTGTTTTAACGTAATTATTTTTAGACCATGGTTTCTTGTAAACATTAATAACCTGAATAGGGGTCAGGTCAGGTTAGTAGGTGCTGTAATCTCTGGTTGACTGTTGTCTGAAATTAACTGAGCTCACTTGACCTACATAAAACGACAAGCGCTCTCTTGTGGCAAAAGCAGGAATAGCCTTTAACTTACTCTCCTCAAGTAAAAACATGTCTCTTAAACATAAATACACAACACACATGGGCAGAAGAACTGTAGTATTATTATTCCTCTGTTTCCCATAGACATGACTTTAAGTTCCCTTCACTTATCATCTCTCCTTGCTTCTGTCATTGACTGACAGCTTTGATTCTTTGCGTTGATGTTTTTTTTAACTTAAATCTTTTAATTTACTTTGTCGATTTTAATTATATTTATTGTCCCCACCAGCCAAAGGCATGGGGGAAAGTATGTTATCGCCCCTGTCTGTCTGTCCGTCCGTCCGTCCGTCCGTGTGTCCTCCAGTTTGTTACCAGCTAATCTCCGGCACCTTTGGCCCGGTCGCTGCCAAAATGAGCACACACACTCCCTGGATGCCAATTCAGAACCTCTGCCCCACATTTTTCAAATGGCCCTGTTCTAGTGACCACCATGAGGCCGATGTTTGCAAAACACATTTCTGTACACTACTCTTAAGAGATTTTGTCCACAAATCCTACAAATCGGTAGACAGTATCTCTACAATCATGTGATCATCATGGATATGTCCGATTTTCCATATTCCATCCTGATTGGCTACAATTGGCTTCCAAAGTTTGCACGATTGCTCCGTTTTGAACAAAATGCCTCAAATCATGAACACAGCGTGCAATCATGGTGACATTTGGCGCGCACGTTCCCACTAGGCAGAGGAAGAAATGCCACTTCAAATTTCTCAAATCAGCCTCATGGTGGAGCTATAACAAGGCAATTTGTGTGACCTGTGCTCGGAAGAGCACGGCTTCTAGTTCAACAATGAAATTATGAACTTTTTAAACTCAAAATGTACAGCAAAAAAATACATTTATTTATAACTCATACCACTGTCACAACTTCTGTAACCAGCTTTTGTAAATGTATGATAAAACACTAAAAGGCATCTAAAAATGCTCCAAATGTGGTCACTGTCTTGACCCTTGACATTCAGATTTTTGTGTATGTCCGAACCCGACCTCCAAGCTCACAACGCGGCGCGTTGTAAGCTTGGAGGTCTGCTATTTTCGATATTTCCACCAAAAGGCCATTTTAGAAATGTCAGCCCCTGTCTCTGCACGTCCCTGGATAGCAGCTTTAACGGCAGTGGGTTGTCTCATTCAGCCATGGGAGTCATCAGTTCCTCTAGAGCTCTGTCTCTGTGGTTCTCGTGGACGAGCAGAACCTCTTTGATGGCGTTCTGCTGGAAGCCCATCTCCTTGAACTGAGTCAGGAGGCGCAGGAACTCTGCAGCCTGAAATCAACCAGTGTGGGTGCATACAGTAAGGTAAGTAAAATTTCAAATGAACCATGTATGCATACAATGATGAATACAATTTCAATGTACTAGACAACTAAAATGTTTTATATTATCAGCCATCGTCGACTGGAAGCGACGATGGAGGGCCAAATATTTGGAGGCCTACTTGCAATTAGAGTTCTCAAATTCTGCCCGAACCCGACCCGACATTTAGGGCCGGGTAGGGCCTAAATTGTATACTAATTTGTCGGCCGGGTCGGGCCTCAGGCTCAACGGAAAAAATATATATAAAACCTGCCACAAAAAGTTCGGAAATCTAACTTTGGTCGATTATATCTCCCCTTTAATAAACCCAAATGGTATTGTGTTTTATATCATTGTTATCGTTGATTCGTCGCCTTTACAACAAAGTACAGTTTGTAAGCATCGGGCATTCGAGGCATGAGCTACACAGCCAAACGTGTGGGTAGTGCCGACCAGAATTTTGCCAAAATGGCTTGCAATATACTGTTCTGTTGGCATTTACTCTCGTTTTGGGCTTCCCTGACACATTAGCAAAGTGTAAAAATGGCTAATATGTGTTGTTTTTTCTTTTCCTTATTACTTTGAGAGAGTGCAATCATGCAATGCCCCAAGTAACAAAGGTGAACACCAAAAGAACAGTATTGCAGGCCTGCCAGGCCATTTTAACCATTTTTGGAGGGGCCCTACCCTCACGTTTGGCTGTGTTGCTCATTCCACGAATGCCAGATCCTTACAAGCTGTACCTCGTTGTAAAGGTGACAAATCAACGATAACAATGATATCAAACACAATACCATTTGGCATAATTAAAGGGGGGATATAATGAACAGAATGTTGGCAAATTTTGGGTCGGCGCTACCCACACGTTTGGCTGTGTAGCTCATGCCTCGAATGCCCGATGCTTATAAGCTGTACCTCGTTGTAAAGGTGACGAATCAACAATGAATATATAAAACACAATACCATTTGGGTTCATTAAAGGGGAGATATAATCGACCAAAGTTATATATATTTTCTTTTTTTTTCCTTTTTTTTTTCCTTTTACTCTGTGATATAGTTCTCACATTCTTCCCAAACCCGACTATACCCGACCTAAAAGGCCCTAAAATGTATGCTAGGACACCCTGTTCATTATGACCGCTGATGACTCTACTGTGCTGCTTCCTCACCTTGCTCTCACAGCACTGAAACATCTCCAGGGCTTCTTCCACTTGACCTTCATCATAACCCAACCCACACAGATGCTCGCGGGCCACCAGGTAGCTCAGGATCTGTTGTCAAAAGGAAGCACATGGACTCTGTGTAGGGTAATAATAATAATGATAATAATTTCAGGCAGTATTTGCAATGTTCTGGGTTTGAGTCTAGTTCAGGAACCTGCATTGCTTGACTCCCTACACTGTAATAATGTAGTCTTTTATCGTATAGTTTGTTGATTCCTTTTGATGCAGAAATGGTCTTTTTGAACAGTGCTAACCACTCCTACATCTGGCTTTGTGTGTAGGTCCTCCACTGAGGCAACTAACATTCCCAGTTAGGGGATGATTGGATGTTTGCGTTCAGGTCATGATATATGGTGTTTTTAGACATGGGCCCTACCCCTTTTTTAAAGGAAATACAGGCAAACAGTATCAACATGCATGCTTAAAGATCATTGTCACTTGATTCGAGACTATTTGTACCTAATTTGGTAGGAAAAAGAAAACAACAGTAACATATGCTAGTATTTGTGCCACCTACATTTGTACAACCTACAGTCCAAGAGTTATAGGCCAAAACATAAAGTGGCCTGTTATAACGCCACAATGAGACCAATTTGACATATTTTGATGGAGGTTCTACGCCCTTAGCATACTGTCAGTGTGCATGCAAAGTTTGACACCAATTGGTCCAGCAGTGTCCGAGATTGGATGGATGCGCGCACACCGACACAGACTTAAATGACACTGCTCCAACAGATTTTGCCCTAAAATCACACAAAGCGGTACACAGTATCTCTACAGTCATGTCCTCAACATGGATCTGTCCCATTTCCCATATTCCCTCCTGATTGGCAACCATTGCCTTCCAAAGTTTGTGTATGCGACCTGACGGTCGCTTACCTCCCGATTTAGGGAGTCTTACTGGTATTACACAATAAAATCGTGAGCATTCATTTCACTCTAACAGTGTACATCTACATATTTGTACACTCTCAGAGTTAAAGTCAGACTCAGGATTTGACAGTGCACGGTACCTTCTCTGGGTTCCGATAGCCTGTCTTCTGCAGGGCCTGTATGGCCGTGCGTAACGGATAACCCTGCTCAATGACAGCTTCCAGCAGCTCTCGCTCCTCCTGACTCAGAGCTGACAGCAGCTCTGCAGATGAGTCAAGGAAAATCCCATGAGATCCACAAGGCCGCAGAACCTAGGGCAAGAGAGGAACAACATACTTACTGCCTGGCTCATGAACTGTGAACCTAGCAAGGGAGGAACAGCACAGAACCGCACCGAATGAACAGTATACTGGCTCTTGGACTGACAAAACACTAAGGCTGCATTCACACTAAAGAGTGATACCCTCTCCTTGTCCTTTGAGAATGGGGGGTGTCGTCCAATTCATTCTCTATGGAAGTCACATGGTTTCATGCCTCTTCCGAGCCTCTTGGCTTGAATCAAGCTTGATTCGAGCCAAGAGGATGCTTGGAAGAGGCATGAAACCATGTGACTTCCATAGAGAAGAATTGGACGACACCCTCCCCCCCTCATTCTCAAAGGACAAGGAGAGGGTATATGACTTTATTGTTTGTAGGAAGCCTTAGAGACTAGAACAGGGATCTTCAACATTTTCAGGCCAAAGACCCCTTAGCTGAGAGAGAGATGAAGCAGGGACCCCACTACATATTGTATAAAATTGTGTTGCAGATTGAAAATGTTCATAGATTTAGACAGCTTAGACTTGTTTGACAACACTGTCATCATGTTGGAGTAATGCGTATTTTCAGACAGTAACCACTTGAACCGTCAAATACTGCTCTTTTCCCTCAAGAAACCTCTTTGCCAAAAATAGCCGATCTACAAGATTACAATGCCTCCCGGACCCCCTGATGAAGACCCCTGAACTAGAAAACAGAACAGCATGCTGGCACAGGAACAGAATCTATCAAGAAAGGAGCCTAAGGAACAGTATATACCTGCACATGAACTGTGAACCTAGCAAGAACATAATATTACTGTCTCATGAACAGCGTAAGAATGTAAAACATGTCTTAGTTTTGCCACTGAGTTTAAAAGACAGTCTTAAGAAAGTAAATAACTTAATGTGTGTTATCATAGTTGACCTTCCTCTGCCTGCGGTTTTGAACCGCAGGTCCTGCAGAGTAAGGGCGTGGCTGGGAGGGGCTGCCGGGCCGTGTCTTGAGGGAGGGTTTTCTCGCTGCGGTGCCCGGTGGAAGCGGCTTGTTCTTGTGACTCCGTCCATGGCAGCGAGGACTGGTCTGCTGTGCTGCGGAGGCTCGTCTGTGCTCAGTGCTCCTGTGTCCTCCAAGACTGCTGAGAGAGAGAGAGACAGAGTTCCATATTGGTGGTCATTAAAGAACAATTTTAGTTTTTTACAACAAGGGTTCATATTTTAGATTGTAATTAAATAATATAAAGGATGAGTGTTAAAATGATTTAATTTACTTCTTTCTATTGTTTCAGAGATTCTTATTTCAGTGGTTGGGGGCATGCGTACAAGTGGCTAAATATGTCATTTTACACAAAACAAGCCCATTCCCAAGATACAACGCAACCTTTCATGGTTAGATGTGACTTATGGGGGCTAGAAGTATTACTGTAAACATCAATAAAGAAACGGCTGGCTTATTGTGTCTAAAAATACATATTTAGCCACTTGTAAGCATGCCCCCATGCGTACGCATTCCCCACATTTTAGCATGGTAAACACAATAAAACAATAGAACGAAGCAAATGAAAACATTTTAACACTCACTTTTTCTTTTCTCTAATTGCAATCTAAAATATGAACCCTTGTTGTAAAAAATCAAACCTCGGTTCGAAGTGGAGTGGTGAATCTGAGCAGCTATACCATGTGTGTGCGTGCGTGCGTGCGTGTTGAGTGTGCCTGGCCTGCTAAACAGCACCCCTCCTTTGAGTGTGCCTGGCCTGCTAAACAGCACCCCTCCTTTAACATGTGTGTTGTGTGTGGCCACTAGAGGTATTGCCAGCAATGCCAGGCTACAGACATAGCCAGCCAGCCAGCCAGCCACATAGCCAGCCACCCACCCACCCACCCACAGACATACCTGTCTATTGGGAGTGCTTTCACCACTCCAAAAAATCAAAGTTGTCCTTTAACCAAGGAGTTCCCAAACCTTTCAGCTTGATGCCCATTAGATACTGTAACGACCCTGCAAGAGATGTGGCCGTAACTCGCTCCTCTGGTTGCTTGCCTTGTCTGCTGAGTGGGGGGCTGGGGTTCGCCTCCTGGTTGGAGGCGGACCGCCCCAAACTGGTGTCTCCCCGGGGCCCAAACATACAAAGATATAATATGAATAAAATGTATGTCCCGTTTCAAAAAGAGTGAAAACAGGCGATCTACAAGCTGTGTTGCATTGAGACTTGCTATCTTCAAAATTTATTTTGTTTTGTTTTCCTTTTTTTTTTGGAATTAGCCAGTAGCTATGCCCCTCCCAAAAAGCTTTTGTCCAATGCTAGCTTAGAATAACTTCCTGCTTGCCAAGGTTTGCCTTGGCAACAGCCTTGGCAAGCTGCCGGTTGCTAAGCTATAGGACAAAAGCTTTTAGGGGAGGGGCATAGCTACTGGCTAATTGTTTAGATTTTTGGTTTTGACATTTTCTGAAATTCTTTTGAATCATTTTTTGACTTTTTTTAAAAGTTTGAGATCTTTTGAAATGTTTTTATTTAGTAGGAAGCGTAAAAAAGAAAAAAAAAAAGAAAAAGAACTAAGTGATATTTACTCACAACCCATAACAAGGGGTCCGTGACCCCCTCAACAATGGGTTCAATGGATTCAGACTCATTGTTTTGGGGAAACTAGTGCTCTAGTCTAGACAGATAGCAGCTCTCTGGGTGCAGCAGCGAGCGAACCTCTGACTCCCTCTGCTCCTGGAGTGGCGGCGCGCGGCGTCGGCGGAGGAGAACACCTCATCGTCCTCGGAGTAGCCGGCCGCCACCTCACTGCTGGAGACGAGCAGACGAACGGAGCGATGCTGGGGGCGCGGCGCGTCCGCAGAGCTCAGGCTGAGGCTCCGGGGACGCAGCACTATGCACAACAATGTCCCCACCCTACGCCAGTTAGTTCAAAATGTTTCTTAATTTGAGATGCCATTATGAAATATTTAAATATATTTGTAATGCATTTAACAACGGTACAATATATCTATTTAAACATAAAAAGAACTGCTCAAGTGTTATCAGAGAGCACATTAGATGATGATCCATGCGAGAGGTTCAGTGGCTAAAAGAGAACGTACACAGAATGGGTTACTTAGAACGAACAGAGGGCTACTATGAACATGATGCAGGCATTGACACTAAAGCTTGCCCACCTGCCCCTGGCAGGTAATTAAAACGTCCGGGCAGGTGAAGTTTGCTTGGTTGCCCAACTGGGCAAGTGCTTATTTGAGAGGGGACGCAACCGTCTATAAACACAACACCAGATATCTGTCTAAACACCTGAACATGTCCAGCGCACTCTGTCTTCTGGTCTGTAGAATGTAAAATAAGAGCACACCTATAATGTGCCGTTTTTACTGTTGCTACGCTTAAAAATGTAAAAGTGTGAAACCATAGACATAATCAATCATAGCCATGTAGATATTTGGTATTTGGATTATAAGTGCTGAGGTACAGTATGACATTTTTTAATCACACAGCCTCAGAAAGTAAAGAAAAAAGTGTTAAATTGAGCGGTAATTCAAATCTTAACTATCGTTTTATAATGAACAATTTACTTTTCGAGGCAAGTGGGCATGACCTTTGGGCAAGTAGAACATGACCTGTACATGCCCAATGGGCAAGTGCCTCTGAGACCTTAGTGTCAACCCCTGATGATGGATCATCTGGAATTACAGGTCCAAACATAGACTACATTGCATTCTTTTCAGCACTCACCTTTTTATTGGTTGAAGAATAGGCCTATCTTCGGCGAATTCGTGGCCGTACAAAACAGTGAGCGGCCGAGGCGTGCAGAGTGAATGACTAACACTGTAGCCATCATCACACCAGATAAATCTCTTCATTGCTCAGGAGGATTAACCTCTTCAGCAATAAGCCTCTGACATTATCCAGAGATGTTTACCAATAACGGCCTATACAGCTCCTGTTGCAACCATGATGAGGGCTGCCTGTTGTGATGTTATATAGGCCTGTGGTTCTCAACCTGTGGGTTCCCCAAATTAATTATTTTGGGGGGGGGGGGGTCCCCAGATGATTATGCAACATTGTTTTCCCACTCAACGTAAACAGACGTATAGTAATAAAGTGTATACAGAGGGTACCCTAGTAAACCGACTCCTCCCATCTTCAGGAGGAGTCTGGGAGTCCCTCATAGCAGAGTGGAGCCCATAAGCCTATCGCTTTTACGCTATTTTTTTTTTGCAGTCTAAAGTGATTGTTTTTCATCAATCTGTTATTTGTTGTCATTACACACAAGTAACATGTTCATGGAGGGAAGAAAACAAAGACTTGACCGCAACAACTAGCATAAAAGCGATAGGCTTATGGGCTCCACTCTAAGCTATGAGGGCTGCTGGGGAAACTGTACGACAGGTGCCTAATAGACCCCTAACAATCACAACAAGCACAAGATTGTGTTTTGGGCCAAGTTAGAAGTCAAATTTGTAACTTTAACAAAGAGTAGATACTAGACAGTCACTTTAACATTCCAATGTGAACATTTGTCTAGATTAGCATTAGTCTTTTAGGGGGAAAAATAAATTGAAATAATGTTAACCACTGACATTACTAATATATATTAGTGATTAATTGTTAATACCTTCATCACCATGTACTACACCAGGTCTGCTCTGACAGCTTTGAAGTCCCCCATTTAGTGGTATGTATGCAACAATGTAAATACTTGCAAAATTGTTAGTCAAAATAAATCACCTTTTGAACATAACAATTTTATTGCACATGTATTAAATTAAAATGTAACAATCTACCAACAACAGTAAACAACAAACAAACATATCAAAAACATTTAAAAGTTCAGTGGAAAAGCTTCATCCGCATCGTACCCCATCTATGGACAAAAAAACAGTTATTTCAGCACATATACCTATCGTAAGCCATGTCAAACAAGTATAACAGGAATCAAATGTGATCAGGGTTGGCTGCCTCTGCTTTTGACACCCACCCACCACCCAATTAATGGGATACATCGTGCACACAGGTAGCAGTGAGATGTGTAATAGTCTGGCAGCCACTGGGGTGGGAAATGTGGTATAGTCTTTTAACTGGTGAAAGATATTGTCTATATAGGCATGAAACCACCAGCTGAGCTCACGGCAGCACTCTGAGCCAACACGGACAGTTTCTGTATGCAGATGGACGGGCGTGGCGAATCTCTCCGCGAGTCTCTGGCCAATAGCATGTGTTCTCCTCCCCCCACCCCCCTCTGCTCCTCTGCTCAGCGCAGAGAACGCTGCTGCGTCATGACGTCAACACATTCGGTGCGGCGCTCTCTGCACTCTGATTGGTTAGGGAAATTATACACTTCCTACAACAGTGATCATAACGCGATCACCCAGGCTTCTTCTTGAGCAAGATGCTGAACCCCTAACTGCTCCTGATGTGCTCATTGGTGCCTTGCATGGTTTTCTCTGCCATCAGTGTATGAATGTAATGCACAAAGAAAAGCGCTTTGGAATAAAGCGCTACTGTATATAAAGGTACCATTTACTATTGGGCAAGAATTGTTTTTGAGTGGTGCCAACAGCTCCTACATCTGGCTTTGTCTGTTTGCAGGCATGCATGTCCCACACTTGGCAATTTGGCCAAGTTTCGTATGACGCTTAATGAATGAAATGAAGCCTCCCATGGTGGTGAGCTAGTCAGATGACAGCAGGCACCACTGGACAGATAATAGATGTATGGTCACATATCCCATATTAAAAAAGCTCAATGCTGACAGCTGGTGGTTTCATGTATAGACAATTTCTTTCACTAATAAAAATATAATTTTGACCACTTTTGCTGCTGGACTATAATGGATGCACTCGCTTACCAGTGAGTCATGTTGAACTTGACAACGATGGACATAGTAACTGAGAGGATGAGGCCTGAAGAGAGCAAGATCACAGCACAGTTACTATAAGAACTTGGATATATATTATCAATAGGTTTGTATCTTCCTATACAAACCCATTGTAACTTCAAACTCTATTTGTCCTGATATTGTCCTTCTAAAATGTGAGGGGGCAGTCAGTGTTTAAGTGTAAAAATCTACATTTTTCCAAAAACAAATAAGCATTCTTCCAAGAACATAAAAAACACTGACCCTAACGCATTAAAATGTCAATATCAGTCAACAGAACCGAGGATGTTTTCAATGAATCTAACATGGTTAAAGTAGAGTTTGAAGTTACAATAGGAAGGGGGCGTGTCTGATAAAATTATCAAATATCTAAATACTGAATAAAGCAACTTTAAAACCGTTTGGGGTTCGGGCGCATACCACTTAGGCAATACCACAGAGGCATGGATGCCTGGCGGTGGCGCCGGTTCGATTCCCGATCCGGACGACATTTGCTGCATGTCACTCCCCCTCTCTCCCCCCATTTCCTGTCAAGTCTACTACATTTAGTTTGAATTACTTATAAACAATGCAGAGGCCCACATTAACCACTTGAACCCTAGCACAGTCTGCTCATGTCATAGGGGAATATTTAGCAGAAACAGCTGATCTACAAGCGTCAGTGCATATAGAGTTTTAAGTGGTCAAGTTAAAACTAGAGCTCATTTGGAACACAAATTCATATTCAGTTCATGTGATTCATACTCAAAACAAACATCCTCGTTCTGATGCTATAAAAGATTTGATCTAATAGACCTCAAATGACAGTCTAGTGTTTGTGTCTTAAATTATTTGTATACATTTTCTGATGGGCTGAATGAGAGCCTTGTTAGAAAACTCGACAACAGACAGATAAATGAATTAATTGGTGATTGACAAGCTGAGGGACTTACAGGAGCCAGTGGGACGAGGGCGAGACATTCACAGCGGAGGCCTGTGCTGTGCCATCATCTACAAGATAAAGAAGATACAAAATATGGTTCCAGCATCAATCAATCAATGGCCAGACTAACACATTTCTCAATAGTTTCCACCTGGCAACCAGCATGACTGTTGAGCACTGCCTTTTGCCTGGCTGGCAAGTAAAGTATTGCAAGTAAAGTTACTTCCGTTGTTATGCAGTAGTGGATAAAGTACTCACATTTTTTACTTGAGTAAAAGTATCAATACTGCAATGTAGAAAAACTCTGTTACAAGTAAAAGTCCAGAATTCAAAATGTACTTGAGTAAAAGTACAAAAGTGTTGGCCTCAAAAGGTACTAAAAGTACCAAAAGTAAAAGTAGAAAATGTTTGAAAATAGCAGATCTACAAGCTCACAATGCTCAAATAGCCACGGTATAAAATAGGGCCACAGTGGTTTATTCATGTTTTATAATATTATAATTTAATATCTGCAAAATAACTAGTAACTCAAGTTTTTTTTTAAAATGTAGTGGAGTAAAAGTACTATATTTGGGTCATAGATGTAGTGGAGTAGAAGTAAAAGTATTGGAAATTGGAAATACTCAAGAAGAGTACAAATAACCTCAAAACAGTACTTAAGTAAATGTACTTAGTTACTTTACACCACTTATATGCGCGCCACCATAAACTGTCCGGGGCGGCACCGCTGTCAGCAGTTCAGTTTCTGCTCAGTCATTATTACGCTTGACACAATCTACTTTTAACATTTAGTACAAAATAAAAAATAAATCAACTGACCATTTCCACATTGTGATATAAGAAACTATTTTCTCACCTCTACATTTGCAGTAGCGCTGGTGGGTCAGTAGGCCTGCGTGAGTTTTGCAGATCTTCCCGCAAACACATACTGTGTTTGTTGCGTCATGCGATACTGTATAATTTGACAAAAATGGAAAAGGAAAAAAGTCAAAGACATTGAACGATGCCCTGTTATCTCCCAAGTAGTCTCACTTAGCCAGACAGCCATTCCACAGAATTACGCTAGCTGAGAACATAAGTCGCCATCTGTTCGTCATTTCAGTTGAAAATATCGTAATCAATATTGTAGAATAGCAAGCTAGATTTGCTATTCGGTTCGATATGTTGCACCCTAAATAAATACATAAATAAATGTATATAATTTAGTTTTTAGCTAATTATTTTGACCCCTTTTTCAATGTAGTTGTTATACCAATTGGTTCCTCCCCACACACATTTCTGTGTTGTCACAGCTGTTGTATCCTACCTGCCAGTGAGGAGCCCCCACCAGGAGGAGGTAGAGCCTTCGTCCTACTCCTCCCACCCAACACTCCCTGCTGACAGGTGCCATCCCAGCCCGTATGAATACATGCAATGACCAGTATCACCCTCCCCGTCCGGCTTCCCTCCCCCGAACACGGACCGATTGTGTTCGCACAGACGCCTGACATAGCCGGTTGCACCACAGGGGATTCGAACCCACAACCTTCCGTGGTGGTGGGCAGAGACTTTACCACTGCGCAACCTGAGCGCTTTTCATAAACATTTTTATACTCACCTGTTCATTTCAAAAAGTCTTCCAAGACTTTAACCCATTTATCTATCTATCTAGGTCGTCCTCAGACGAGCCCTCCATCGTTGTTTCCAGTCATCTCGGTTCTCCATACATCTGGCCAGCTCATTGGTGTTCTGTGTCCCTACGTCTTCCTTGAGTATGTCCACGTATGTTTTTGTGGGACGTCCTCGCGGCCGGTGCCCGTGTGTTGGCTCCCACAGTACCAATTTGCTGGCTGGAAGCTCCTGGTGTCTTTGGCAGTGTCCTGCTAGTCTCATTCTTCTGGTGGCAATTTTCTCGCTTACCTTTGGTATTCCCTCATACAGGCTCTCGTTTGTAACATGTGCACTCCTGTTGATGTTGAGTACTGCACGCAACATTCTAGTGTAGCACCCGTCTAGAGACTTCTGCAGGGTTGGCTTCAGGGTCCAGCATTCACTGCCATAGAGGAGAACAGACTCCACCGTTGCAAAGAAGAAGCTAAGTTTGATTTGGCGGGGGAGGTTAGAGTTCCATACACTGTTCATGCCGTTCAGGGCCCTCCAAGCGAGTGCCTTCCTTACTTTAAGGTCTTTCTCAGTTGAGTCGACCCATGCGCCCAGGTACTTGAAGTCCTTGACTTCCTTCAACACAGCTCCTTCTGTTGTTGTCAGAGGTGAGTGATCAGGTAGGTTATAGGTGATAACCTCAGTTTTCTTAGCGTTTAGCCTGAGACCAACTTTGGCACACTCTATCTCCACCCTGTTCAGGAGTTCTTGTGCTTGTTCCATGCTGTCGGAGAGCAGGCTGATGTCGTCCGCATAGTCCAGGTCTGTCAGAACTACTGCGGGATGCCGTCTTGACCTCCTTGGTGTTAGCGTGAAGCCAAGCTCTTGTTCCCGTCCCCCTATGGCTTTCCTGAGCGCATAATCTAGAACTATGATGAAGAGGTAGGGGGCTAGGGTGTCTCCTTGCATTACCCCAGCTCGGATGTCACTGCTGCCATCTGGGGTCACCACTTTGGCCCTTGTTTTTGCGTACATGGTCTCGATAGCCCGGAGAATGTTGGGAGGGACATTGTAGGCCTCAAGGATCTTCACCATCTTGCTTCTGTGGATAGAATCAAAAGCCTTTTTGAAGTCAATGAAGCACAGTACAGCTGCTAGGTTGTTCTTTTTCACCTCCTCTATTAATCTCCTTAATGCCAGGATCTGTGCTACGGTTGTTCTCTCCTCTCGAAAACCATTTTGGTTCTCTCTCAGGTGAGGGTCGATGGCATGCCGTATCCTGTTCAGTATCATTCGGTTGAAGACCTTAGCAGTGATACATGTCAGGCTGATGCCTCTGTAGTTGTCTGGCTTTGAGAGGTCTCCAGCTTTAGGCACCGGGATGATATTAGACAGAGACCATATTTCAGGTTGCTTGTTGTGCTGTAGAGCATTGTTGCAAAAGTCTAGGATGAGGTTGTCTAGGTCGCAGTTCTTCAAGACCTCTGGGGGTATGCCATCCGGCCCAGCACTCTTTCCCTCTCTTAGGGTGGATTTTGCCCTGGCGAGCTCGCTGATTGTGAAGGGTCCATCGTCGATGTTCAGGCCCTGGAGGACTGTCGGTATATTTTCCTCCTCTCCCTCTTCCACTGATGTTCCCAGGAGCCTCTGGAAGTGGTCGAACCATGTTGCCACCCTCTCCTCTGGACTGTGTCCCTCCACCTGGCCCTCCTTGGCCCTCTTCCGCCCTGTCATCTCATTTATTACCTTCCAGGCCTCCCCGTATTGCCTTTCACCTTGCGCTGCCTGCACTCTTCGCACACTTTCCATCACTTCTTCCCCTTTGATGGCGTCGTAGGTGCTGAAGAGAGACTGTTTGGCCTCGTTCAGTGTCTCGCGACCCTCCTCTGTTGGTTCACGCTCAAAGTTGAGTCGTGCTTCCTCCATCCTGCCTCGTGCTGCTACAACCTTCGGGTGTCTGGACCGTGGTGGTGCTCTTACTCTGTTCAGCACTGGCACGCACAGTCTGGTCGCCTCCTCATTCGCTGTGATGAATCTCCCATATTCACGGCTGGGCTCCTCTCCCCTATCCAGCTGCCGAAAGCGCTTCCTGACTTCCTCCGAGTACCTGGTTTGGAGGCCCGGATTGGTCGTGAATGCCTTCCAGTCATGCCGAATCTTGGGGCTTGGCTTGGGGACCCTGAGGCTCAGTCGTACCCTCATGGTACCCTCATGGAGACCACACGGTGGTCAGAGCCTAACCCATTTAGGCCTAGAATTATTGAATGCTTTAACCAGTGAAAAATAGCAGATATCAGGGCTCCAGACTAACTTTTTTCACCTACGTCCCGGGACCGTCCCAAAATACAAATTGAACCGTCCCCAAATGAATGTAATCCGTCCCAAAAAATAATAAAAATAATAATAAATTATTGCAGGCCTATTAGTATTACTATTATAATAATATTTATTATTATTGTTATTGTTGTTATATTGTTGTTGTTGTGGTTTTTGTTGTTGTTGCTGCTGGTGAAATTGGCTTGACAATCCTTTCTATTTTTATACTGTCATTTGTGGCTTCTAAAAATCTTACCTCAGCCAGTTTGCTGGTGTGATTGTCATATACGGTAAACTAAAGAACCAATCATGCACGACTGTTGGAGGAATTACGGTAAAACTGGGTTTGTACTTTGTCCGTACGAACGTGTTGCGCGCTAATCTACAACCCTACAACTACGCGCATCCTCAGGGCTTTGAGGGCTTTTAGATCGTCTATATGCTCACCGCACCGCACAACACCGTCGTACTGAAAGAAGTATAACCAGTGCCATCCACGCTTCATCGAGTGGAGAGTGCAGACGCGTGCAGCTGCTGCCGAAATGGAGTTATTTATTATGAGTGGACCGGTTGTTTTTGAGAGTTTTAGAGACACTACTGGACTGGAGAAAATAAGCTGTCACACGGCACGGGAACTTTGTAAAATGAATGCCAGCTTGCACGGCTCACGGCTGGTTGTGATGATGAAGTTGATTAGACGATTAGACGAACATATTCACATAACGTCTTGTAATTGGGAATATAGGCTATAGGTTTATAGAGATGACAAAAGTTAAAGTTATACCATGTAACTTTTTTTATAAAACAAATCTTAAAATTGTCCTAACTGTTAAATCGCTAAAGTTTTAGAACCCCCACTCTGTTATTTTCAGCTTCTGAAGCCTTCTCTTTATATGTGTCCCAATCTCCCCAGGAGCCAGTCATTGCAATTTTTTTCATTTTCATTTTTTCATTTCATTTGAAAGCTGGGGATCATAGCTACAAAATGATATATTGGTTGTGGAGATTGACCCAACAGTTTTGAAGATATGGCTTATAGAATGATGCCATGCTGAAATAGGACTTTTGAGATATTCAAGTTTTAAATAAATTTCTAACCTGCAATGACCTGACTCCGCCACATGGGGAGCAATCTTCAATTCAATCTTCAATTCAAAGAAGCTTTATTGGCATGAGAACACAAACGTTTACACAGTGGTGGAAAAAGTACCAACATTTTATAATAAAGTAAAGTATCAATTCTGCAATGTAGAATCACTCTGTTACAAGTAAAAGTCCAGAATAAAAAATGTACTTGAGTAAAAGTACAAAAGTATTGGTATCCAAATGTACTTAAAGTACCAAAAGTAAAAGTACAAAATGTTTGAAAATAGCAGATCTACAAGCTCACAACGCGTCGCACCGCAATGCGTTGTGAGCTTGTAGATCGTCTATTTTCAAATAGCCTTGGTATAACATAGGGCTAAAGTGGTTTATGTATGTTTTAAACTTTAGTTATTGCTCTCTAAAAAGATAATGCCACAACAGCATCTCAAGCATTATTGGGCTAAATGTAAAGACGCTACAGTGCGCCAACCGTGAAGCAGTTTAACCAATTTGCTACATACGTCTACACAAACGGTCAGATTACAAAGATAAATTGCTTAGTGAAGGCTCACAGATGTCACCATAGGGTACGCTCCAGCAGAATGTCCCGTAATGATCGTATTATTTAATGAGGAGCATTTTAATCCGATCGGTCGTCGTTTCCTTAAAAAGGTATTAATGTATCTAAGTGCAGTACACCTCGCAACCGATGGGGTCGCATGGCTGAAAAACAACAGAAAATGGCATCTGATCGGATTAAAATGCAGTTTATTAAACAATACGAAAGATACGGGTAATTCTGCTTGAGCGTACCATACTGTGACATCTGTGAGACTTCAGTAAGCACGTTATCTTTGAAATATGAAGGTTTTTGTAGACGTACGTAGCAAATAGGATTAACTGCTCAACACGAGGTTGAAGTGAATGTATTACGTGTGCAACAGGGCTAACTGTGCTAAATGTAGCATAATCAGTGTTTGTGCAACTTCAGTCAGAAGGATTATTTGACCTGATAATAAAACACAATCTACAGGCTTAACCGCCTCGCGTTGTGAGCTTGTAGAAGAGAGCAACAATAGAGTTGGGTCACGTTTTATTTGTTTATAGCCTGCAGCTAGCGCTGCAGCTAGCTAGCGCTGCAGCTAGCGCTAGCTAACGCTAGCTAGCGTTAGCCGTTAGCCACTCATAGCCAGTCAACCAGAATAGTCTACTCTAAAGTCAACTTTCCGACGGCGAGTGAACGATTGCATTCCATCCATGTTTTCTTGGCTGTCAATTTATTGTCCAAAAAAACAAACACCCTGAACGTTAGAATTAGATAGTTTAGGACGACACTGATCTATTCAATGCTAAGCTAACTCAGTGACAAAGGAAGCTTCCGCACCGGAGCTTCACAGAAGACAAACGCATACGTCACAGACGCCTCCAGGCAGGAACGGATCATTTCACCAGCGTAGAAGAAGAAACAGCGGAAGAACGGCGGAAGAATAATAAATAATAATACACAAAATCATACATTACGTGGTTAATAATTGTTCATTTGGAACACACGTGGCATTAAATTAATGGGATAAATACTGTGGGTTGCTTCGCTAAGTAATGGAGTCCCGATATTACCGCATTTGGCTACAAACGGCTAACAAAGGCTGGCTAGTTAGCATTTTAGCTAATATAAACTGGGAGGACTAACATAATTATGTACCGATCTCTCACATTAATTAAAAAAAGTCTTATTTACATGCAGAGTTAAGCTCTGGCGTTTAAGTGAAATGTAGCCTAGATATTATGAGATGCTGTTGTGGCATTAAAAAAAAAAGAGCAAAAAAAAATAAAAAAATCATTTTGGCTACAGGGAATAATGACAGTCCCCGAGATGACTAGCTGCTGGGGGTGCTGGGACACATATGTTTTCTATGAGTTGTGAGGGGGGGAGAATTTCCCGGCAAAATGATGTCATCTCCCACATGATACACTACCGGCCAATCACAGCCCCGATCATACACCACCGGCCAATCACAGCGAGTCTTGCTGTCTCTAAAGGAACTAGCTTCCCTCAGCAACTGTGTTTACATTGGTGAAGGAATCTTGCTTGCTACTCCCTCAATCCTGGTCTAAAAATGATGGGAGACGGCTCTACGGAATCGTATCGGCGAGGCGGAGGTGCTCGCGACGGCCGCGGGGGTCCGCGGACCCCCGTTCCGGTGGTCCGCGGCGACTCCGGCCGAAAAAAGCAATACCGCTACTGACCACTAGTTGAGCAGCTTCCACAGTACAGCTTTAAACAAACCGTTGATTTAATTACAATGTGTCCTACTCCAATATCCAAACAACTGCGCGTGCTGCTCACTAAACGTAGGCTATGTGTCTGTGCTTGGTGCGTTGACAGTGTTCCGTTTTACATTTTCATTAATAATCACAATCCAAATCATATAACGTTACTCTTTATGAGGCGAAGCAGGGGGCGGGGATGCTAAGATTTATCTCTCAGCCACAGCTTGTAGATCGGCTATTTTCCACTAGTTGTAACCCAGACAGTCTGTTCTCTGCCTCATTCTGCTAATTAATCTCTTCAAATTGCGCAGCATTTTAGCAACTAAGTACCTGAAAAGGATGATCAGCACTGCCTGTGGTAACTTCTTAAACATTCTGTTTACATCATAGCCTATTCATTTTCTGTGAGTCTCATGCTGCGAGTTTGCACACCATGGTTTGAGCAGTGACATTGATATGCGCCGTTGGCTCAAAAAAATCCTCTACGTCCCGAATGCGTCCCAGGGGAGATTCATTTGCGTCCCGAACACATATATTTAAGTCCCTGGGACGTAGGGATGCCGTTAGTCTCGAGCCCTGATATACAAGCTCACAGCGCGGCCACCGAGTGCAGCGCTGCGAGCTTGTAGATCTGCTATTTTTGAAAAAGTCGTGAAAATGTGTGCAAATCTTTGAATACATGTATTTTCAAAGCGAACGTTTGTAACTCAAATTTTGCATCTGGGCGGTCCCTGGAACTAAATATTTTGAGATGGGGGTCCGTGGCCAAATACATATAATTTTGGGGGTCCTTCACATGAAAAG
The DNA here is from genome assembly GCF_963921795.1 of Nannobrachium achirus. NCBI lineage: Eukaryota > Metazoa > Chordata > Actinopteri > Myctophiformes > Myctophidae > Nannobrachium > Nannobrachium achirus. The sequence goes on from NC_137832.1 coordinate 17,059,367, forward strand.
GTTTGAGAACCACTGACATAGTAGTCACTCAGACTAACTGAGCTCCAGTTAAGTGAAAAGGACCTTTTCTTTGACGATGGCTGGCCAGATTGCCAATACAGAAACATAGGTTTTTTCAAAAAACCTTAGAAGGATTCAAAAGACACTTATAGAATCCGGCAACAGACCGCCATTCCGAAACATCGCCATTCCGAAAGGGTTAGGGTTAGGGTTAGGGTTAGGGTTAGGTTAGGGTTAGGGTAAGGGTTAGGGTTAGGCTAACAATGTAAGTCAATGTGCGGAATGGCGATGTTTCGGAATGGCGGAGTGTAACCATAGAATCCAGTCAAAGTTCTAATTTTCACGATTTTTCAAAAATAGCAGATCTACAAGCTTGCAAATGTGTAAAACAAAACACAAAAGTGGGCCATGCTGCCTGCATCCATGAGAACATACCTGCAGGTGTGGGGGTGCAGGGCAGCTCCTCCAGCAGCCTCTCCATGAAGGACTGGTAGATGCAAGAGTTGCTGAGCATCAGACTGTCACACAGCCACTGGAAGGCCCACTCGTTGTCCTGCAAGGGCGGGAGTAGCAGGGGTTGACACTAAGGTCTAAGAGGCACTTTCCCGTTGGGCAAGTACAGGTCATGTTCTGCTTGCCCAAAGGTCATGTACACTTGCCCAAAAAGTAAATCGTCCATTATAAAATGACAGGTAAGATTTTAATTATCACTCAATTTAACTCAATAAAATGTTTGAATCATACCTCAATACCTCCAAATCCAAATACCTAGGTAGTTATGATTGCTATGGTTTCACACTTTGTCATTTTATATATTATTTTTATGGCCACGGTCAGGTGTTTAGACAGATATCTGGTGTTGTGTTTATAGACGGTCGTGTCCCCTCTCAAATGAGCACTTGCCCTGTCGGGCAACCTGAAAGCAAACTTCACCTGCCCCAAAGTTTTATTTACCTGCCGGGGGGCAGGTGGGCAATCCATTATCCTGGGGCGGAACATTTGCCCAAAAATAGCAGATCTACAAGCTCACAACACGTTGTGAGCTTCTAGATCGTCTATTTTTTGGCAAACACATTTGATAGAGTGAAAAAAAGACAAAAGTTCAAGTGGTACCGGTAATGCAGCTCGTTACCACAAAAGTTCAAATGATCCCAGTGCATGACGGAGGACGATATCACGATAAATGAAATCTCCATTTTAGTGAGTGTTTTTTATCACAATAAACGATAATATTGCTTATCGTCCCATCCCTAGATGGGAGACACCATGGTCCTTATAGCTACTCAAACCTTTGTGCCAAGGACCCCCGAATTGATATGTATCGCCAAGTTAAGTATTTTAGCTGGGGACCCCCTGGAACCTGGAATTATTTTGAAGGTCACCAGCCTGAGAAGGTAGAGAACCTGTGCAGTAAGCTACCTTATAGGTGTTGACTACAGGGACTGCTGGCTCCAGACCAGCGTGGGCGATACGCATAGCCAGAGCTTCACTCATCAACAGCAACAAGCCCTGCTGTGGATACTCCTGCTGTAAACACAAAGACACTTTGATATCGTCACTGTCGGGCAGAAACCTTGTATCTCCAAGTTTCAGATTTGTATGTTTTTTTGCAAAGCAAAGCCTTGCTTCATCACACAAGGCCGTCGCACGGAAGTAGTGAAAGCAGCCGATCTACAAGCACACAACGCCTCGCTGTAGATCGTCTGTTTTCACTAGTTTCAAACACTTTTAAAATGATAAATGCAAAACGAACGGTTTTCGACATACAAGGTTTCCAACCGACAACGACGATGTGCATTACTACGAGCCCTTGCCGTGGATACTTCTGTTAACGCAAACATACTCTGCATTATGGCATGTGACCGAGTCTCATTCACAACTCCTGATGATGATTTAGATTAGCACTAATAAAATAATTTCATTTCCAAACCAGATTTAGGAACACAAGGGCTTTCAGGTGGTACAGTGGTAAAGTTCACTGCCCAGTGCCCACCATTACAGAGTGTGTGGGTTCAAATTCACTATGGTGCATCCAGCTTTGTACCAACCATAACCAGCTACAGCGCATCCTAACCATAATAACTATGTTTATAACCAAGCATTCTTTTCTAAATAAGTTAAAAACAGGAGGTCAAAACAAAGTGTATCATTTACATACAACAAGGGACACTGGGAGGCAGAAGTTCTCCCTGCGTGACAACTGCTTCAATTCCGTCCTGGCAATGATCCTCGCATCCTAAACACCAGGGAGTGAAAAAAAAGCTTTTTAAAGACAATATAATTATAAAATATAATAATGCATAATTTAATGTGGGGCTGGTTAATTAATCAAACATAGCAAAACATTTCTTTATACATCAATTGAATCATAAATCTTTTCTGGGGATCAATTGAATCAAATCTTTTCTGATTAAACCAACCAATCCACTACAAATAGTGTTATTTAGTATTAGAGTCATTCTAGTGTTCAAAGGGATGGACATACCTCTAGATACTCAGTCCTGGGTTTCTCCAGAGGGGTAGGTGTGTTTACCATGCTGAGTAGAGCCTCCCAACACCCAGCCTGGAGGATTAAAAACAAACACCACATTAGCAGCAAGATTACACGCCTGTAACAATAATGCCATTTATCATGGAATATATTAATCTCATGATTGCCTGGGCAGCTAGTGTAGTGGTCCAGATTACACACCTGTGACAATAATGCCATTTGTCATGGAATAAATTAATCTCATGATGGCCTGGGCAGCTAGTGTAGTGGTCCAGCCATTTATCATGGAATATACTAGTAAGACACCTGAGGGTGGAATGCGACCTCAGGGTGACATAAAGGGCGAGGTTGCGCCAATTCTTGACTATCTGGCCAACCACAGCGTTTCTCTGACGATTCTAGTTGTTATCATTCTGGGGGGAGTTTGTTCATGTTTTTGTGACGGTATCAACCCTAGGAGACACGGGGAGAACATGCAAACTCCACACAGAAAGGCCATATCGCCAACCCCACCTAGGGTGTGATCGATAGGGCCGAAACATGGAGATGTGGAGAACACTATATATGGAGATAGTCCAGTCCATCATGTCATATGGGACTACCGTCATAGACAGTAGCCATTGTTAGGCCGGAGTCAATGGCTGTCTGTCTGACTGTCTGTACAGGAAGTGATGTCACATGACATACTTTTTATGCCCATATACGAGTCATTCTGTACCACATCTCCATGTTTAGGCCAAACAGGTTCGCTCCATTTCTCCATGTATAGGTCCAAATGACCAACGTCGAGCTTGACAAGGAGGATACCGCACATTGTACCTCATCCACCCTTTCTTCTCTCTCTCCTTTTGGTATCTTTATCCTCCTCCTCCTTTTTTTCTTTTTTATTCTTTTTTTCACAGCCGCCCCGATATTTACTTTAGAAAATATATATTAAATTCTAAGAAGACGCTTCGAGTACAAGAGCGAATACAAGAGCGAATAAGCGCTACACTTCTGGAATCCTGTGCGTCGACTTAAAGTCGGATCCAGGCCTAATAACTTTATCTAGCCGCCCCCGTTGCCACCTCCTTTTCTTTTCTGAGACACATTGTACCTCATCCACCCTTTCTTCTCTCTCCTTTTGGTATATTTATCCTCCTCCTCCTTTTTTTGTCTTTCTTAGTCTTGTGTATCCTTCTCTTTTGGATACTGTCTATGACGGTAGTCCCATATGACATGATGGACTGGACTATCTCCATATATAGTGTTATCCACATTTCGTTTTCATTTCTGACTGTCTGTACAGGAAGTGATGTCACATGACACATGACATACTTTTTATATATATGTAAATATGGGGGCGTCTGTGTTAAGAACGTTTCGTTGTCAAGCTCAACGTTGGGCATTTGGACCTATACATGGAGAAATGGAGCGAAATTTGTTTGGCCTAAACATGGAGATGTGGAGAACACTATATATGGAGAAAGTCCATTCCATCATGTCATATGGGACTACCGTCAGACAGTAGCCATTGTTAAGCCAACTCAATGGACTGAGTCAAGCTCAAGGTTGGGCATTTGGACCTATACATGGAGAAATGGAGCGAATCTGTTTGGCCTAAACATGGAGATGTCATATGGAACTACCGTCATAGACAGTAGCCATTGTTAGGTCGGAGTCAATGGCTGTCTGTCTGACTGTCTGTACAGGAAGTGATGTCACATGACATACTTTTTATGCCCATATATGAGTCCTTCTGTACCACATCTCCATGTTTAGGCAAACTCCACACAGAAAGGCCCTATCGCCAACCCAACCTAGGGTGTGAGCGATAGGGCCTTTCTGTGTGGAGTTTGCATGTTCTCCCCATGTCTCCTAGGGTTGATACCCTCACAAAAACATGAACAAACTCCCCCCAGAATGACAACAACTAGAATCGTCAGAGAAACGCTGTGGTTGGCCAGATGGTCAAGAATTGGCGCAACCTCGCCCTTTAGGGCGAGGTTGCATGTCACGCTGAGGTTGCATTCCACCCTCAGGTGTCTTACTAGTATACCCATGAAGACAACGGACCTCAGGAATTAGTATTTGTCTCTGCAACGTTTTATATATGCCGTCAAGGCTTGCCTAGCTTCCAAGATTAAAATCGAATCCGAGATAGCATGAACCTGGCATTACAGATGCCAGGTTCATTTGTACATGTGGCAACCCGTAATTACAATATGTCAGATCTTGTTGATTTTATCCCTTAAAGGGGGCGGGACACCGGCCGAAATTTAACATTATGATACAGTAGGTCACGTGGTCTTTCTTCAAACGGTCTGAAAAGGAGGCGGGGCCGTATCAGTTAGTAGTGAATGTATACTTCGTCCGTCGTGCGGTGCCGCGCAATGTATACTTCGTCCGTCGTGCGGTGCCGCGCACAACCTTGTTGTTAGCGTGTAGCGCGGCTAGCGCTGCACCGCACGGCTATTTGCGAGAGCTATTGTGTGTGTACACACACACACGCACGCACGCACGCACGCACACGCTCGCTCACACACAGGCTACCACAGACATCAGTCCTCCGGAGCTCCGGTGAAGCACTGGAGCACTTTTTAGCAGAGAATCTCTGCCATCAGTCTGCCATCTCTGCCAGAGATGGCTGCTAAAAAGTGATCTGTGCTGCGGAGGAGGAGAACGTTGGACCCTGGTTCTAATCTCTGACAGATTTTTGTTAGAAGACTTGTACCCTGTACGCGGTGAGGGGGGATTCTATAGCAGATTATATAAAAGTGTTACCCCTAGAGCTGCTTGTTTTAAAATTCGTTTTATGAATTGTCGCATTTTCTCCTCGCACAGTTCTGTTGGGGTTGTTTCACTAGATAATACTCAGCGCTCAACTCCGCCCCCTCCCGTCATATTACCCAATCAAATTAATTTAATTCAGTTACTGTACAGAAAGTACTACTTTCAGTACAGTAACTACAATACATTAATTTGATTGGGTAATTTAACATGGGGGTACATGACATCATTAAAAAAATTGGCTAATTTGATAGCCATAATTAGCTGTTTTGGCCATGTCACTCCCACTTTAAGTCTTTGCCTTTAACGTTTTTCTTAATGAAAGTAGAGTTTCTTTTGTCATGTTCTAGTCTACGTAAAGTGCTATATACATTTGAGATGTTAATAGACTCACATGACTGAAGATGGCCTTTTGGGTTTTCATCACACTGATGGAAAGTGCCACCAAGCGGGTGTGAGGCTGCGGCACCGCACCTGGGGAAGAGTGATGTAGATGAGTGTGCTTCTCAAAGTGGGGTCTGGGGACCCCTCCAGGGGTCCTCATTGATTAACCCATTTAGACCTGAGGCTGATTCTAAAAAACACCTAAATCCTGAAAAACTTCAAATGCCAACCAGGTGAAGAAATCAAAGATTGAGGTTTAGAACCTCTGCTTTTATATGACATAACCCAGACTATTAGATATTATGCAAGATGCTCCTGAACATATTTTATATGTAATAACCCAGACTATTAGATCTTGTGCTAGATGCTCCTGAACATATTTTATATGTAATAACTAATAACCCAGACTATTAGATCTTATGGAAGATGTTTCTGAACATATTGCTAGTTTGACCACTTCAAACTCTCCAATCTTAAAATAACAAAAATAGCCTATCAACAACAACAACACATTGAGAGCTTTTGACAGGCTATTGTCACTGCCTAACATGATTTCATAGAAGACATACTGGCTTCTTTGAAACTTTTTAACATCAAATCCCATATGGGGGTCCCTGGCACAACATATGTTCTGGTGTTGTTCCTGTGTGCGCAACAATCTGCAAATTAACCTAGTCTTCTAGCTTGCCATAAGAAATTAACCCGCCACCGTTTTTCTGTAGATCTACAATACTAGAAATAAATAAATAATCAATACCAACTAGGAGCATGATAAATAGAATACACAGGACCACAATGGGATTTTTGTGTCAACCTTTTTAGCAGTATTATACATCTGTACTTTCTGCAAACTGTTAATAAAGTATTCGATCAACGATGGGGGTCCATGCTTATTTAAAAAAAAAGGTTGAGAACCATTAAGGTATAGGTCCATTTAGCTTGAAAATACATTCCATTACTGCGGTGGTGCATGTTTTTTTTTGATTACTTAGTTTCTTTAAGAGTCTGACCTTCGATTCTCTCCCACTTGGCAGCGGTCAGCGTGGCCTGTGTGGGAAGCTCATCGGTCAGCACGGGTGCGGTGCTGGTCTCCAGGATCTTCAGGTACAGCTGGAAGAAGAACGGCGAGAGAACGGCGAGGTGGGTGGGGCATTTCTGCGAAGTCCCGACAAACTGGTCCATCGCCTCCGAAAAGTCACCAGTCAAGCACGTGTACAACGGGAGGAGGTCTTTCACCTCCTGAAATCTGCACAAACACCAAGACAAATTCTTACTTTCCGTATCTGCGTTAAGTAGGTGGTCTATTATTTCCAATGGAAAAGTGAACACAGCTTCTGAATGATTTAGCCGCATGGTCACTGAACTGAATATTGGGCCCTGTCGTCACAAGTCACACAATCTTCCCAAGATTGTCATATAATACCAAAATGACTTTTTTCAATGAGACAAATCAGGAGAAAAAATGAAAACATTATCGTCGATCAAGCATCAGACTCTCAAGGAATCGAGCACCAGTAAACATCTGATCTGACGTTTAAATCTTCTGTTAGACACCAGTGCCCAGAGTGGCTTTAATTGATATGGTCTATTCTTAAATCTGTGAAATAAAACTCAAAATTCTAAACACTGAAGTATTTTTTTAGTAGCCAGCATGGTCTGGCCAACGTATCAAACCATCTAATGAATCTCGGTTTGTGTTTTGTTTTTTACATCCGTTCATCCCCAGATAAACTACACATGTCGTTGCTATTGGCCAGAAGCGCCATTTCTCCATATCTAAACTTTGTGGTATGATCAGGTAGGGTGTTCATTTACTTATGAAGAGAAGGCTTTCACACCCAGTTAGTTCCTCTCAAGCAGGTGCGTGGGTAACAAAACGTTAGGAAGGAATCTGACAAGGAGACAGATGAACTCTTACCCCCCTCCATCACCCATCTGCTAATCAAAGGTTGAAACTTCTGACGCCTCAGTAAAACTCGACCAGATACAGTGTACACGTAGCCTGACACTCAGCCTGAATTGACATTTCGTTTCACTTCATTATTCAGTCTGAAGTCGGTTCCGCCCACGGCGTTTGCAGGGATGGGCGTTGCCAAAATGAGGCACTGTTCAGCGATTGGTTCACCGACCAACACATGACATAGTGTTGTTATGTGTGCCTGGCTGGCTAGTGGCTAACCTGTTGCTTGCTAGTGCTACTTGCTAACCAAAGAAACAGTCAGAATAGGAGCACTACAAACTAGTAATCAAACACAACATAACATGCCTGCTACTGGTGTTTCATAGCGAGATCGATACGATCGCATTTTACCGCAATTTACCGCGACACGATGTGCGGTACGGTACGGCGGCGGCGCTGGTGTACCTGGAAACACACATGAGTTCTGGGAAACCCCCACCCACGCTGATCACAAGACGCTGATTCACGACGCCGATTCGCCCGTTTGGATTTTCAACCGAGGCAAGCCTCCTCATTGAGAGCGATTCTAGACCTGAATCGCCGAAACAAAAAAGTTAAAGGGGTGTGGCTAGCAATTCAGGGTCTGGAACTAGGCTAGTGTACACGCCTATTCAACCACAGATTTTCAGCGATTTTCAACATTTGCCGTCATCAGGTTAGCGTGTGTCGACACCCTAGGGCCCGTTACCCTCTGCCCTCAGATAAAATGGTTTTAACCCATTTAGGCCTAAAATTATTGAATGCTTTAACCAGTGAAAAATAGCAGATATACAAGCTCACAGAGCGCGCTGCGAGCTTGTAGATCTGCTATTTTTGAAAAACAAAATGTGAAATATGTATTTTCAAAGCAAACGTTTGTAACTCAAATTTTGCTTCTGGGTGGTCCCTGGACCTAGATATTTTGAGATGGGGGTCCGTGGCCACATAAATATCATTGTGGGGGTCCTTCACATGAAAAGGTTTGAGAACCACTGACATAGTAGTCTCTCAAGAACAGGCCAACTGAGCTCCAGTTAAGTGAAAAGGACCTTTTCTTTGACGATGGCTGGCCAGATTGCTGACATAGAAACATACGTTTTTTCAAAAAGTCTCGGAAGGATTCAAAAGACACTTAGAGAATCAATAGTTAAAGCAGTCAATAATCCTAGGCCTAAATGGTTTTAAATTAGATGTGTAAAAACCTTGTCAGCACGTCCTGGGATCCATGTGCTCTATGACACAACACGTCTGGCAGGTAGCAACACAACTCCCGATACCTGAGGACATGCGTACAACAACTGTTACACAGGCATTCAGCATTATCAGACACGAGGACATGCAACACAGATTAACGTCACACAGGTTATAGCAGCACATACATTGTAGTTTGGGGTATCAGTGTGGCCACAAGCAACATGGCAGGAAAGGTCTTTGACTTCAAGAGTCACACGTCCGGTGAAGACGCACTGTGATCTTCACTTTGTCAGTTCTGCCTTGGTAAATGTCCCTATATGCATAGTAATACAGTCAAGGCCCTAGCAGGGAGGAGTCTATACATTTATGGAAGAATGATTGTTATTGCTTAAATATGCAACTTTATAATTTGTTGTGTTACTTTTGGGTCAATGTAATAATTGTGGGCTCGCCTCTAAGGCGAGCACACTTTAGATATTGTCATTATGTATCTATCAGGCAGGCAGTCAGTCAGTCAACAGTTCTCCTCAAAACTTCGGTTCCTTTCTACTCCTACATACTTAGACAGAAAATGAAAATAAAAACATCAATGTGTTCAGCTTACAGTGGCGAAGTGTGCTATTATTATTTTTTACAGCAATCGGCCAAATGGTGGCGCTGTAGGAAGCCTTAGAAAGTGCGAACTTTGAACAGATAGAGCTCATGCTCTGTTTGAGGTACAGCCATGAAACCTGTATACACGTATGTGTCTCCTCATGCCGAACAACTTTTGCGCTCTTGACTTTTAACCTCTGACCTTTAGATCCACCAGAATTTTGAATTATATGAAAAACTGTAAAAATCTATCTCCTCCTGGGATTTTTGCGTTAGGCACACAACTTTTTTCACATGAACTTTGGACCAATACGGTCAAACTGTCTGGTCGGATTTCCTTTAAAGTGAAATATAATGTTTTAATAATTCAATCGATATTGCCGTTTTATGCAAATTATTCTTCGGCCTCTAAATCATACATGCAAAGTTACACGTTCATGGCATTTGGCAAAGATGTAGAGGGTTAGTCAAAGTATCACTGAAACCAATTTTATTCCAATCGGCCAAAGGGGGGCGCTATACAAAGCGTTTGAAAATTCAAACTTTAAACGGGCATAAGTCATGCCTCGTTTCGTTTGAAGACATGCAACTTGCTTACACGCGTGCTCTGACTCAAGCGGAAGACATCTGTGTCTTTGTTAAGTAAGCTCCGCCCTTAGATTTTCCGCCATTTTGAGCAGTTTGTAAAACGCTTAAACCCGCTTTTATTCTGGAATTTTCGCGTCACGTCCACAAAACTTTTTTTACATGAACTTTGGACCAATATCTAAAGATCTGTCAGATCGGATTTCTTTTTTTAAATTGAAATATGCTTTTTTAATAATTCAATGAATATTGCAGTTTTATGCAAATTATTCTTCTGCCTCTAAATCATACATGCAAAGTAACATGTTCATGGCATTTGGCAAAGATGTAGAGTGTTAGTCCAAATATCACTAAAAACCAATCTTACTCCAATTGGCCAAAAAGGGGCGCTAAATCATTTTGAGCAGTTTGTGAAACGCTTAAACCCGTTAGGATTTTTTGGGCAATTTGCATGAAACATTCTACACACAATCTAAGGACCTTTATCTAATGTAACTATGAAGTGCACACACACAAAAAAAAAAATATATATAGCTGCAAGCAGCGATAAAGTGGCCAAAGCCAAAAAACACCTCAAATCATGAACACAGCCTGCAATGTGCGTGAAATCTTGCAAGCACATTCCCAATAGGTCAGGGAACAGATACCACCCTTCTTACATTGGCCTGTTATAGCGCCACCAGCGGGTCAACTTTTGCACAACACATTTTTGGAACAAAATGGACCAATCTTTGACGTCAGTAACGTCAAAGAGAGCACTGCCTGCGATCTTGACATTTTGTACTTTTATAGCCATTGTTTTCTGGCTTGAAGCGAGCGCACAATTGTTTCGAAGGAACAATATTTTCTAGTTTCTTTAAGCAGCCGTGTAATAAGCAGGATAATAGATGGCGAGCCCGTCAATGTTCAGAAATAAACCCCTTCAGGATGTCTGGGTTTATTTCTCAACAAGTATCCATTGTGTATAGACCGATTTCTCAGTGCGGCAACTGTGGTGTCAAGTAGCACCGCGTACGCATGACGAAACTGCAGCTACACGGCAGCGCTCTAGAAAAAGGCCTACTGTATACCTGTGCTGGTTCTGCAGGTGCTGCACTCGCAGGAGGATCACAGGCAAGTCTTCCACAATCTTCTTGCATCCATTCTGCCCCCTCAGAATTGACACAAGGAGCGCAACGTTCCAAGGACGCACAAGCACCCTACAGCAAGCACACACATGTATTAATAGACTTGTGAGGACAGATTTTAGGAATGCCACTTCTTTAAGTGGGGTCCGGGGGCACCCAGGGGTCCTTGAGGGGGTCCCAGGCCAGAGGGTCCCCGGAAAAAAGTGTTATTAAATATAGCGTTACAATAATGTAAACACTTGAGCTGTGAGCTTGTAGGTCTGCAAAAAAAATAAACTATACTATATAATTATATTTTATTTTTAGAGCGAATATATTTCAAATGCATATCATTTTGGCAGGAAAACGGCATAACGAACCCACCTCCACTTCTCCAGTCCAGGTAAATCAGGGATGTGTAGAATGTGGAACTCCCGCAGCTTCTCAGTGAATTCTGGGCTAAAGTCTGCCAGGATCATCCGTCGCTGGACTGACCTTAGTGCCCTGGGAAAGCACAATAAGACACACAAAAGACAAGAACATTAACGACAAATAAATCATCAGAAGAACTAAGATCAAAGGTTGTGTGTTGGCCTGGGCATTGTCACACTCTACTAGGGACCAAAGCATGTCACGAATGTCACGACTGAAAATCTTTGTTTTAGGCCATCGTCCCAGTCAGGTCATTATCGTCTCTGTAGGGTGGAAACCAATAGCCTAGTAAACTGACTCCTCCCATCTTCTGTTCGAGGCAGGAAGAGTCTGGTTTACGAGGCTAGGAAACCAATGGGGGGCTCTCTCCAATCCGAAATGTCGCCACTCTGACAGTGACTTGAGTTCTTATTGTCGGAGTGGCAACACTTCCATAGAGGTTAAAGGAGTAGTTCACCCCCAAAATGTCTTTTTCTATTGATTACTCATGCCATGGAGACTTGAGTAAATGACCCCCATTGATTCCGGATATACGGAATCAATGGGGGCAAATTTATTGTAATCAAATCTATCACTTTAGAGCTACTAATAATAAGGGAGCTTAGCGAAAGGTTAATTAAACTAGACCAGGTCAACCTGGTTGTGCCAGACCCCGGTTCTGCCAACCCCCTGTCTGTCATCATCATTTATGACATCATGCCTTTTGTAGGCATGTCATCATCATGTCATCATCATATATACCCTTTATATAGAAAACCCGGACAGACAGACCGACATTTGCTTATGTAGGCCTACCCATTTCATGGGTCTGGCAAAAAAATATATAAGTACAAATCATAGGTCGATAGAATACAAGCCCTGGGCTTTAGCTTAGAAATGCTAGGCGTGAGAAAGGTTTCTGGGAGGGCGCCTACCTTTCTAACAGCAAGGCTTGGGCTGTCGTCACACTAGCCTTGGGACAGGGAGAGATGGACATCCTGCACACAGGGAAGGAGACAAGATAATTACATCAACTATAAAATAAATGTCACAAAGACTGTACGTGGACCTGCTGTACAGTAGGTGTCGGTAGGCTCAGGTTGTAGCCGGAGACCCAGTCACCCAAAATGTGAGATGACCTGCGATGTCATGCCGTACTTTTTATTTCTGTTTAATCCATTAGTTTGGTCACTAAGGTCCACAGTATGAGAAGTCTGCTCTGCCGGAAACATCGCGAAAAAAATGCAACTATCATGTGTTGTGTTACTTTTGGGTCAATCTGGGAACCCATTGTCAAAGAAAGGGCGACACCTATCGGTCTGTCTCGTAGCGACTCTGAGGCTGTCTCGAGAGATTACTTTTGGGTCAATGTAATAATTTAGCCGTGAAATATGCAGGATAATTGACGGCGATGTCGACTTCACAGAAAAATATTTTCAAAAGGAAAGAAGCTTCTTTAAAGTTATACCATGTAACTTTTTTTATAAAACAAATCTTAAAATTGTCCTAACTGTTAAATCGCTAAAGTTTTAGAACCCCCACTCCGTTAATTTCAGCTTTTAAAGCCTTCTCTTTATATGTTTTCTATGAGCCGTGAGGGGGGGAGAATTTCGCTGCAAAATGACGTCATCTGCATCATCTGTATACGTTGTGTATACGTTGGCCAATCATATTGCGGATCATAAACACATGGTACACTACCGGCCAATCACAGGCATATCTGCCTGTATCTTCAGGAAGTAGCTTCCCTCAGCTACAGTGTTTACCATGGTGAAGGATCTGAAGGATTCTTAACCTCTTAATCCCCAAATCCTGGCAATCCCCTCCACGGATTCGTATCGTCGCGGTGGTCCGCGGCGGTGGTCCGCGACTACTCCGGGCGAAAAACGGCCGAAAAAAGCAATACCGCTACTGACCACTAGTTTAGCAATCTACACAGTATAGCTTTAAGTATGTGAGGGGTCAACTAGGGGTTCTTCATGATTCTGGATCCACTGCACACATCTTCTTTTCCTGTATAGTGAAGTCGATGGGACAGTGAATATATACAAATGGACATACGTTTTTTTCACGATGTTACCGGGAGAGCAGACCTCTCATTCTGTGGGCCCTTAAGGACCAAAATAGATACAATAGATAAAACAGAAATAAAAAGTATGGCATGACATCACAGGTTCAACCCTATTCCTTGAGCTTTTGGGCCTGTGGGTCCCTGACTATTGAGGATCACAACGTCTGGGTGATAAGACTTCAAATCAGGGTCACGTTTCAACCTTTTGCCTCGATTACGATAAATGAACTTTGTTGAAGCCAATTGATGGCCTTTAAAGCAGTGGTTCTAAACTTTGCATGTCCAGGACCCCCTTGACATGCAGGGGGCAATTATCTACAAGCTTTGACTTTCATAAAATTGCAGTTCTGAAACTTTAATGTCCTCTTAACTCTTTGAACGCATGGTCCACACCGCTACCGCCAGCGCTTGTCAAATCCCTATTTGGGCACGGAAGCATAGGGGGCGCTTGTCCGCAGTCTCTGAATGATCCCAACCGATGGGTTGGTTGGGAGTGTGCCATGAAATCCTTGGCCGCTCCCAGCCTCATGACAGCAGCTGCCTTGTCTTCTTGGCTGTCGGCTTTATCTAGGAACGTCCAAACACACTCGTAGACCGGCGTGTAACTGCAACAACAAATAAATGCCATGATTTTGTATAGCTTGTTGATTAGCCATTTTCAAATGGCTAAATCATAATAGGGCATACGTTGTTAAGTTTTGTAATCATCTCTATTAAGCTTTTCAAGCAGAAGCGACGTTACATTGTATTCAAGTCATGTACTGTATGCATAGATTCTAATGACAGACGGTTCACACAAAATCATACACAATCTGTCAGTGGTCATCATTAATGTACTCACATTCTGTAGTTTGCCTTTGATCAAACTAATCAATTCAGTTGATCATTTACAAATAACAGAAAATGTATCAAGAAAATAGAAAAACAGGCCTCTTTATTAACTATTCGCCAAGAACATAATCGTAAGTTGCAGCCCCAATCCCATGCAAGCTAGGGAATGATTGTGATGACAGATTGTGTCTCTACAGTGACAGCCACAACACTAGAGGGAGCAACCAGGATCTGGTACAACTCAAGACCCAAATTTAATACAAATATGGGAAAATCCTCATTCTACTACTACCAAAATGTGGAATGCCCTGATTAAAGGAGTCATCCAGACCAAAACACATATAGGGTTAAATCTGCCTTTTATCATACCCCTTTTCACCTGCTTTAGTCGATTTTTTTCATAGCTGCCCCTGTTGCTAGATTTTGCGGGCTCTCTCATAACTAACACAATGGATTGTCCTTAGGCTGGTGCGGTTATTTCTTTAGCTTCAAAGTTAGTATTTTTTTTATTGGACATCCTGAGACCAACCACACCGCTGTTTTGACCTCAAAGGCATCCTTACTTGTCAAACTAGCCTAAGGACAATCCACTGTGTTAGTTATGAGAGCCCGCAAAATCTAGCAACAGGGGCAGCTGAAATCTAGCAACAGGGGCAGCTATGAAAAAAATCAACTAAAGCAGGTATGAAGGGGTATGATAAAAGGCAGATTTAACCCTATATGTGTTTTGGTCAGGATGACTCCTTTAAAGGGTGTGCAATACCAGTCTCTTTCAAAATCTTTTAATTAAAACAAATCAGGAGACTACAGGGGGGGGTTAATGCAAATTCCCATCAAAGCTAGGGTCATTCACTGCTGCAGTTTTTCCTTTGTACATAGTGTCTATATTTGTTCATGACATGCATTATTTATTTGTAAACTTTCTATGCCATGTTGATGAATTGAATATATAGGACCACAATGGCAAGAAGCCACTAGGACGTTTGGTCAGGTTATTCCAGGAAACAATACTTGCCATTTCAACCCAAAAAGAACACTTCATACTCACTCATAGATGAACACATGTTGCTGTGCTGTTGAGGGCTGTCCCATCAAGAAGATTAAGTACTTTTGTGTCAGATCTTCTTTGAAGCTCTCCAACATCACCCCTACACAAACCATGGAATAAAGCACAATTAAATCTTACGACTGAAAAAGGGGAAAAAAAGAAGAAAAAAAAAAAGATAATTATTTTTTAATGATTTCTTGCACCTACCCATTCACTTACTATACAGGAAAAAAAGACACCCCAAATAATCTTCTTTAAGTAGTGTTAGTGTTTAATGTGAGGGGTCTAACTAGGTTTTTTTTTCATGATTCTGAATCCATTGCAAGCTTTTGTTTTGCAGGAAAAACATGACTTGGGCTAAAAATGGACCCAACAAAACTGGGGTTTCTTTTCATGAAGAAATCATAACTAGACACCATAAAGGGTCTTAAAAAAAACAGGTTTCGAAAACATGTTGTTCGGGTGCTCTGATCTACCCTACTATATGGATGGTTAAGTCCTAATGTGCGATTTGTGAAACAGTGAAAAAGAAGCCACCCTTTGTCTGCTTTGTCAAGTGTCACTTTTTTATACAGACCCCAAGAATTAACTAAAATGACGACAATTAATTTTGCTGTGTTAAATTAGTTGTTTCTGAGGATATCATGAAGCCGCCTTCCAATAAATAAATGTCAAGGGTACTTTTTTTACCTATTTAAAATGGAAAACGGGTCAAAAATGACCAGAACAAAATGGAAGGGTTAATCATGGTGATGTGGGTTTGCGTGTGTACTAGGGTTGGGATCCTATAGGATTTTAACGATTCCCACTTAACTCTGATGGTCCGATTCCGGACCGTCAGAAGTCTGTAACTGAGGGTACAAATGGAACCAAAAAGACCCATTTTGTTCCATTTGTAACCCCGGTGGTCCTTGACATTTTTAAGTTCAAGAACCACTAGTATTCTAATGTGTGATCGAAGTAACAAGTTTCGGAAAAGTTTCAAATGTGATGGAACCCATTTATGTTCCTCAATGTAGGATCCCAACCCTACGTGTGACTAGAACTGCACAGACCGGCGTCTCGGAGGTGAGCGTCCATCTCCGACGGGGTGATGTTAAAGGCTTTCAGGGACCCCAGGAGTGGGGCGTCTCTGAGACCCTTCCAGTAGTCACTCCTATGGCTGTTGCAGTGACAGGCCTCTCTGACCGTCCACCATACACACTGGAAACACAAGACAAGCAGCTGGATTGAGTTCACCGTAACCACAGCATCAGTGAAGGAAGAAGTACTCACTGATTTACTTGAAGCTGGTATGAAAAAAAAAAAAGATAAATCAGGCTATCTCGTTGGCTAATATTGTTGATGACGTCACGGCGCGACTCTACTGTACTTCACTGTATGTACTGTACTGTTGGTCGGTCCGTCTCCCCTTGCCTGCACTATTTGAAAAACCAGGAAGTCGCCTTACAGGAAAAAGTCTGTGCATATAAAGAAATACTGTATATTACCTCTCAGATATCTTAGTTTTAGCAACGTTGTTCATGTCAAGTACAGTAGTTAGTTTGTCTTATTTGTTGAAATGATAAAATTCGCTGTGGTGGTGGGTGGATTAGCACCCCCGCTGCTGGGCGGTTGAAGGCTGGAATCCAGCCGGGGCGGAGGGAGCTAAAGACGGACATAATATGGTGGTGGTGCTCGCTGACCGTGACAAATATGGTGCTGTACGGTGTTCTCACAGCGATTTTGATCATTATATTGAATAAGCATGAACTATGACTAGTTCATGTGGATGATATCGATGTAACTAGGATATTCAATTGGGTACATCTATTTTAGATGTGCAGAATTACGATTAAAATGCATTTTAAGTTGAGGCCACTTCCTCAATTTCCTGGTCAGTGCGAGGTCCTGCTGCCTCTCGCTCTGCTCTCTGCCTGTTTCAGAACGTTTACAGAGAGACCACGTGACCTACGTTGGTGCGTGACATGACATCACACCTTTAAGTAAAAGAATCAACACAAACAAGTTTACAAGAAATAAAAGTCTGGAATTCAAAATGTACTTTGGCATGAAAAAGTACTCATTCTCAATAGTTTTGTAAATCTTTGATGTAGGAGGAAAAGAGGAGGGTAAGAACATAGGGTGTAACAAGTAGAGTAATTGTCTGGCTACTGTGAGACCAACCGTGAACTAGAGTTGTTCCGATACCAGTATCGAAAAAGATGCCCAAAATGTTGCCATCGGTGAGTATGCCAGTCTATGCCAATCCGATGCCACACAATTTATCCCATATTTCACTTACAGTAATATTTTGAATGGTTCAGTCGATACTCTACTGTACTATCTGCATTATTATTTTACTAACTTGTAGCTGTACTTAAACAATTATCAATAGCTTTTTTGGCATTTATTCCTAGAGTTTCTCACATCTTTGAATTTCAAGGACACCCTCAACTCTGAGAGTGTACAAATGGAACCAAATGGACCAGTAAATTACACACTGGTATCAAATCGGTACTTAGCATCGACTGATGCACATATTATGGTCGGAATCGGGAAGAAAAAAAAAAAAAAAGAATTCCACCCACCTGAGAAGCTAGTTTGTCACAGATGAAACAGTAACACTGCTCACATATGAGGACGTTGTTGTTAATGGGAACCTTCTTCTCGTTTGTAGGCCTGAGGACAAATGTATGGACAGAACAGTTACTCAGGGTGAGGAGGAGCTAAAGAATGCCGACATGGTGCTCTGACAAGCTTCCATTAAAGGATGTGTTATCACTGCTTTCCATACAGGCCTGAAAAGCCATCCATGGCCATACATGGGACCGCAATGGAAACCAATCTCCAGGACGTTATTGCGTTATCCTTTTAGCCTTAATATAATGTCTGACTGTACCATGTGCCGTTTACAATAAAGTAATCGATCAATGCAGAGGACCAGAGTTTAGTCCACTCACTGGAAGCATGAGGCAGCACTCAGTAATGTAATACTCACTGGAAGGGGTTAACAGGACAGTCGTAGCGCGCATGGGGCAGAACGTCAGCGCGCTGGGAGAAGGTTATGACCAGGTCTTCATCCACCACCTTTTGAGCCTGCGCTGGAAAAGCTAAACAAACACTTCCTTACAGCAGTGGTTCTCAAGCATTTCCATGTTTTAGTCTCCCCCTCTATTTAGTAATGTCGATGCCCCACCACGCGCATGCACACATTTCTGCGTGTGTATACTGTACATAAATCAACAAACAACTGCAGGACAGAAAGCACCTCTGTGAAGTTGGCACCCCATATGATGAAAACGTATATAAAAATGGTGTCATTCTTTAGTGCTGAATTTGTGCTGAATTGTGCCGTAAGTTTTATAATTTGTGCTGGTATCACTTTTGAGTTATTCCACATATCACCACTGTTCTGCTCCTATGTTCTACCATTATCTCTATCGCCCTCTGCTGGCCATACCACTGTAATGCTGCTAAATCTGCTCATTCATAACCATATAAATATTTATATATATATATAAATATATATAAAAAATTGATGATTTCAACGGCACAAATTAGAGCACATCCAGCACTAAAGCTGGTTGCACACTGCTGCGTTTTTCGTTGCGAAATGCGTTTTTCAGGGCAAGGAGAGAGAGAGAGATAGAGAGAGCAAGGGACCGAGTGGTGCGCGAAACGGGCGGCAGTGTGCAAACGTGACTGACATAACGTGAGGTTGATTTTTTTATTTGCGTGCTCCGAAATTCACTCCGATATTCGGCCCGAAAAACGCAGCAGTGTGCAACCACCTTAACCCCTTAACGCCTAATGGTGCAAATTTGATACATATTAAATGGAGGCACCTGCAGGCACAAGTGAACTACATATCCCATCACTGACTGTTGATAAGTCATCAGGGAGTGTTGTTTGATCATTGAAAATGCTAGGTCGCCATCTAGTGTTCGGTGGTGGAATTGCACAGCCTCACAATCCAGGAAGTCCAAACATTTTCTCCACATGGACAAGCAGCTCCTCATTTGGACAAAATTCACCCCTTTTGAGGTAAGTTGGGTGAAAATAAAAATACATTCTAGCTTTGTGAACCTCTCAGCTGCTTATATATCAAAATAGATTACATGTGACATCAAGTATTATCCTGATGTGAGCCGATTTTATTATGATGCAAATATGACGCACTAGGCACAAGGGGGATGAAATGAATGAATGGATGAATGGTAATGTATTGAGATGCAATATTGTAGAAATTCCAATTGCTGTGCCTATACTTCAAATGTTTTGAAGAATATAAGTATAAGTTTCCTTATAAGATTGTAAATTTGATGTTTGGCTCATTAATCAATAATGAATGACAGCTGTAATGAAAAAAAACAACAACTTTTTCCTTTCAATTTTCCTTTCAAACAATATTGGACTTTTTTTTCTCACAGTTTTTCCACTTATACAATCACAAGTCCCCCCCTTCTCCCATGGTCCACCAACCCTGCACCCCCCCCCCCCCCCCCCCCCCCCTTTTTGTTATTACAATAACAAATGCAGGTACTGAAATATGGACTATGACTAACTGTAACTGTATGTGCAGAGCAAGTGTGCAACATTGAATTTGGAAATAAATGTGTAAAATATTGCATGTTTATCCTTTGGATCATGTCTGCTATGCTATATTTATAAATTAAATCAATCTATCAACCAAAACAGGGGAAGAAACCAGTGACAGCAGTGACCAAGACAGCAGTGATGGTACTGGTGCCGGCCTTGCTCGACGTGACTTACCGAACCAGTGTTTGAACCTGCGATCCTCCCACACTCCCCTGAGGAAGACTGCATCCATGTTTGAATGCAGAAACAAACATTGTCTGACTCCCTCTCTCTGCTGTCCTACTGTCTGTCTCTCCTACACTGTCTCCCTCTCAGCTGCCCTACTGTCTGTCTTTCCTACACTGTCTCCCTCTTAGTTGTCCTACTATCTGTCTCTCCTACACTGTCTCCCTCTTAGCTCTCCTACTGTCTGTCTCTCTTACACTGTCTCCCTCTCAGCTGTCCTATACTGTCTGTCTCTCCTACACTGTCTCTCTCTCGGCTGTCCTATACTGTCTGTCTCTCCTACACTGTCTCCCTCTAAGCTGTCCTATACTGTCTTTCTCTCCTACACTGTCTCCCTCTCAGCTGTCCTATACTGTCAGTCTCTCCTACACTGTCTCTCCCTCTAAGCTGTCCTATACTGTCTGTCTCTCCTACACGGATCCCTCTCAGCTGTCCTACTGTCTGTCTCTCCTACACTGTCTCTCTCTAAGCTGTCCTACTGTCTGTCTCTCCTACACTGTCTCTCTCTCAGCTGTCCTACTGTCTGTCTCTCCTACACTGATCCCTCTCAGCTGTCCTATACTGTCTGTCTCTCCTACACTGTCTCTCTCAGCTGTCCTACTGTCTGTCTCTCCTGCACTGTCTCCCTCTCAGCTGTCCTACTGTCTGTCTGTCTCTCCTACACTGTCTCTCTCTCAGCTGTCCTACTGTCTGTCTCTCCTGCACTGTCTCCCTCTCAGCTGTCCTACTGTCTGTCTGTCTGTCTGTCTGTCTGTCTGTCTGTCTGTCTGTCTGTCTGTCTGTCTGTCTGTCCTACACTGTCTCTCTCTCAGCTGCCCTACTGTCTGTCTCTCCTACACTGATCCCTCTGAGCTGTCCTATACTGTCTGTCTCTCCTACACTGATCCCTCTCAGCTGTCTTACTGTCTGTCTCTCTCTCAGCTGTCCTACTGTCTGTCTCTCCTACACTGATCCCTCTCAGCTGCCCTACACTGTCTCCCTCTCAGCTGTCCTACTGTCTGTCTGTCTGTCTGTCTGTCTGTCTGTCTGTCTGTCTGTCTGTCTGTCTCTCCTACACTGTCTCCCTCTCAGCTGCCCTATACTGTCTGTCTCTCCTACACTGTCTCTCTCTCAGCTGTCCTACTGTCTGTCTCTCCTACACTGATCCCTCTCAGCTGTCCTATACTGTCTGTCTCTCCTACACTCTCTCTCTCCTGCACTGTCTCCCTCTGAGCTGTCCTATACTGTCTGTCTCTCCTACACTGATCCCTCTCAGCTGTCTTACTGTCTGTCTCTCCTACACTGTCTCTCTCTCAGCTGTCCTACTGTCTGTCTCTCCTACACTGATCCCTCTCAGCTGTCCTATACTGTCTGTCTCTCCTACACTCTCTCTCTCAGCTGTCCTACTGTCTGTCTCTCCTGCACTGTCTCCCTCTGAGCTGTCCTATACTGTCTCTCTCTCTTACACTGATCCCTCTCAGCTGTCTTACTGTCTGTCTCTCCTACACTGTCTCTCTCTCAGCTGTCCTACTGGCTGTCTCTCCTACACTGATCCCTCTCAGCTGCCCTATACTGTCTGTCTCTCCTACACTGTCTCTCTCTCAGCTGTCCTACTGTCTGTCTCTCCTACACTGATCTCTCTCAGCTGTCCTATACTGTCTGTCTCTCCTACACTCTCTCTCAGCTGTCCTACTGTCTGTCTCTCCTGCACTGTCTCCCTCTGAGCTGTCCTATACTGTCTGTCTCTCCTACACTGATCCCTCTCAGCTGTCTTACTGTCTGTCTCTCCTACACTGTCTCTCTCTCAGCTGTCCTACTGTCTGTCTCTCCTACACTGATCCCTCTCAGCTGCTGCCCTATACTGTCTGTCTCTCCTACACTGTCTCTCTCTCAGCTGTCCTACTGTCTGTCTCTCCTGCACTGTCTCCCTCTGAGCTGTCCTATACCGTCTGTCTCTCCTACACTGATCCCTCTCAGCTGTCCTACTGTCTGTCTCTCCTACACTGTCTCCCTCTCAGCTGTCCTACTGTCTGTCTCTCCTACACTGTCTCCCTCTCAGCTGCCCTATACTGTCTGTCTCTCCTACACTGTCTCTCTCTCAGCTGTCCTACTGTCTGTCTCTCCTACACTGATCCCTCTCAGCTGTCCTACTGTCTGTCTCTCCTACACTGTCTCCCTCTCAGCTGTCCTACTGTCTGTCACGGCCAAGTGCTCCGATTTATATTTATACAAACCCGAAGTGAGGGAACATATATTATAAAGTTCAATAAAAAAAAACGGTGCTATACCGATTATGCCTGGTGATGCAAATATGACACATATTACAATTTCCCCGAAGTGAGGGAACATATATTATATGATATTATATATTTTTTTTATTATATTTGTATTTTTTGTATATATTTTTGTATAGTTCAATAAAAAAAACTGTGCTATACTGATTATGCCTGATTGTGCCTGGTGATGCAAATATGACACATATTACAATTTCTGTTTTTTTTATGTGCTATATTAAAATTGACAATTGAAATCTTCTTTCACATCTGTTTGATAGCCAAAACACACAGAATTAATTTTTTTGTACTTTTAGAAATTAATTCAGGCGTCAAGGGGCTAAAGAATGAGACCCTTTTTTCCTGATTTGGAGCCAAAAGATTGGGGGTGCAAGGCTCAGCAAAACTATAACTTGAAATATCTCAAAAATTATACCAGCACAAATTATAACATTTACAGCACAATTCAGCACTAAATAATGACACCATTTTTATATATATTTTCATCATATGGGGTGCCAACTTCACGCAGGTACAGAAAGGTTAGGTTACCTTTGCTTTTCTCTACTTGGGTGTCCATGATGATGACCGATTGGTCACAGGCGTTAGTTTCTCCTTCCTCGTCACAGTCCGAGTCACTGTTTATGACAATCAGCTCTTGCTGAACCCGCATCAGTGGCTTTGGTAGGTTAGACAGAATAAAACACACACAAATCAAGTAAATAATACAGCCACATAACCGTTTTAAAGTCTCTCCATACATACACCCGACTGATGCAATGATAGGTTAGTTTTTGGTAGCCAAAATGTCAAATGTTTAAGCATGTTCAAATCATGATAGTCAGGGAACATTAATAAAAACCTGGGAATAAATTCCTTACCAAACAATTTCTTCACCAATGTGTTCGTAAAGGTGTCTAGTAACATATCTAACAAAGATTGAAATTTAACATCCCTAGGAAAATCTTTGACAGCTAGGGTATTTCTGGGTCTCATTCACTCACTATACACTATACTATAAGGGAAAGAATTACTCCCAAAAATATGCTTTAAGTGGGATGTGAGGGGTCTAACTAGGTGTTTGTAATTATTCTGAATCCATTGCAAGCATTTGTTTTGCACAAAAAAAACATTCATTGGGCTAAAAACAGCCCATGAAAATGATGGTTTAGTGATGTGTCATCACTTTTCACAGTGGTATGGGGGTCCATTTTTAGCCCAAGGAATGTTTTTTGTGCAAAACAAATGCTTGCAAGGTAATTCTTTCCGTTGTAGTATAGTGAATGAGACCCAGAATTACCCTAGCTGTCAAAGATTTTCCTAGGGATGTTGAATTTCAATCTTTGTTAGAAATGTTACTACACACCTTTACGAACACATTGGTGAAGAAATTGTTTGGTATGGAATTTATTCCCAGATTTAACATGTATTCTGCTCATTTTTCCTGACTATGGATATCCGGTTACCCAAGACAATTTCCCAAATTCGTAAAAAAGCATTATAACATTGAGGTGCTCACAGCCCTATTCACGGCCCGCCCACTCAGCATCCCCCTGGTGCCGAAGTCACGCTTTGAAGGGTAAAACCCTGCTAAAAGCCCATAGAGCACAGAAATTGCAAATTGAGAGAATTAATTGGACAACACCCCCCCCCCCCCCCCCCTCATTCTCAAAGGAGAGGGTATATCACTTTACTGTGTGTAGGAAGCCTGTGACTTCCATTGGGAATGAATTGGACAACGCCCTCCCCCCTCATCCCCCAAGGAGAGTCACATGTGATATCACAAGAGTGTGAATGCAGCATTAGTCCTTAGACTAATTTTAACAAATCAGATTCCAATCTGGATGTGGCTCAGATCTGATTCACGCTGGATTTGGCTGCCAGTGTAAATGGGGCCTCAGAGTTAAGGGAAATTAACAAAAGTTTGAAAGCCACTGTGTGGCTTGAACAGAGCCTTCATAGTATCAGTGTCAACACCTGTGAAATAAGTGAGAGGCGTACAAAGCCTAATTTGCCCAATGTCAATATGCAGCCAATCAATGACAGCCAGGTTAGGTCTTTTGGTAGCAATAGTAGAAATGT
The DNA here is from genome assembly GCF_963921795.1 of Nannobrachium achirus. Lineage (NCBI taxonomy): Eukaryota > Metazoa > Chordata > Actinopteri > Myctophiformes > Myctophidae > Nannobrachium > Nannobrachium achirus. The sequence goes on from NC_137832.1 coordinate 17,083,930, forward strand.
TAGGCCTTAAAAATAAATGTCAAATGTTGAAGCATGTTCAAATCATATATTGCCTACTGTGGGGTTTGTGTAACATTATTTGAGCCCACAATGTAAGACTCCTGCAGAGTCAATATCCTATTAAAATAAAATGCAAATTTCTAATTCAAAACCGTTTGCTATAAGAAAAACAATTCTTTAAAAGTGTGAGAACTTTAGACAAGTCTAACGTGTACAGTAAAGACAAATGAATGCTAGTTATTATCAGCCCTGAAGCCCCTGAATACATGACTGTGAGATTACACCTCATCCTGTGTGTTTTGTTTACCGTGTTGACGTGTGCAGCACTCATCTTTGGCGCCAGGTGATACAATCAAACACATTATGGAAGTGACGTACTTCTATTTATACTTCTTATTCTACATCTTTGACTGTTTATCTGCTGTTTATGCCAAAGCGTGTCCTACAACGCCCCCTAAAGACGAGCGAGCACTTCGGCGTTAAATTGGTTCTTTTTTTTTCTCAAAATGCAAAAGAAAAAAAAAAGTATGCATGATTAGATTAGAACATGCTTAAACATTTGACAGTTAAAGTTTTATAGTTCTACAATAATTGCTGCAACTAATAGCCTACAAAACAAAATCTGTCCTGTATGCCTTGCCTATCCAGTCGGGATCCGCGTCGTTCCAACTGACAAAAGAAAGTTGAAAGATAAAATTAAGTCTGATAATGCTGTACCGTGCATGTTCACACCGAATTTTAAGGCTTTATTAAAAACAATAGCAACGATAACAGTTATTCTGTGATAAATGCCCACCTGACTTGATTCAGTAGCTAGGATAAGTACGGCAGTCAGTGGTTCTCAAACTTTTTAATGTCAAGCCAAGCCATATATGACGACTACCCTTAAGGGAAGATTTGTACTGCTCTAGCAGTGATTTGCAATCATTTTAATTACAAGGAAGGAGGTCACTGTCAAACTGGGGTTCCCTTGTAATTAAAACCAGTAAGACTCCCTAATCGGGAGATAAGCGACCGTAGGTGGCTTATCTCCACAAATAGGGCAAAAATGTGTTTTTCCAAAATCTTCCTGATCCATGTTGATGACATGAGTGTAGACATGCTGTGTAGTGATATTTGTGATTTTAGGGCAAAAACTGTAGGAGCAGTGTCCAAAAATGTGTTTAAAAATCGGCCTGAAGGTGGCGCTAGAATAGGGCCATGTGAGAAATGAGGGGTGGGGTCTCCGCGTTGCCTTGGCGGACGAATAGGTACCGGCCCCGGCTCTCCCGGACGCTCCTAGCCCGAGTTACGGCATTTTATGTGCGCTGCAGTGGCAGGGGGTCCTCCACTGGGGGCGCCACCACTTTTGCATCCGTTCTGGAGCACCAGGAGTCGGTGGTCCCCGGGAATTCCCCGTGAGCAGCCCCGTTGGGGTGGTCATTTGGTCATTTTTGCACATTTGGTCATTTTTTACATCTGGGGGTCCCCCAGGGACCTGGGGGTCCCTGGGGCTCCGGGGGTCCTTGGAGGTTGTAGTTTGGCAGTCAAGGAGTGTGTGTGCAAAATTTGGCATGGATGGGGGCAACGGTTGTGGAGATATGAGCAGGGCAAAAGTGTGACGGACTCACTCACTCACTCACTGACAGACAGACAGCCGGTGGAGGTTTTGGTAGTAACTGTCAAACTGGGGTTCCCTTGTAATTAAAATGACTAGAAAAAAGCCCCCTGCGGGGGCCTGGCCCCTTTCCTAGGCGAAAGTCCCCTGTTCCCAGAGATGGATACAGTCCAGTGGGCAGCTAAGCAATACAAATTTAGGATAGCTCAACATTAAATATGCAGTTTTTTCCAAAATGCAAAATAGTGTAAATGGCAATCCATCCATCCATCCACATCCATCCGTCCGTCCGTCCGTCCGTCCGTCCGTCCATCCACATCCATCCATCCATCCACATCCATCCATCCATCCACATCCATCCATCTATCCATCCATCCACCCACATCCATCCATCCATCCACATCCATCCACATCCATCCATCCATCCACATCCATCCATCCATCCATCCATCCATCCATCCACATCCATCCATCCACATCCATCCATCCATCCACATCCATCCATCCATCCATCCACATCCATCCATCCATCCATCCACATCCATCCATCCATCCATCCATCCATCCATCCATCCATCCATCCACATCCATCCATCCATCCATCCACCCACATCCATCCACATCCATCCATCCATCCATCCATCCATCCATCCATCCATCCACATCCATCCATCCATCCATCCATCCATCTATCCATCCATCCATCCACATCCATCCATCCATCCATCCATCCACATCCATCCATCCATCCATCCACATCCATCCATCCATCCATCCACATCCATCCATCCATCCATCCATCATCCACATCCATCCACATCCATCCATCCATCCATCCATCCACATCCATCCATCCATCCATCCATCCATCCACATCCATCCATCCATCCATGCACATCCATCCATCCATCCACATCCATCCATCCACATCCATCCATCCATCCATCCACATCCATCCATCCATCCATCCATCCATCCATCCATCCACATCCATCCATCCATCCACATCCATCCACATCCATCCATCCATCCACATCCATCCATCCACATCCATCCATCCATCCATCCACATCCATCCATCCATCCATCCACATCCATCCATCCATCCACATCCATCCATCCATACACATCCATCCATCCATACTCTACTGTACCTTACTGTACTGTACTCTACTGTAATCTACTTTGCCTTACTGTACTGTACTTTGCTGTACTCTACTGTACCTTGCTGTACTGTACTGTACTGTACTGTACTTTACCTTACTGTACTTTACTGTACCCCCCCCCCTCTCTCTCTCTCTCTCTCTCTCTCTCTCTCTCTCTCTCTCTGTCTGTGTGTGTGTGTGCATCTGACCCCCCCCCCCCCCTTCCCTCTTGTAACTTGACTGACTTGATTTTCGTATTATGTTTTTTAGACAATTGAACAACTGCTGAACGTGGAGCTACAGATGGACAAACCAGCATACCAACATACACACTATTTTTTGGTGCAATTCTGATTATGTAGTGGGATGGGGACATGCCCCCATAATGCCCATTCAATAGTATTTTCTATCTCTGAGTGAGACGAGACGAGACGAGACCCCAATGTATATATTAATATAACTTACAGACCCATAAGGGTCCATTTTGTTCCTAAACTTTAATTTAGCTGGGGACCCTCTGGAACTCCCTCAAGGACCGCCGAGTGTCCCCGGACCCCACTCTGAGAACCAATGAAGAGAACAGTAGGTGGCAGTAATGCACATTTCTTTAATCTATGCCAGCCCAGAAGAAGGCAGGCTAAGAAGCTGACGTAACATCCTGTTTATTTATTTGGTCCCAGAAGATGTGCTAACAACACATGGTTGATTGGTTGTGGTAGTAAACACTTTTCCATAAGTTAGACGCATGGTTTGGAGCTTTCACTGATTACTTGGGCATTTGGTCAACCCGTTGTTATTCGGAATCCAGTCGTTGTGTACATTTTTGTAAGTATTTGTGAGATTTTACTAGTTAACTTATAGAAATGAGCTAGCTATAGTCAGCCACGGGGGTAAGTGGGGACTTGCACGTTTGACGATTTACAGGAGTGTACTCGGCTGATTCTGTCAGTTTTGATAATGCACTAACTCAAGATCTTGACTAGAGTGACACTTGATTAATTCATTGATTGAATACTTAATTAACAGTTTGCATTTGCAAATAGTACAGTGGTACGAGGGGGGGGGGGGGGGGGATATCCCTCTGGAGTTGTGCCTGTGTATGTCTTTCACGTTATTGTAGTAGTATGACAGTTATAATATAACTATGATATAATAACATCCCTGTTCCCCTAATAGAGGACGACTTCACCACTTATCTTCATATAATTGGCCCTCACTAATGTTCATGATAAAAGGGCAAAAAGGGCACCGTTTATATTCTGTTCTGTCTGTGTCTCATAGGAGGGCTGTTGGCAGTTCAGAAACCTGTCTACCAGTGAGATCATCGTTAGGCAGATTATTTTTTTAAACAAGTTTTATTTTTTAACAAATTAGATTTTTATTATTGTGAGAACAATGGCTTCCATTATCTTATTGTAACTTTTCCAGAATAGAAAGCCTGCAGTTTCTATTAGCTTGGATTCCCCATTGATGTCACTGGTAGACACTCAGCCCACAGAGTAGAAAAAAATTTGCTACTTTATCATGAACATGAGCGAGGAGCAATTATATGAATATGGGTTGAAAAGTGGTGAAGTCGTCCTTAAGACCAGGCCCATTGCTAGTTGCTGTACTCTGTCCTCTAATCTACGCTGCCGAGCCCGAGGTACCACCTGTTTAATGTTTTTGTTTAAATATCATTTTGTTGTCTGTTGTACAATATGTATTTGTCATACATTTAACTGTTTTTCTTTTCTTTTTCAGAGTAAAGATGCCAATACAGTGTAGTAGCTGCTCTGAGAAGCGTGCTGCTCTTAAACGTCCAAAGACCGGCCACTCGCTATGCAAAGAGTGCTTCTTCGGCGCCTTCGAGGAGGAAGTGCATCAGACCATTTTGGCAGCGAAGCTTTTCAATCCTGGGGAAACCGTGGCAATCGGTGCCTCCGGTGGAAAGGATTCTACGGTGCTAGCACATGTAATGAAGACGCTGAACGAGCGATACAACTACGGCCTCAATCTTCTGCTGCTGTCAGTGGATGAGGGAATCACGGGCTACCGAGATGACTCCTTGGAGACGGTCAAGAGGAACCAACAGCAGTATGACCTGCCACTCAAGATTGTGTCCTATGAAGAGCTGTATGGCTGGACCATGGATGCTATAGTGAAGCAGATCGGACTGAAGAATAACTGCACTTTCTGTGGGGTGTTCAGAAGGCAGGCTCTAGACCGAGGAGCCATCATGCTAAAAGTTGATAAGATATGCACAGGTAACTGGAAACTGTCTGCTAGTGTGCTTGTGTCTTGTCTTGTCTGTTATATCACACATTTAGTGAAAGGAGAGGAGTTGTTTATTATCTCAAAGAAGCCGGTCTATGGATAAATACATTACAATAACGTCCAAAGAAAACACATCCTCCTGCTGAGCCCAGACTCATGAAAATGCTCCAATTTTATTAACAGCACAGCAGCAATATGACCGTTTACTTGAAAAATCGAACCTCGGTTCGAAGTGAAGCGGTGAATTCTTATTCTACGTGTTCTAGAGCTATGAAATCTGTGTTCTAGATCTATACATTCTATCTTCTAGATCTATACTTTCTATGTGCTTTAGTTCTATATTTTCATGAATTCTGAATTCTGAATGATTTTGTCTGGAGGGCCAAATTGTCATGTGAAGCTTGACCAATCCTCAATTCTGCATGCACGGGACAGACATGGGACAGACAAAGCCACACCTTGGAAGCGGCTTTGACCGCTTCAAAAAGACTGCAAGGTCGAAACGTATTATTGCTGCTGTGAATAAAATTGGAGCCCCCATCTTGTTTTTCATAAATACAATAACTTCCCATGAGTGTTAAAATGTAACAGTTGAGGGCGCCTGCTGGCCTAGTGGTCAGGTGCATACCATATACTAGGCTATGATGCCTGCTGGCGTCGCCGGTTCGATTCCCGGTCCGGCTGACCTTTGCCACATGTCATTCCCCATCTCTCCCCATTTCCTGTCAGTCTACTATCCTATCAAATAAAGGCATAAAAAGCCCAAAAACAAATCTTAAAAAAAAAAAAAAAAAATGTAACAGTTGATCACTCTGCTATCTGTTTATACAACAGGTCACAATGCTGACGACGTGGCAGAGACGGTGTTGATGAACGTGCTGCGAGGGGACATTGCACGTTTACGCCGCTGCACGGCTATATCTACAGCCTCCGAGGGCGAGGGCGTCATCCCCCGCTGCAAGCCTCTCAAATATGCCTACGAAAAGGAGATAGTGCTCTACGCTTACTTCAAAAAGTTAGACTACTTCTCCACAGAGTGCATCTACTCGCCTAACGCCTATCGCGGACATGCTCGCACCTTCCTGAAGGACTTGGAGGCCGTGCGGCCTAGCTCCATTATAGACGTCATTCACTCAGGTGAGAACCTGTCGGTGAGGGAGGGGGTAAAGATGCCCGTACAGGGGACTTGCGGCCGATGTGGCTACATCTCCAGCCAGGCGCTCTGCAAATCCTGCGTGTTGTTGGAGGGGTTGAACCGAGGGCTTCCTAAGTTGGGGATAGGGAAGCACCACCGCCTCCACGGCAAAATCCTCAACGAACAGCCTCTCACCGAACGGGAGAAGAGGAAGTTGAAGGCTGTCGACTTTTGACATTTATCAGGAAACTTTATTTACATGCTATCTCCATTAAAAAGAAAACGGCCCAATCTGTTGACACGTGCACAACTTGCACAAGATGAGGTAAATGGCACACTGGTCATCGCTTTTAAGATTTTGTAACTTTAAGGTATAATTGCAATACATTTTCTGATAATTAAAGGCCGACCACTTATTTTATTTATGTTCATAATAATAATGTATGTTTTGTATTAATTATAATTATAATAAATACATTATCATCTTATGTCTGTTTCTTTTATTTTTTATTTTGCAATTAAGTGTTTTAATTAAGTGGGGGGAAAAAATTTACCCCCAAAAGTACTAATACAAACGTTACTCATTATTCTTGTGAAAGCCTATTACCAATGGGTAATGTTTTCTCTTTTAATCTAACATTTGTGTCGTTGGTCGCTAGAGGTCACACACACACAGCAGCTGGTTTGTGCGTCTGTTGCTAAGTAATCAATTTCTGTGACTCCAGGGGTCGCTTTTTTTCAAATTTCGTCAAATTCTTAGAGCGCCTACGTTTCATTTTTGTAGAAATACATTTTGTATTGGAGCGGTACTGGCAGGTCAATTTATTTAAATAAACAGAAGTTTCTGTTTAACATACATGACCTATTGGGAACTTCACAATGTTTGCTATCATGATTTGTAGACATTTCCAAAAAGTGAACTGGACACCAGTGTGGGTGTAACTCAACGAGTTGTGAAGCGCGCGCTCGTGAAGTACACGTGCACACCATGCACACAGGGGCGTCACAAGGGGTACGTAGGAAAGTGGGACTGAGTTCCAGGGCCCAAGGTGGAGGGGCCCTAGTAACTTTAGCTATTGAAAAATAGCAGATATACAAGCTCACAGCGCGGCACTTTGAAAAGTCGCGAAAATGTGTGCAAATCTTTGAATATATGTATTTTTAAGTGAACATTTGTAACTCAAATTTAGCTTCTGGGGGGTCCCTGGAACTAAATATTTTGTACCTGTCAAAATACTTTATAAACGTTAAGGATGTCCATAATTACAACACCAGAGGCAGTGCCACAGATCACGTTCAACCCAGAGTCAACTCAAAGAAAGGGTCTAACTCGTTCTTCTGCTATACTACAAAAATGTGGAATGCCTTACCGAAGGCCATAAAGGAGTGTGGATCACGAGCATCCTTTAAAATTGCCCTGAAAAACCACTTACAGGCTGCAGCCGTTCGCAATTGGTAAAAACCTAGCCCAACCCTACCCTCCCCTGCCCCTTCCTTGTATATACTTTGTTTGTTTAGACTTACTGTTTTCTTATTTATTTTCCTTTTCTTTACATATCTACTGCATAGTACTGTGTTCTGTTTGTCTGTCATTCAATGTTATATGAGATACTTAAATGGTTTCCTGTTGAAATAAGCTTAGTCTTTTCATGGATCTCCTTTTAGTAGACCTTGTACCAGTGAACTGTACCGTCATGAAACTGTACATTTTTCCTACGCAAACTTCTAATAAAGCCTTCAATCAATCAAAAAGATGCGGGTCTGTGGCCAAATACATATCATCTTCGGGGTCCTTAACATGACATAGAAACATAAGTTTCTTGCGCACATTTTCACGATTTTTCCAAAAATAGCAGATCCACAAGCTCGCGAGTGCCGCGCTGTGAGCTTGTATATCTGCTATTTTTCAATAGTTAACATTCATGGGGGGCCCACAGTGAATCATGTACCCAGGGCCCAGAATTTGGTGTGACGCCCCTGCATACACACACACACACACACACACACACACACCACAGCGCGGTCGCGAGTAGGAGGAGGACTCTCACACTGACTGGAGTTGGACGGACTACTCCTGACTCCCGAGCAACTTGCACAGCAGCAGCAGTAGCTAGGCTTCTGAAGTTTTGATAATAAATCCGGGACATTGAAATCGGCCCAAATAGACAACGAAAACATATTTGCACAACTTCACCCGCCATCATGGACGATTTAGGTAAGTTGGCTCCGAAGTTGTCCGAATACCCATTTTTACGTGTTTTATTTCCCCACAAGTTCCCAATAGCGGAAAGCTGGGTGGAGAAGTAGGCTATAAGTGAACGTTGTGACGAGGCTATAAGGATGTTAAGTTTAAAAGGATCGTTTGGTTTCATTCAGTTGCTTTTCTCTGGAACACATAGACATAAATTGTTTTAGAGAGCAACGTGGCTACAAGCTACATAGATGTGTTAAAGTTAGATTTTAATGTGACTGTCCACTTTTTACTACCGTATGTAACGTTACTCGTCATCAGAACAAATATTGGAAGTCGCTAGCCACTATACCACCTTTAAAAATGTCAGTGACAAGTTCTGACAACTGAATGTCTGTCTAGATGAGTATGTGGTTTTATTACACGAGTCTCACCAGCTCCAGAGTCCACTGTCCAGACCGTACCTGTTCTAGAGGCCTTTGCTGACATTTTGTCCACAAGTTTTCCTCAACCTTTATTTTGTTGCCCCCAGGCAAAAACTCATTCCAACTTTGAAGTGGGAGATTCACGGGCCTAACTATGTCCCTCTCAGACATTTCCATGTCAGGGAGGACCCCCGAATTGATATGTATTTTGCCGGGGGCCCCCATTTGAAAGATGTGTGCCAGGGACCATAAGAGAGACTACTAACTATGTGTCCTCATTTGTCAACATTTTTCGAAAATTCCGGATCTAAAACTAAGGTGTATTTTCAGTTTGTCTACAAGCCAAGTGAACTGTAGAGAACCCCTGATTTAGAGCACAGTGTGGGCCTAACCCTGGCTTAGTTGGCATTCTCTTGTATATGGTATGTGCTGTCATATATTTTCAGCCAGATACAGTCAGGAGCCCACGCAGCCAATTGCTAACCATAGCCTCAAATTAAATGGTAAAGCCGAAGCGTAAGCCTTTGATCAACATCCCTAATCAACATCCCTTTGAGGGGGATGTTGATTAGGGAAGCTTGACAAAATAAACACTGTAAAAATCCTTTAACCGAGTGTAGAAATGGGACTATACCATTTGCACACTCTCAGACTCACAAAATGGATACATTAACATTTGACTGAGCTGGTGTAACGGAGGTGATCCGAACCTCCCCACCCGGGTTCGTACCCGGGTCTCCCACGCGAAAGTCCAATATCTTAACCATTACTCCAAAGGGATATCCCTATGAAATGAGAGCAGATACTTGACTTTTGAGGCTTCAGGCTGGGGCTGCGACTCTCTCCGCCACTCTCACCCCCCTTTGACCTCCTCCTACGGGGAAGCCCGGATCCGGGTCACGGCACCAATGTAACGGAGGTGATCCGAACCTCCCCACCCGGGTTCGTACCCGGGTCTCCCACGCGAAAGTTCAATATCTTAACCATTACTCCAAAGGGATATCCCTATGGAATGAGAGCAGATACTAGACTTTTGAGGCTTCAGGCTGGGGCTGCGACTCTCTCTGCCACACTGGCACCAGGCATGACAGAAACTGAGCATCTTCATTAAGACATTAATGGGAGTTGTGTGTCTAACTCCAAAGAAACGGAGGTTCTTTCATGAAAGTCCTGACAAACTATTTGGCCTGGCTTGAGGATTCTAAATGGCATACTAGGCCAATGCTATGCCATAGCGTTTACCTGGCTGGCCTTGATGTGAAAGTAAGCCTGTAGCTGTAGTTATTGGTTACCTGTGTGTGACCTGCTTCAAGACATGTTTTGCTAAGAATACTTGCACTACAGTCCTGCAGCTGTGACTGACACACAAAATCTTTTCCATTCCATATGATACTTTGTTGACCACATGGAGGATGGAATATGAACCCCTTTTTGCTATCACACTATATTGTGGGAGTGCATTGTTTATTGTGTTGGCTATTCAAAGATACCTCAAGGAGTGTTCTCTGTAGCTGTTTAGCCCTCAGTCTATTTTTTGAGCCCTTTTGACCAGTGAGTCTTCAATCCACTAACCCTTGACCCTTTGGCACTGAACTCTGAATTCCTCAATTTATTACCATGTTCATCAGGTGGCCTGGCCTGTTTGCTACTGTTTTGTATGTCTGTTTGTGAACGAATTAATGAAATAAATCCCTTTGCTTCGCTATTCACACAGGATTACTCCCAACCTGATATTACGGAAGTCTGAGAATAGAAAGGCAGTAAAATGGGTTTCTCAATTGTTTAAGTGGAAAGACGAGGAGCCACATTTTGAGCGTGGCCCCGTGCTGAGAATACCTCCAGGGCACATTAGATGCTAAAGCTGCCGTGGGCCAGTGAAAGGGCTGATTGTTAGTGGAGAGGGAGCCTGCCGTCTTAAGCAGGGGGAACAGTAGGCTGAGTGAGGGGGCAAGGCTGCTATGGAATGTCTACCATCACTGTTTGTCAGGGTCCAAGGCCAAATACTAACCGAGGTCATGACTTACCTCCTACTACAACTCATGGCTCCATGAAGCCGTGCTCCTGTAGAGATGACTGTTGGGATACCCCCACCTCTCAGATCTGACTCGGATAGTCGCAAATACTAAGCCTCTGTTGTACCTTGTTTTGAGTGCAAGTTGGGTGTTGTTTACTGCATTGGCTCAGAATACTCCTTTGCGGAAACTAAATTCAACATGCTAATAAGAACAAAATTATGTCATTGTGGACTGCTGAGCAAACGTTGACTTGCCAATGTTCTTTTGGCAGTTTTTGCACCTTCAAGAGTTTTTGCACTATCCAAACATCACCGCAGGTTCACCAATGCAAACATCGTGTGTGATTGGTCAGAAACTCAATACGCTCATGATTTATATCGTTTGGTTTCCTCAATCTGCCAGTAAAATACCGTGGACAGTTTTGAAGAAGGGTTGGCTGAGGGAGGGTACAAACCCCTGAGGGACTACAAACAAAACCAGATGGCAATTAATTAATGGAGATGGCACACTACTTGTCCGCTGTTTCTGTAGCTAGATGTAAACACAGTGGAGATCCAGGTGTCAGAATCACCATTCCAGCCATGTATACAGTGTACAGGGTCTAACATTAAGAACTCTTAATGTTAGAAGAAGATGTAAGGATTTATATTCAAACTCCACTCGTCTGGCCCACAAGTAGCCCCACGCACCTAAAAACAAGCCATGAAAAGCATTCTTTTCAGTAAAGTTAGCACAGATCTGCTTTCATTGGCCCGACCCTGATCGTGGAGTCTGCTCAATGCTGTTCTGAAACCTGATCAGATGACTGACTGATAGTATCCTCTCCTCTTCGGCTCTGTATATATTGATCCTTCCACCTCCCCTGACTACTCAGAAGGAACCGAAATTCCCAAAGGGCACTGTATAAACTACTAGATTAGACGGCAGATTCTGGGAGTAATTTCTTTCCTGCGGTTCTGTCTGATCAGTCTCTCACAGTTGGGACCAGGTGGCGTCCAGCAGGCCTGGCTTCAACATTGTTAGTGATGTGGCGCTCGGCCCGGGGGGTTGGGGGGGCTGTTTCTGTGTCTTTCTCAACCCCCAGATGTGGCTCATATAACCACATGTGTGACACAGTGTCAGTGTCAGCCCTGTGCTGCCAGCTTGTTTGATGTTCGTCTGGGTGCGAAGCCGCTGCTCTCCGCTCAGTGTAAATTCCTCAGCATCCTGTGAGGTTTCGACTGACTCACACTGGTGGCTGATTGACCCCAGTGGGCAGTGGAGAGGCTGGTCCATGTCTGTAGATTTATGCTGGAGAAAGATGGATTATAGGGCTTTTACATGGGGCTGTAAAAGGGAGAAAAACATACCAACAGTTAGTTAACATCCAAACTATGTATTTATCATTTACCCTTACTCGAATACATTAACATTAACATTCAAAAATGTGGAATGGAAATATGGAATGGAATAATTTCATATGTTTCATAGGCATATTATGTCTTTGCTGTAATATCTTTACTTCAAACAAGCATAGATGGATTATAGGGCTTTTTTACATGGGGCTGTAAGGGAGAAAAACATACCAACAACAGTTAGTTAACATCCAAACTATGTTACCCTTACTGGAATACATTAACATTAACATTCAAAAATGTGGAATGGAAATATGGAATGGAATAATTTCATATGTTTCATGGGCATATTATGTCTTTGCTGCAATATCTTTACTTCAAACAAGCATAGAGAGAAAATGGTCACATTTCCTAGCTAGTTCAAGTTGTATCGTCCTATCTGGACGATGTGTGTGGGTGAGATGGTTATGTGGGCTGTTTATTGAAAGAACTGAAAGGGAGAGCACTATGTTGCCAGCTGTTTCACACACTTTTTCATAGATTTGATTGCATTAGTTGATTACCTTGCAGCGTATTTCCCCGGGCGGGATGAGGTCCCAGGATTGGCCGAGGTACCGTAGAAGCGGGGTGGTCTTAAAATGTTTACAGCGTTTGCACAGCATACCATAAGATCTTAGAAGGTCTTTGGTGACTTCTGTGTTTCAGTATGCCGGGCAGGGCAGAGTTAGTGTTACCACCACCAGACTAGCTATCATCACCCTTCGAGAGTAACAGGGTTTAGTGCGCACGCACCGCACAGCCCCTTTAACCCAGCGGCTGTCAGATTGGGCTAGCCTGTTAGGCTGAAGGGAGGCAGGGGCGTCACAAGGGGTAGGAAAGTGGGACTGAGTTACCAGGGCCCAAGGTAACTAGGCCCTAGTAACTTTAGCTATTGAAAAATAGCAGATATACAAGCTCACAGCGCGGCACCGAGTGCCGCGCTGCGAGCTTGTAGATCTGCTATTTTTGAAAAGTCGTGAAAATGTGCGCAAATCTTTGAATATATGTATTCTTTAAGTGAACATTTGTAACTCAAATTTTGCTTCTGGGGGGAGGGGGGGGGGGGGGTCCCTGGAACTAAATATTTTGAGATGGGGAGGGTCCTTCACATGAAAAAGTTTGAGCATCACTGACATGGAAACATAGGTTTCTTGGCACACATTTTCACGACTTTTCAAAAATAGCAGATCTACAAGCTCGCAGCGCGGCACCGATATCTGCTATTTTTCAATAGTTAACATTCATGGGGGGCCCGCAGTGAATCCTTGTACCCAGGGCCCAGAATTTGGTGTGACGCCCCTGAAGGGAGGTCCTGGCTGTAAATCAGCCTTGTTCCTGAGCTCCACACCCATCCGGTTCTGGGGTCTGGGGAAGGGAGCTGCATGGCTGACCTCATCGCTTAGGCAACAGACCCTGCCCCATATCCTGAGGAAACAGAGGAGAGAAACAATGGGCTGAATCAGGGTTGGAGGCCGCGGTGAACAGTGGGGGTGGAGGGTAGGGATGGGACGATACGCGATATTATCGTTTATCGTGATAACAAAAAAAAAAACACTCAAGATAATCGTATCGTGGAGATTTACTTTATCGTGATATCGTCCTCCATCATGCACTGGGATCAATTCACCTTTTATTGCTTTTTATGCTGAGCTGCATATCCGATACCACTTAAACCCTCTATAATTGGTAAAAGGGTTAGGGTTAGGCTATAATATACATACCTTATACAGTCTTTTCTTTTCACCCTCTATCAAACGTCTTTAACAAAAAATTGCCGATCTACAAGCTCACAAGATCTGCTATTTTTTGGTAAATGTTCCGCCCCAGGATAATGGATTTTGATAATCGCGATAATATCGTAAATCGTGATTCTTTTTTTCATGATATGAAATGTTCATATCGTCCCATACCTAGTGGAGGGTGGGGGCTGAGTTATCCTGCTGTTAGGATGGTGTTTTCACTCCCTACAACCAGTGTCACACAGTTGCTTCACTGGCAGCCGTCTCTTCCTCTTTCCATGCCGTGTCCTCTCCTTCGTTGATCTCTGGCCTTGTTGCTTAGCACGGAGAATAGTGCTGTTATTTTCCTCGGCGGGGTCAGAGTAAGGGAACAAGAATTTCTGAGTCGGTGCTGCTGGATTCTTCCCATATTACTCAAGCTGGGACTCCCCAGGGCCTGTTCAAAGAGCTCAGTGTTGACTGTTGATGCCAGTCGGGGACGCTGCTTCGCTCTCTACAGGGGCAGGAAACATAACTCTGTGTTTGGTCTCAGCGTGGTTGAGTGATCCCTGGAATTCTTCGGCCACTTAATGTTTTACCAAGCTTTCTGATTATTAGACTGTCCATGTAATCGCATTTTACCTGCCACTGTAGTTGGAAGACACTCTTATTAGCTACAGCTACAACTGAATAGCCGTAAATCCCCACCCTTCTCCCTGATGGCTGCTTAGTCCAGGAGTGTCCAAACCTTTTTCAAAGGGCGCCACATTAGAAAATATTAAAACACCCTAGTCTGACCATAACAAAGTTGCATAGATATGCATCTCATTTAACTAACATCATCAATATTTAATATCAAAGGTCTTTAGTCAGGTGTCTGCTCTGAACACAAACACAAATAACTCACGTTACCAATGTTACCAGACGTGCAAGGTAAAAAATACAATAACATAGCCTTTCTTTGACCTCCTCAGAACGGGAAACAATCCTGACAAATTATACTCTTGGAAAATATTCTTGTTTGATGGTGTTGGTGGACCGTTTATAGTACAATTTAGGAATGCCGCGGCCGCGGGCTGTATAACAATTGTCCTAGGGCCGCATTTGGCCCCCGGCCCCCATTATGCAGTGTGGTTTTTTTTTCTTTTTGAGTGGGAAATAGAGATTTCTGGAGTTTTTTCAAGTTTGCACCATACCACACCACACCCAGTTACACTCACTCGTGTCACAATAGTCTGCCGCTCAACCTCTTAACACATATGATATGTGTGAGTGTGTCCTCAGTGACTGTGTGTCAGATGAATCTTTAGACTTTCCCGTGTCATCTGATGTACTGGTCTGTGGGGAAGTGCTTTTATTTTGGTCCTAGAGTTCTCTCCAGGGGAGTGTCATCTTTCGGATATGGGGCTGTTCTGAAGGGTATTTATAGGTATGTTTATTTTGAAGGCATTGCCCCTTAGATACGCCAGTCTCTCTTCTTGATGCTATGCTACCCAGCTATTAAGTCTCTGCATGAGCAGGGTGGTCTTTTTCGCAGCAATATAGAGATTGCATATGTCTTCTCGTTGACACCCTCTGTCTGTCTCTCTCTCTCTCTGTCTCTGTCTCTCTCTCTCTGTCTCTCTCTCTCCGTCTGTCTCTCTCTCTCTGTCTCTCTCTCTCTCTCTCTCTCTCTCTCTCTCTCTCTCGCTCTCTTGCTCTCTTACTTGAGTCTTCACCCAGCCTTCCCTGTAGGTTTCACTGGCATCTCCCTCTCCACCCCTTCACCCCCCCCATCCCTCCTGCTGGCCCCTGTCTCTCTTGTTTGATATAAATATCATGCCAGGGTTGGCTAGATGGGGTTGGGTTTCGGCGTGGGTCTGTAGCCAGCTCTGCACTATTGCTCTCTGGCTATAAACAGGTGAGCCGTGGGCCCATCTCTAGTCACCACATGTTAATAGAAAAGATTAGCTCTCCCTGCTTGTATATGTCTGCCTAGGCTGCACTGCACCACCTTGCCTTCTCTCTGTGGGAACAGGGCAATAAAAACATTGACATCTCCCTTATCCTGGAATTCAAAGCACGTTGTAGTTTGTGGAATCGGTCCTGTAATTGTCCGCACATTATTTTCATTTTCTGAACTGACAGCTGGCGGTTTGCGTCGAAGCGCATTCCTTCCTGCCCCTCTACCTAGAATCCCGTGGAGTTTGTGGAGCATGTTGTGCTTGAGTGCGATTTTATTGCAAAACATCGTTAAGAATGTTCTTTGTAGGGTTGCCAGGTTCATGTCTGGTTTGATTGTTAATGATGAATTGCACTCGGTGCAGCTCAGCCATATACTGCCCTACAAAGGCAATCACTCCCATTTGTTTCTTTTCTTTTTTTGCTTTATAGCTCCACTGGTCATGAGTAATGTTTAGATTAGATTTAGCAAAAATACCCTTTCTAATGGGTGATATCTACGTCTATCCGTATTTGGTATAGGAGAAAATAGGGGTGGGTGATATGGTGGTAATTTTCGTTGAGACGATACAATGTGTCCACGATATGCCTTTTCAGAGGTATCGTATATATCGTGATACAATTGAGGGAGCCTTGCAAATGCAGAGATTCATTGCAGAATTCAATTTAAACCTGCATTTTGGTCAAAGTCATCAGTTCTCAAGCTTTAAAATGTCAAGGTCTCCCCTTAACTCTTGTTTTCATTTGTATACAGTCAGAGTTAGATACTTGTAAAGTTCAATTTAGACCTCCCAAAAGGAACCCAGAGAGTCTAGTTTTTGTCAAGTTGTTTTGAAAAATAACCATAAAAACCAACGTGAAAAAGAATCGTGATAAAAATGTGTACCGTGATACAGCTTGGGAAAATATCGTGATATTGTATTTTTCCATATCGCCCACCCCCAGGAGAAAATCTTTTACTGTTTGGCGTTGTGGGACGGGTTACACCCACCCACCGCCTCCATCTCATGCCTCCCCCCACCTCCTCTGCCACCTCCTCTGTGTCCCTGGCTTGAGTTTGCTTTCTTTCTGAGTTGGACAGAGGAATGTCAGGAATTCACCATGTACCTTCCCGCCCATCAGATAAAGCCTGCAGGACTACAGCATAGCCCGGAGGGGGAGGTGGGGGTGGTGGTGGTGGGGGGCTACGCAGACAAGAATGTACATGTACCCACTGCCCAAAGAATGTGTACAGTATCCACTCATATCTTCATTGTTGTTTATTGAATAACACAAAATGTTATGCCAAGTATGCTACTGCTTTCTCTCAACGCGTGGGCCAACCACTACACACGGCAAACTGTTTAGCTGTAGACGGCCAAAGAGTGGCTGATGTCTTGATGGATTTAACATGATGTATATAGGCTCAGTCACATACCCTTTGACAGAACAGTCAGTATTTCTCAATATACCGTATAGCGCTATCTGGGGTCAGGGTGGTGTCGGAACTAGGGCTGTCACGATATGACATTTTACATGATGATTAATTGTCACTCAAATAATTGCGATTAACGATTTAATTGTGTTTTTGTCGTTGATAATTACATTTCTGTTTGGCTTTTAGGCTTTGAAGTAGCCTGACACTCAGCCTGAATTGACATTTCGTTTCACTTCATTATTCAGTCTGAAAGTTCTTCCCCTGAGGGCGATTGGGGCACGTACCTTTTAGGCGAAGCCCGAACTGGCGAAGTGGGGAAATGTCCGATACCGTAGCGATCTGGCGAACGTCTTCTGGACAGGGCGTTTATCGTGCGCTTGCCCAGGCCTTACGGCCTGGGCATAAATATAACGATTGCATTCACCACGGCTTCGTAACTCGGCGGAGCGCCGCGCGGCCCTGGCCCGCTCTTCGCGGCCACTCGCGCCTGCGGCGCTCGGGGGCGAAGAGCAGGACCAAGGTCCGCTGGCCTTTACGCCGCTTGCAGTGTCGTGGACAATCGATTCGCCAGATCGCTACGGTAGGAGACAAATCCCCACTTCGCCAGTTCGGGCTTCGCCAGAACAGGACTTTCCCGGCGATTGCAGGGATGGGCGTTGCCAAAAAGAGGCAGTCTTCAGCGATTGGTTCACCGACCAACACATGACATAGTGTTGTTATCATGCTTGTTATGTGTGGCTGGCTAGTGGCTAGCCTGTTGCTTGCTAGTGCTACTTGCTAACCAAAGAAACAGTCAGAATAGGAGCACTACGAACTAGTAATCAAACACAACATAACATGCCTGCTACTGGTGTTTCATAGCGAGATCGATACGATCGCATTTTACCGCAATTTACCGCATTTTAGCACGACGCAATGCGCGGTACGGTACGGCGGCGGAGCTGTTGTACTTGGAAACACTCATGAGTTCTGGGAAACCCCCACCCACGCTGATCACAAGACGCTGATTCACGACGCTGATTCGCCGTACGGATTTTCAACCGAGGCAGGACTCTTCAATGAGAGCACTTCTAGACCCCTGAATCGCCAAAACAAAAAATGTAAAGGGGTGTGGCTAGCGATTCAGGGTCTGGAACTAGGCTAGCTTTGAAGTTGCACATGGAAGATATGACACATAGCCTAAATATACAAAGAAATTATGGACATATTTGACAACTTTCTACTTAAAAATTACATTGATAGTGGAAATAGCCGATCTGCAAGCTCACAACGCGTCGCGATGCGACGCGTTGTGAGCTTGTAGATCTGCTATTTCCACTATTTTATACTAAAAATAGTGGAAAAATAGTGTTTCTATAAATATGTATATGAAACATTTTCAACATTCACGATTATGACGATTATGAAAAATAATCGCGATTATGTAAAATAATTGCGGTTAGACGATTATGTAATAATTGTGACAGCCCTAGTCGGAACAGAACTGGACTTTGACTGTTGTTGCCCCCCCCCCCCCCCCCAATCGCTGGAATGGAAAAGATTAGTCTCATACTTGGCTTACAGTGGATGTTTGCATTCTAATGCTTTTCATTCCCCATGGACCAAACTTGACTCTCATGTCCACTCATAAGAGACACAGCACTGCCCTCCTCAGGCAAACAAACTGGGCAGGAAAAAAGTTGAGTTTCATCTTCGACTATGAAAGCGATGTTTAATGTTCAGTAACAAAGGCATAAGACCAGGCTCTTCTTCAGAAAGATCTGACCACTAATCCTGCCGCCTGCACCCGCGTCCTCTCCGCCCCTCACCTTCACTGTGCGTCTCAGAAGAGATAATCTCTCTCTACTACTCGCTATTCGTCTGAAACGGCCTTTAGCCAGGAAGAAGCTCCATCCCAAATGTTTCAAATCTCCTCATGGTGGCGCTACAACAGCTCGCTTCAAGTTTTGCCTTGCACATCTTGAACCATAGGTCGTACAATCAAGATGTTTTCCCCTGGATTCCTTGGACCATGACGTAACGTATATGCCCCATTTGTTCCAGATGACATTTTCTGCCGGTAAGAAATCGGTACACATTAACTCTGATCAAGATGTGTGAGTTCGATTTTTAAATCCCATTCTAATTGGCTAAGTTTGAGGCCCTGTGGTAGGCAACCCGGCCTGGTGGAGACCTGTGCTCAGATGACCACACATCTAGTTAAACATGATGACATCACCTTTTATTTCATATAATATCAGTACTACTTACTTACACACTTACCATACTGGTTCTGTATAATAAACTCATGTATTTCCAATTCGCAATGGTCAATGGGGGGGGGGGGGGGGGGGGGTATATCTCTGCAGGAGAGCTCAGTCAGTGCTCTTACTGTATGTGATAAAAAAAAAATTAGGCCAGTCGCCAGATACTAACTGGTTTACTGTCAATATTCCAGGATGACCTCCCACTTGGGTAATGACGCCCCCTGGCGATCATTCAGAGAAACTACTTCAGCTCCCGTACTAACGTAGGTAGGAAGGGCCTGTCACTCAAACCGGAGTGACCCGCCTCCAGGCTATATAAACCCCCGGAGGCGGAAGTAACATCCTCTTTTCACTCTCTGCGATATCACATTCAGATAAGTTGAAACTCAGCCTTTGTATTATTATTCTTCGCGCATTAGCCTAAAGCGGTGGCATTGGAGTCGCCCACTGGCGAGTGTTGAATTAACCCGTACTTAAGAATACTTATTCTTGTTCCGTCCTAAATCGACGGTTATTTCCTTTTATAACAAAGGATTATTACTGCTTGTTCAGGCCTCCGCCGAAGCAAGCGTGGCATAGCATTAGCCGTTAGCTTGTTAGCTCGTCTGCTTCTGGTTAACTCTATCTACAGTGCTTCGCCATGGATCCTCTGGCCTTCCTGCCGAGGCAATGTCCAGGCTGTCCAGGAATCATCGACGGACAGGATCTTCACCATCTCTGTGTCGGCTGCATGGGCGTTGCACACGCCTTCTCTGCACTGAGTCCTCAGGGGAGAGCAGGACCTTTCTGTGACTGCTGCGTGGCCTACGACCAAGATGTACTGATACACCGGTTCTACCTAGCCAGGGCAGGCCTCGGGGCCTGCGCTCCACCAGGTGGGTCCACTGCTCTCAACCCCACAGCCCAGTCTTTCCTTCCCCAGGCGGCCCGCACCGTTGGTCAAGGTGCGGCGCTGCCTTCCGGAGATCCGCTTGGCAATCAGCGCGCCATTCCAAGTCAAGATGGCGCCGTGCTACATGAGACACCGCCTGCCGCGCAACCGACCGCAGCTAGCTCCACTGTCACTGGAGCTGGCGGGTCTGGTGAAGTCGCCGCTAAGAAGGCGACCAAGAAGGCTAACATCCAGAAATCTCCGGTAGCCTTTTCCCCTTCGGGCGCGGTGCCCAAAAAGAAACGCTTGGATGTGACCGTCGGGGACGTCCCCCTCGACGTGAGCATCACCAAAACAGTCCAGACCTTCAGGAGAGAGTCGGACCTGAGCTCCTGTCAGAGCGAGGGTTCTGGTTCTGAATACTCTGGATACACGGCCGAGGAGGAGGAGGACTCCGTCGAGGACGAGGGTTCTCGACTCACGGTCACTGTGAAAGGTAATGCCCCTGCGGCTCCAGCACGTCAACTGGACGCCGCAGGGAGCTCCCAGGCCTCCTCAGGCACCACTGCCCCTCCACCCGCCAGTCAAGCGAGTGAAGCGGGAGCAGAGGACGTCGATTCTGCAGCAGAAATGCTGGATCATCTCACAGTCTACATGAGAGCTCTGGCCAGAGTTGGAGAGGAGTTGCCACCTCCTCTCCCCTCTGAAGAGGCCGAGGATGATGACGAAATGCCCGGGCAGGAGCCTTCGGTTCCCGCCCCGTATGTCCTCTCCAGGCTGCCGCTGGTGAAAGGTTTCACCAAGGCCCTCCATTCCTCATGGAAGACACATAAAGACCCCAGGAAGCTGCCTTTTTCTGTGTTGGATTTGGTGGGCGGTGCGGAGGCAGGCATGTCCACCTGCCCTAACCTGGACCACCTGTTGGCACAATCTTTTCTGAGTTCCGTCAGACCCCAGTACAAAGATGTAGGCACAGCTAAAAACGGGCCGTTTGTTGGCCCCGTCGGCACCAACCCGCCGGGGTTCACTGTCCTGGAGGACAAGCTGCAGTCGGACAGGGCTCGTAACGCCTACCGGTCCGCTGCTCTGGCCGCTAAGGACCTGAATCTGATCCAGCTCTTGCTCGCTTCCACCAAGGACCTGGTCAAAGGTCTGCCCACGGGGGAGCACACAGCTGAACTGAACACCCTATTTGACATCATGCTGAAGGTCAATTGGCATGCGGTTAAGTGGATGGGCAGGTCCATGGACTACAACCTCCAGTCTGAGAGAGCCCGCTGGCTCGACTATGTCGACCTCGAGCCTAAGAGGGACGTGGGCGAGAAGCCTCTAGGTCCTCGCGGGGAGATGTACAAGTCTCTCATAAACATGGAGAACAGTCCCACCACCCTCATGGGTGGGGGCTTGGAGCTGCTGCAGGGTAGAGTTACCTTCTTCAAGGCGGCTAAGGACATCGTCGAGTCCACCACAGTGCCACAGGATGAAACGCAGCAAGCTAGGAGGACGTCCCGCTCCTCCCGCGCCAAGGAAAGGGGCCGCTCTGCTTCTTTTAAGAAGCACTCGTCTTCCTCCAGGGGAGCCTCTGCAGCCAGGGCGCCTGACAGGCCCCGCAGCAAGGCTGTGGTTCCCGAGCGCGCTCAGCCGCGCCGCCCGTCCAAGGATGGCAGGCAGCAGTCTTCATACCGCGGTGGCCGCGGTAGGGGACAGCGCAAATGACACTTTGAAGAGGGGAATTGTGCTGGGGCGGGGGTCCGAGGTGTCTCTCGGTCCCCCTCCCCCCAAACGAGGGCGTTTTTCGGTACCCCGTGTCGGGGAAATGAAAATGTTAATTTTGATGCCTCCGGTGTCGACAATAAACATGTTGAAAGAGCAAAGTCTGTCTCTGTCCAACTCTCTCGCACTAGCACAGACGACCCCATCGTGCATGCCTCCTGTAGTAATGATGAAGTCCTGTCAGGACTCGATAATCAATCACAGGTTTTATCAGAATCCAGTAATGTTAATGTCAAACAATTATGTGGTTCCTCAAGCGCGCGAGTGGGATATCCCTCGCGTCGACAATATGAATCCTTTATGCATGCCTCCTGTAAGAATGATGGAGTCCCGTCAGGACTCTTTAATCAGTCAGAGGTTTTATCAGCAACCAGTAATGTTAACGTCAAACAATTATATGGTTCCTCATGCGCGCGAGTGGATTTTCCCTCGCGTGAGCGATGCTATGGATTTAACCTTGAGTCAGAAATTCTGTCGGCCTACTATGAGCCCGGGTCAAGGGACAAGCATAAAGGCCTTAGAGCAGGTATTAAACGTAAAAGTTCCTCTCCTGTCAGGGGAGAATGCTTTAGTTGTGGGCGAGTCTGTTTATCAGTCGAATCGCTTTGCTCTTCCTGTCGCTCTATCGAGCGAAAACCGAACGCTTCCGGTTTCACCGGATACGGATTCGCTAGCTCCCCGCTTCCGGTCCGGCCGCAAAAGAGCTCCGCTAGTCAAGCGGTACAATCAGAAGGTGTTCCCACCTTGCGGCCTATTGAACCCCCGCGCTCCGCATCCGGGTGTTCCGGATACGGATACGCAGGTTCCTCACTTCCGGTCCCGCCGCAAAATAGCTCCGCTAGTCAAGCGGTACAACCAGAAGGTGTTTCCGCCATGCGGCCTATTGAACCCTTGCGCTCCGCATCCGGTCGTTCCGGATACGGATACGCAGGTTCCCCACTTCCGGTCCGGCCGCCAAAAAGCTCCGCCGTCACGGAAGCACAGTGGTGGGGTTTCTCTCGCTCAAAACACGCTAGCACGCTGTGCGCGCCAGTGGAAGTTATGCAACCCGAGCCATTGGGTATTTCGAACGATAACCAGGGGTTACAGGTTACAGTTCGCAGATATACCCCCGCTTTCGAGCAGGGTTATTCATACCAGAGCACGTGGTTTAAAAGCAAGTCTTTTGAGAGAAGAGATCAGCTCATTGCTAAGCAAGGGTGCTATAGTGGAGCTGGACAGGACCCAATCCCGCATGGGATTTTGGAGCCGTTATTTCCTGGTGCCCAAAAAGGGGGGGGGGGCTACGTCCCATCCTGGACCTAAAGGCACTAAACGTGTACCTGAAGAAGTACGTTTTCAGGATGCTAACAGTACCCACCATGTTACGGTCGGTCAGGCAAGGGGATTTCCACTGTTCAGTGGATCTGAAGGATGCTTATCAGCACGTCCAGATTTATCCCCCACACAGGAAATTCCTTCGGTTCGCCTTCGAGGGTCGCCTGTACGAGTATACAGTACTCCCTTTCGGTCTGTCACTGAGCCCGAGGGTTTTCGTGAAAGTGACCGAAGCAGCCATCGCCCCGCTGAGACAGCAGGGCGTCAGGTTGGCGACGTACATCGACGATTGGATGATTTCAGCGAGCTCCGCCCACGAAGTGGCGCGTCACACACAAGTGGTTTTGGCTCACCTGAAGGCCTTAGGTTTCATAGTCAACCACGGCAAGAGCATGCTGACTCCAGCAAGTCGTCTTACATTCATTGGGGTCCTTCTGGACTCATCCGACATGTCGGCCCGTCTCTCAGAGGAGAGGGTGGACAGGTTTCGGGAATGTCTCGACTCCTTTCAAGTGGGCCAGGAGGTCACTTACAGGAGTTGCATGGTACTGACGGGAATGATGGCTTCCGCAGTACATCTGTTGCGTTTGGGCAGGTTTCATATGAGACCTTTTCAAAGATGGATGTTATCCCTCGGGATCCCGCCCTCCTTGAAGTACAAGAAGGTTACGGTTTCCCCTTCCTGCGCGATCGCCCTGTCTCCGTGGCTGGTGGAGGGGTTCCTCACCAGCGGAGTCTCGATTGGCGAGGTGGTTTCCCACAAGTCGATCACGACAGACGCCAGTCTCAGTGGATGGGGAGCCACTTTCGAGGGGCGCACAGCGCAGGGGCTTTGGCCTCTGGAGATGAGGGGTCGTCACATCAACTATTTGGAGTTGATGGCTATACTCCTGGCGCTCAAGCATTTCGAGCCTTGGATTTTGCATTGTCACGTCCTGGTCAGGACAGACAATACGACGGCCATGTTTTATGTCAACAAACAAGGGGGCCTGTCGTCGTTGCCACTGGACCGTCTGGCTCGAGAATTGACGGTTTGGTGCTTGTCGCGCCTCAAGTCGATCAGGGCCTCACACGTCCCAGGTCTCCTCAACAGCGGAGCAGATCTCCTGTCCAGGGGAGGTCCTCGCTACGAGGATTGGTCTCTCCACCCCAGGGTGGTGAGCCAGATTTTTCGCAAGTTTGGTCAACCAGTGGCGGACCTGTTTGCGTCAGCGGAGAATACGAAGTGTCCGTTGTTCTTCGCGGTGAAGGGCAGTCCTCCCTTGGGGTTGGACGCCTTAGCGCACACGTGGCCGAGAGGTCTACTGTACGCGTTTCCCCCCTTCGACTTAATCCGACCCACTCTGGAGAGAGTCAGGAGGTTCGGTCTGGAGATGCTCCTGGTGGCTCCCTACAAGGGCACGTGGAGATCGGCGATCGCCCCTCTCCTTTGCGAACCGGGTTGGCAGCTGCCTCAGTGCAGGGACCTGTTGAGTCAGGCCAGGGGGGAGATCTTCCACCAAGACCTGCAGGTCCTAGACCTGTGGGTTTGGCACGTGAAAGGTTAAACCTGCTGGCAGCTGGTTTTTCTTCTGAAGTGGTTGATACCATTCAGAGTGCTAAGGCGCCCTCTACGAGGGCGTCTTATGATGGAAGGTGGAATGCCTTTGAGGACTGGTGTGAGTCGCGTGTTCCACCTGTGGTGGCTCATGTGACGTCAGCCCAGGAAATTCTGGAATTTATGCAGAACCGCTTGAGAAGTGGTCTAGCATTTTCTACCCTTAGGGGGTATTTGGCGGCTATTAATGCCTGTCACCTGGGGGTGGCGGGCAAGGCACCTTCTAAAGTCCCGGAGGTCATCAAGTTCATGCAAGGAGTTGAACGTTTGAGGCCGGTGACTAGGTCTTTGTTCCCAGTTTGGGATCTGCAGGTGGTTCTAGGGGGCCTATGTCGGGCTCCCTTTGAGCCGCTTGTAGGGATGCCTTTGAAACTTTTGAGTTTCAAGACGGCTCTTTTGCTGGCTTTGGCCACGGCTAAAAGAGTTGGTGACCTGCAAGCTCTCTCGGTGTCTGCGGAGTGCATGCAGTTTATGAACAATGATCTCAAGGTGTTGCTCAAGCCTCATCTTAAGTTTGTTCCTAAGAACATGGTGGTTCCTAAGGAGCCTGTTGTTCTTCTGGCTTTTCATCCTCCTCCGTTTGTCTCGGTGGAGGATGAACGGCTGAATTGCCTTTGTCCTGTCAGGGCATTGAAGGCCTACTGTGACAGGACTGCTGGTTCTAGAGCTTCTTCTCAGCTCTTTGTAGAAATGGGCAATGTTCTTGTCAGAAAGCCGGTGTCTAGACCCACTCTTTCGAGGTGGATTGTGGATGCTATTAGGCTGGCTTACTCTAGTGCGGGTGTGGAAGTGCCGGCGGCACTTAAAGCCCATAGCACTAGAGGTGTGGCTACTTCGTGGGCACGGGCAAAGGGAGTCTCCGTTCAGGAGATTTGTGTTTCGGCGAATTGGTCTTCGCCTTCTACCTTTGCAGCCTACTATCACCTGGATATCGAATCCTCTTCGCTAGCGCATTCGGTTCTGGGTGCAGTTGCCTCCTCTACGTCATAGAGGAGTCGGATCTTCCCCTCCCACAGGTGGGCATGTAGCCACCTGGGGTACTTTGGGGGGACCCTGTGTTTTCCTTATATAGTGTGTCTTACTTATAAGGCGGACTTGTCCTTTTCATTTAGTTGAATGAGGCGGACTTCGGTCTGTCAGGGTCTCTCTTTAATTTCTCATGCCTTCACACCCAGGTCCGGTGGGCCTGGGACCTTCTGGGTGATGGGTCACGCCCGTTTGGGCTGTGCTCACCCGTATGAGGGGTGTGTGGGGGTATGAGAGTAGGTTGTGGCTTAGAGGGGAGTTTAAGAATCCCAAGTGGGAGGTCATCCTGGAATATTGACAGTAAACGGTAGGTTCCGTACGGAACCATTGTTTACTTAGATATGGAAGGATGACCTCCCACGTAATGCCCCTCTGTTTCACTGAATGTGGCAGAGAGTGGTATTAAGAGGATGTTACTTCCGCCTCCGGGGGTTTATATAGCCTGGAGGCGGGTCACTCCGGTTTGAGTGACAGGCCCTTCCTACCTACGTTAGTACGGGAGCTGAAGTAGTTTCTCTGAATGATCGCCAGGGGGCGTCATTACCCAAGTGGGAGGTCATCCTTCCATATCTAAGTAAACAATGGTTCCGTACGGAACCTACCGTTTTAGCCTATTGTGTGACATTGTTAATTTCACTATCAAGGAATATTATAGCCTTATTACATTAGCAATTTCAGGTTAGGATTATAGGTTTGAAATAAATAATCTAATATTGACGGAAATCCCCCTCAGGCATCTTATCTTATCCTGTAACATGAGTCACAGATGTAGTACCAGCAAGGGGTTAATGAGTTCAGTGGAGAGATCCCATTCTGAGAAACCTGGCTCTGTCTACAAGACTTCTGGAAGGCCTCAAGTGATATGGCTGGCAGTGTTGGTAGTGAGGCCAAGAGCTGCTTTCCAGGAATACATCCACACATAATTTATTTGATCGCCTTGTGATGACTAATTCTTAAGGCCAATTACATCAAAACAAGGTGTATATATAATGTATATGATATGACTCAAATCCCTCAGCAAATTATGGTATTTTTCTTTCCCGGGGCTTTGTTTTATGAGCGAACAAGTCAACTTTAGTAAGGCCTTGTTTAGCACGCCGACACCAGGTGCAGATTATTTTGAGCTGGTAGTGATATTTCAGCACATTTGCACAGACTTGGGCTACTTGCTGAGCTTACATCTTTAAATAGGCTTCTGCTCCCATGTGGTTTATGCCGAACTCGCATGGCTTAAACATTTAGCTGCTGGACTGGGTCTCCCTGTGGTGTGAAAGAATATCCTTGAGATAGTAGAAGAATGACTTGAGAGGAACATGTGGCACTAGCCGTTAAAGCAACATTTAAGTCTGTAAAGATCTAAGCCAGAATAGTACACAACCAAAGTCTGTTTGAGTTGTACTTCCTTGATGTTCAATCACTTAACAGTTCATTAAACATTTTGTCACTGTTGCCAATTCTGTCATCGTCATCAGCCATCCACGAGTCATTAGCATTATTAGATTATGAATGTCAAAGGGACTGATGAGGGGAAATTGTATGAGTTCAAGTACATTAAAGGATCTATAGCCCCAAATCACTTGTGACACTACACCATGGAATTATTCTGTTAAAGGGGGATTTAAAAAGGTTGTTATGCTGTAAATCATGTCTTGCTCTCTAAACCACGCCTCCCTGAGCAGACTGGCAGCATGTTATCGCTCCATGTCCCTCAGACTAGACCTTGTCTGTCCTACTGTCTGCGTTACTCTCACCCACATCTACGTGGTTACTTACCAGTGACTGCTACAACAGCTGGAATAATGTGAGTAAGATGATGAACTTAATGATTGAGCACTGAGCAGTGATTATTTTAAGTGCAGAAAATCAGTCAGCCGTTGCTGTTACTCTTCTAGGGCCTTCACACAGGCACAGACGTAGATGTAAGCTGTCGTGGTCTAAATGGTGACCTGTCTTTGTGTGTGTCTTTAGGATTTTAATATAATTGAAGGGTTTATTTAAGCGTCGCCTATTATTCTCAGTAAGGAATTAGCTGGTGTTTAGTGTAACCCTAAGCCACCAAAACAACCTTTTAAGGTCCTTGTTTTCAATTAAGTGTTGACTACAAATATTTTGGCTGTGATCACAATTGCATGTTTAACTTTGACTCTGTTCATCTGATTTTCTATTGCAGGTGATGTAACTTGTGGTACTTTGAACAAAGTAACAGTTGATAATTGGAAGGAGCAGAGCAGTCCAGTCAGCCAGATAATTGTGAAAGTTATTATGTCATACTAAATGTTAGTGTTGTTCATTGTAACAGTTATTTTGATATGGCTATAGGACTGTGGTTAGACGCACTGTCCATCTGTATTCTAGTAATTTATTCAAAGCATCTATCAGTCTTTTCACAGTTTCCAGGTTGATCCTACTAATAAAATGGTTGCTGGTCAGGTGGATTCCAACTTTTAAGAGACACTTACAGTATTTAACCACCAGACCAGACACATATCTTTTTAGGCTTCTAAAGGCACTGGCGGCTTGCCTGCCAAAGCAACTGAGCAACAGTGTAGCCGACCTTACCAGCCAAACCAAAGTGTAGTCACCTCTTGGCAGGTGGCTGGTGTTAATTCCCCACCCTCCACCAAGGTTTAGAAGCAAAGTAAAGCAGTTCCCTGAAGCAGCCTGCGACCGACCGTTCTTATGCTTCTACACTATAACAGTATGCTGCCTATCTGACTGTCCAGTCTATTCTTGACTGGCCGTGGATGGACGGATGGATTGTGTGATGTAAGAGCCTATTTTGTTCGTTGACGTTCCAGTGGCCACTCAGCTGGGTAACACTGTACCCCCTTCATGCCAGGACGGAGGTCAGACATGCTCCCTCTGTCTCTTTGTACTTGTCGGTCTGACACGTTATGTTCACAAACAGAGAGACCCAGGCAAAGCAATGAATGTTGTCTGACAGCTAGAATGACAGATGGGGCTCCTATAGACAGGTAACCACTTACTGACAGCACTGCTTATATTTATAGCGCAGGATTACTGTCAAAAGAAAGTGGGGGGGATTTCAGAGAGATATTAACCAGAGGACCTAATGGCTTTGGCTATGACATCTAGGCTTTAGTATGCCATGCTTGGCCATATCCTCCCTGCCATACAATGCCATACTGTGATGATGACAGCGGCTAACCTTGGCTACTGGTGTAGAACTGTTGCTGTGTGTGTGGAGGTGGTGGTGGAGGAGCGGGGCAGGCCATTTTTGGTGCGCGGAAGAGTGACGGCTTTGGAATGAGAGGCTGACTCACACACAGCCATTGTCAGTTTTACACACACTGACCCCTGTTCAGCAGTCACTACAGAGCACCCAATAACCCTAACCAAGTATTTATAGGTCCAGCAGACTAAATGTGTTTGCTGGTCACCATTAAAAACCTGTTGTAAAAATGCAGTGCAGGCATTTTGTGTGTGACTTATCTGTTCGGTTGTTCATTTTAGTTAAACTGATAACTGATAGCTTGGCTCAGGCAATGGCTGAGGGGTAGAGTGTCCGCTTGGCAACCGGAAGGTTCCCAGTTTGATCCCGGTTTGAGTTGGTGTCGAAGTGTCCTTGAGCAAGACACTGAACCCCTAACTGCTCCCGATGAGCAGGTTGGTGCCTTGCATGGTTTCCTCCGCCATCGGTGTATGAAATATGAATGGTTGAATGTAATGCACAATCTCTGTAAACAGGGTTCCCACGGTCATGAAATTCCTGGAAATATTTTGAAATTAGAAAAATATTTTTCCAGTGCTGGAAAAGTTTGGAATTGATCAAGGGTCCTGGAAGGTCCTGGAAAAATAGCTATGCATTGTCTTTGGTTATTGTTTTTGTTAATTCCTCTGAAATGAGCAAATGACAAATTAAACATTGTGAAAATAGCAGATCTACATGCTCACAACGCCTCGCGTTGCGAGACGTTGCGAGGTGTTGTGAGCATGTAGATCGGCTATTTTCACAATAAAACCGTGTTATACAAAATTCCTCTACTCTTAGTGCTCGTCAGGGTGCCCGGGTCCCCAGTTCAAATATGATTATTTTGTGGGTCATGGCCAGAAAAGGTTGAGAACCACTGGCAATACACTACCTGTCTATGGGCATTGCGCATAGGAGTAAGCGACTTGCTATTGAGCTGAATTATTGTTATATACCGGTAGTCCTGGAAATCGGGTTAAATATTCTGGAAAAGTTTTGGAAATTAATTGGTAAAAATGTGTGGGAACCCTGACCCCTAATTGCTCCCGATGAGCAGGTTGGTGCCTTGCATAGTTTCCTCCACCATCGGTGTATGAAATATGAATGGGTGAATGTAATGCACAATCTCTGTAAAGCGCTTTGGATAAAGGCGCTATATAAATGCACCATTACCATTTATAAAACGATAACACGCAAAATGGGGAATCTGACAGATACTCATGTTGTTATATTTATTTAAAGGAGCTATAGTCAACTTTTTCTTGAAAAACGGATGCTAAAATTAAAATAATGTTTCGAAAATATTTTATAAAAAAATAAGCTTCATATATTATGTGTTTCTATTCAAAAATGACCACAAAAAGCGAAAATAACGATAAAATAATCATTTTGGCCATTGTCAGACCGACACTTTGTTTACATCCTAGTCTATAGACTAGGATGTAAACAAAGTGTCGGCCCTACAATGAAAAAGTTGACTATAGCTCCTAAGTAAAAGTAGTAATGGACTGGGCTAATGATCATACAGTAAATCCAAATGCGGTGTCATGTGATTTGTCATCTTCAGGATTTATGGGACATAAACAACTTTTAGTTGTCCAGCTCTTCCGGCTTTCTAATTCCCTGTCCACATCTGTGTTATTTAACTCATTTAGTGCCCATGAAATTAACGGATTATAAAGTCCACGATGCCAGTCTCAGGTTGGCATCACCCCCGTTATCTTATTTTGAAGGCCAGAAGTCCACAGCGCAAACACTTCCGGTCTGACGTCATCGCGTCCTGCGCCGGAACCGATCGTTGTCCACGTGGAGTTGTGTAATGGCGGACCGGGAGCTTTTATACATGTGTAACATAAGCGAGCATCTGCCTCCATCCTAGCTTCTAAAGTGTAGTTTTGAGATAATGGACATTAAAGATGAGATCCCCCGTCCACCTCAATGTTATGGATGGGACTATTTTGTGCTCGTGGAGCCGTGATGATGCGAAATCAGCGACGGATTTCGTCTCCGGACCTCCGGCCATTGTTCTCGGTAATGTATCCGCCGTTACAGTAATATATTACTTTTCACGAGTATACTCGGGATTGGCACCATGTGATACTCGAGTATTTTTCACGAGTCTTCTCGGGATTGGCACTATATGAGTTTAAACGTAACCGATAATCTTTTCTTTTTTTTTGCCAGACGCGCTACTAGCTGACCTGGAATCAACGACTTCCCACATCTCAAAGCGACCGGTTTTCCTCCCCGAAGAGACGCCCTACTCCATCCCTACAGGAGGAAACTCCTACCAGGATGTGTCGGTTCCGCCCCCAGTCCCTCCCCCTCCGTCAACCGAGGCTCTGAATGGTTCTCTGATTGACCCCCCGGACTCGCCCCACTCGTCACTGCAAGTAAGTGTCTCACAGTGGGTCAAAAGCATTTGAAGTCAATGCTTTATCGTTGCAAATTGGATATAAGAAGTAAACAGAAGACATACTATATAAGACACATTAAAAGAACATAATATGTTTACGTATGTAACACGGTTTCATGAATGAAAGTGAACCTGTAACCATGTAAGGCAGGGTTGTAATGTAATACAATGTAATAGGCGGCCCGCGGGGGGCTACTGTCTGGCCCACACAAACCCCAGTAATAATGGTGGTATAAGAGCAGCAACAACACTAGTCTATCGTCGTTGTCGGGTGGAAATCTTGTATCTCCAAATTTGTACGTTCTTTCGCGAATCATACAAGGCCGTCGCACAAAAGTAGTGAAAACAGCAGATCTACAAGCACACAACGCCTCACAGCGCGAGGCATTGTGTGCTTGTAGATCGGCTGTTTTCACTAGTTTAAATCATTTTTTAAATGATAAATGCAAAACGAACAGTTTTGTACATACAAGATTTTCACCCGACAACGATTATATCTGAACTGTTGCTGGAGTAGTGGGAGCGCCACCGTCGCCACCCCTGCAATGCTGTGGCCCTCGGCTTGGCACCCTAGACATAATTTGGCCCTTGGGGAAAACTAATTAGGGAACCCTGATGTAAGGTATTGAAGAATATTCATGGGTTGCATTTGTAGTCCTACACCAGCCATTTTGAGGACCAAGACAGGTGTTTTGATTAACGCAGAACATTGGTTCTATGCCAATCAGACAAATTGAACACCTGTGTTGGTCCTCAATATGGCCGGTTTAGGACTACAAATGCAACCCATGAATACATATATACTCACCTTACGAGAGAAAGCAAACGCATACAGTACACACTCATTTTAAGATGATATGATATGATCATCTTTTTCCAGCAGGCTTGCTGCAAAGGGCTGCGTTCAGAGAATTGACACAAAGCAAACACATACACACTAATATTAAGATGATACGATGGCAAACTTGACACAACATTAACATCTGTGCTCTGCAGTCCTTAGGTTCCTTGGGTTCATCTCACATCGAGGAGGACCACGTATATAGGTAAGCTGTGAGGAATCCGTGATTCTGCTGGCCACTTTTATCACCTGAAAGATATTGGTTTGGCTGAAACCTCAAAATACTCGGGCCGGGCGGCCATAGCTGAGTGGCTAATGAGTCCTGGTTGTCCCAGGTTCGAGTCCAGGCCAGGCCAGCAATGTGTCGATGTGTGTCCCTGAGCAAGACTCTTAAAGGAGTAGTTCACCCCCAAAATGATTTTTTTCCTATTGATTACTCATGCCATGGAGACTAGAGTTATCAATAATATCTTTTGGGTTTTGTCACATTCCTAAGACAAAAATTTGATTTGAGTAAATTTACCCCCATTGATTTCGGATGGGGACCCGTTTGGAAACGGGTCCCCATCCGGAACGAATGGGAGTAAATTTATTGTTATCACATTTTTGTCTTAGGAATGCGACAAAAAACTAAAAATATTATTGAACTCTAGTCTCCATGGTGTGACTAATCAATAGAAAAAAAGTCATTTTGGGGGTGAACTACTCCTTTAACACCTCAGAGCGCCAGTAGAATAGCGCTCCCTGCTCTTCCTCTTAGTAATTATTTAGGATGGGTAAATGCAGAGGACAATTTTTACGTATGTGTACCGGTAAATACACATTGACCAAAAAAACTCCCCAAGGAGCGCAGACTATTTTATTCTTGCCTTGAGCAACCACTTTTACTAGAGACTGCTCCATCAGCTGGTGAATAATAATTTAAATAAATCATAAAGTGTTGTTGAGCTGTCACCCCATTTATAGCATACCGTTCACCATCTGCCATTGTTTGTTTTTCCTATAATGGCTATTGACAGTCATCTCTTTCTTTCTCTCTCTCTCTCTCTCTCTCTCTCTCTCTCTCTCTCTCTCTCTCTCTCTCTCTCTCTCTCTCTCTCTCACACACACACACCATCTTTTCCAACTCCCTCCCCCATCTCCTCGCTCTATTTCAGTTTTCCAAACAAACAGAAGTCGCCGGACTCGTCTGCGTTGGCCATGACCTCTGCCCTGGGCAGTAACCTGTCAGAGCTGGACCGGCTGTTGCTAGAGCTCAACGCCGTACAACAGAACTCGCCCTCCTTCGCCACCACAGGTAAACACATGTCTCATTGTCCTGCCATGAATGTTTAGTGCTTTAGTCTCTTTATGAAGTGGGCCTTGTTATCTTTCATTACTGTAGTGTTTGACTGGAGCTCCAATTAGTGTATAAATCTTACGGATGCCTGGTAAATGGATGGATAGATGGATTGATAGACAGACAGACAGACAGACAGACATGTACGGTACATAGTTTGTTTCATTCATCCAAAGGGAAATGTGTTGTTCACATATGAGCAAGTATACATTTTACTGTGTATACAGATCAATTAAAAAAATGAATATTGTTTAAAAAAGCATTTTCTTAGATAGTAGATGGTAGATGGCTGTGTTGACTCTGAACTGGATAAAACACAGTG
The DNA here is from genome assembly GCF_963921795.1 of Nannobrachium achirus. Classification (NCBI taxonomy): domain Eukaryota; kingdom Metazoa; phylum Chordata; class Actinopteri; order Myctophiformes; family Myctophidae; genus Nannobrachium; species Nannobrachium achirus. The sequence goes on from NC_137832.1 coordinate 17,118,102, forward strand.
TCAAGCAAAATCAGCATTTCATTGTATTGCTGGTGTTGGTCCACTGTGTTGTATCAAGTTAATTAGCACAGTAGAGCTATTGACATTGTTATTTGAGTGCCTTTTTTGTCCCATAGAGGAAACGGCCCCACCCTTACCATCTTGCAGCATCACCCACTACGAGAATGGTAGTGGCCCCGAAATCATGGTGAGCCCTCCCCTTCAGGAGAAGCCCAAGAGGAATGGAACACGAATGGACGAGGGCCGACCCACAGTGGAAAGTCTACTGGATGAATTGGAAGGCTCAGTACCTTCACCCAAGTAAGGTTCATTCGGTTCATTCACCACAACCACCTGAGCTTTCATAGACATGAGTAGAAATGTGTTCCCAGACTGATGCCAACTAGTTCTCAACGGGCCGGGTATGGTCGGGTTTGGGAAGAATTTGAGAACTATCATCTCAGAGTAAAAGTAATATAAAATAAAAAATAAAAAAATAATTTAGCCCGAGGCCCTACCCGGCCCGACTAATTAGCATACATTTTAGGCCCTACCCTACCCTAAATGTCGGTTCGGGTTCAGGCAGAATTTGCCAACACTAATGTTTTCATGTTGGGAACCAACCTAACTCATTGCTTATGGAACCTATGGTTTAATTGTGATACATAATAGCACACTATATTGTAAATCCTATTTGACAGCCCCAGCCCTTGCGCTCTCCACAGTGAGTTGGACTCACCTTCTCAGCAACAAGCAAGGATTTCGGCCTCCTGTGCCACACGAGAGCTTGACGAGCTCATGGCCTCCCTGTCCGACTTCAAGGTACTAAAACCTGAATATGTCTCTGACTCTTATTCTCTCCACCTCCTTTTCAAAATTCTGTCACATTCTGTTCTGGCTGGTCTCTCTTACTGTCTCCTTTCTCTGCTGTCCTCTAGCCCAGTACTGTGGCTATGCTAGATCAGGAGGGAGTGTCTTCCAGCTCTCCTCGTCCTCCAGTCTCCCCTTCTCTACCTCCTGTGGCCTCACCTTTCCTTAGCTTGTCCCGCCAGTCTGCCAGGGACTCTCCTCTCTTCTCTATTCCTGCTGGTCTGGAGCTGCACATAGATGAGGACGGAGGGGACAATGGCGCGTGCATGCATCCCCTCCCTTCCCAAAGCCCCATCTCCTCCCTCTCGGCAGCCAGTGACCAGGAGGACCTAGATTTGCTCATAGATGTTAATGCAAACATGTTGTCGTCCCAGCTCAATTCTCTGCTGGTCCTCACTCACGCTGCCAGCAACAATAACTCTGCCTTGCCTAGAAACAGCCCGAGTCCTTCCTACACCACCACCCCCTCACTGACATCAGTTAACACTGTCCTGGACCACAAGTCCTCCAAGTCTCCTAGTCCCTGTGTAGAGACGGTTTCAGCCTCTCCTACTGCCTATAAGCTCTCCACTCCGCCTTCTTTTAGAAACCTCACTCCTGCTGCTTCATCTGCCCCGAAGACTCCTTCACCTCTCCCTGCTGCTCTCTCTGTGCCTCCCTCTCCCACCCTCGCTACCTCTAAAACGTCCTCACCATCGTCGGTGAGGGCGCCCTCTCCGCCAGCTCTCCCCGACCCCAAAATACTCAGCAGGGAGCTGCCAGGGCTATCCCAGGCACACCAGCGTGCTAGCCCCCTGATCAGTCACCATTCGCCTATGATGCAACGGTCTCTAGACGAGGAGCTAGACAAGCTTCTCGCTATGGGCTTTGCACACAATCACACGACAGCACCTCGAATGGATGCCCCATGTCTGAGTAGAGAGGCACAGGAAGTTAACGAGGAGTCTATCCTGCCTATGGACAGATGTATGATGCAGCCCGACACGTTCACCTCGAGTAACACCAACACCAACACCGATGGCTCCGTGGACGGGGGCATGGACGGCCAGGGGGACCTTCTCGACTGGGCCGACGAGGAGCTGACCATGTCCTTCAACGACATGGATGGCACCATGACACCTTACACTGAGAGACCTTACACAGACGGCAGCATGACCCCGCTCACTGAGGCCAGCTGGATGGATGAGTCCATGACCCCATCTTCATGCCCTGGGACCCCGGATGTTGCACTGGACCTTCCCCTTATGCAGCCTGCCACAATGGACAGAGTGTCAGCATCCGGACATGTATGCATCCTCCTCTACCCTTGGTCTGCTAAGAATGGAACGCAGTGTTTTTTTGGCAGCATTTTGCTTTTGCACGTTAAATCTTTGGCTATTTATCAAGAGTGTGTTCTGACTTGCTAGCTCTTTCATACAGTTTGGAAATGGCCATGTTTGATTGGCAGTATTCCTTTATTACCGCAGTAACAAATGGCTCGTTGATTGGTTGTGTACGTTTATCTGCATGGCTTGTTGTTGAAATGCGATTCCAAACCCCACTATTCAACCCCCACCATCCTACAACTTGCTATCTCCTGTTGCACTACACTTGTATGATGCCTGTAAAGCATCTTGAGAGTGATCCTAGTCTGTGTTGTGGATGCGGTTGACCAGTGGGGGGGTGGGTTGATGGGAGTTTGACGGCATCTGACCTGAGCATGTGAGACGTGCATGGAGTGTGCCGCTGAGCCCAACTGACCTTCCACAGGACATGCCATATCCTGTCACGACATCTGGCTGTGAATGAAAGGGAATGACAGTTCACTTTGCTTGGACCCCTGCCCTCAGAACTCAGCTGCTGCTTGTGCTTGGATTGGCTCACGGATAAAGAAGGTTCCTATGATTGAGTGCTTACCCTCCCTTTAGCTGAAGTCGGTGATCAGGCGCACCAAGGAGACTCCCAACGTGCATCCCATGTTGCGCGACGGTCACCCGCGCAGGAAAGTGGGCCCCATCATTCCGAACAAGAGCAGTTCCCAGGACCGCCTCATAGAGGAGCTGCAGGGCAAGCTGGGGATCGGACGCGCGGAGCGCCGGCGCAAGCAGCCCGACGACTGGCTCACCGAAGGGGTCATCGTCATGTCCAATCCACAGCGCCTCCGCCCCGAGCGGCTCGAGGTGGACAAGGTTGGATTGAGAGTGCAGAAAATAACAGAATCATCTATTTCAGTTAAACTCCATTCAGCTCAAATAAATAAAATATATACCTGTATATATATATATCGTCGTTGTCGGGTGGAAACCTTATATGTCCAAAACCGTTCGTTTTTATCATTTAAAGAAATGAACTAAACTAGTGAAAACAGTCGATCTACAAGCACACAACGATCGGCTGTTTTCACTACTTTTGTGCAAACAGCCTTGTCTGATGACGCAGGGCTTTACTTCGCGAAGAAACAGACACATTTGAAACTTGGAGATACAAGGTTTCTGCCCGACAGTGACGATTTACTGTATATACAATATTCATTATCATTTAATTCAACTACAGTGCTTGCTGTACGTTTTCCTTTTCTTTTTCCTCTACTTCTTTCTCTTGCTTCATTTTCTCTTCAGATCATAATTCCCCCCGAGTCGCCCGCTCCTCAGAGGAAAGTCCTCCCCCCTCCCTCTCCCCCCGCTCCTCGCCGGCCCCCCGTAGCGGAAGAACCCAAGAGGCCGTCTGTTGTGAAGCAGCCTCCCGTTCACATACCGATACCCCCGCCTCCTCCCCCTCCACCCCCTCCGTCTCCCCCTCCACACCCCCCTCGTATGTCGGAGCCCATTTATAACGCCCGATTGCGGGATACTGTAAGAGTACCACTACCACCACCTCTACCTCCAGCCCCAGTGCAACCCCCTCCACCCGTCCATAAACTAGAGCCCCCTCCCCCTATTCACAAAGCCCCAATCCGTCCTCCTCCACCTGCGGCGCCCACGCCACCGCCAGTCCCCCCCAAAGTCCTGGTGTCAGTTGGTTGTCAAACAGAGTATGATCCCATCTTCCCTCCAATGCAGGCATGGACCTTTTTGTATCTTTATACTTCTTTTTTTCTGAACTGTTTTCTGCACTGTTGTCTTCTTTCTCTGATGACATCTGAGTTGGATACTTAGTCTTAAATGTGTACTGTATTGTGAGTTTGTTTGTACCTTTTCAAATAACTCTGTGCTGGAAGATAATGCATGTTCATCTCTTGCAACACTTTACAGATAATGGCCCAGGGGAAAGGTGGAGTTCCTGGAGGAGGCCCAACACAGGTCAACAAGCTGGACAACATGTTGGGCAGCCTGCAGTCTGACCTCAACAAACTGGGTGTGCAGACTGTGGCCAAAGGAGTGTGTGGTGCTTGCTGTAAGCCAATTGTTGGGCAGGTGAGGGACAAGACCCATTTATTCCCCCATTGTTTATGAACAAGTCTGGAGACGCTAGTGGCGTAATGTTTTCAGAAGTAATAGTGTATACGCACATACGCCATTTTGTTCTACTTCCGGGTGTCTTTCGACTTCCTTCACAGGTGTTACTGATGATACTAATTAAGGCTCTGTTTGATTTATTGTACAGTGGTTCTTTAATTTCAAGGACCCCCATAACTCTCTACAAATGGAATCAACCGGACCCTTGCAGGTCCATTTGCTTCCATTTGTACACTCTCAGAGTTACACACCTGTATGGGGATTGGGGACATTTGGAACCCACTCAAGGACACTTTGAGACCCACTGGTGTAGCAGAGTGTTTCCAGTGAGCCAACATGCACAATAGCAGCACCCTGACTCTGTTTGACCAGAATGGAACAGAGTCTTCATTGGTATCATCGGTAACACCTGTGAAGGAAGTCGAAAGACACCCGGAAGTAGAACAAAATGGTGTATGTGCTTGTGCATATACCCGTGGGAGCCCTTGAGGTGCCCTGGAGCATGGCACTATATCCCCAAGTGCAACAGTGACCGCTACATGGCACACATCTGGTGGAGGCTGTGGTTATACTCGCCAGCTCCTAGGTGTAACCGTTTATCTTGGTATACATCATGAGAAGGCTGTGGTCATACCCTTGGAGGGTAGCGCCGCCTCCTAGGGTAACTGTTTTTGTGTAGACCCTTCCTTCTCACCAAAACTGCCGTTTATATGACTGAGAAGAAGAATGTGTTCTTAGGCCACCTTTTTGTTTAAAATATAAAATAACATGCAATTCTTAGAGATACAAATGTGGATAATACAATGGAAGAGGAAGACTAAACGTCGAAACGTCAGTCACCCTGTCGCTCTACAATAAATGAACGTGCAGACCAGTTGAGTGCTCCATCATTTTTATTTGGGTAGTCATCTTTGAAGTGCCCAGGTAATATGTCTTTTTGATATAGTTTGTCCTTGTGGAGCACCAACGAGTCCTTCTACCAATAACTGCTGGCTGAAGCGCGCAGACATCTGCTACTTGTGGATAATACTCTCTTTCTGTATGTCTAGGTGGTGACTGCCATGGGACGCACATGGCACCCGGAGCATTTCGTGTGCACACACTGTCAAGAGGAGATAGGCTCCAGGAACTTTTTTGAGCGTGACGGGCAGCCCTACTGTGAGAAAGACTACCATAACCTGTTCTCCCCACGCTGCTACTACTGCAATGGGCCTATACTGGATGTTAGTGATGCTTTCACATTCTTTTGTACAATAAAACCCATTTATTGCTTGTTGGAGGTAGTTGATGCTACCTTTTCCTTACATCTCCCGCACAGAAAGTCGTGACTGCATTGGATCGGACATGGCATCCGGAACACTTTTTCTGCGCTCAGTGTGGATCCTTCTTTGGCCCAGAGGGTACGTATTTTTTGAAGCGGTGAAAGCCGCTTCCAAGGAGTGGCTTTGTGTGTCCTGTGCGTTCAGAATCGAGGCTTGGTCAAGCTTCACATGACAATTTGGCCCTCCAGATAAAATCATTCATTCATTCAGAATTCATAAAGATATAGAACCAAAGCACATAGAAAGTATAGATCTAGAACACAGAATGTATAGATCTAGAACACAGATTTCATAGCTCTAGAACACATAGAATAAAAATTCACAGCTTCACTTCAACCGAGGTTTGATTTTTTTTAGAAGACATAGTATACCAGGGTTGTGTCTGGTTCCTGTTTTAACTCTGTTTCAAGTGTAAATTCGGAAATTGACATTTATTAAAAAAAATGTTTTATTGTGTTTGGCATAGAGGTAATAACTCTCCTACCACACTGAGGCCTTCGCCTCTGGGTAGCTCTGTCCAAAAACATAATTGGCAGTGTGTGTAGAGGGTGAAAAGCCAGCAGGAGGTTTTATAATTGTCGCCACTGCACTAGCGACACCTACTGGTTGGTCAGGGTGCCTGTTCACCAGGGAGGAGAACTAGGGGAGTGTGAGCCTCTGCGTGCAGAAGCTCACACTGTCCACTCCAATTGTATCGGAGGAGGAGGGCGACCAGAAGAGTTGGTTGTCTACTAGACTACACTACTGAAACACTCAATGACCATACATGAAGCTAGTTAAGTTACTAGGTTTTCAATGTAATGGGTCCCGGGACCCACAGGTGGTCATTCAAATGGGTCCCAGAAAAGTTTTATGAGTCCTCAATACAATGTTTTCGAGCGCTGTGAGCTTGTAGATCGGCTATTTTCAAAATGTTTGCCTATTTCTTATATTTATTTTACAATTTGGCTAATGTTTGAACTTAGAACTACTAAAACTACTAAAACATGTGCCCCTAATGAATTGTTTATTATTGTGATGTTTTATCCGCTTATTGTAAGTCGCTTTGGATTAAAAGCGTCTGCTAAATGCCTAAACTGTAAACTGTACTAGTGCCTACCCAGGCAACAGTGGGTTGGCAGCAACATGGACCACAGTCCAGATACTGTAGGAACTAGGGCTTTCACCAAATATTCGAATATTCGAACATTCGAATATCAAAGTCACTATTCAACGTTGTTCACCAAAGTCGAATATTCGCTTATTCTTTTTTTTTTTTTTAAAGATTTGTTTTTGGGCTTTTGCCTTTATTGATAGGACAGTAGACTGACAGGAAATGGGGAGAGAGATGGGGAATGACATGCGGCAAAGGTCGTCCGGGTCGGGAATCGAACCGGCGACGCCGCGGCAACCATGCCTATGTGGCGGTGCCCATGTGGTATGCGCCTTGACCAGTAGGCCACCGGACGCCCCGAATATTCGCTTATTTTATTGTTTTCTCTTTAAAATATATATAGTTTATAAAGCTTGGCTAGATAGGAAGTCATAATAATGAGTTGTAAATGCCCCTGGTGGATGAATTTGTTAATGCTCTATACCAGGGGTTCTCAAACCTTTTTAGGCCGTGACCCCCAAAATAAATATATTTGAACAGGGGACCCCCACCCTGACAAGCACTTGGAACTGTAGGTAATACATTAGTTTGCATGTAGTTCGCCTCTTGCTTACTTAATATTTGACAGTTTGGACAGTCCTGTCGAATATTTGACTATTCGAATACTTAGAGGTCGAATAATTTGAATACTAAAAATCACTATTCGTGAATGCCCTAGTAGGAACATTAAATTATCTTTCAATCATTTCTCATCAAGTTTAATATTTTCTCTTGAAGGTTTCCACGAGAAGGACGGGAAGGCGTATTGCAGGAAAGATTACTTTGACATGTTTGCACCTAAATGTGGCGGCTGTGCTCGAGCCATTCTGGAAAACTACATCTCTGCGCTGAACTGCCTTTGGCACCCTGAGTGTTTTGTCTGCAGGGTACGTGCATTTCGTTTTTACGGTATAGTCCTGCCACTGAATCCTCAGAACTCTGTGATACCTAGTTTAGCGCCAGTGTCGTGTCCTGAAAATGCCAGGTCTACAAGCTCACAACAACACATTGTGACCTTGTAGATCTGCTATTTTCGGGACGTGGTACTGTTGCACATCTACTATGTATAAATCAGGATTCAGACTCTGTAAACATGGACATTCATATATGTGTTTCTATACAAAAATGACCACAAAAAGCGTAAAATAATGATAAAATAAACATTTTGGCCATTGTCAGGCTGACACTTTGTTTACATCCTAGTCTAACACTATCAAAGAATAGACTAGAACTAGCCCTTACCCGTTCAAAGATATGAGCTCCAAAATGATGTGCAGTGTGTGGGTTATGGGATGTGCACTGTGCATACAGTATATGAGGGATGGAAAGTAACTTTAACTGGTGGTTGCATGATAATATGTAGGAGCATCAATGTAAGAAATACCCGTTTCGTTTAATGGCTCCCCCCCCCCCCCCAGCCCACCCGCCCACCCGCCTGCGCACACACCCGCCTGCCTGCACACACACACACACACACACACACACACACACACACACACACACACACACACACACACACACACACACACACACACACACACACACACACACACACACACACACACACACACAGCTGGTTAAACATGTTGCCTCATGCTAGATGCAGAATAGATTAGCCTCAAGCTAGATGCAGAATAGATAGTAGATACACCATAAAAATGCTAATATACAGCATACGATTTGTGAAAGTGACAAACGGGCTTCACAGTTATGTTAGGTGTGTTCATATGCTAATTGTGATGCGATTTCAGATCAATTGCTCCAGCCACTGATGAGAAACGCTGTTTCAGACAGACAGACAGACAGACAGACATTCGCAAAATTATAGTATAGATGTAAACAAAGTGTCAGCCTGACAATGGCCAAAATGATTATTTTATCATTATTTTACGCTTTTTGTGGTCGTTATTGAATAGAAACACATATGAAGCTTACTTTTTTATAAAATATTTTCGAAACATTATTTCTATTTTAGCATCCGTTTTTCAAGAGAAAGTTGACCATAGCTCCTTTAAAGAATTACATGAAAATGTGCTTTTAATAAAGAATTCATGTCTAGTCATCTCTCTCTCTGTCATCTGTGTCTAACAGGAGTGCTTCACGCCGTTTGTGAACGGGAGCTTCTTCGAGCACGACGGCCAGCCCTACTGTGAAGTGCACTACCACGAGCGCCGCGGCTCCCTCTGCTCGGGCTGTCAGAAGCCGATCACCGGCCGCTGCATCACCGCCATGGCCAAGAAGTTCCACCCGGAGCACTTTGTCTGTGCCTTCTGCCTCAAGCAGCTCAACAAGGGCACCTTCAAAGAGCAAAACGACAAGCCCTACTGCCAGGGCTGCTTCGTTAAGCTGTTCAGTTAGGAGGTTCACGTGGAGCGGGTCTTTAGAGAAAGAGGTAGAGCAAGGGGTCTTCAACAGGGGGTCCTCAGAGTTACTACAGGGGGTCGAAACCTTTTTTTCTCCTTTTTTTATATTAACCACTTGAACCCTAGCGCCCATATTCGGAGAACTTTTGCCAAAAATAGCCGATCTACAAGCTCACAACGCCTCGCGCTGCGAGGCGTTGTGAGCTTGTAGATCGGCTATTTTTGGCAAAGAGGTTTGGTGTAGAGGGGAAAAAGAGCAGACTAAGAACAGAGTGAGAAGTCAAGTTTATTAAGTATCGACGGTTCAAGCGGTTAAATGTCTGAAAACACAAATTGAAGTGAATCCAAAATACACCAATGATCGTGCTGTCAAACAACGAAACTGTATGGAATCTATGAGAAGATTGTGGGGGTCCCTGCTTCGTCTCTCTCCCTCAACTAAGGGGTCCTTGGCCTGAAAACGTTGAAGACCCGTGAGGTAGAGTGTGGATCATGGAGGATTGTGTCTGTAAGAAGGCTGTCTGTATTCTGGTGACGTATGTTGGAAGCGTGTATGGTTAAAGTATGTGCGTGTAGTCGAGGCAGTATTAATGCTGCTGTCAAGTCAGAACCTCATGACTTCAAATAAAGTTTTGGGGGTCTTAGGGGGAAATGAAACCCGCAGAGGAGCGAGTGAACCGTCAATTCAAGTAAGAACAGGAAGATTATTTGAGAATTTAGAATTCCAAGGTCCCCCCCCCCCTGTCAGCAGAGATATGCAGGAGATAACATCATTCTCCTAATCCCTTGGCATGTATTGGACATTTTTTACAGGCCTGGGCCTGTCTACCATTTCTGTTATTCTCGGAATTGTGTGTTTTAAAAAAAATGTATTATATCTTTACTTTATAGATGGGGTAAAAGCTTACTGAACACTGTAGGAACACATGGAATACTTATGCGTGTTTGAGGTTTGTTGCTCACTGGTTGAGTGTGTCTTTTGGAAATATTTTAGCAGGGAGCAGTTGACCTGTTGTGTGTGTGTTTATTTTTTATTTTTATCATATGACGTGGTCTTTCCCCAGCCGGTGAAAGGGAAGGGCTTGTGATTACTCCCCCCCCCCCCCCCGCCCCCAGTGTTTGTAAATGAGAACAAAGCAGATGGATACACTCATGATGTCATTGTAGCATTGACTGGAAGCGAGCCGAGTCAGCATTCAGATGTATTTTTGTACTGAAGTTCGTGATGGCGTCTTCAGACATTTATGGACTATTAATCCCACGTGCTGCCTTGAGGAAACGTACTCCTTAACACCTTCCAAATAAGGATCGAGTACTTAAACATATTACGGCTGACTCGTCAGAAGGAAAATCAAGTTTCTTCTATTAATAAGCAGTACGGATGACAGGAATTTACCAACTTAACACAGTCAGTCAGACTAAGATCCCTGAGAGAAAAGTTGTTCACCGGAGTGGTGTGTTTTTTTTGTCAACCAAAGTGTAACCATCACCAAATATAGTGATATTATTTATGGTCAGAAGCATAACGTCGTTGTCGGGTGGAAAACTTGTCCAAAACCGCTGGTTTTGCATTTATCATTTTAAAAATGACTTAAACTAGTGAAAACAGCCGATCTACAAGCACACAACGCCTCGCACCGCGACTTCTGTGCAACGACCTTGTATGATCAAGCAGGGCTTTACTTTGCGAAAAAACATACAAATCTGAAACTTGGAGATACAAGGTTTCTGCCCGACAGTGACGATAACCTCAATGATTGAGGTAGCCATCTTAGAAGTCCCCCCAGTGTGCATCGATGCTTCACTAGAACTGTCTCCAGCAGTTGTCTACCTACTAGTAACTTCAGCACAGAGTTATCTCTCCGAAATGTTAAGCAAATATCTCATATTGCTGGCAGAGCATTCCTCACATCTTTGAATTCCTTCTGGGTGTGGAACAACAGTGTAGCAGGGATCAACTGCTCAAACCAGGGACGTGCTGGCCATTGGGAAAAGCGGGACAACACCCGAACGGCCGGTTCATTCCCGGCCGGTCCAGGCCGGCCATTAGGAAAAAAATAAAAATAAAATGTCGGCCTTCATTCCATTTTGGGGGCTGGGCGGCCAACAAAGTAAATCGTCACTGTCGGGCAGAAACCTTGTATCTCCAAGTTTCAAATTTGTACATTTTTTCACAAAGCAAAGCCCTACTTCATCATACAAGGCCGTTGCACAAAAGTAGTGAAAACAGCAGATCTACAAGCACACAACGCCTCGCACCGCGAGGCGTTGTGTGCTTATAGATCGGCTGTTTTCACTAGTTTAAATCATTTTTTAAATGATAATTAAATACAAAACAAACGGTTTTGGACATACAAGGTTTCCGCCCGACAACGACGAAATATAAATCATGTACAGTAATTGGCACACTGGCTTTTCACTTGTCATGATCTGAAATGGCAAATCTTTGAGTAGCAGCAGCGCTATAGAGAGAGATCTCTCTGTATAGCGCGCAATGAGTGCCTCTCCAACTCTTTTTCCCGGGCTGAATCAGGGGCCCAGCATGTCCCTGGCTCAAACGGTGCAGTGAGACTTCTTGGATGCATACATCTGCAGAGAAGACCGTTGAAAACCTAATGATAAAAAAACACTAGCTTTGTTTCAAAAGATGACTGACAACATCCTGAACCATTTTCTATGTAAATATTTAATGTAATTACATTGTACCAGCATTGTACGCAAAACATGTGCTGGTCAGTTCCTCGTATGGACATCTGTTGAATAACCACTTGTTTAGAAAGGGAGCGGTCCTCTGTGAAGGTGTCTGTATCATACTTTGGTATTCAATCTGTGTGATTACTGTACTGAGAAGCTGATGAATTTTCACTACTTAAAAAAAAACAGGAAGACGATGCACACAGCAAAACCATCAAGTAATCTAGTGTATGTGATATCCTAGTAGTACTATGCAATCATACATTTTAGAAAGTTCATCTTTATGTCATCTTCTATTTTCCAAGTAACAGGCTATCTGTGCCACTGTATCAATGCAATGTTTTTTTTAACACTGGCAAAACCAGCAAGATACTGATATCCAGTTGCTTGTCCAGGACTGTGTCTTCAGATCTTTACTTTTAATAGTTGGCTGAAAACTGTAGGCTGTTTGAATAAAGGCATTTGAGTTTAAATACAAGGACTAAGGCGACTCATTTCCCTCAGCATCTGAGTTGTATCTACTGTATGACTGCTGGGGTTGGGGTTTGAAGGCTTATTACATTGTTAATCATGTAATGCAATAAATATTGGGCCTTTGTCTTGTTCAGGGAATTCCAGAGCCTTAAAACATTTCTTGTGCTATTTAAGAAATCATGTAACTATTGTCTGTTTAAATCGTTGTTTGAATCACTTAAGTAGATTTTTATTTAACCAAAGCCATACTTTCTTGAAATTGTCCTTATGAATCACATTATGTTCTGTTCACATTTTCTCTCTTCAGTTCAAATGCCAATAGGGAGTGAGCTTACTCACTTCCAACCTGATTACTCAAATAAATTCTGTTTTGCTACCTTTGTCGTGGTTGGACTTTATTTGTGATGTCAGCTGCTTTCCATTTCTTTGTGTGTGTATATTTGTTGCTCTGTAAATTAGGCAAAAGACAAGTCTGTTGAGGTACGAGCAGCCAGGTTATTTAAAGGTATATTCAGTGATTGTATTTAATTCAAATAAAAATATAATTGGTACATTTTCATTCATTCTACTATCATTCGACTAGAATGTGTGCTGACCATATGGGACTTCCACAATGGCCCCGTGTTACGAGCATAGCTAGATTCGGTTTTCAGAGGTGGCCAGCCAGTCCTCGACCAATCAGGGTAGAGTATGGCCGTAGTTATGTTATGTTTACCGGTAGTTATGATGGTAAAAATAAAGGTTTTGAGAACCACAGTCGCTCTGAATTAAGAACGCCTGCTAAATGCCTAGATTGTAAACTACTGAACTCATAAAATGCCACAGTCTCGTAGTAAATCAGTATCATACATATCCTGAAGCTGGAGACGTAGGCCTACCGATATTCAGTGATTGGGTCTAATGATCGAAACGAGAACATTATAATGGTGTAAAAAATCTACAGAAAACTACACATTTCCACGCTGTAAGGCCAGTAAGGGACAAGATGACCCCCGGCCACTTTCATTATCACTGAATAAACCTTTGACTGGTTTGGTTAATTCATGTTCCTTTATAGACACAATTGAATATGGAAAATGCATAAAGAGTGAATGTTGTACATTTAATGTCAATAACATAAATACTATGAGCTGTGGGTCCCACGCTTGGGGCCAGAATACTGTCTCTATTGTCGATGCGCGGAACCGCTTTGCGAAGAAGTATGAGTCAGCCTTCAGAATTGCTTTTAATATGACCGACCGGTCTACTATAAACTGTTCCCAGAGTTAAAACAAAACATGGCGAGGCAGTGTTTAGTATGCCACACAGGGGTGTCGCACCAAATTCTGGGCCCTGGGTACAAGGGTTCACTGTGGGGCCCCTGTGCTTTAACTATTGAAAAATAGCAGATATACAAGCTCACAGTGCGGCACCGAGTGCCGCGCTGCGAGCTTGTAGATCTGCTATTTTTGAAAAATCATGAAAATCTTTGAATATTTCAAATCCTTCTAAGGTTTTTTTGAAAAACCTATGAGACTGTGTTGGTTTCGATGTCAGTGGTGCTCAAACCTTTTCATGTGCAGGACCCCCAAAATGGTATGTATTTGGCCACGGACCCCCATCTCAAAATATTTAGTTCCAGGGACCCCCCCAGAAGCAAAATTTGAGTTACAAATGTTCGCTTAAAAAATACATATATTCAAAGATTTGCACACATTTTCACAACTTTTCAAAAATAGCAGATCTACAAGCTCACAGCGCGGCACTCGGTGCCGCGCTGTGAGCTTGTAGATCTGCTATTTTTCAATAGTACCCCTTGTGACGCCCCTGATGCCACACACAAACTTCCAGAGGATCTGAGGCATGTGCGTGCATCTGACTTTTAAATGCAGACACGTGTTCACCACTTTACTTTTATCTTGAACATTTTAGTAGTTCACCCAAAATATGACTTTCTTGAATTCGTGGAGATTCTTTTGTTTTTGTCGCATTCCTAAGCAGTTAAAGCCAATAATTTGATGACAGAGACTCTGCAACTGGAGTCTGTCAGTCGAGTCCATCAAATTATTCTCTTAGGAATAAAACAAAGACAAGGCTTCATGGGGTGTGTAATTGATAGAAAATAAGTAAAGTTTTAGGTGAACTACTCCTTTAAAATTAGCATTAGTTTATTTCTATACTTTATGCATTTGTTTGTGCCTTTGTGTTAACAAACTTGACTTGTCTTGGATATTAACTTCTAAACAGGATTGAGAACTAAGCCCAGGCAAGACTTTCAAACTTAATTTGCTGGTGATATGTCGTTTACTGACAGTAGTGCATTTGCTTACGAAGAAAAGGTTTTGGTGTGTCTTGAAAAACTTCACAAAAACATGCCTGGAAGGAGGTAGAGAAATAATATAAATTTCAGATTCTCATTTTTTCTGACTTTCAAATCTATACACAATTGTACTCCTTTACACATGGATACTGGTTTCAGGAATTAATCAAGATATGGTCAACTTATGTTCATACTTCATACATAATTTATTTGACTAACAATAACAATATTTTATCATTTGAACATTTGAATTTAAATACTAATTTGGGCTCCAGTGGAAAAGAAATCTTTAAACATTTACAAATCAGTAATCACCTTCAATAGAACAAATCTTTTTTCAGATTGCCCATCAGAGAAGGTGATATCTATCATGTATCAATGGCAAGACACAATTCACTTCTGTACATCCTTGAGACCTTGACCTGCGTTTGATGGACACAGACATCTTGTACTGTCGATTATTCTCACGGATGTGGCATCAAGTCCCTATTATAGTCAGGGTCGGGAATATTAATAAAACCTGGGAATAAATTTGTTACCAAACAATTTCTTCACCAATGTGTTCGTAAAGGTGTCTAGTAACATATCTAACAAAGATTGAAATTCAACATTCCTAGGAGAATCTTTGACATCTTCTAACCCTAACCCACTATACTATAAGAGAAAAGATTACTCCCAAGAAATATGCTTTAAGTGGGATGTGAGGGGTCTATAGGTGTTTTTAATTAGCTCTATACAATCAGGTGTCTTTCCAGACTCACTGAAAACGGCTGTAGTTAAACCCTTACTCAAGAAACCCAACCTTGACCCGTCCGTGCTGGGTAATTATAGACCCATCTCTAATTTACCTTTTCTGGGCAAGGTCCTAGAAAAAATTATCTTTCATCAATTGGATGTGTTTCTGCAGAACAATAAGGTGCACAACAAATTCCAATCCGGCTTCAGGAAAGGACACAGCACAGAAACTGCACTTTTAAAAGTTATTAATGATCTTAGGGTGGCTGCTGACAACAAAGATGTGTCCGTTCTCCTACTGCTGGACCTAACGGCGGCTTTTGACACAATTGACCATACAATTCTAATACAACGTCTCGAACACTGGGTAGGACTGTCAGGGACAGCTCTGTCCTGGTTTTACTCTTACCTAACAGGCAGAAGCTACTTTGTTAATCTAGCTGACTTTGAGTCAAACAAACACAACATCTGCTCTGGTATTCCACAGGGCTCGATTCTTGGTCCTCTACTATTCTCCCTCTATATACTGCCGCTGGGAGAACTTATTTCCGCTCACGGTGTGAATTTCCATTTCTATGCTGATGACACCCAGTTGTACCTTTCGGTGGCTCCGGATGACCCCTGTGCCCTAGACCCATTGCTGACGTGCGTGTCTAGCATAAAATGTTGGATGAGTGAGAACTTTCTCAAGCTAAATGAGGACAAGACAGAAGTTCTCATAATCGGTTAACTGCCCAAAGAGAATCAATAATAAGTAGACTTGGTAACCTGGCTAAAGAAACTAACACCTCTGTAAAGAACCTGGGGGTGATCATTGATGCTGAATTAAATTTAATACACACATTAATCATGTCACGAAGATTGCCTTCTTTCACCTTAGAAATATTGCACGAATTAGATCTTATCTGTCGCTGAACGATGCAAAAACGCTGATCCACGCTTTCGTTTTCTCTCGGCTGGATTACTGCAACGCACTTCTCTCTGGTCTGCCAGAAAACAACTGACAGACTACAACTTGTTCAAAATGCGGCAGCCAGAGTTTTAACTAAAACTAAGATAAGAGAACATATTACTCCAGTCTTAGCGTCGCTACACTGGCTCCCGGTTGTTTTTAGGATTGATTTTAAAATACTATTACTTGTTTATAAAGCTCTAAATGGTCTGGCACCTTCGTACCTCTATGACTGCCTGCATAGATATGTTCCAACCCGCCCACTCAGGTCCTCTAGTGCGGACCTACTTGAGGCGCCAACAATGACATATAAAAAATATGGTGAAGCAGCTTTCTGCTTCTACGGACCGACAGCTTGGAATAAACTCCCACTACACCTAAGACAGGCAGCCTCTGTGGATAGCTTTAAAGCACAGCTCAAGACCTATTTCTTTACTCTTGCTTTTAGCTAAATGTTTAAATCCCTGTGCTGCTAATTGACGTTCGCACTGTTCTGAAATTGTTATTTCTCTGCTTAATTGTAATCATTTTAATTATTGTGGGCTCGCCTAAAGGCGAGCACACGTATGTTATCTTCATTATTTATTTCTATACTAGTCAGTATCCTCAAAACTTTGGCGCGCTTCATCTCCTAAACGCTTACACCTTTCAACACCATTCAAATTTTTATGTGTTCAGCTTACTGAGGACAAGTGTGCGTGTATTTTTCTTTTTGAAATGTTTTGTAGTTTAATTATAAAAAAATAAAAATGTTTAACTTTAAGCACCCAATGCATTTCCAATGGGTCCCCAGAGTGGAGAGAAGGATAATAGACCCATGTTTATTTTAAGGCGCTGTGGCTGCAGTGTTCACACTTCAGATATGCTATCTATATCATTGCGTTCACACAGGTCTGCTCTCTGATTTGATCCAAATGTCTAAGCTGTGTGATGTATAAAACTATAGTTATAGTTAAAACTATAAATAAATGTCCCTCTCCACTCTACTGATTACACAGCTGTGATCAAGAATCAAGTCCGGGCGATGGGATGTAAATCCCATAGCCATATATCCTAGAGCCCGCAGGGACAGTCAGCCATATTAGTGGTTGTTGTTGGTTGTCAGGGAGATATCAAAACCAATGCATTTCCAAGTCAGATCCACAAACACAATAAAAGCCATGCTCCACTCCTCAGTCTGGAGTGGCCACATAGAAGAACGCCTTGGTTATAGACATAGTGGAGGACATATGTGATCTGGGATTGTTAGCCTACAGTATATGCACTCAATATACTCCACTACAGTTGGAGTCCATTTGACAGTTGCTGGTTCCCAAACACAGAATCAAAAATGTAGATCTAGAACACATATAATATGTACAGTACAGTAAGGTTCAGTAGAGTACAGTAAAAGTACAGTAAGGTTCAGTAGAGTACAGTAAAGTACAGTAAGGTACAGAAAGGTACAGTACAGAAAGGTACAGTAGAGTACAGTACAGTAAGGTACAGTAAAGTACAATACAGTACAGTAAGGTACAGTAGAGTACAGTAAAGTACAATAAAGTACAGTAAAGTAGAATAAAGTACAGTAAGGTACAGTGGAGTACAGTAAAGTACAGTAGAGTACAGTAAAGTACAGTATAGTAAGGTACAGTAGAGTACAGTACAGTAAGGTACAGTACGGTACAGTAGAGTACAGTATAGTATAGTACAGTAAGGTACAGTACAGTACAGTAAGGTACAGTAGAGTACAGTACAGTAAGGTACAGTAGAGTACAGTAAAGTACAGTAAGTTACAGTAGAATACAGTAAAGTACAGTACAGTAGAGTACAGTAAAGTACAGTAAGTTACAGTACAGTACAGTACAGTACAGTACAGTAAGGTGCAGTACAGTATAGTAAGGTACAGTACAATACTGTAAGGTACTGTACCTTACAGTACCTTAAAGTATCCTATTTGTTGGGTTGGAACCGAGCCCACACTGTTTCGAAGGAACAGTATTTCTAGTTTGTTTTTATTATTTGTTTTTATTCTGTATTTTTTATTTGTATTTTATTTTTTCTCTGTTAAGCACTTGTGCTTCATTTTCTGCTCTGTAAAGCGCTTTGAGCTGCATTTCATGTCATGAAAGGTGCTATACAAATAAAGTTTTATTATTATTATTATTAATTATTCTGAATCCATTGCAAGCATTTGTTTTGCACAAAAAACATTCCTTGGGCCAAGGACCCCATACAACTGTGAAAAGTGATGACTCATCACTAAACCATCGTTCTTTGGGGGTGTTTTTGGCCCAATGGATGTTTTTTGTGTAAAACAAATGCTTGCAATGGATTCAGAATAATTAAAAACACCTAGTTAGACACCTCACATCCCACTTAAAGCATATTTTCTGGGAGTAATTTTTTCCCTTATATATAGTCATTTTGAGGGTTAACTATACTCCTGCCCAGCCAACCATAGCTCCAACATAATGAGTCCTGGGTGCAAAGACTATGGGACTTAGAGCTGGAGAGCTGTGTGGATGTGGCAACTTTAGACAAATTAGACTATAGTCATATACAGTCTGCCATAATAATAGTTCCACTTCGAACCAGGAGCCATGAGTGGCCCCAAAGGCACCCTGCATGTCAGGTGCCCTGGGGGCCACAGGCCGTTGCTCCGATCCACATCAAACTTGGCAAAACACTGTTCTGGGGTCTGCCATCAGAGTAGTGACAGTCTGGGAGTCACATCAGGGGCTTTAATTCTTTTTTAATTCTCCATCAATATTAGCATGAATAACTAACATTGGGTTGAGATGACGTGACAGCATACACGTGTATATGCCCAATATGCCTGGGTATAGATAGATCATTAATAACATGGTCAGCATCAATCCCTTTCAGTTTATGCCTGTAGCCAAGTTCATTTAGTCTTTTATTTTATTCTATTTAATTGAATGAATGATGAATGAATGAATGAAAATCTTCTCCTTCTACACCAGGGGACTTCAACAGGGGGTCCGGGACCCCTAGGGGGTGCTCAGAGTTACTACAGGGGGTCCTCCAAATATTTGTGTGACAGAAACTTTTTATTTCCTGAGAACTTTAGCCAAAAATATCAGAGCAGATTATGTACAGAGTGAAAGGTCAAGTGTATTAAGGGACAGAACGAAATTTATGGAGGGGGGTCACTGGAGGAAATGTATATGCCCTGATATAAAATGCTATGACCCTCCCTCTGTATGTGGGAAAAAATCAGTGGCCCTCCCCAACCAAAAAAAGAAAAGAAGATGGCCCTCCCCTAAAACATAACATTTTATACATGAGTAAAATGATCCCTAAAAACATAAACTTATTCATAAACGCAACTGCAGTAATAATAGCACTATATACGAGAACATGAATAAAGCAAATTCACCTCCCCCTATGAGACTCGAACCGGCGGCCCCACGGGACGAATGGATCGTTAGCACAGTGACTAATGCACTGAGCTATCTTCACAGATAACATTTTAGTGAATAAAAGTGAACTCTAGAACTTAAGCTACCACTTCTATATCATATGATGTTACAGGACTTAGGAGAAGGCTATGAATGTTTAATCTGTAAACTCACCGCTTCATCTATCTGTCTGGGAAATTTTATACGCAAATGTGAAAGTGAAGAAAAATGCTTTCCATTGGAACACTGCCATCCTTTAAGATGATCCACTGCCGGCCGAACTTAACCCTATATATTAAAACAGGGATGCCATATGTTTCATCAATGAGACTATCCCTAAAAGATTCCCGTTGTGGTGGAGAAAGAAAAAAAGACGAAAAAACCTCGAAGCCAAAATCAAAATCCAAACAGCCACACACACGCAATTCCAGTAGGACTTGCCTAACCCCTCTGATCTTCTTGTTGTCCGTGCTCTTCTCTAATTTAGTTTCGAGTCTGACAAGACTCTCCTCAGCAGAGAGGGTCTGCAGCGAAGCTCTTAAATTGTGATCCAAGTAACTTTTAGTACGCACATTTGTTCTCTTGATGTTGTAAGACGCCATGTTTGTTGTGTTCTGAACTTTTCCCTCTGACTAAAAGTATTGTCGCTGCCAGGAAGAGCGTCAGTGATTGGCCAGAAACTGCACACGCCTACTGGCTGGATAGGCCAAGCTAAATGATTGACACATAGAAGGAACAATGGGAAAGGCTCAATAGCCCAGCTGTTGGGAAAAACCAAGATAAGCAACGGAGGGGTGTCAATGACTATTGTTGTACTATTATTCAGGAAAGCTGTAAAGAAAATATGCATATAAAATCCGGGCTCATTTTAAAAAGAAAAATTGGATGACCCTCCCTTGGACTCAAAGTAAAATTTGATGACCCTCCCTCAAACTAAAACTAAAAAGACATGACCCTCCCCTATTTTCCTCCAGTGACCCCCCTCCATAAATTTCCCTAGGTCCCTAAGTATTGATGGTTCAAGTGGTTAAATATCTGAAAACACAAATTGACATGATTCCAAAATGCACTGATGTGATGATTGTGCTGTCAAACGATGAAACTAATTATGGAATCTAAGAAAAGGTTGTGGGGGTCCCTGCTTCATCTCTCTCTCAAGGGGTCCTTGGAAAACGTTGAAGACCCCTGTTCTACATGCTTGTTCAACTCACACGCACGCAGTCAGAGAAGAACCCACGTGGTGGCTGCGCTGCAGATGACCCGGAGGAGGTAACGGTACAAGTCCTTCCTGCACCACCAGACCCGGCAAGATGGCAGCGGACACGCAGGTTTGTGCTTCTGCCGTTTTAAATTAGGGCGCTATCCTCGCACGGAATTGTCAACCAGGCGCCGTAAACAAGTAGTCCGTGTCATCCCGAGCGATGTCCGCTGAATAACGTCGCTGTGCTTTCGCGTTCAACAGAGCTTTATAGCCGCATTCCCATAACAGCTAGGTTGCTAGCAGGCTCGCTGGAAACCATAGGGCTAACAAAGTGCTACGTAGCCACAGCAGCCTCCCCACATATCATCATCATCAGCGTTATGATGATCATTCTCATCATTGATGATGAAGCACACTGATCACTGATTGACTAACTTGCTGCAACTTGGCTGCCAAACCAAAGCTCGCTGTCTGCATTCTATGTTGCTGATCAGTGATGATTGATGACACTATAATATGATTTGCAGACCATGTTGTGAACTTGCTCTAACACATTGTTTCTCAAACTTTCAAATTTCAAGGTCTCTCCTTAACTCTGACAGTGTACAAATGCGGGTTCATTTGGTTCCATTTGTACACTGTCAGTGTTACAGACTTCTATGGGTCTATGGGTCAATTTAGACCCCCCTAAAGGAACCCACAGAGTCCCTGGAATCCACTTTGAGAACCACTGCTCTAACATATGAAGTTACCTGGTGACGAGCCAACCGTACACAAATATAGCAAGTCACACTGTTGAAAGGCCTTTAGAGGCTGTAGAGTAACCCTTATTATACTGTTTGGATATATCACTGTAGAATTGACTTGCATACAAGTACCTACTTTGGTCAGCTATTACTTTGCTATATAAATAGCCCTCGCTTTGAATAGCCTACTTGTTGGAATACCAGTCACTTCGCCAAAAATCCAACTCGCCAAATCAACTCGCTAGGACACCTCGCCAATGAGCAGGGTTGTCAACATTGGACTGTCAGTCCAGGAGAATCCAGGAGATTTAGGGGGTGCGCGGAACTCCCAACAGGGGTCTGGTGGTCGTCCCCCAAAACCTCTTATCAGATAAATATTTTCCTGTGTTCTGTTGAATTTTGTGTATGTTTGATACTTTTATCAGGCTTGCTTTACTAGCATGGGTACAATTTCAGCCTTATGTAGGTGTACAAATTTGATGACTGAAGCAAAGTAAGACATCCTTAATAATGACTTCTCATCTGGGGGTCCTCCCCTGGAAAATATTTAACATAGTAGATGTAATTGCCAATCATCCTGGCAAATCCAGGAGCATTGACAAACCTGCTCAATGAGCGTGGATAATTTGGCGAGTTGGATTTTTGGCGAAGTGACCGGTTACCACTTGTTCACTGTATTGTGATTTTAGGCTAAATGTCCAGCAGGATCATGCAGTTCACTAGAATAATTACATCTAAAATAACTGATCGTTATTCCAGGTTTCAGACACACTGAAGAAGTTTGCTGTGAAAGTGACTTCGTCCAGTGTAAATGAACGCAAAGAGATTTTTGGAGAACTGAAGCAGTGCTTGAGTGGCAAAGGTGAGAAATGTAATATAAACTATTTCAGGGGTCTTCAACAGGGGGTCCGGGACCCCTAGGGGGTCCTCAGAGTAACTACAGGGAGGTCCTCTAAATCTTTGTGTGATAGGAACTTGTTTTTTTTCCATCTTTCTTACATTAACCACTTGAACCCTAGCGTCCATATTCTGAGAACTTTAGCCAAAAATAGCCGATGCGAGGCGTTGTGAGCTGGTACATCGGCTATTTTCGTCAAAGAGCTTTGGAGAGGAAAAAGAGCAGACTAAGTACAGTGAAAGGACAAGTTTATTAAGTATTGACCGTTCAAGTGGTTAAATACCTGAAAACACACATTAACATGAATCCAAAATACACACTGATGATCATGCTGTCAAACAATGAAACTATATCTATGAACAGATTGTGGGGGGTCCCTGCTTCATCTCTCTCTCTCTCTCTCTCAACTAAGGGGTCCTTGGGCTGAAAATATTGAAGACCCCTGAACTACTTAATTTCTACCTTTCACTACCAATGTTGTTACCGCTGCTGATTGTTAATAAACATATCGTCCTTTAGAACTCCCTGAGCCTGCCATCAAAGGACTGTGCAAGCTCTTCTGTCTCACTCCACACAGATATAGGTAGGTGGTATGGATTTCCGGTCATACATAAAAAAATAAAAATAAAACATTTGTACTTTTCCAGCACAATAGAGAGTTTGAGGATTTTTTTGGAGGTGCAAGGAGGAAATTGACATCTTCCTGGTTCCCTCAACAAAAGCTTCATTATTGCAGAAAATAAGCTCTTTGGCAAATAAAAATTCATGATACTTACACGTTTTGTTCAGGAAAATGATCCCCATTTCGGCATTTGGGCTGTCACGATATGCCTAATCCACGATTCGATTCAACCTTTGATTCTAAGGTCACGATTCGATCCGATGCGATTTTTTAATACAATATAGGATATACTATTTTTAAACCTCCTTTTTCAGCACTGAGAGCTATATGACTATACATTTAGGCTATTGTCTTGAAAAACACTTTTTCAATAAGTCACTTTTATTTGAATAATAACAAATGAGATTGAGAATAACAAAAGGTTTAACATAAACAATATGAACTTTGGGTTTTATGCCCTAACAACTGACATTTCCATGCACTGAAGTGAATCGCGATTCGGGTTGTGATTTCGATCCACTGAATCGAACGTCAATTTCGGTTCGATTCGAAATCGTGACAGCCCTAATCCTCACACATGCTAAAAAACACTCCCTTCTGAAGTTTAGTACTACAGACTTTGGCATTGAGTGGTAGATTTATTTTCTCAGGGATGCTGCATCTCGAAGAGAGCTCCTGTCTGTGATTGCTCTGCTGGCTGAGAGTCAACCTGACATCGTGGCAACCAGCCTCCTCCACTGCCTTGTAAACAGTGGGATCATCAGCAAAAATGGAGAGCCCAGGTATGATATTTAAGCTTTTTTCAGTAACAAACAGGGGCATAGTTCCGCCGATTTAAAATGATTCCAATAGGGAACTAAAACTTCCTATGGTTGGCCGCTAGTTGCGCTGTTTTCCCACCCGGCCGGTCGCAAAAAGAATTGTTCTCCATTGGACCCCATTCATTTTCCTCTTTCGTTTTCTAACCTTAATTAACATTTTCATAAATACTTTATGGTTCCTATCGCTAGTTAAAAATTGCCTTTCAATCACCATGATATGCGTTTTGTGAAAACACGGTCCCATTTATGTTAAAATTGATGATAAAGTTGCGGGGGGCGTGGCCAACTAAGCTGATACCAGCCGGCTGTGTTGTTCTTCGTGTGCTGTATTTCGGGAGGCTCCGACCACATTCTCCCATGTATCGCTGCGGTTGCACATGACCGTTGGCAGCCAATAGCCTCCTCTGATCGCATTCTAACCCTAACCCAATCTATGATGGCGACACCCATGCCAAGGACCCAAAATACTTAATTTGCGCTGCATAGAAACCAATGGCTTCTCACTGTCCATATATTTTACGGTCTATGGTTCCAAAGTTACAGGCTGTCCACATGGGCAGTGGTCTTGTGTGCTTAAATCTGTCAATCAATCAATCAGTCTGATCAGTGATCATCATTCAACAGTAAATATCAGTGTCTCCAATTCCAAATAGGTTGTAGAATGGCTGGTGTATTGACGTTCGATCACATGGTGTTTTGTTTTCAGTAAGTGCACCGCCTCGGCAGCGTTTACTGGCTTGGCGTGGACCTGCCTGCTGGGCCGCACCGCCTTTTCTTCTCCAGAGAAAAGAGAAGGACCGGTGTGGAAGAAAATGGTAATTTCAGTCAGACAACTCTTGGATTTGATTCATAATCTATATTTATTGAGCATAACTGAGCATAGATATATGAAGCATAGTTTGCTAGGATTTTCAATTACCTGACTCATTGGCTGATTGATTCCAAAATTCAACTTCAACTGCAATGCCCAAATTACATTAATAGAATTGGCAAATAACAGTCAGTGTAGGTACATTGACAGTTGACTAGGATTTATCTAATGTGTTGTGTTGACTTTACTAAGTAGATGTCACTGCTTTTCTGTATTTTTCAGATGGAAAATGTGCTTGTAGCTAACTGTGGTGCAATTAACCAGTAGCTATGCCCCTCCCCTAAAAGCTTTTGTCCAATGCTAGCTTAGCAACCGGCAGCTTGCCAAGGCTGTTGCCAAGGCAAACCTTGGCAAGCAGGAAGTTATTCTAAGCTAGCTTTGGACAAAAGCTTTTTGGGAGGGGCATAGCTACTGGCTAATTGTTTCATTACCACGTTCAACTTGGTTTCCTTATTTTGGGCATATCATTATAGCCAAATATATGTCAACATTTTTCAGACATTTTCTACGCAACACGCTCCATTTTCGCTGAGTATATTATGTTAATCATACATGGTCTCTGCTGAATAAACAATAACAAGTATCCGTTTCAAATATTTTTATTAAACAATAACAAGTATCTTGTGGTCTCCTCACAGGTGGAGGTCCAGAGTCTTCTTCTGGCAGAGGTGGTGGGAGGAGCGCAGGGCACTGCCCTAAAGTCATCCATCAAGAACCTCTATAACCTCTGGAAAGAAGTGAGTTGCAGTTTCACATTGACTCTGAAATCTTTGCTTCTCAAAAGGTTTTTAAGGGCGAAAATAGTTCTTACCTTGGTCATGAATATGTCGAAGAACATTAATTAAATCTTAAATCCTATATGGTTGACACCGGACTGCCTCTGGGCTCCCTCAGGAAATCGTGCTTGCTTGAAAGAATTCCCTTAGAATATGGATCCTGGGGTTTAAGTGGTTAAGTGATTGATCATTTAAGTTAAATTAGACTTTTGTCGCCAGAGGGCATATTCACCCCCTGCATTTGACCCTTCCTAACTGTTACAGTGTGTTCACACTACAGGCGGAATGCGAATGGTGAAGCAAACTTAGTTCAAGTTGGGATATTTCAGCTTAAACAAATTGGCGTCTTGTTCACGCTGCCCAATGTTACGTGCCAATTTGCATCAAAAAGTATTTTTGCCTCTAGTGTGAATTCATGTTCAGAATCAACACGTGGGGACCAACTCTAGCATCAGTGCCATGCTCAAGGGCACTGGCAGGAGTATGTCCCTATACTCCCTAACATGCATGAGTGTGGATGTGGGAGGAGAGCGGGAAAACCATTTAAACTCATGACCTTTTTGGGCCCAGCCCAGCAATTCATAACCAACCGTGATAAATGGAGAAAAGGAGAACTATCTCTATTTTGACCTTTTTGTTCTGTTTTCACCAGAGCCCTGGACTGGTTGACGAGTACTTCAGCACCTTGTTGAGCCTGGAGCAGAGCCCCACCACCCTGGCTATGCTAGGGGTGTGTCTGGACTTCTGCACGGCACAGAGAGACATGGACACCATTGAGAAGCATAAGGTAAGTCTTTGTTACCTCTAAACGTTTCTCTTGGTCTCATCTTTAAACACCGCAGGCAAATGTGTCTTGGGAGTCAACAACAGTCACACAATGTTCCGAGTAGGGATGGGATCAGAATCCATTATCCTGGGGCAGAACATTTGCCAAAAAAAAAAAGTTCACAATCGGCTATTTTTTGGCAAAGAAAAAGACTGTTTCAAGTATGAAGTTTTAAGTACCTTTTACCAATGATAGAGGGTTTAAGTGGGGCAAATAAAAGGTGAATTGATCCCAGTGCATGACGGAGGACGATATCGCGATAAATTAAATCTCCACGATACGATTATCGTGAGTGTTTTTTATCGCGATTAACGATAATATCGCTTATCGTCCCATCCCTAGTTCCAAGGGCACTTGCCTGTAAACTGTAACATTTTATAAAGGGGTCATTCCCACCGGGCAAGATAAAGATAAGAAATATCTCAATTGAAGTTGATGGGAGTGGATGGTAGCGTCCAGTGTGGACACACTAGCATCCACTTCAATTGAGTGTGATTGAGTGTTTGAGTGTAATTACATCATAAGTTGCACATTATTCATATTGCATGACTACTTTGGCAGCATAATTATGCCTAAAAAAGCATATGCTAAAATGGCTGTGGTGTAGATCCATGTCTGTATTTGTTGATATGGTCTAACCTTTTGCTGTTTTCAGAACGCCCTGTTGGATCTGTATGTGAAGACTGTCGTCATGAGCAAGACCAAGCCACAGCAGCACATCCTGGACAAAAGTGGCTCCTTGATGCGCCACGCGTCCCACGCTGAGTTTAAGGAGCTCCTGCTGCCCGCTCTGCAAAAGACCGTGCTCCGCAGCCCTGAGAACGCCATGCAGAGTGAGAAGCTTTCACCTCCCTAAAATACTGTTAACCACGCAAACCCTGGCATCGCTGATTTGGGCATGTCGTTATAAGTGAAAAGTCTTGAATATTCCCTAGGCCTACAGTATATGCTTAATAATCCCTATTCACTGCCCGCCCACTCAGCACATTTCTCAGCAACTTCCTGGTGCTGACGTCAGTTTAGAAGGGTAAAATAACACGGAAATTGCTGGACTTAAAGCCAACAAATCATTATTTCGAACGGTAAAGTAAATTATAATGCTTTGTGCCTTTTACTATCTTTTGTCCTTGATCATGCTAGCCATATTTTTTACTGTACTATTTGGAAATTGGATTAGATTTGCGATTTCTGTGTTAACTCTATGGGCTTTTAGCAGGGTTTTGCCCTTCAAAATGTGATTTCAGCACCAGGAAGTTGCTGAGTGGACGGGCCGTGAATAAAATTTACACAAGCCAGTGTTGTGTGGCCAAAATAGGTCTGCAAGCTCACAAATGTTGAATTGCAATTCGTTGTGAATTTGTAGATCGTAGATTAGACAATAGCCGATCCTGTCCAGTCCATAGTGAATGCTGATACATTACTCTAGCTTTAATTCAGAGATGAGCAGCTTTGCAGACAACTAACCATACTGTTGGTATGAATCTTGTCTCTTCCTCAGCCATCTCCTGCTTGGTCGCCTCAGTGACTCTTGACCTCAGTCAATATGCCATGGATGTTGGAAAGGCCATCGCAAGTAAGACCAATATAGAAGTCAAATCTCTCTCTCTCTGTGTGTGTGTGTGTGTGTGTGTGTGTGTGTGTGTGTGTGTGTGTGTGTGTGTGTGTGTGTGTGTGTGTGTGTGTGTGTGTGTGTGTGTGTGTGTGTGTGTGTGTGTGTGTGTGTGTGTGTGTGTGTGTGTGTGTGTGTGTGTGTGTGTGTGTGTCTGGATTAAAGCACAATGGAAGGTATTTGTAAATGCCTAAATTGTTTGTTTGCATAGCAGGTGTATATTGAGTGTGTTTAATATTTTAGGCCAGCTGAAGGCTAATAACCCCCAGGTGATGGAGGTGGCAGTCCAGGCCATGCAGAACCTCAGCCAGCAGTGCAGCGACCCCTCCGCTGTCCAGGACATCGTCACACACCTCTTCAAGATCCTCGGAGGTGAGTGGCAAATCATTCATATTGTCATCATTAATTCATTCAGTCTGGGTGTGCTTTACAGCCCAGAATGTGATCACTTCACTATATTCCTACATTGCTTCACTTTGGTGTCATGTGTCAAAACATAGATTTCCGAGTTCGCAACATGTGATATAAATTAAGCATTAAAGTCAATGGAAGTCATCATGTCACGCTATGTTTATGGTTGCAGGGTCCGAGGGGAAGCTCACCATTGTCGCCCAGAAAATTAGCGTTTTGTCAGGTAATAGGATTTTAAAGTGCTTTCTTCTTCTTCGTTGTCCATCATCTTTCACAATCATATTACAAACATTGATGCAACTATATTTTAAGTTGTGCTGCTGGTATGATTTGCAGGGATTGCCAGCTGCAGCCACCATGCCGTGTCGGGAACCTCCAGCCAAACTCTTAGCTCTGATGTTGCTGTGATGTTCATTCCTTATCTGCAACAAGAAGGTACAGGATCGTTGCTTGTCACACATGCTTAGCCCCTCCCCACCCTTTATGGTGCATCGTCTGCTTAACTAGTTCAGTGCCAAACGACTTTCAGATCAACTATCTCACTATGGACTTCCCTGCCAAACGACTTAAATCGACTTTTACTTAGGAAAAAAAAAAAAAAATATATTATTATTATTTTTTTTTATTTTTTTTGGACCCCATTTAATCTAGTAAACATGATTTCAATCGCGATTTTGTATGTTCCACCCCCATACAACCCCATCTTTCATACAGGGCAGCCATCTTTGCTTACATAACATGTAAAACATAATGGCTATTCTCTCAAGAATGCCTGAACGGATTTCCAATCTGATTTTTTTGTTTGAAAGCTGTGAACAGCCTGCACAAACATGGTGCATGATCTGTGCATGGGCGTGCATGATCTGTGCACTATAAATTACATGGAAGTCTATGGAGATTTATGGCAATATGTGCCAAAAAGCCCATATTTAATTGGCAGCGAGCGAGTTTTAAAGGGAGGCGGGCCTGAGTCAAGGAGGGATGGCTCATTAACTCACTTACTGTCTCTCCCTTTGTTCCTCTCTGCCCCGCCCGATAGTCCAGAGACTTTAATATGCTTTAATCGCTATAAAACATTTAAAAGTAGAATCGCTGTTTTATCGGAAATCGGTGTCTAATCGCCCGACCGGAAGTGCTTCCGGTCGCATTTCCGGTCTGCGCCGGCTATGATTTCCGTATCCGGCTCGGGGGCGGGACCATGGCGCAGCTACCGTTATTAATTGGTAAAAATGTGTGGGAACCCTGTATACTGTGCTGAGCTGACTCACTGGATTCCCAAGGCCCCATACTTAGTTGACCAGCTTCCTAAGGGCTCTATGCTAAATAACAAAAATAGCCAATCTACAAGCTGTCAGCTTGTACACAGACTATTTTCAGCGAATGTTCCACCCAGAATAGGGATGCTATGGTTCAACTGGCTAACAGTTTCCCACGAACGCTCATCTGAGCCATCTGCAGCGTGAATTATTTCCTCCTCGGGATAATACAACACACCTTTTATTAACAACCCATTTAGGCCTAGAATTATCGAATGCTTTAACCAGTGAAAAATAGCAGATATACAAGCTCACAGCGTGGCACCGAGTGCTGCGCTGCGAGCTTGTAGATTTGCTATTTTAAAAAAAGTCGTGAAACTGTGTGCAAATCTTTGAATATATGTATTTTCAAAGCGAACGTTTGTTACTCAAATTTTGCTTCTGGGTGGTCCCTGGAACTAAATATTTTGAGATGGGGGTCCGTGGCCAAATACATATCATTTTTGGGGTCCTTCACATGAAAAGGTTTGAGAACCACTGACATAGTAGTCTCTCAAGAACAGACTGAGCTCCAGTTGAGTGAAAAGGACCTTTTCTTTGACGATGGCTAGCCAGATTGCTGACATTTTCCAAAAATCTTAGAAGGATTCAAGAGACACTTATAGAATCGGGTCAAAATTCAAATTTTCACGATTTTTCAAAAATAGCAGATCTACAAGCTTGCAGCGCGGCACTCTGTGCCTCTCTGCGAGCTTGTATATCTGCTATTTTTCAATAGTTAAAGCATAAAATAATGATACACAAATAATGTGTACCCGTTCTGAATGTCCTTTCTTTTCAGTCCATGAGGGGACCCTGGTGCATGCCGTGTCGGTGCTCTCCCAGTGGACTAATCGTCTGACGGTGGAAGTCCCCACCGCCCTGTTGGACTGGATGAAGAAGGCCTTCACCCTCAAGACCTCCACCTCGCCTGTCCGGCACGCCTACCTGCAGGCCATGCTGGGGGCCTTTAAAGGTCTGCCTGTCATTCATGCTGTTTGTACTGTCTGAAACGCCTTTAACACATCGGGTGCCCACGTGGTGTCTACGCGTCAATCTCTTTGATCTTTACGAGTGCCCAACGACGCGTTTGACGCGTTGTACAGTAAACTATACTGTACTGTAGCTACTGCACTTGGCTACCGCGGTGATGAAACAACTCCATTTCCCAACATGCAGCGCGCAATTACGTCACCCGGACGTGCTGAGTGGCTCGTTGACTTCCTGTTTACCGGCTGCACAAAAGTGCTGTTTTCTCCGGATTCCCTTCCTTTTTTCATTTTTTTCTCAAAACGGCAGCCTCTTCTACATGCCGTAACACAAACACTGTGGCTTAGAAATGATAAAAAACGGTCCTGACTGAAAGAAAAGATTTTCGCGAAATAAACAGGACATACTCGGATTACTTTTCTCGCCAGTACTCTCGCCGGTAGGTAAAATGACGCGTTGCCATGGGCACCAGCAAATTAGACGTCAGAGATCACGTGGGCATCCGATGTGTTAACCACTTTCAGTCTGGCATCCCTGTTTTGGTAGCCTGGTTCCAGACCTTGAATTGCTAGCCACGCCCCTTTAAGAATATGTTTTTGCGATTCATTGGGTGTGTTTTTTCGCTTCAACTCGATGACGTCGGGGCTTGTGAGCAGCGTGGGGGGGGGGGGTTTTCCCATAACTCATTTGAGATTCCGAGTAACCCAGCGCCGCCGCCGGACCGTACCACACATTCACAAACATAAACATTGCGTCGCCCGCCGCGGTAACATTTGATCGTATCGATCTCGCTATGAAACATCAGTAGCAGACATGTTTTGTAGTGTTTGATTACTACTTACTATTCGTAGTGCCCCTATTCTGCCTGTTTCTTTGGTTAGCAAGTAGCAAGCAACAGGCTAGCCAGCCACATAACACCAATAACAACTACGTCATACTACTGTTGTGATTGTAGATGGAAGAACTTTCAGACTGAATAATGGAGTGAAACGAAATGTCATTTCAGGCTGAGTGTCAGGTTACTGTTTTGGTCATGTGACAAAACTGACAAATAGACAAGATATAAGCTCACAACACGTTGAGCTTGTAGATCTGCAGTTTTCTCTTTTGAATAGCGGAAATGGCATAAGACTGATTTTGCTGGGCCGTTCCTAGGTTTTGTTTTGTGCACGTCTGCGTGAGTGTGAAGTAGAGTGCTGCTGAAAAAGAGCACTAAAAAAGATTGAGTGTAGATGATGGCCTCAATACTGTGCTTTCCCCCTGGTCTCTAGGTGACACGCTTGGACAGGCTTCTGAGCTGGTTCCCCTGCTCCTTCACACAGTGGACAAAGCTGCTGCCCAGAACTCTCAGCAAGCTCTGCTCTCAGAGGCCGCGGCTGCTTCTGTTCTCCTGAGTCGACTGGCTCTGCTGGAGACGCTGACAGGTTTGATTGATTGATGTTTTTTGTTGACAAAAATGCATATACATGTCATGAACATACTATATGTGCATATATGCCAAAAGGAAGTCTATTTGTTTGGGGCTTTTATGCCTTTATTGATAGGACAGTCAGGGGTTGACACTCACGCCTGCCCGACTGCCCGGGACAGGTCAATATTATGGTCGGGCAGGTGAAGTTTGCTACCAGGTTGCCCGACAGGGCAAGTGCCCATTTTGAGTAACATAATATAAGATATGTTTCGTTAGCCTACTTGAACGCTGAACGGGGCTATATAGACTAGTGTTCCGCCTCTCTCTCTCTCGCTCGCTCCCCGAGTCCCTCCCTCCCCACACACACTGAACGAACGTTGTGCAGTGGGAATGTGGGATAGTTTGCTGTGACATGAGCTCCCTTGAAAACCACTATACTACAAGCTCACATTATGCTAAAAAAGACGTGCATCGGACACGATGAGCGCTCAGCTGCAACTAATTAGAAATCGCGCGATGCAACACGTAAAGCGACATGCCTCATTGTGTGAACATGAAGTGACTGCTATGGTGAAACTAGTCTTGAGTTCTCTCAATCCCCATAACAGGCGCAGGAGTAGCGCTAGGTAGAGTAGCGCGTGTGTGTCTTCCATGACCCGAGGGCAAGTAGAACATGACCTGTACTTGCCCGACGGGCAAGTGCCTCTGAGACCTAAGTGTCAACCCCCTGGACAGTAGACTGACAGGAAATGGGGGGAGAGATGGGGAGTGACACGTGGCAAAGGTCGCCCGGATCGGGAATTGAACCGGCGCCGCCACCTTTCATCCATGCCTATGTGGCAATGCCTAACTTATGGAGAGGAAAGTCAGAGGGCGTGCATTGACAGGGGATGATTTTGAGCTCTTAATTCTTTTGCTTGTGTTGCAGAGAGTAAATTAGCTGGCTTTTGGAACTTGGTCTTGGATGAGAAGAAGCCGCTGCTCACCACCGAGAAATTCCTCTCCCAGGCCAACGAGGACAGTAAGGCAAAATGTTATATTATGGCATCATCAGCACAAATATACATACATATATCCATTAAAAGCTTTTTAGCAAAAAAAAAAAAAGCATTTTTGAAAGAGTCGTGAAAATGTGTGCACATCTTTGAATATGTATTTTCAAAGGGTACGTTTGTAACTCAAATTTTGCTTCTGGGGGGTCCCTGGAACTAAATATTTTGAGATGGGGGTCCGTGGCCAAATAAATATCATTTTGGGGGTCCTTCAAATGAAAAGGTTTGAGAACCACTGTGACGGTATTCTCTCAAGAACAGACTAACTGAACTCCATTTAAGTGAAAAGGACCTTTTCTTTGACGATGGCTAGCCAGATTTCTGACACAGGAAAAAGACACTTATAGAATCGGGTCAAAATTCTAATTTTCACGATTTTTCAAAAATAGCAGATCTACAAGCTCGCAGTGCGGCTGTGAGCTTGTATATCTGCTATTTTTCAATAGTTAAAGCATAAAATAATGATACACAATATAGTGTACCCGTTCTGAATGGGTTAACTGTTGATAGAATGTACATTTATATGTATTGATAGGCTGTAAACTCATTCAGAGACCTGTGCAGATATCTAGTGCTATAATAACATAAGATAAGACATCTTAATATGATATCTATAACTGTGAGAATTATACTTGGAGACTCTCAGATTTGAACCCACTCTTAGATTTTCACTTGGGCACTTACATTTAAAGTCAGACTCTCGGGCGGTTTGAGGGTGTTAAACCAACAGACTCTGCCAAAAAGTACTCGGCACATGCTTGTTTGTGCTGACGAGACCTGTCAGTTCCAAGCATTGTGAGCCGAAACGTGGATGTGGATGGGTGTGTCACCGACATTCCTCTAACTACGTGCAAGTTTGATTAATGGCAGCCATTTGTAACCGGCAAAATAATATTATGTCGCTGTTCCCCATTATTTTGAGAAGCATTTCTTTAACCTTTTATAAATGGTCGGGTGGAAACCTTGTATGTCCAAAACTTTGCAGGAAACAGAGAAAAAAAGGAGTTCTAATGGGTCCAGTGTAGTAGTATTTAGTCAGGTCTCTTGTTAGTACTGCTCACTGGTTGAATATGTTTAAAACCCACAGACGGACTGACTTAACCACTTTCAACCTGATGTCCTTATGGGCATGCTGTTATAGGTGAAAACTAAGATGAAAAAAACAACAACTTTGCATTGCAACACGTAAGCTTACTTGCAGTACTTGTTACTGTTACAGTTAGGACATGGACATAGGAAGTCCACATCAGTGTGCAGGAGTTTTGTTCATGAAATACGTTTTCATTATTCCCTCAGGTTTACTGAGCACATAAACAATTTGTCCTTGAAGATCCATCAATTAAACATTTTTTCTTAATTTAGTGAACTGGAAGGTGCCATGCTATAGAGAGTAATGTGTTGTTTGTGTCTCCTGCCTCCAGCTCTGATCAGTGTGCTGTTGCTGTGCGAGAGACTTTTCCTGGACCATGCTCATAGGCTCAACACTAGCAAATCACAGTGAGTCCATATACCCGCTTTAAGTGCTTTGGGATTTGATTCATGATTCATTCATTTTTATCCCTGTAAACCTTACTTCAAGGTCTTTCATGATAACACTGCACCCAATGGCTACAATTCAACTCTTTTTGTTTTAGTATCGTCCTAAATCATAAATGATTTAGCTTTACAAGCGCCATTAAAATATTGATGTCCAGTCAACATTTTGGATGGATATTTACTGGTATTATTTAAAATCTGCTTACAAGACGGTATCATCGTTTGGATGGGTTTTGTTGTGGTCTTTCTTGGTTGTTTTAACTTGCTTGTTCTGTGTTGAATCATTTAAGGATATCATGTTAGAAGAATTTGATTAAAGTTTCTGCTAACCTTAGTTTAACAGCAGTTATCACAGATCCTGTTTAAGGAATGGATGTGTTTCTCCTTGGCTCATCTTGATGATTATATTATCCTTCTGTTTCATTGTCACCCCTCTGCTTGTAGATGGGGTATAATATGGGGTTTTGGTGGGGTACAATAAAAAAGATTTGTTTTGAAAATAGTTGATCTGTAAGCTCACAGCCGAGGTGTACGAGCTCACATGGCATTACATTGAGCTTGTAGATCTTCTATTCTCTAAACTATTTCAAAATGTTGGATATTTTTGGTGGTTAATAAATAAGCTCATGTGCCCATGTTGTTTTACCAGGATGTATCATCGTGCCACCGTGGGCGTGCTGCTGTCTCGTACATGGCGCGTGAGGAAGCGGGCACAGCAGACGGTTAAGAAGCTGCTCTCCTCGCTGGGAGGATCCGGCCTAGCCTATGGCCTCCTGGGAGAACTCCGCGCGGTCATCAACAAACACAAAGTATGGACTCTTGCTCTCCAAAAACCTCTGATAAAATGGCTTGACATGGCGTCTGCCTTACAAGCTGCTTTGGTGTCTTGTAGGGCTGCAACGATTAATCGCAATCGAATCGATTACTCAATTAGTTGCCTACTAATTTAACCCATTTAGGCCTGAACACACTATGACGCAATATGTTATGCTTTAAATATTGAAAAATAGCAGATATACAAGCTCACAGCGCGGCACCGAGTGCCGCGCTGCGAGCTTGTAGATCTGCTATTTTTGAAAAAGTCATGAAAATGTGTGCAAATCTTTGAATATGTATTTTTCAAAGCGAACGTTTGTAACTCAAATTTTGCTTCTGGGTGGTCCCTGGAACTACATATTTTGAGATGGGGGTCCGTGGCCAAATAAATATCATTTTGTGGGTCCTTCACATGAAAAGGTTTGAGCACCACTGACATAGTAGTCTCTCAAGGACAGACTAACTGAGCTCCAGTTAAGTGAAAAGGACCTTTTCTTTGACGATGGCTGGCCAGATTGTTGACATACAAACATAGGTTTTTCAAAAAATCTTAGAAGGATTCAAAAGACACTTATGTAATCGGGTAAAAAATCTTATTTTCACGATTTTTCAAAAATAGCAGATCTACAAGCTCGCAGCGCGGCACTCGGTGCCGCGCTGTGAGCTTGTATATCTGCTATTTTTCAATAGTTAAAGCATAAAATATTGCGTCATAATGTGTTCAGGCCTAAATGGGTTAATCGAATCCGCAACTAATCGCTGGAATTCATATTGATACCGTGCAGGACTATAGGGTCAAGAACAAAACATATGACTTGAATATTTATTTTTAAATGACCTATTTGAAAAGAGTACTGTTACCCTTCATCCTGACAAATGTGTAGCTATTCTTGAATCAGTATGCAGTCAGAAAAAGGTATTTCTTTTTTGTCTTTTGTTAGAAACCTAATCGGCAGCCGAGCAAAATGTAATAAATGATGTATTTTTGAATGAATCAACATCTTATCCTGTGTTTCTTAAACAAAACATGTCTACTAGAAACTCAGATCATAACTAGCCCTTACCCGTTTGAAGATATGAGCTCCGAAATGATGTGCAATGTGTGGGTTATGGGGTGTGCACTGTGCACACAGTATATGAGGGTTGGAAAGTAACTTTAACTGGTGCTTGCATGATAATATGTAGGAGCATCAATGTAAGAAATACCTGTTTCGTTTAATGGCTATAGAGTGTACCAATCGGCATGATTTCTGGACAAAATCTGTAGGAGTACTGTCCAAAAAATGTTTTTTACTCAAACCTGCCTCCTGGTGGCGCTGTAACAGGGCCAGCCACTCAGACAGACACCAAAGGTGTGTAACATTGTAGTCTACATTGGATCCATGGGAATACAGGTTATTTTTTCATTTTCTGAAAAGTAGTAGTTTTTAGTCATTTTCAGCCAGACAGCAATAAAACAGTAATAAAACCTTCCTCAGGTGTTGACCCCGGACGCCCTGGTGTCGGAGGCGGGAGAACTGACGGAGGCGGGTCGTAGCTACACTCCCCCCCGGGTGCTCCTGGAGGCCCTTTGTGTTGTCTGCTCGGCCCCCAGCCAGTGGGGCGACCCGGCAGAGGCTGAGAAAATGGCCATGGAGATCATCATTGTCACTCATCACCCCTCCATAGGTACCGAGGAGTCTTTCCTCTAATCCAGGGGTTCCCAAACCTTTTTGTCTCAGGGCACCCCATAAATATTGTTTTAATCCGAGGCACCCCTACATTATAATTTTCACTCCCAGCACCTTATATTTATAGCATATCGTCGTTGTCGGGTGGAAACCTTGTATGTCCAAAACCGTTCGTTTTGTATTTATCATCTATAAAATGTACTAAACTAGTGAAAACAGCAGATCTACAAGCACACAACGCCTCGCATTGCGAGGTGTTGTGTGCTTGTAGATCGGCTGTTTTCACTAGTTTTGTGCGACAGTCTTGTATGATGAAGCAGGGCTTTGCTTTACCAAAAAGACGTACACATTTGAAACTTGGAGATACGAGGTTTCTGCCCGACAGTGACGATATTTTAGTGATTATGTTGCGAGGAAAACGTTGAGATAACAGCCATTTTGGTTAGAAATGACTGAAAATAACTTTGTACTTTTTTGCCCAAAGTGTCCAAATAAATTCCAAATATTATCAAATGATCTCCCGGCACCCCTGGACTGCCGTCACGGCACCCCAGGGTGCCCCGTCACCCACTTTGAAAAGCCCTGCTCTAATCCACTGGTTCCCAAACAGTGGGGTCGGGACCCATTTATGGGTCGCAGACAGATTTTAATGGGTGCCTTTCGTTTTTGTTTCGTACATTTAAAAAAATATGTTGTCGTTGTCGGGTGTAAACCTTGTATGTCCAAAACTGTTCCTTTTTGGATTATTATTTTAAAAACGAGTTAAAGTAGTGAAAATAGCCGATCTACAAGCGCAGTTGTGCACTTGTAGATTTGCTATTTTCACTACTTTTGTGCAACACTATGATGTATGATGAAGCAGGGCTTTAATTTACAAAAGAACATACTATTTTGAAACCTGGAGATACAAGGATTCTGCCCGTCAGTGACGATGTATTAGCCTATTATTATTAAATAAATATAATTAATGAATCAAAAACAAAATTCAATGATTTCTTTTCAGTAATTACATGAAGAAAAACAGAAAATCTAAGAAATTCCATAAGTTAGAACACAATGTTTAAGAAGTAAAATATCCGAAAATAGCCGATCTACAAGCTCATGACGTGGCGCGAAGCGACGCGTTGTGAGCTTCAATTGGGTATTGCAGTGGTATGCAGCTGCCATACCCTGGGTCCAGGGGGGAAAATAAAAGTGACATATAAACCCATGAATGTCTCTTTGTCTATCTGCGCTGGTTATTATGTTGTTAAATTACAGTAAAATAACTACAAATGCAAAATTTAACATAATGGTCACTTTAACACATTGGCCGCCATTTTAACATTGACTGTATGGCTCTCCTGCCATTTTGTTTAATAAAAAAATTGATATATTTTTTTTATATTGACATTTTTCCTAAATTCTGTATTTTTTCGACAATGTCATACAGAACCTCAAATGAAACAGGACAAACTCTAGTCTCACCGAAAAATAAAATAAATAAATAAAAAGCTTTTTTTTCTATAGTTGCAGCCATCTCAAAATAGCCATTTTTGACCAAAATCCAGCTATAATTGAAAGAACTGGAGATATTGACCTTTTTGTGATTGATGGCTTTTCGAGCGAATAACTCAGTTGATATTTGTATTTATGGCGTCAGGCACTTATCAGATAAGTGTACTAATGTAATTATGTAATAGGAATTATTTTTAGAATTTTCTGTTTAGAAAAATGCAGAGAAAAATATTTTTATATGCTATGTCTGACCAAAAACAGCAAGTTCACATTGATATACTATTACTGCTACAGTATTCTACAAGTCTGCTACAAGTCACTTGGGGGCGCTGTCTCTCTGTTTCTGTGTGTAAATGCTAGTTGCGCTCTGTAGGCCTACAGGTGCACACACACATTGACATCAAAGGGGGCATGAGTCTTTACAACCAGTAAGACTCCCTAATCGGGAGATAAGCGACCGTTGGTCGCTTATCTCCACAAATATCACAACCTCCACCTCTCACGTCATACGGGTAGCCATAGTTACACCTGGAATGTTGAATCTCCATATATGGAGATAACCTACGCATCACACAAAGTCTGACCTCACCAGCCCATACTTGGGCATGGACGACTTATATCTCCATATACGGAGATGGCCATATATGGAGATACGATGACATCACAGAGTCCACAGCTGATGATGTGGCGTGATGTCATACAATACACAAACAAGCCCTATATAAAGGGGCAATTCTCACCAGGGAAGAGAGCATTGCCTGGAATGTTGAATCTCCATATATTGAGATAACCTACGCATCACACAAAGTCTGACCTCACCAGCCCATACTTGGGCATGGACGACTTATATCTCCATATACGGAGATGGCCATATATGGAGATACGATGACATCACAGAGTCCACAGCTGATGATGTGGCGTGATGTCATACAATAAACAAACAAGCCCTATATACTGATGCGATACGATGACATCACAGAGTCCACAGCTGATGATGTGGCGTGATGTCATACAATAAACAAACAAGCCCTATATACTGATGCGGAGATATGAGCAGGGCAAAGGTGTGACGTGTGACCGACCGACGGACGGCCGGTGGAGGTTTTCATAGTAAACTGCTCCCTGACGGTCGCAATAACACTTCTAGAATACACCTCTAGAATGGATTGCTATGACATTTGTTCAACAAGGTGATCAGCAATCTCTCAACACGTCGCTCTGCGACACTTTGAGAGCTTGTAGAGCTTGTAGATCTGCTATTTTCACATTCTAGCACATGTTAGAAAATGTCTCCCCCTGCCCCTAAAAAATCCTCTGCACTGCCCTGGCAAGAGCAGGGCAGACGCAGTTTGCTAACGAGGCGAGGCTGTAGTTGATCGATCGCTTGTTGGCTGTAGTTGATGCTTGTTTTGGTGGAGCGTGGGCCAGGGACCCCCACGCCCACCTGGTTCCCTAAGTGTTGGCTGGAGACCAGGGGACCCCCTTTGTGAGACCCCATCGACAGGGACCACTTGTCCCTGCAACTGGATCATGTGAACTTTATGTAACAAATGATCGGCTTATTGATTGATTTTACAATGTTATGTAACTCTGCTCTGGGAGGTCGGCGAAGCGTTGGACCCGCGGACCCCTTATTGGTTCCGTTAGAAAGGCGACCAGGGACCCCCACCTTTGCAAAGGCGATCATGGCTTGTTTGTGGACTAAAGTTTGTGGACTAAATACCATTACAAAACTAATATTATAGCCTGGATATATGGATTATAACCCAGGGTGTGGATTCAAATCAACCATCATCATTATCAGGTACGTTTTAGAAGCATTTATATGGCGAATTGGCGATAATTGTGTGTTTTGTGTCTTGAGAGAGAGAGAGAGAGAGAGAGAGGCAGATCTCACTGATAGCACTGTTTTTTTATGGGACTGAACACCATCAGGGGGTCCAACAGGGACCACTGAAACAGAGATATAGTGGTCCTGGAGGGAAACACACACACACACACACACACACACACACACACACACACACACACACACACACACAGCTGTTCTCACACTTTTTTTTCTTCTCTTTTTTTTTCCGGCAGCCAGCCTTTTGAGCTCAAATGCGTCTTTTGCCAGTTCACTGTGGGTTATGGGGAGATTTATACATTTGTATTGCAATTTATACATTATTACAGTATTTTTTTCAAACACACTTACTTTGACGTGTGATATTTTAGGTTCCCTTTAAGATAAAAGGCTCAGACTTTGTGACGGGCTGTGGAAGAATGTAATTAAACATTACATTATATAAAAGCAAATTCTCGGGACTATCGGGCCTGGCGGGGAACGACATTGGGATTTTCTCGGGACTATCGGGGGAGGCGGGGAATGAGTTAACAAGGTATTATAATTATATTCTCCACACTTGTATTCTTCCCAGCTTGACAAAATGGTATAGCCTATTACCAGGTTCCGCAGGTCAGCTACACAGGTGCAATGCATTATTGTTAATTGTGGCACGTTTACTAAACATGCCAAGTTTAGCTGCACTTGAAAAAACCATTCCAGGCTGCCATATCCAGCCCAAGAAACCGTAGAAACCTGTGTACAAAAGTAGTTTTTTTTGTTTTGTTTTTCAGACATTGTGAAAATAGCCGATCTACATGCTCACAACGCCTCGCAGTGCGAGGCGTTGTGAGCATGTAGATCTGCTATTTTCACAATAGAACCGTGTTATCCAAAATGTAATGCCTATTTTCCATGAGGACTCCCATCTTTGCCATACCCTAGCTTTTGCTGAACTGACGCCATTCGGACCCTGGAACTTAGCCTACTGTTTCTGATGCAAGATGTTGCATCTTGCACCGAATGTCTCACTTACTTGCTTGTTTTCTGTCTGTGTGTCTGCAGTTGCAGCTCGACCAGGCCTCTGGCCCCTGCTTTTGTCCTCCATGAACATCAAGGCCGAGGAATTCATAGAGACAAACCTGGAGACTATTGTACCTCGTCTTCTGGAGGCCAATGCTGACAATCAGGTCCCAGAATAAGATCTTACAGTATACCTTCATACACACCACTTGAGGTTTAACCACTTAAGCCCTATTACTTTTTAATTTTATTTTCAAAACATAAAATATATTAAAGC
This sequence comes from Nannobrachium achirus, assembly GCF_963921795.1. Lineage (NCBI taxonomy): Eukaryota > Metazoa > Chordata > Actinopteri > Myctophiformes > Myctophidae > Nannobrachium > Nannobrachium achirus. Next base: position 17,159,936 of record NC_137832.1, read on the forward strand.
AATAAGCCACAAGAGGCGAGTGGTTACCGGGGTAGTATACACCGGCTGAGAGGCGTTGGGAAACACGAGGGGTAAAATCATTTACATTTTGGGCACTATGGGATTTTTTGTTTCATCTTGGGCACTCAATGTGTTAAGTTCACCTTATCTGTTTGTATTGACTGTGTGTGTGTCTGTCTGTCTGTCTGTCTGTCTGTCTGTCTGTCTCCAGGCGGTGAAGAACGCAGTGGGTGCTCTGTCTTGTTTGTCGCCCAACAAGCTGTTGCCGCGGGTGATGGAGCATGTGGTGACATGGCTGTCCACTCCAGCTCTGTGTCAGGTCACCAGGGAGGAGTTTGCCATCATGCTGAGCCCTGAGGGAGTCCTCCATGACAAGAGCATCATCCAGAGGTAGCATGCTGCGTGCACATTCAGGCGTTGGCACTAAGGTCTCAGAGGCACTTGCCCGTGGGGCAAGTATCAGGTCATGTTCTACTTGCCCAAAGGTCATGCCCACTTGCCCGAAAAGTAAATTGTCCATTATAAAATGATACTATGATAGTTACGATTTGAATTACCACTCAATTTAACACTTACTACTTTACTTTCTGGGGCTGTGCGATAAAAAATCCAAATACCTACATAGTCTATGGTTTCCCACTTGTTATTTTACATTTTCTTTTTTCTTTTTTTTTTTAAAGATTTGTTTTTTGGGCTTTTTATGCCTTTATTGATAGGACAGTAGACTGACAGGAAATGGGGAGAGAGATGGGGAATGACATGCGGCAAAGGTCGTCCGGATCGGGAATCGAACCGGCGACGCCAGCAGGCATCATAGCCTAGTATGTGGTATGCGCCTTGACCACCAGGCCAGCGGGTGCCCCATTTTACATTTTCAAGTGTAGCAACATTATAGGTAAGCAGTGCTCTTATTTTACATTCCACAGACCAGAAGACAGAGCGTTCTGGCCACGTTCATTGTGTCTAGACAGATATCTGGTGTTGTGTTTATAGACGGTTGCGTCCCCTATTGACCGGTCGGGCAACCTGAAAGCAAACTTCACCTGCCAGAAAGTTTCATTTACCTGCCGGGGGCAGGTGGGCAAGCCTTAGTGTCAATGCCTGACGTTCTCTACGCTCAAATGCTTTCACGGGATCTGTTCTTATTTATTTTATTTTATTCCAGTGCTATGGAGGTAGAAACCTCGCTTCAGTTTACTTGAAGGACGACTTGACCACTTTTCAGCCTAACTTCATATAATAGGTGCCAGAAACCCGCCTGCCAGTGACATCGATGGGGAATCCAAGCTAATAGAAACGGCAGGCTTTCTATTCCTGAAAAGTTACAATGTTATAATGGAAGCCATTGTTCCCGTGATAAGAACATTCTAAATTCTAAAAGGAAATCTGCCTAACGAGTAGAAAAAAATTGTACCATTATATCTTGAACATTAGTGAGGAGTCTGAGGACCAATTGTATGAAGATCGAAAAGTCAAAAAGTGGTGAAGTTGTCCTTTAAGGGTCTCTGATGGCACATAAATAACAGGAAAATCGAAGAAATTCCATAAATTAGAAAAAAAATGTATACGTGTTGTGAGCTCATGGATCTGCTATTTTCACAAGTTTGGGTCCTGGGCAAAATGTCTAATTCCTCTTTTGAGTCACAGGCTAAAAAGTTGGGTTATAAGTACCCTCACTTGAGGAACACAGCGCTAAACCACTCCATACTCATTTAAAATGATGTGTTTTGTAAACCAGGCACTCTGTAACATTTCTTATGTTGTCCTTTGTATGTGCTGTAGCGCCCAGCAGGAAAGCACCAAGAAAGGCAACATGAAGAGAGAAAACAAGGCCTACTCCTACAAGGATCAAATCATCGAACTGGAGCTGCAAGAGGTGAACTCATCCTAGACCTATCAATGTTCTCTTTCGTCCTAACCCAGATAGGGGTGGGCGATATGGTGATAAATATCGTTGAGACGATACGATGTCTCCACGAAATGCCTTTTCAGAGATATCGTATATATCGTGATACAATGAGGGAGCCTTATAAAAGAATCCTATGGAATTGTTAATACAGAGATTCATTGCAGAATCCATTTAAACCTACACTTTGGTCTAAATCAGTGGTTCTCAAACTTTAAAATGTCAAGGTTTCCCCTTAACTCTTGACAGTATACAAATGAAACCAAATGGACCCGTTATATAGTCCTGGAAATTGGGTTAAATATTCTGGAAAAGTTTTGGAAATTAACCCATTTAGGCCTAGACTTATTGAATGCTTGTTAACCAGTGAAAAATAGCAGATATACAAGCTCACAGCGCGGCACCGAGTGCCGCGCTGCGAGCTTGTAGATCTGCTATTTTTGAAAAAGTCGTGAAAATGTGTGCAAATCTTTGAATAGATGTGTTTTCAAAGCGAACGTTTGTAACTCAAATTTTGCTTCTGGGTGGTCCCTGGAACTAGATATTTTGAGATGGGGGTCCGTGGCTAAATACATATCATTTTTGGGGGTCCTTCACATGAAAAGGTTTGAGAACCACTGACATAGTAGTCTCTCAAGAACAGACTAACTGAGCTCCAGTAGAGTGAAAAGGACCTTTTCTTTGACGATGGCCGGCCAGATTGCTGACATAGAAACATATTTTTTCCAAAAACCTTAGAAGGATTCAAAAGACACTTATAGAATCGGGTCAAAATTCTAATTTTCACGATTTTTCAAAAATAGCAGATCTACAAGCTCGCAGCGTGGCACTCGGTGCCGCGCTGTGAGCTTGTATATCTGCTATTTTTGTTATATTTAAAGCATAAAATATTGCGTCATAATGTGTTCAGGCCTAAATGGGTTAATTGGTAAAAATGTGTGGGAACCCTGTTCTATGCTGTTGTGTGTGTCAGTGAGTGGGGGCAAAATATATTGACTTTGTTGCGTCGCTGTGTCTTGTCAGGAGCTCAAGAAGAAGAAGGGTATCAAGGATGAGGTGCAGCTGACTAGCAAACAGAAGGAGATGATGCAAGCCCAACTTGATAAAGAATCCTCCATCCGCAAACGACTTCAAGGGGTACGTCCGACAAAACGCCTCCCGTGAACAGCTTTTTTCAGAACCGAGCCCTATTGTTGGGCATTACAGGCGTTTTCAAAAATGTTTTAAAAAGTATCAATAATGTTGGACACTTTCTAGCAGAGCCACAAGCTTGCATGTCGCATCATCACACTTTGTTGTACGATGAATTGTATAGAGCTTAAGTGGTTAAAGGAGTAGTTTACCCCCAAAATGACCTTTTTTATTGAATACTCACACCATGGAGACTTGAGTTCAATAATATGTTTAGTTTTTTGTTGCATTCCTAAGACAATAATTTGATTACAATAAATGTACACCCATTGATTCCAGATGGGGACCCACATGCCCCCATCCGGAATCGGTACATTTATTCAAATACAGTTTTTGTCTTAGGAATGCGACAAATGACAAAATGACATTTTGGGGGTGAACTGCTCCATTAAAGCCTGAAGCAGGAAATGGCAAACTCTTTTTGCAAATTGTAGCGTTTTAAGGATGTTCTTAAAAATGTCCATAGAGATCGCAAGAGCATTTTAGGAGTTTAGGAGCTCCGGCCTGAAAGGCTTTGTCACGTTTTTGTTTTTAGTAGGGGGAACTTCTAACAGACCCCGTTCAGCAGACCTTAGGGCCCTGGTGGGCACATACTGTAGGAGCAGGTCCGTTAAGTATTCTGGAGCCTGACCACGCAGAGCTCTATAAAGTTGGGGCGAATCCGATACTTCGTGACCACGAGAGCAAAGATCCGTTTCTCGGTGGTTTTGTCAACTATGAAGGTTAAATAACAAATTGAGCTCCCATGTCTCTCGCAATAATACGGGCAAAATGTTTGACAGCTAGGGTAATTTTCAGTCTCATTCACTTACTATACACTATACTATAAAGGAAAAAATGACTCCCAAAAAATCTGCTTTAAGTTGGATGTGAGGGGTCAAACTAGGGGTTTTTAATTATTCTGAATCCATTGCAAGCATTTGTTTTGCATGAGAAACATTCTTTGGGCTAAAAACGCACCCCGAAAGACTGTGAAAAGTGATGACTCATCACTAAACTATAGTTTTGTTGGCCGTTTTTAGCCCAAGGAATGTTTTTTTTTGTGCAAAACAAATGCTTGCAATGGATTCAGAATAATTAAAAACCCCTAGTTTGACCCCTCACATCCAACTTAAAGCAGATTTTTTGGGAGTCATTTTTTCCTTTATAGTATGGTGTATAGTAAGTGAATGAGACTGAAAATTACCCTAGCTGTCAAACATTTTGCCCGCATTTTTGCGAGAGACATGGGAGCTCAATTTGTTATTTAACCTTCATAGTTGACAAAACCACCGAGAAACGGATCTTTGCTCTCGTGGTCACAGAAGTATCGGATTCGCCCCAACTACCTGGACCCTGAAATTAACACGAAGCCAGTGCCAATTAGGTCTCTAGTGTTTATTTCCCTCTGACATAATAACTGCTAACGGTGCGTCATCCGCCTACTTACTGACCTTCTTGTTGATCCGGTGCTGCCTCCAGCTGGACATGGAGCTTCAGTGTGCGGTGGGCCTGTTGGAGGCAGCCCTGCAGGAGATGCCACCCCAGATCTCCTGGCATCTCCCCGGGGTTCTCCATGTCCTCATACCCCTCCTCCAGTCCCCTCTGGCTGCTCCGCGCATCCAACAAGTGTTTCTGGACATTGGAGTGTGCCTCATGCCCAAACACCTGCACAGTCTAGGTACGTTTGTGGGCAGAAGGGAATGACGTCTCTCCTCGCTGTTGTTTTAGCCGACGTTGTTTTACAATTTACATTCGTTTTTTTTTTTTTTTTTTTTTTTCCCCCCGTTTTTTTTTTTGACATTTTGTTTTAAATTTTAGTTTTGTTTTTAAAGTGGGCTTTTAGTATTGTTCTTCACAAAACAAGATAACAGTCTTAAACAAGTCATACCCAGTGCAGTCATTTGATGTAATCAAATGTACGTTTTTTTTGTATTATTGTCCTCTGCCACAAGCCCTTGCTTGTGGCTCTTTCTTCATGACCGCTGCTGTTTCTGTGTTTAATCAATCTTTTACAGTTAATAACTTTGTTTATTGAACTATAAACAGTCCCTTGTCCATAATTCTTATATATTCACTCTCAAGCTTCTATCTAGTATCACGAGTGCAGTGCATACATGGTTGGTACTTGAAGCATTCGTTCATACTATTCTTCCTAACACTGACTGATAATGGAACTGCTGGTGCTCAAACTTTATTATGTCAAGGACCCCCAAAATGATATTTATTTGGCCAAAGACCCCCATCTCAAAATATTTAGTTCCAGGGACCCCCAGATGCAAAATTTGAGTTACAAATGTTCGCTTTACAAATAAAATACATATAGTCAAAGATTTGCACACATTTTCACGACTTTTAAAAAATAGCAGATCTACAAGCTCGCAGCGCGGCACTCGGTGCCGCGCTGTGAGCTTGTATATCTGCTATTTTTCTATAGCTAAAGTATGAAATACTTCCAGGTCGAAAATTGGTTAAAGGGGCACTCCACCACTTTTCAACCTATCTTCATATAATAGGTCCTCACTAATGTTCAATTTTTTTCTACTCAGTTTGGGTCTCATAGGAGAGCTGTGGGTGGGTCAAATCCTTCCTACCGGTGACATCATCAATGGGAAATGCAAGCTAATAGAAACTGCAGGCTTTCTATTCCTGAAAAAGTTGCAATGTTAAAGTGGAAGCCATTGTTCTCGTGATAATAAAAATCTATTTTTTTTCTTCAAAAATATATTTTTATTTATTTTTTTGTCAAACGATGATGTCACCGGTAGGAAGGATTTGACAGCTCTCCTATGAGACCCAGACTGAATAGAAAGAAAGTGTGCTATTTTATTATGAACATTAGTGAGGACCTATTACATGAAGACAGGTTGAAAAGTGGTGAACTACTCCTTTAAGTTAGAATCTCTAATCTGTCCCCTGTAGCTGTGCTTGTAGGTCACGTAACCCTGCGGCTGCTAAAACCAGAGTGTGATCTGGACGAGCACTGGGGACAGGAGGACCTGGACACAGCCACCCAGCGCACGGTGGCACTGCTGCACAGCTACACCGTCCCTACCAGAGAGGGCAAGACTGGTTAGCACACACACACGCACACATACACAAGCACACACCAAATCCAATGTGTTTTAATCATGCAGCAAACGGAAAAAACGCAACTGTCCTGTGTGCAAAGCCCTTAAGCGATAATATCCCGTATGGTCCCATCTCTGCTCATGTCCTCACACATCCAGATGTGGCTCCGCTGTCGGCCCCGGCGTTCTCCTTCTGCTTCCCCCTGCTCAACGCCACGCTCAGGGAGACGTCGGGCAGCAACGAGGAGGACGAGGCCCGGATGATCCGAGCCCTGCAGATCGTCAACGTGCACGCCCAACTCAGGGCCGAGGTGGAGAGCACGGACACGCACATAGACGAGGTACTTCTGTGTGTTCAGTGATTCTCAACTTTTTGTATATCTCTGCTGCAGAGAGAGACTCCAAAATGTACATTTTCGGGAAAATGAGCTCAAGTGGTTAACTCATTCATTGCCTTTTCAAAATGTCCGCCAAGTTCCTCACTGCCAATAATTGTAATTTTTTGTGCACGGATCAATTTTTAGTGCACGGATCGTGCACGCCCATGCCTAGATCATGCACCATATGTGTGCACGCTGTTCACAGCTTTCAAACAAAAATCCTTTCAGGCATTCATGAGATAGAAGCCATTGTTTTCTTCAAATGTAAACAAACATGGCTGCCATTTTGAAAGATGTGGTTGGTATGGGGGTTAAACATGCAATTTCGCGATTTTTTTTTTTCTTTCAAAAACGGGAAAACTCAGGAAACTCGGGCCATGGCCTTCTGGGGGTACTGTAATAACTCGGGAAACTCGGGAGGGGGCAGCACAAATGAGTTAGGGGGTTTTGACCAAAGGGATTTTTACTACTTTCCATTGGTTCAATATTATTTAATCAACACACAGATCTAAAGGGTGTTCAATAGCCCTGATTTATGCCAAAAAAAAAAAAAATCAAAAATAGAGTTAAGAGGTTTTGGCCAGACAGTGACAATATATATCAAGAATCCCCAGATTGATGTATATTAAGCCACATATCCCAATCTAGACTATAAAATCCATGCTGTGTACACTCCACAAAAACAAACTACTGAAAGTCATCCAACTGTGAAATAGAAACACTATTACTCCGCTCCCTCTGTCGCACTGGATTGAAGATGTCATGTCTCATAGTTGTCACTGTGTGTATTGCGGACTCACAGGGTTTTCTGCAGCGCTTTATTGGCCACCCGGCCTAAAATCTGTACTAGCACCCGGCCAAGAGTCTAGTGAAAATTATGCAAAGTTCCTCCTAAACGTGCAAAAGAAACTATACTTTTGCATTTGTGTTTATTTAACAAACTTCTCCTATGTTAAGGGAAAAGATAAGAATGAATGAAAATTAAGGGAATACATTTAATCAAATTAATGAATTAACGTGCTTAGAGTCCCCCCCTAGCCCAGTGGTTCTCAACCTTTTCAGGCCGTGACCCCCAAAATAATTATAGTTTAACTGGGGACCCCCTCCCTGATGAGCACTAAGAGTTGAGGCATTATATTTTGTACATCACAGTTCTATTGTGAAAATAGCAGATCTACATGCGTTACTTGTGAGCATGTAGATCTGCTATTTTCACAATTTCTGCCTCTAATATTTGATAATTTGGCCAATGTTTAATTTGTCATTTCAGAGGTATTATAACGTCCTTAAATTGTCACTTTAGAAATGTGAAGATACCCTCTATATACACATACACTTTATGTTAGTTTGTTTACTGTTGAGTGAGAAAACAGAGTTGCACATTAAGCTAATCACCTGGGGACCTCCAAAAATAATTTTGGGACCCCCCTTGGGGGTCCCGACCCACAGGTTGAGAACCACTGCTCTAGCCTACCACCTGGCCAAGCCTTTTTTCCTGCAGGAAACCCTGGAGGTGCATGTGACGTTGTTTCATGGCGTTGCATGTATGGTAACCACCGTTCTCCTCTGTCTCAGACCGGACCAGAGCTGCTGCCTCGTGTCAGCATGCTATTGCTGCTGACTAGGATCATCTCCACGTCAACCCCCAGAATCCAGGTAGACACACACACACACACACACACACACACACACACACACACACACACACACACACACACACACTTCTTCTGGGATGGTATGTTGTTATTTGCAACTTATTCAGAGATACAACCGTTTTTATGCATCAGCATAGAACTGTAGTCAATGGAGCATAGACGGTCCATTTAGCTTCTGGCCGTGTTGCGTCATGACGTACTGTATGCAGTTTTTTCTTTCACCAGTGGCTGCAACCGTCTGTTTACCTGGTTACCATAGTAACCCTTAACTTGTCTGTGGATGAGATAAGAGTAGCTTGGCAAAAGAAGTGTTAATGGTTTTAGATTTATTCTGTCTCCCCCCAGCTTTTTATTGTGTTGTGAAATGACAATCAATCACATCCCTTGATATTTTGGCGGTGGCAAATATTTCAGTACAGGTCAGTTAAAGCTGTGTGTGTGTGTGTGTGTGTGTGTGTGTCTGTGTGTGTGTAGGTGTTTGCGTCCCAGTGCCTGACTGCGTTGTGCTCCAGTGCGGGAGGGGAGAAAGGCTGTGCTGTGGCCGAGCAGCCAGAGATAGACGTTCTTCTGGACGCTCTGCTGTCGCCCTGCTTCTCTGTGCGAGACGCTGCTCTCAGGGTGAGCATCCACATTCCACAGTTATTTGTGTGAGTCATGACATGCAACAGTGGACCTCCAAGGATGCAACAATACTGAACGGAACAGGTATACCAAACCGAATGGCCCTGTCCCGAACAGCCCATCCCGAATGACCCCAATTTCTTTCTTTTTTTTTGGGTGTGGCCACATAAAAACATAATTTTAACTCTTTCTGTAAATCTTTTGGGAGAAAACCTTCTTCCTAGTATAAGCATAATACCTGATTATCATGTTTTGTGGGGAAACAAATGATGGCATCAGCCCACGAATCTCGGTTTCGGTGAAACCGTGAGCCAAAAACCGAGATTCAAACCGAACCGATATATTATTTGTTAAATAAATTGTAATTGTTGCTTATCCAAAGCGCTTTACAGTGCCTTACATTCACACATTCACACGCCGATGGTGGAGGAAACCATGGAAAGCACCAACCTGCTCAGCGGGAGCAGTAGCCTTGCTCAAAGACACTACGGGATTGAACCGGGAACCTTTTATTTCCCAAGCAGCTCCTGAGCCACTGCCGCCCTAAAAGATGCCATGCCATGAGTGTCGGTGTGAGTTCCAAACCTGTTCTGTGTTCATAATCATGGGGTTCATGTGTCATGTGTTCAGGGCCTGTTGGACATGGAGTTTGCCTTGCCCACTGATAGTACTGAGGCCAGTGGGCTGAGTTTGCTTCGAAGACTGTGGGTTGGCAGGTTTGACGTTGAGGAGGAGGCCAGAGCCCTGGCTTTGAAGTACGTACTTTTGGACACGGTTTTCTCTTTCCATTCACTTTATATTAGTTTAATATGCAATCCATAACTTGTTTTATATTTTATCTTTGAACGTTATTTAACTCATCTGTTGTGGTATGCAATATAAGTAACAGAACTGTGGTGGTTGGAGGTAGATCTCCCCTACGCAAACAGGCTTTCCGTCTTGGCTCAGCAGTCAGACGTTTTTGCATACATTTATATACATTGGTCCTACTTAGAGTTCTCAAATTCTGCCTGAACCCGACCATACCCGAACCCGACCCGACATTTAGGGTAGGGTAGGGCCTAAAATGTATGCTAATTAGTCGGGCCTTGTAGGGCCTCTGGCTCAATGAAAAAATAAAATATATATCTTTTTATTATTTTATTACTCTGTGATAGAGTTTTCAAATTCTTTCCAAACCCGACCATACCTGACCTGACGTTTTCGGGCCGGGTAGGGCGTAAAAGGTATGCTAACTAGTCAAGCCGGCTAGGGCCTCGGGCCGGCCCAGTTAGGGCCGGGCCTTAATTTTCAGGCCTGTTGAGAACTCTAGTAATACTGTACATCTTATTGATTTGCTCTAACTTTAAGCCTGATTTACTGTGCACTTTTGGGTGCTGTTCCGCAGGCTGTGGGAGTCTCTGTGTCTGGAACTGGTCCCTGAGATCTGCCCACTGCTCATTGGCGACGTCACCCACCACGAGGAGGCGGTCCGCTCCGCCGCCGCCGAGGCCCTGTCCACCGCCGTGTGCGACTACAGAGACCAGGCAGCCGCCGTCCTGGGCCAGCTCACTGAGCTCTACCACGAGAAGCTCTACGTGAGTGACACCTCCGCTTGGGCACAGCTCTCATTAGTTTCCGGAGGTGTCTAGGGATGGGATGATATGAAAATTTCATATCACGATTATTGTGTGACCAAAGAAATCGCGATTTACGATATTATCACGATAATCAAATTATCCCCAACATCCATTATCCTGGGGCGGAACATTTGCCAAAAAAATTTCACAATTTCTGCCTCTATATATTTGACAATTTGGACAATGTTTAACACATCTGGTGCCAACCCTGAGTTTCCCGAGTTTGAAAAGGTACTACCGCTGTGCCAACCCCGAGTTTCCCGAGTTTGGGCCGTTTTTGAAAAAAATAAAATAAAAAGAAATTCAAAAAAAATGTTTTCAAAAATTATTTTTGGACCTCCAGAAATGTATTAGGCATGATCGCGATCGCGAAATTGCATGTTTAACCCCCATACCAACCCATTCTTTCAAACATGGCAGCCATGTTTGTTTACATCTGAAGAAAACATAATGGCTGATAAATCATGAATGCCTGAACGGATTTCCAAGCGGATTTTTTTGTTTGAAAGCTGTGCACACACGTGGTGCATCATCTAGGCATGGGCGTGCACTTTTTACACAATTGCGCAATTACATGGAAGTCTATGGTAACCATGGCAACGTGGGACATTGAAGAGAAAAAATCATAGCAACATAAGTGTTAATTTGTCAAAAAGTAAAAAAAAAAAAAAATGGTAGAGAGTGAAAAAAAGACTGTATCAAGTACTTATATTATAAGTACCTTTTACCAATAATAATTATAGAGGGTTTAAGTGGTACTGGATTTGCAGCTCGGCAAATAAAAGGTGAATTGATCCCAGTGCATGACAGAGGACATATTCACGATGAATTAAATCTCCACGATACGATTATCGTGAGTGTTTTTTATCACGATAAACGATAATATTGCTTATCTTCCCATCCCTAGATGTGTCTGAAACCTGTCTCATGGTTCAAATAAACACAGCAAACAGGCTTTGTCAAATCGTTGCAATCGTGTTTTTTCCAGAGACCGCCTCCGATCCTGGACGCTCTGGGCAGAGTCATCTCTGAATCTCCACCTGACCAGTGGGAGGCCAGGTAGGAGAATATGACCGTACTCTCAACACTATAGTTTCACAACAGAACTATAAGCAATACATGAATTGACAATAAAAATATTGATAATCATCTTTGGCTTGCCTTTCCGATGTAAGTACAACAGAAATTAAGATTTCTTTTTCTTTTACAAAAAACTATGAGATATTTAAGGCTAAAATGTATCTCACACATCTCCAAGGATGACTTCTGTCTAAATTGTTTAGAATGATATAACTAAACTGGTGCAGCACTCGTTATCGTAGTACTTGGAGGCCATTCGAGGGACACACACACAGACCGAAAAAGAGATTTCTGCATTTATAGTTGGATGTACGTTGGAAATGCTGCTGATTGAGTGTTTTGACTTGTGTATGTGGCGCTCTTCTTCAGGTGTGGTATTGCCCTGGCTCTGAACAAGCTGTCCCAGTACCTGGATGAGGCTCAGGTCACTCCACTCTTCCTCTTCTTTGTTCCTGATGCTCTGAACGATCGCCACCCTGAGGTGCGGCGCTGTATGTTAGACGCTGCCCTGTCGGCTCTCAACACACATGGAAAGGTACGCCCTGCTGCTCTCTTAAATGGAAACTTCTCTGTTTTTTTTACTGTGACTGATAGTAGAATAGCACAGGCTTCCCACGGTCATTACATTCCTGGAAATATTTTGAAATTAGAAAAATATTTGTCCAGTACTGGAAAAGTTTTGGAATTGATCAAGGGTCCTGGAAAGTCCTGGAAAGAATAGCTATGCATTGTCTTTGGTTATTGATTGTGTTAATACCTCTGAAATGACAAATTAAACATTGGCCAAATTGTCAAATATTAGAGGCAGAAATTGTGAAAATAGCAGATCTACATGCTCACAACGCCTCGCAATGTAGATCGGCTATTTTCACAATAAAACTGTGTTATACAAAATTCCTCAACTCTTAGTGCTCGTCAGGGTGCCGGGGTCCCCAGTTCAAATATGATTATTTCGGGGGTCACGGTCTGAAAAAGGTTGAGAACCACTGGCATACACTGCCTGTCTTTGGGCATTGCGCATAGGAGTAAGCGACTCGTTATTGAGCTGAATTATTGTTATATAGTCCTGGAAATTGGGTTCAATATTCTGGAAAAGTTTTGGAAAAGTTTTGGAAATTAATTGGTAATAATGTGTGGGAACCCTGATAGCAGAAAATACCATGTTATGTATTTCGATATGAAATGTTGGACACTGAAAATGTTGACGGCAAATCCGTTGTTACGTTTGTGGTAATCATACCCCCGCTTCCTCGCTTACTTCATTGCGTTTTACCTTCAGGGACTTGTCCATCTATCCTTGCATCATTTGTTCATCAGTATGTACACTGAAACTGTTCAAGTTGTCAGCAAGTCTCTGCAGGAATGTCAAGACGACAAATCAGCATACTTGTAGCATTATTTTACACTAATTCAGTGATTCAAGTGGTTTGTATTCTGATCGACTGTAGAGATTTTATTTTTTTAAGAAATTTTTTTTGGGGGGCTTTTATTGATAGGACAGTAGACTGACAGGAAATGGAGGGAGAGATGGGGAGTGACACGCGGCAAAGGTCATCCGGATCGGGAATCGAACCGGCGACGCCGCCAGGCATTCATGCCTATGTGGCAATGCCTAAGTGGTATGCGCCTGGACCAGTAGGCCAGCAGGCGCCCCCCAGAGAAAAATGTTTTCATTGTTGTCTGTCTCGGTTTACATTTCCAGAACAATGTCAGCTGCCTGCTGCCTGTGTTTGAGGAGTTTCTGAAGAACGCTCCCCAGGACGCGAGCTACGACTCTGTTCGCCAGAGCGTGGTCATCCTCATGGGCTCCCTGGCCAAACATCTGGACAAGAGTGATCCCAAGGTGAAGCCCATTGTGGCCAAGCTGATCACAGCCCTCTGCACTCCGTCACAACAGGTACTGGACTCAACCTGTGGTGTTGTAAATGATTCTTTGATGCGGTCTACAGCAGTGGTTTTTAACATGGGGTCCAGGGACCCACAGGGGTCCTTGAGGGGGTTCCAGATTGCTGCTAAATGATTGATGGTAAGAACCATATGGTCCCTTGCGGGTCTGGGTCTGGGTTAGGGTGTACAAAAATGACTTGTATGTGTCTACAGGACGGCATGAGGCAGATCGCCCCCCTACCCCCGCCTCCCCGTTTCTCGCTCCCAGACCACGCCCCCGACCGTCGCTCAAAAAAGACGGCGCTTCCCACAGTTGGTCCTTTGAATGAAAACAATAATAAAATAAACTCGAAATAGCCTGGATCTATTTGGACCAGCTGATCAAAGTTGGACTAGTACAGACTTATGAATGAACTGCTATTGGTAGCCTACTTTTACTTTTTAGAAATACATTTAGGAGACTTTTCCCACGCTGGCTACTTGGAGTCTCCAGACGTTTTTTTCCCCCTCGCTCTCTTCCCAAAATTGGTCCTGCAGTCACACTGTGTTGTCTGAAAATAAACCCCAAACATGAAGCTATAAAATGCATACTGCAACATCGATATCATGCTTGTCTGTGGGCAGTAATGCCACGCTATTCATGTGGTACAGTAATCGAATGCCTCATGCCGTCCTGTAGACGCATACAAGCGTACAAATGTGGTTCCATTTGTACACAGTACACCAAGAGTATAATGAATACTGAGACTTTCACAGTGTAGATTTGGGTCCCAGAGAGAAATATTATTATTTCTTGCGTGGGTCTGTGGCTTAACTATCTTACTGCCACGGTAGGATGTCTTAAACTGCCATCAAAGTAGCTTAAAAGTAGCTTACTTTTGCGATGTTATAGAAAAATATCCATGGAAACATAAGCTGCCAAACAGCCATAAAAGGCATGCACATCCTGAGCCATGTAGGCTGGGTGCTGGACTAAAGTTAATCAACAATAAAAGAAAGAAAAAGTCCGCACACCAAATTTGCTGTTCCCAATACTTGGTTTTTACTCCGGTAAACCTGAGTAAAAACCAAGTGGAGCGGAAACCACAATACGTAATGTTGTAGTACTCAAAGGACTACAATTTGCCGGAAAGATCAAACTGGATTCAGTTTTAACCCAAAATATTCCCCTGTGCTCAAGGACATACTTTTAGGGCCTACCTATAAACTCCTTGATGCGGAGTAGTTTTGCTTTTGAAAAGTTTGTTTGGTATATGCATCTTTTAGTCCAACTGTTAGCGACTGGCAAGACTACACTAGGCTACTGGAGCATTTTAAAAGGGATTGGGGAAACAAACGGGGGGAACCAAATCAAAGCGACGCCACTTCTTCTAGTGTTTTCCGCGCTTTAGGCGGAAACCAAACGGCCTGTTGTGAACGAACAAGGTTACAGCATCCCAACAAGAAATAAATCGAGATCATAGACAAAATTCAAAAATATCTGAGCCAGGCATGAAGGCACACACCTCCTCAACGCTGTCTCTGGGTTTGTCGGTCCGTCAGGTTCAGGAGTCTGTGGCCGGTTGCCTGCCACCTCTGGTCCCTGCCATCAAGGAGGACGCGGCAGGGATCGTGCGAAACCTGCTGCAGCTGCTGTTGGAGAGCGATAAGTACGCCGAGAGGAAGGGCGCCGCCTACGGGCTGGCCGGCCTGGTCAAAGGCCTGGGCATCCTGGCTCTCAAACAGCAGGAGATCATGGCCACGCTGACCGACGCCATCCAGGACAAGAAGAACTTCAGACGCAGGGAGGGTGAGTGTGGGTCAGGCCAGACGTGGAAGCGTTGTGAACTGCTGTCGGTAAAGCCTAATGTTTTGCTGGGAGAGAAGTGGGGATGATACGATATGAAAATTTCATATCACGATTATTGTGACAAAAGAAATCGCGATTTACGATATTACCGCGATAATCAAAATCCATTATCCCGGGGTGGAACATTTGCCAAAAGATGGCAGATCTACAGTACAAGCTCACAACGCGTCGCAACGCAACGAGTTGTGAGCTTGTAGATCGGCTATTCTTTGGCTTTGGATAGAGTGTGAAAAAAAGACTGTATCAAGTACGTATATTATAAGTACTTTTTACCAATTAAAGAGGGTTTAACTGGATATGCAGCTCGGCAAATAAAAGGTGAATTGATCCCAGTGCATGACGGAGGACGATATCACGATGAATTAAATCTCCACGATACGATTATCGTGAGTATTTATTTATCACGATAAAATCGGTTATCGTCCCATCCCTAGAGAGAAGCACATAAGACACAGCATAATGGTATTTGACTGGGTTTTCTAAGTGCGCTACCTTCCAGCTGTAACATACAAACATTTGTTAGATGTTCTTGCTAGCCAGCACTCTGGAATTGTGAACCCGTTAACAAATAAACATAATAATCACTTAAATGTTTGCCTGTCTGCAGGTTCCCTGTTTGCCTTTGAGATGCTGTGCAACATGTTGGGGAAGCTGTTTGAGCCCTACGTGGTCCATGTGCTTCCCCACCTCCTGCTCTGCTTTGGGGACGGGAACCAGTATGTTAGAGAGGTAGATGGACCTTCTCATCGTCATCACACACACCTAACTTACAGTACTAACTGTTCTTTCAATTTTCTTTTTCGTTACATGTTACTTGGCTCCAAAAAATACTTTACAAGAGAAAGCAACAGCACTGTTGCTTATAGGCATTAAAACAGTGATGTTGCTAGGTTTTCAATGTAATAGGTCCCGGGACCCACAGGTGGCCATTCAGATGGGTCCCAGAATTATTGTATGGGTCCCACGATGACACACGCTTTATGTATGAACGGCGAAAACATCAAAAAGGACTTTAATTTAAACGAATAGTGGCAAATAGCTACTTGTATGTAGTTAACTCATTTAGTGCCTTTCCCGAGATATCTCGCGAAATTCCCTTTGATGTTCGCAGTGCCAATCGCGAGATGTCTCGCGAAAAGTAACGGCGGTTATCCTACCGGGTACATGGGCGGAAGGTCCCGAGACGATCTCCCTCGCTGATTTATCATCACGGATCCACGAGCACAAAATAGTAATCCCATAACATTGAGGCAGACGGGGAATCTCATCTTTAATGTCCATTATCTCCAAACAACACTTTCAAAGCGAGGATGGCAATAGATGCTCGCTAATAAAACACATGTTGAAAAGCTCCGTTCCGCCATTACACAACACCACGTGTACGATGACCGCTTCCTGTGAATGACGCAATGACGTCAAACCGGAAGTGTTTAAGCTATGGACTTCTGGCCTTCAAAATAAGAGACTGACCGTTTATGGAGCCAGCGAGAGGCACTCTGGACATTTTAATCCGTTAATTTCTGGGGCACAAAATGGGTTAATAAAGGACATGAACGGCGAAAACATCAAAAAGGACTTTAATTTAAACAAATAGTGGCAAATAGCTACTTGTGTAGTTAATAAAGGACAGAAGCATGGATTTACAAGACAATTTCAATCATCGCATCAATAATGCCAGAACGCACAGCTGTGGAGACTCCACCACATGCAGCTCAGCTGGTGCAGTGAAATGATTGATAGCAGGAAGGATAGTGTTGTATACATCCTGGGGATGCAGGGATGCTTAGTTTAATGAGTCCTTTATTAAAAATATGGGTCAGGGACTCAGGATGCAGGGCTAGTAGCATCACTGCGGCATAACAACAAAGAAATCGAGGGAAATCATCCTCTACACCAGGGTTCCCCAATAGGCGGCCTGCGGGCCATTTGCGGCCCGCGGGGGGCTACTGTCAGGCCCCCACCAACCCCAGTAATAATGGTGGTATAAGAGCAGCAACAACACTATCGTCGTTGTCGGGTGGAAACCTTGTATCTCCAAATGTGTACGTTCTTTCGCAAAGTAAAGCTCTGCTTCATCATTCAAGGCTGTCTCACAAAAGTAGTGAAAACAGCAGATCTACAAGCACAACGCCTCGCGGTGCGAGGCGTTGTGGCGTTGTGTGCTTGTAGATCGGCTGTTCTATTTCATCCCTCCTGACCGCCAGAGGCGGTGCTTAAAGCACTGAATATCTCCCTTCGCGCATGCGCATTCGAGTATGAATACCAACAAAGTCACTTGTGACCCCTGGATGACCCCACAGAGGGTATATCATCCGGGGTTATCCAATGGATCATTTCCTTTTTTCTTCTCGCGCGCCGAGTTTCGTTTGCAAGCTCTGCATTGAGCTACAATATGCATCAGTATACGATGCATTATTATGCAACCTACCTTATTATTGAAGTCGCTAGTAGTTCCGTGGCCGTTTTGGTCGGGGTAGCGAGAGTTCGCCCTCCAGGAACTGCGACTTTATCTCCTCTACAAGCGGAGTTTATTTCACGTGGACGCGAAAGCGTCCGATCTTGACGAGGGTCTTAACTCTCCGGACAAGAGGTAGGTTACTGTTGTTAGCGGTAAGTTCCGCTCTACGATGAGGTTAAAGTTACATTGTGTTGTTGTATAAGAGAATAAACTGTTGCGAAAGGCTGCGGGCGCTGCCTCCCTCCAATACGAGATTCTCGTTTGCTGTGAACGGACCGTTAGCGCTCCGTTTCTACCATTATCCAGGGTTGTCAACATTGGACGGTCAGAATCCAGGAGATTAATTTTTTGGGGGGTGCGCGGAACTCCCCTACCGGGGTCTGGGGGTCCTCTCCCCAAAACCTCTTAACAGATATATATATTTTCCTGTGTTCTGTTGAATGTTGTGCATGTTTGATACTTTTATCAGGCTTGCTTCACTAGCACTGGTACAATTTCAGCCTTAAATTGCCAATTGTAGGTGAATAATAATGACTTCTCATCTTTAAGTCATTACACGTATATAATCTTTCTTGCATGCATTGCCCCCAACCCTAAAGCGGGGGGTCTGGGGGTCCTCCCCCCGAAAAAAATTAACATAGTAGATGTAATTTCCTGTGTTCTAGTGAATTTTGTGCATGTTTTATACGCATGTATTGATGACTGAACCAAAGGACATCTTTAACGATGACTTCTAATTTTTATGTCATTACTTAAGTGAATATGTGTCTGATCTTTCTTGCATTCATTGCCCCACCCCTAAAGCGGGGGGTCTGGGGGTCCTCCCCCAGAAAAAAAAAATACATAGTAGATGTAATTTCCTGTGTTCTGGTGAATTTTGGGAGTTTGATACCAAATCCAGGAGAAATCCAGGAGATTTGCCAATCCAGGAGACTCCCAGGAGAGGGGTTCAAAATCCAGGAGACTCCTGGGAAATCCAGGAGAGTTGACAGGCCTGATTATCAAGGATGCAGACTATTATTACTTTCCTTGTTGCTAAAACACGCTGCTTTTAGCGAGTTTCTTTATCGTTTGTTTCGATAGCCGTCCCTGCTCACAGCATGGCGGCCTACTTACTATGATTTTTTGGTAGACATTGTCTAATAGCTTTTGGCAGCGTTCAGGCTTGCTTCAAGCTTTCGTAAACGGCTATTTTGTATAGTTTGTCTTGTTATTAGCCAGCTGGTACAGGGCGGGCAGCGTATAGCGCGACCTGCCTCAGCAAAATGGTCTCTATTCATGATTGATTGACCGTAGCTACCGATAGTTTGTACTATGTAGCGCAATCGCTTTGATAAATGGTGTCTATCTGTCTTTTTTATTGGCCTATGTTGGACAGGCAGTGTACGCACTGTTTCCCTCCATCAAGTGTCCTTTACTAAGTGGAGCTACAAGTAGCTCAAACTCTTAACTATATTGTATACAGCTTGTTTTGTTTATTAGCCACTGCTGAGTGCTGATACGGGCGCCCTTCGTCCAGCATGTTCCCATTACTGGTGGTGTTACCAGTAGTTCGTTCATAGCTTAATTTCCAAAACTTTATGTTAAAACTTTTGGCTGGTGTAGATTGCATAACGCTCTCTCATCCCAGCATGGATCTGTAACTCAGACTACTACGACTAGCGTGTTTGGAAGTAGTGTTGTTAGTTTGCTACTTGATTAGCTTTTACTGGTAATGCAAGCATAACAAGAATTGACAATCGTCAATATTAAGCTGTGTTCACTTGCCGTTTTCTTATAATAATAAACCAACTTACGTTGGGTAGCTTTCAATGGAAGCATTTCATGCTGCTGCATAAATGGCAGCATCCAAACCTTTATTGAGAGTGATAAGCTGGTTGTTTGTAAGTTGCATAGTAAACAACTTTACATTTGGATAGATTTCAAAGTGCTACAATAAACATTGGCATAAGAAGCATCTCACACTGCTACATAGATGGCAGCATCCAAACCTTTATTGAGGGTGATGATAAGCTGGTTGTAAGTTGCATAGTAAACAACTTTACATTTGGATAGATTTCAAAGTGCTACAATAGACATTGGCATAAGAAGCATCTCACACTGCTACATAGATGGCAGCATCCAAACCTTTATTGAAGGTTGTAAGCTGGTTGTTTATTAGTTAGCCTTTGTTGGTGGTACAGGTAGCGTACACGCTCCTCCTCTCACACCGAACAGGCTCCAACTAACAGCACGGCGGTGTTCCAGTTAACAGTCCTGATTATCTGAAGAGCCGACTAAATGCTGTAATTAAAAACTTTGCTGGTGCAGGTGGCGTGAGCGCCCCCTCCCCCCAGCTTACGGCATCTGCTGCAGCTAGCCTACTTGGTATGTAGCTACTGGTACTCCATAGCCTAACTTTATATTTTTATTTTTTTTATATAACTTTTTTGGTTGACATACAATTTTCGGCAACGACGGCCTCTGCTGGTGCAGGCAGCTTGAGCGCTCCCTTCCCCCAGTAGGTTGTCTTCAGACCAAACCAACGGCCTCTGCTGGTGCAGGCAGCGTGAGCGCTCCCTCCCCCCAGCTTATAGCCTCTACTGCAGCTAATCTACTGTGTAGCTAGCTACCAGTAGTCTATTGTTACATTTAAGTAATATATATTTATAATCTTTGTTGAGACATTTTCTTGGCAACAATAGCCTCTGCTGGTGCAGGCAGCGTAAGCGCTCCTTCCCCCCAGCAAGTGGTCCACAGACCAACTAACAGCCTCTGCTGATGCAGGCAGCCTACGCGCTCCCTCTCCACTCAGCATACAGGTTTCACAGTCCAGTTAAGAGCAGCTTTCACGCTCTGGTTTTTTAATGCACTTAACTTGTAAATCTCAAGCAGTGCAACAATAAGCATTTAAAGCATTGAAAGAAAGATGTATGGTAGCAGATTGACGGCTATTGCAAGCCGGTTATTTTATGAGTGGGCAACTGCTGGTGGTACAAGTAGCGTACGCGCTCCTCCCCCACCATACAGGTTCTACAGTCTAGCTAATGTCGACGTTCCAGCTAACAGTGACGTTCACGCTCTGGTAAGCTGAAGAGTTGTCTATCCTGCTCAAATTATGGCCTTTGCTGGTATAGGCAGCGTTACACGCTCCCTCCCTCCAGCATATGGTCAATATTGTCTAGCAACCAGTGGCGTCCGCGCTCTGGGCTAGTTGGGACTGGTGTGTGTTGGCCGGTGCAGAGAAACCGGTGCCACCACAATGGAGAGCTCCCACTTTTGCACCTCGTGTGAGGTTCCTCCCCAGCCGGATGCTGGCCATGACCTCTGCCCTGTGTACCAGGAAGAAAAGGTCTGACTTCGACCATGTTGGATTGGCTATTTGCTGAGTTGGCTTACATGAGGGCCATTGCCCGCCAACCTGTTTACCTTTGGAGGATGTTTAAGTGCCTACTCCTCCAATGCCACAGCTGACTCCAGAGGATGATGTGATCTTCCTTGCAGCTTGAGCTACACACTTCCATGAATATAAGGAAGATGCATAGGCCTTAGAGCCAAGCTCCCACTCCTCAGCTCAGAGCCATTGGCTGGGACATAGTACAGCTCCATGCGCATTATCATTCGCATAGCCCTGGAATGCCAGCACCTAACCAGGCCAAGCACCCTCGCCAGGCACAGGCCGCCCTCCACTGCCTTTTATGTTCCTCATGCCTGTACCCCTGTCAGCCATGAATGATTCAATTGCTCGCCTGGGTTGCAGGCCAGCTATCAAGCCTGTCATCACATTCCACGTTGTGTTCCCCGAGGGGGCTGTGTGGCAGGGGGTTTGAATGCTAGGTGTTTGGGCAACTCCCTATAATACCTTATGCTTGCCCTCTCAACGTCTTTGCAAAGGGCAATGGGAATGCTGACCCCATCACCCTCAGTGACGTGTCACCAGAGGCATTGGGTTTATTTCCATGAACTCGGATTGATGATACCCATCCTAGTTCAAACTCATCCCAGAGTGTGGCTTTCACAGTTAAACCTGACGGAGGCACCTAGGAGAACTCTGTAGTCTCCCAGTGGAGCTGGAAGTAGAGTTTGGTTCAGCAGTGATGGAAGCACTGAAGCGAACCATGCAGGCTAGGTAGACCAGGCTGCAGCTGAGGCTACTGGGCCAGCTGTCGGATATTTTTTCCCATCTGCAGCTCAGATACTGGGCTGCTTACACTTTAGACGTGTTGGTGGTTGCCACCTCAAACGCCGGATATAAGCATCAGTTCCGACACCGGCCCCCCACATCTGGCTGGGGCAAAGAAGGCAGTCAGTGACCCAGCAAAAATCCTAACATTGGAGCTATCCGTCCTCCTGACGAAGGGTGCCATCGAGGCTGTAGACCCTCTGTCAGACAAGGAGGTTCTAATCTAGCCTGGTTTGGCCAGACTATATACTAATGCAGCTAACTAACTGCAGTATAGTATAGCGTACCCACCTTGTTTTAACATGGGTGGATTGTTTAGCTGTGCTAGGCTAGTTCTAATCGACATACTTTCTTGAGTCTGGGGGGTCCCAAGAGGTATATTAAGGTCATGTCATCTTATATGTTGACCTCAGCAGATGATCTGCAAACTGATACCCACAGTTTCCGCTGCCTGTCAACACTGGCAGTTTCTGTGCTATGCCTATCAAGGCCATCACTGGAAGCTCAGGATGCTTCCTTTCGGGTTCTCCCTCTCCCAGAGGGTGTTCACAAGGTGTCTGGCAGCGGCGCTTGTGCCGCTGCAGTCTCAGGGTATGAGGGTCCCGTCGTACCTGGGCAACTGGCTGATCTGCGTACCATCCCAGAATCAGGTGTCCAAGTTGCAGCACGTCACCCGTCCTGCATGGCCCATCTAGGGCTCAGTAAATAAGGGAAGGAGTTGCCTAGAGCATCTCTGACCATAACATTGATTTGTAACATCAATAACACCTGTGGCCTTAAATGCCACTACTATAACAGCCAGCACCAGGTGGTGTATTTGGCTCTACAGTGCCTTCTGCCGTGCCTGAGAGGCAAGCACATTCTCATGCGGTCACGTAACACCTTGACCGCGTATCCGGTAAATCGGGGCGGAACCAGGTCTGCACGGCTGCTGTAGGCGTCCATGGACCTCATGACTTGGGCAGCCCCCTGCCCGATTAGCCTAAGGGCAATTTATCTACCGGGTGAGTAGAATCACCTCAAAAGCCCCAAGTAGGTTGCCGCCCGAAGGGCGCCTTCCTTTGAAATGTGCACATGCCCAGAGGCACTGCACATGCATTCTACTGCTTCCACTGATACGACCAGTGCTTAAGAGTTCTTCAGGAGGGTCACACCATTCGACTGGTGGCTTCCTTCTGGCCAGGGAGGACTGTTTCCTCGGTTGCACAGACTCAGTCGCAGTGCGCCATAGCCCCTCCACGACAGGAGAGGTCTCCTCTCGACTAGGAGGTCGGATCTGGCATCCCAATCCTCAACGCCTCCAGCTGAACCGCTGCGGGGCAGCTGTGCTGATCCAGAATGCTAGAGGGCCAAGGCCATCCACTAGGTTACAGTAAGATAACAGTTGGAAGTTGTTTCCAACTGGTATATGGGTCAGAGTGAAGACCCAGTGCGTTGCTCTGTGTCTGCTTTTCTGGAATCTCACCAGTCCCTCCTAGACTGGGGCCACTCTCCGTCTACTCTAAAATTTTACGTAGCTGCAAGACCATGTCGACATGGTAGAATCAACAATGGCACAGCCATAGTGGGGAACAACAGTCAAGTGTTCCTTTTCCCGGAGGGGGCTCTGAGGTTGCATCCTTCAAGAGCCTTGAGAACTTCCATCATGGGATCTTCCCATGGTACGGGACACCCTTTGCAGGCCTCCCTTTCAAGCCCTTGACACAGGCAGTCTAGGTTGGGGTCAGGTGAGAAGGCATTCATCCTGCCCATTACCTCAACAGACGTGTCAGTGAGCTACACACCCTGCCTGTCAGTGACTCTTAGACGGCTGAGGTGTCGCTATGTGGCCGAACACAGCGTTCCTCCTTAATGGTGCTGTCTCAGCCGCACCTCAACCAGCCTGTAAGGCTTGCCCAGCTTAACCTCCACCACGAGAGTGGGTGGACAAGCTGGAACTGTTGTGCCCAGTGTGGGCCCATAGAGCTTATGTTAGCCCTGCCACATGCTTTCGGCGGCCAGAACAGCTCTTCCGTGGCTATGATGGCCCAGATATTGCGCTCCCCATACAGCGCCTGCCCCATTTTTTAATTGTGGGTGCCATCAGCCACACCTACAAGGCGAGTAATCGTCCCCTGCCATCTGGTATAGGGTGCCACTCTAATGATAGTGCCCCCACATCATGGGCTACCTGAGAGTAGTACCCCTGGAAGATATTGGTGCCACTGCCTCATGGCAGTCATTGGCACGTTCTCCAGGTTCTATTGGGTGATTGTTGCCACTCCATATCCATTGGAGGTGGTTCTCTTCCCAGAATCCTTCGATTCTGCTCTTTGAGGTTTGTAATCAGGATTCCTCGTGACTTTGTTGGTATAGTCATTCAGTGCTTTAAGCACCGCCTCTGGCGGTCAGGAGGGATGAAATAGAACGAAAGTTACGTATGTAACTACGGTTCTATGAATCCCGAATGACCGCCAGAGCACTGGGTCACTCAGAATCCTCGTGGTCTCGCGAGAAGATTCTGTAGGAAATGATCCATTGGATAACCCCGGATGATATACCCTCTGTGGGGTCATCCAGGGGTCACAAGTGACTTTGTTGGTATTCATACTCGAATGCGCATGCGCGAAGGGAGATATTCAGTGCTTTAAGCACCGCCTCTGGCGGTCATTCGGGATTCATAGAACCGTAGTTACATACGTAACTTTCGTTTTCACTAGTTTAAATCATTTTTAAAATGATAAATGCAAAACGAACGGTTTTGGACATACAAGATTTCCCGACAACGACGATATCTGAACTGTCGCTGGAGTAGCGGGAACGCCACCATCGCCCCCTGCAATGTTGTGGCCCTCGGCTTGGTACCCTAGACATGATTCGGCCCTTGGGGAAAACTAATTGGGGAACCCTGCTGTACACTCTGCTCAAATAAGTCGTCCTCTGCTACAGTATGTGTTTGCCCTTCACATCCTGTCTTCTCTCCAGGCTGCTGATGACTGTGCCAAGGCTGTGATGAGGAACCTGAGTGCCCATGGTGTGAAGCTGGTGCTGCCCTCTCTGCTGGTGGCCCTGGAGGAGGAGTCCTGGAGAACCAAAGCAGGTGAGGCACATCTGCATGCAGTGTAATTAGTTAGTTAACCAGAGATATGTTTTTGCAAGGTAGATTTCCAGTTCCTAGACTTGACCCATACATCTATTAACTCTTTTACTGCCAAAGTTAGGCTAATCATATTGTTTGTTCCCTGCCATCAAAATCCCTTACCTTTAAGATTTTATGGAATAATATCCATCCATTATTTCCATCCATGGTGTTGTTTAAGACAGGGGTTCCCAAACTTTTTTGTATCCGGGCACCCCATAAATATATTTTTAATCCGAGGCACCCCCATTATAATTTTCACTCCTAGCACCTTATATTTTTAGCATGTCGTCGTTGTCGGGTGGAAACCTTGTATGTCCAAAACCGTTTGTTTTGTATTTATCATCTATAAAATCCAAATATTATCAAATTATCTCGCGGCACCCCTGGACTGCCTTCACGGCACCCCAGGGTGCCCCGTCACCCACTTTGAAAACCCCTGGTTTAAGAGACGTCCGCAAGTCCTATAGTGTCGCGGAAAATAATCACGACCACGAATCTCCAGTACAAAGATAGAGCTAGTGGAATGTGCCTCGCTTTCATCCAAAATCAACACTGTAGATCCAGGGCCGCGTGGCACATGACTTCAGGCACAGTCAACGTGGTTGCTGTGGCAACTGCAGACACCAGCCCCTCCCCATTGACTGTGCTCAGTCTTGCACCAAATCAGGATTTGACGAGCGCTCACCGTGGCAGTGAGCGACATAAGATGAGCGCTCGTCATAGGCAGTAAAAGAGAAACCAGATATCATGATTACGTTCCTGGTATAGCTGTGATGTTTTCTCCTGTGTCTTCAGGTTCTGTGGAGCTCCTAGGTGCCATGGCGTTCTGTGCTCCCAAGCAGCTGTCCTCCTGCCTTCCCAGCATCGTGCCTAAGCTGACCGAGGTGCTGACCGACTCCCACGTGAAGGTGCAGAAGGCCGGCCAGCAGGCCCTCCGACAGATCGGCTCTGTCATCCGTAACCCTGAGATCCTGGGTAAGAACCTACTGCAATGTTGTGGCCCTCGGGTACCCTAGACATAATTCGGACCTTGGGGAAAACTAATTGGGGAACCCTGACCTACTGTATCTATGGTTCAGAGAGGCTGGTATTGCCCTGTATCAACCTCAACATGTTTACAGGTGTAAACTATTTTCTGTACAAGCTCTAACAATTTGCAGTTACACATTCTCATAGTCTTAAGAATAGAGAATATATAGCAGTACAATATTATCAAATATACATAATGTGCGTGCACCTTTAAAAAAAAGGAAAATAGCACAATCTCGTGAAAGTTGGAGACAGCATTAGGCAGCAGATATCAGACGATAAGTAATTGTGAATGAATTATTTTGTGTCATGCCACCTCGTGGCACATCCCTAATGGGATTGATTATACAACACCTTTTCAGACAATTACAATATTCATATATACTTCAATATACACTGTCCTGTCCTATGAGGATCCCAAGATAGATAGATAGATACCCTTATTATCCCAAGGGGGAAAATCAGTTGCCCAGAGGCAGCACAGCAGTATAAGGTTATTTACAAAGTTACAGAGACGTAAGAAAAAAAATCCTCACCATTTACATTTTTAAACATTAAAGGAACGTGGATGGTCCGCAATTTGTTTTGAGACAGAATGAAGTGACGCTAGATGGCTATCTACACATGAGAGAAGATGCTGGATTCAGTATCAGACCATATGCGGTACATGTGGTTCCAGAGGAACAGCACACCTTGGGCTGTCACAATTATTACATAATCGTCTAATCGTGATTTTTTTTTGACATAATCGTGATTATTTTTCATAATCGTCATAATCGTTTCCATGTTGAAAGGTTTTCATATATTTTTTTAAAAGTAAAAAATAGAGGAAATAGCAGATCTGCAAGCTCACAACGCGTCGCATCGCGACGCGTTGTGAGCTTGTAGATCTGCTATTTCCATGATCAGTGTTCTTTTTTTAAGTATAAAGTTGTCAAATATGTCAGTAATTTCTTTGTATATTTAGGTCATGTGTCATATCTAGCATGTGCAACTTCAAAGCCTAAAAGCCAACGGAAATGTAATTGTCAACGACAAAAACACAATTAAATCCTTATAATCGCAATTATTTGAGTGACAAATAATCGTCATGTAAAATGGCATAATCGTGACAGCCCTAAGCACACCATTTCAGGACACAAAGTAGTTAGTGCGAGTGCAGATGGCTGCAAAGTTGCAACGGCTATTGATTTTGACATAAACGTTTTTTATGGTTCATCTCTCTCAGCCATAACTCCCATTCTGCTGGACGCCCTTACTGAACCGTCGCGTAAGACCCACAACTGCCTGCAGACCCTGCTGGACACCAAGTTTGTCCACTTCATCGACGCTCCCTCCCTGGCCCTCATCATGCCCATCGTCCAGAGGGCCTTTCAGGACCGCTCCACCGACACGCGCAAGATGGCGGCCCAGATCATCGGCAACATGTACTCTCTCACCGACCAGAAGGTAAGACACAGTACTGTGGGAATGATGTTTTAGTGTTTATTGTGAGATAGAGGATGTGTAATAACAAAGGTGTTTCTTAGCTTGCTGGTAGACAATCCATTAGGGGTGCAACGGTTCAGAAAAGCCCACGGTTCGGTTCAAGCCTTGGTTTTTGGGTCACGGATAAAAACATGACAGTATTTTCTGCCTTTCATTCTATTAAAGGAAAAAAAATTACTTTCAATATTATGCTAAAGGCAAAACAAATGCACCTTATGTCACCATGCCTTTTGATGCCAAAAAAAGTCGAACCTCGGTTCAAAGTGAAGCGGTGAATCTTTATTCTACGTGTGTTCTAGATCTATACTTTCTATGTGCTTTAGTTCTAGTTCTGAACAAATGAATGATTTCATTCTGGAGAGCCAAATTGTCATGTGAAGCTTGACCAATCCTCAATTCTTCATTCTGGACTGGACATGCACAGGACATGTACGGGACAAAGCTATACCTTGGAAGCAGTTTTCACCGCTTCAAAAGGTTACATACAGTTTTATACAAGGGCTGCTAAAACGATCAACCCAAGAAAGCAAAGCACTATAACTTGCTGTGTATTCAGTTCATCAAGACATTTAGGGTGTGTTCTGTCTGCGCTTACGTCATCCAATGGGAAAACCCTTGAAAAAGAGTGGCGTGATCATCTCTGTCAACAGCCAATGAGGGACCAGCATTCTTGGTGACGTCACCATCAATAAGTGCAAGCTGAAACCGGGAAAACCTTTGAAAAACACAGGGTGATGTCATCCAATGGGAAACAGTTGAAATAACAAAGAGTGACGTCATCAACAGAGTGATGACGTCACCTCTAATAGACTATAAAAGGATGAGAAACTCGGCTATAATCCCATAATCCGAATCCTCTGGGGAGAAGGGGTCCAGGACATGTCTCAGGAAGGGAAATGCCAACAGGGACTGGTGTCCAATAGACAGCAGTAGCTGACTGTGTCATACTTGAAGAGGGCAAGCAGAAGCTTATAGCTCTTGATGCTAACTAACGGTGGTACTGGTATGTCGGCAGACAACATAGACTCATACAAACAAAAGGAGGCAGGAATTGAACCCAGGACCTTCTAGCTGTGAGGCGACAGCTACCAACTGTGCCACCGTGCCAACAACATAATACTTTACATTACTATAAAACAGGAGAAGTAGGAGAAGGGGGCACAAACCTCTAGTACTGTATCTCTCATAATTCTGAGATTCTGTCTTAAAATCTCCAGCAATTTGCTGACCTCATCGGCTGTATCTATTGACCAGCCTTGCAACCTAGCTATGTATATATACCATAATGGCCTTGTGGAATCCACTGGGAACTGAATTCCATCTAGGTATGATAGTATATCTAATATATATAACTATTTATCGACCAAAATGTCAGACCATCCTCTAGGTTTGGTGAGGTTTCAAATGACATTTTGTCCATCCAGACTATAAATATACATATATATATATAAAAGATGATTCTGTGAAAAGAAAATGGAGATTCCTATTTTTTTTTTATGACGTTATTTCTTATGTTGAGCGGTGCTCCTGTAGGAGCCAACAGCTCCATACATCTGACTTTGTCCGTTTGCCCCGAGAAAAGGGTCGCCCAGGGTCACATTGACCAAGCTTTGTGGGACAAGAGGCCAATACTACAGTCAAGAATAAACTGAAAAGGCTCCCACACTGACAAAAGCAATCACCCAAAAATGTAAAAATCAAATTTTTATTCTATGTGTTCTAGAGCTATGAAATCTGTGTTATAGATCTATACATTCTGTGTTCTAGATCTATACTTTCTATGTGCTTTAGTTCTATATTTTTATGAATTCTGAATGAATGAATGATTTTGTCTGGAGGGCCAAATTGTCATGTGAAGCTTGACCAATCCTCAATTCTGCATGCACTGGACATGTACGGGACAGACAAAGCCACTCCTTGAGAATCTATGGGAATCCTAAAAAAAACATGTACGCCACTCCTTGGAAGCGGCTTTCACCGCTTCAAAAACAAACCCAAAAGTGATGATACAGTAATCCCAGCCAATAGATGTGGTGGGGTGTCACAGCCTCAGTCTTTCCTGGGTTTCGGTTTGGGTGCATTTGGATTCTCCTGTTCATAGAAGGTTTTCAGCATGGCCACTGCCTCCTCTGCCCTGTAGCCTGATTCACACTTGAACGGGGTGCCAGTGTGAGGTAGCGGTGCTGAGGAGATATCCAGCACAGAGCCGCATCCTCCAAACCTGCTGTTCGCACAGCCATACACCACCAGCGGGACGTTGAGCAGCCGCAGGGCCCCCGTGCACATGATGCACGGCTCGACGGTGACATACAGCACCGCGCTCTCGCACACACGCCTGGGCTCCATGTTGCCATGGCGACACCACTCTAGCACCTGGTCCAGGGCCACCATCTCGGCGTGGCGGGTGGCATTCCGAGTCCTGTTGACCTCGTTCCTTCCCCTGCCCACCACTTTGTCGTCGTAGACAACGAGGCATCCCACGGGAACCTCTCCGTTCTCCAGGGCGTCTTTAGCCATGTCGAAAGCACTGCACATCCACTTCTGAATGTCCTCAGCGGTTGGATAAAAGCTGTCCTTAGAAGCCGTGTTCTTGCACTCCGTCCCCATTGCGAAACAATGACTTAATATAACTCCTATAAATATGTAACATAGAGTCAAATTAAATTCTGAGGAAATGAAGAGGCTCCACCTCAGCAATCCATCTCCAAGGGGTCTAGCGCGTTGTAACAGGGACAGACTCCCGTGTGTTAGTGGCTGATAGCGACACTAAGGCACTCCCGGCCTACTTGTACGGTGTGGCTCTGAAAAGGATATCCGTCTATAAGAGCGTCTGTCCAGAACTTATCGTGTTGTGCACACTGTCACTAGGCTACAATCTCACTAAAATCTTTAGCTTGAGCGTGGATGACGTCATTGGCTAGACTCTTCTCAGTGTCAAGCCATCTCATGTGAATGGTGTTCGCATTGCTGAAACCTTGCCCAAATATATAGATATTGTCTGCCCAAATATGGAGTCATATGATGTCATAGATATTGTCTGTCCAATACTGTTACTTTTCAGGTGCGAAGTGAGGGATTTTATGAGCAGAATCCTTTTGTCTTATATTTAAGTGTCTTGACGGCGCTTATCTCCCGATTAGAGAGTCTTACTGAGTGTCTGATTGCATTCGCTTACAGGACTTGTCTCCATACCTGCCCAGCGTCATTCCTGGACTCAAGACCTCTTTGCTGGACCCGGTACCAGAGGTACGTAAGGTAGCACACCGAATTTCAAAATGCCCTGTAAACATGGAACCAAATGCTAAGTTGTGTTGACCTCCTCTCCAGGTGCGTACTGTCTCGGCCAAGGCGCTCGGGGCCATGGTGAAGGGCATGGGAGAGACGGCCTTTGATGACCTGCTGCCTTGGCTCATGGAAACCCTGGCCTCGGAGCAGAGCTCTGTGGACCGCTCTGGAGCTGCCCAAGGTGAGCGTTCACTTTACAGGGTTCCCACGGTCATAAAATTCCTGGAAATATTTTGAAATTAGAAAAATATTTTTCCAGTACTGGAAAAGTTTTGGAATTGATCAAGGGTCCTGGAAAGTCCTGGAAAAAAATAGCTATGCATTGTCTTTGCAAATTAAACATTGGCCAAATTGTCAAATATTTGAGGCAGAAATTGTGAAAATAGCCGATCTACACGCTCACAACGCCTCGCAACGTCAGACACTTAAACGTGTTATACAAAATTCCTCAACTCTTAGTGCTCGTCAGGGTGCCGGGGTCCCCAGTTAAAATATGATTATTTCGGGGGTCACAGCCTGAAAAGGTTGAGAACCACTGGCATACACTACCTGTCTTTGGGCATTGCGCATAGGAGTAAGCGACTTGTTATTGAGCTGAATTATTGTTATATAGTCCTGGAAATCGGGTTAAATATTCTGGAAAAGTTATGGAAAAGTTTTGGAAATGTATTGGTAAAAATGTGTGGGAACCCTGACTTTAGCACACCAGTTGCATACATTTGTGAAACGAATGTAAGCAGTGGTGTCGCACCAAATTCTGGGCCCTGGGTACAAGGATTCACTGCGGAGTGCGGTGCCCCCCATGAATGTTCTTCATAGGGGGAGGGGGTTTAACCCATTTAGACTGGGAACGCATTATTACGCGTTATTTTGTGCTTAACTATTGAAAGATTGCAGATATACAAGCTCATAGCACGGCAACAAGTGTCGCGCTGCGAGCCTGTAGATCTGCTATTTTCGAAAAATCTATGTTTCTATGTCAGTGGTTCTCAAACGTTTTCATGTGAAGGACCCCCAAAATGATATGTATTTGGCCACGGACCCCCATCTCAAAATATTTAGTTCCAGGGACCCTCCAGAAGCAAAATTTTGGTTAAAAATGTTGGCTTAAAAAATACATATATTCAAAGATTTGCACACATTTTCACGACTTTTCAAAAATAGCAGGTCTACAAGCTCGCAGCGCGGCACTCTGTGTCCCGCTGTGAGCTTGTATATCTGCTATTTTTCAATAGGTAAAGTATAAAATAATGAAGGCCCCTCCACCTTGGGCCCTGGTAACTCAGTCCCACTTCCCCCCCCCCCCCTTGTGACACCCCCTGAATGTAAGGCTAAGCAGTGACCTTCCTCCATAACCCGTCTGGCCTTCCTCCACAGGTCTGGCTGAGGTGATGGCTGGCCTGGGCGTGGAGAAGTTGGATAAGCTGATGCCAGATGTGGTGCAGACAGCCAGCAAGGTGGACATCGCTTCTCACGTCAGAGACGGTTACATCATGATGTTCATCTACCTGCCCCTAACCTTTGGAGACAGGTTCACGCCCTATGTTGGACCCATCATCCCCTGCATTCTCAAGGTAAGGGCACGGCAGCGCAGTTTATTCCAGGCATTCAGGTCATATTCCATCCAAGGAGTGACTTAAGTTTGTGCAAAGTAGAATAATTAAAAAATGTTGTAAACATTAGTCAAGCGATAACTAGTTTCAACATTCAATAACAATATAGCTGTCTCAGTTTACAGTTTAGGCATTTAGCAGACGCTTTTAATCCAAAGCGACTTACAATAAGCAGGTAATACACATCACTATAATAAGCACAAGATAATATGTCAGTACATTAACAACAATATAACAAATGCATAGGAATATCAATCTAGAAAAACAATAACATAGGTAGGCCACACACCTAATTAATAAAAAACTTCTAAAACCTAAAATAAGTCTAGCTTCATGTATGGTCAATGATGGTCATTGGGGGAAGGGGGAGTGTTACAGTAGTGCTATGGGTTTAGGTGGAGTCTGAAGAGGTGAGTCTTCAGTCCACGGCGGAAGCTAGGGATTGAGTCTGTAGTTCTAAGTGTGACGGAGTTTATTCCACAGTTTGGGGGCCAGGAGGGCAAACTGTCTAGGACGAGTGGATTTTTGTCCTGGGGTCTTTAGCGAGGGTTCTGTCAGCATCCCTGTGTTGGCTGATCTAAGTGAACGGGTGGGGTGTAGGGGTTGATCAGGTTTTGGAGGTATGGAGGAGCTATACCTTTGGCTGCTTTAAAGGTCAGCATTAGTCTTTTGTACTCGTTGCGGGCCGCAACCGGGAGCCAGTGGAGGGAGCGGAGAAGGGGGGAGACGTGAGAATTTTGGCTGGTTGAAGACCAGTCGTGCCGCTGCATTTTGGATCAGTTGGAGAGGTTTAAGTGCACATGCCGGGAGACCAGTGAGGAGAGAGTTACAATAGTCAAGTGTCTTTTTTCACCCCTCACTTTGAGCATAGAGAGATGGGTCTCTGTCTCATAGTTTATGCAGAGAGCAAGTCTTTTCCATGCCATGCACTATGCATTAAGCCATACAGGATCCCACTAACTGCATGTCCTCTGTTCCTGTGCACCCAGGCTCTGGCTGACGAGAACGAGTACGTGAGGGACACAGCCCTGCGCGCTGGCCAACGCATCATCAGCATGTATGCTGAGACAGCCATCGCCCTGCTGCTGCCCGAGCTGGAGCAGGGCCTGTTTGATGATCTGTGGAGAATCAGGTCAGACAGAACTATGCTAGCACATACAGAATTAATGACGGTTATGTAACTGGAATATTTATAGAATCAATCCTTGTATTCATGTAGCAGTTCACTGCGCAATAGTGTAGGCCAGGGTTTCCCAATAGGCGGCCCGCAGGCCATATGCGGCCTGCGGGGGGCTACTGTCAGGCCCCCACCAACCCCAGTAATAATGGTGGTATAAGAGCAGCAACAACACTAGTATATCGTCGTTGTCAGGTGGAAACCTAGTATCTCCAAATTTGTATGTTCTTTCGCAAAGTAAAGCCCTGCTTCATCATTCAAGGCCGTCTCACAAAAGTAGTGAAAACAGCAGATCTACAAGCACACAACGCCTCGCAGCGCAAGGCGTTGTGTGCTTGTAGATCGGCTGTTTTCACTAGTTTAAATCATTTTTAAAATGATAAATGCAAAACGAACGGTTTTGGACATAGAAGATTTACACCCGACAACGACGATATCTGAACTGTCGCTGGAGTAGCGGGGACGACCGTCGTCCCCTGCAATGTTGTGGCCCTCGGCTTGGTACCCTAGATATAATTCGGCCCTTGGGGAACCCTGGTGTAGGCATTTCTTACCAATTAACATTGGTTTCTGTTAAGGTTAACTTAAAGCATAATTATTGTTATCTCCTTCAGAACGTTCGAGTTAAAACAAAGCAATGCGCATGCTCAGGGAATTTGAGATTTTAAAAAAATCAATCGTTGTCACTTCATAAAATCGTTCCAGGAAAAAGGACAATGACTGTTTTCATTGAAATTATAAATAATGCAACAGTCTGTCTCTGGCCTTGACTTATCCTTTTACTTGGGATGGTTGATAACTGACAGATGTTGCTTTTGGGACACAGGTTCAGCTCTGTACAGCTGCTGGGTGATCTGTTGTTCCATATCTCTGGAGTGACAGGAAAGATGACAACAGAGACCGCCTCCGAGGACGACAACTTTGGCACGGCTCAATCCAACAAGGTGTGCATTCTGCTGTAATGCTTTTAATTAGTGTGGTTGCCCAGCATCCCAACACATAAATAAAGAAATAATATATCTGTAAAGAGATGATTTAATTAATCAGCTCCGGCCCGCCTCCTACAGGCCATCATCGGCGCCCTTGGTCCGGAGCGGCGTAACCGCGTCCTCTCAGGTCTCTACATGGGACGCTCAGACACACAGCTGGTGGTGAGACAGGCGTCCCTCCACGTGTGGAAGATCGTGGTGACCAACACCCCGCGGACGCTCCGGGAGATCCTCCCCACGCTCTTCACCCTGCTGCTGGGATTCCTGGCCTCCACCTGCCCTGACAAGAGAACGGTACGGTAGCACTATTGGGTTACACCCCGCCACTCCGACATGTCTCCTTTCCGACATGTCTCCATTCCGACACTAACCCTATCTCTAACCCTTACCCTAAACTTAACCCCTATGGAAGTGTCGCCACTCTGACAATAAGAAGTCAATTTCGGAGTGGCGACATGTCAGAATGGAGAGCGACACCCCACTATCGCCACTGACATATTTTACTTTTAGCAGAAGTAGGCCGTTTTTTTTATGGTTTTATTTATTTGCATTATCCAGGGTTTCTTTTTTTTCAGCAATGCCGTTATTCACACTCACCAAGATGGAACACATTCACAACAGGGAGCTACCCAGTACAGCTACAGTTCTACTTTTTTTTTTTATCACTTAAATCAGGGGTCTTCAACGTTTTCAGGCCACGGACCCCTTGGCTGAGAGAGAGAGATGAAGCAGGGACCCCCATAACTTTTTCATAGATTCCAAATAGTTTCATTGTTTGACAGCACAATCATGTATTTTGGATTCATGTCAATTCGTGTTTTCAGATTGGTATTTAACCACTTGAACCGTCAATACTTAACTTGACATTTCACTCTGTTTTGCTCTTTCTCCCCTCTACGCCAAACGTCTTTGCTGAAAATAGCTGATCTACAAGCTCACAACGCCTCACGCTGCGAGGCGTTGTGAGCTAGTAGATCGGCTATTTTTGGCTTAAGCTCTCAGAATATGGACGCTAGGGTTCAAGTTGTTAATATAAAAAAAGCTTCTATCACACAAAGATTTGGAGGACCCCCTGTAGTAACTCTGAGGACCCCCTAGGGATCCCGGACCCCCTGTTGAAGACCCCTGACTTAGATCTTCGATATTTTAACAGAACATACACTGACCTTGACATACAACATCCACAAGACATACAGCACAAAATCAAAATAAAATACCATCAAATATAAAATACGCAAAATACAAAATAAAAGTTGACATCTGTTCACATGACAATTCTATATTGACATACATTCCATGATACTCAACCCAGGCTCTTCCCTTGCTTCAAGTGCCTTTCCCCTCCCCACCGTCTGTCAGATTTCTTATGTTATTGTTGTCCATTTCAACCATTTGTCCTCCATTTGTTCTTCCTTTAACCACAAGCGGTGTGTCAGTTTCTCCATGATATATATATATATATATATATATATATATATATTTCCTCTATCAAATAAATCAAATAAATCTATCCTCCATTGCAAGCATTTTTTTGCACAAAAAACTTTCTTTGGGGAAAAAAACGGACCCACAAAACGATGGTTTAGTGATAATAGTGATGAGTCATCACTTTTCACAGTTTTGTTGGGGCCATTTTTAGCCCAAGGAATGTTTTTTGTGCAAAACAAATGCTTTCAATAGATTTAGGATCATGACAAACCCATAGTTAGACCCCTCACATACTACTTAAAGAAGATTTTTTTCCCCCTCCTTTAGTATAGTGTATAGAAAGTCGATGGGAGCCCAACTTGATTTGGCCGATGTGGCGACCCCGAAGGTCGCCGTCTCGGGCGCCCTAGCTAAATTATTAGAGCATGCCCTGGGCTACATCTTAGACTGATTAGCACGAAAAAACCCTAAGGCCCCCACTACAGATCAGTAGAGTTCATCCTCTTCTTCTGGGGAGAATAGGGCAGGTTTTATGCCAATCAAGCCTGTAGTTTTCGAGATACTTTTGTTTTGGACGAAAGTGGTGAACGGGCAGGCCAACACAGCTATGCACAGAGCCCCGCCGCTAGTGGGGATAAAAGTGTAATAAAATGAATCAGCATTATTGATATTTATGCCTTTTTATGGCGTGGCGCTGCAAGAAGCCAGCCGTCTATGACAGTGGTTCTCAACCTTTTCAGGCCACAACCCCCAAAATAATCATATTTTAACTGGGGACCCCCCTCCCTGAGGAGCACCAAGAGTTGAGGCATTACATTTTGTATAACAGTTCTATTGTGAAAATAGCAGATGTACATGCTCACAACGCCTCGCTTTTGATGTTTAATTTGTCATTTTAGAGGTATTAAAAAGTCCTTAAATTGTCACTTTAGAAATGTGAAGATACCCTCTATACACTTAAAATGTATGTTGTTTTGTTTACTGCTGAGTGAGAAAACAATTTTGCACATTAAGTTAATCATCTGGGGACCCCCCAAAATAATTTGGGGACTGACCCACAGGTTGAGAACCACTCATTTAGGGCTAGCTCTTTTTCTAACCATTTGGTATGTCCATGGCAAAAACAGAATCTTGACAAAAATATCCACCACAAGCCAGCATGGCGAAGTCCCCAGCACACGATTATACGTATTTATTTATTGTCATTTCAGATCGCTGCACGGACACTGGGCGACCTGGTGAGGAAACTGGGAGAGAAGATTCTCCCAGAGATCATTCCCATCCTGGAGGAGGGGCTCCGCTCCGACAAGAGCGATGAGAGACAGGGGGTCTGCATCGGCCTCAGTGAGATCATGAAGTCCACCAGCAGGGATGCGGTCAGTCTCTGGTCTTTCATTTGCTTCTTTTATGTCCTTATTCATATTTACATGAAATCAGTGTTGTAAAGTAACTAAGTAGATTTTACTTATACTGTACTTAAGTACATTTTTGAGGTATCTCTACTTTACTTGAGTATTGCCAGTTAACAGTACTTTTACCTCTACTCCACTACATCTGGGATACAAATATTGTACTTCTACTCCACTACATTTATTTGAAAACTTTAGTTACAAGTTACTTTTCAGATATACATTTTAGTATTATAAAACATACATAAACCACTTTAGCCCTATTTTATACCTTGGTCATTTGAGTCTATGATCATTGATCTACAAGCTCACAACGCGTCGCATCGCGAGCTTGTAGATCTGCTACTAAAAAAGAAAAAACATTTGTCCGATGCATACTGTATGTATGTGACTATCCTATGGTCCAAATTACATTATGTTCGGAGATATAGTCGGCCCCTGGGTGTTTTTAATATTTTCTAATGTGGCCCCCTTTGAAAAAGGTTTGGACACCCCTGGCCTAACGTGTGCTTTTTGATTCCAGGTGCTGGTGTTCTCCGAGTCCCTGCTGCCCACGGTGAGGAAGGCCCTGTGCGACCCCCTGGAGGAGGTACGAGAGGCTGCAGCCAAAACCTTCGAGCAGCTCCACGCTACCATCGGCCACCAGGCTCTGGACGACATCCTGCCCGCCCTGCTCAAGCAGCTGGTGAGTCGGAACACATGGCAAGCTGCACTCAGGGCTGTCACGATTATGACATTTTACATGACGATTAGTTGTCACTCAAATAATTGCGATTAACGATTTAATTGTGTTTTTGTCGTTGACAATTACATTTACGTTTGGCCTGTAGGCTTTGAAGTTGCACATGGTAGATATGACACATAACCTAAATAAATATACAAAGAAATGACTGACATATTTGACAACTTTACACTTTAAAAAGAACATTGATAGTGGAAATAGCCGATCTACAAGCTCACAACGCCTCGCATCGCGACGCATTGTGAGCTTGTAGATCTGCTATTTCCACAATTTTTTAAATGTTTGAACATATATAAAAAAAAATCAACATGTAAACGATTATCACAAAATAATTGCGATTAGACGATTATGTAATATTTGTGACAGCCCTAACTGCACTTTGAACCCATTAACCCAGTGTTTCTCAAACCTTCGGACCGCGGATCCCCGTCTCAAAATATTTAAATTTGAGTTACAAATGTTTGCTTTAAATGTATATTCAAAGATTTGCACATTGAATTCACTGAATTGAATTGAGTGTGTCACATTAGTCAATACTTGGTCACAGTAGAGTTCAGAGACCCTTGGATTTCTTATTAACATTATACATATACTAGAAATACGTTTGTGAAAAGATGTACATTATACATATTACAATGATTTAAAGCTATACTGTGTAAGTTGCTCAACTGGTGGTCTGTAGCAGTATAGCAAACCGCAGTCGCGTTTGCTTTTTTCGTCCGTTTTTCGCTCGCGGACCAGGCCGTCAGACCACCGCGTCCGCCTCGCCTCGCCTCGCTTTCAATGAGGTCTCCCGTGTCCTTCTACGAGCAGCGGTTGGGGAGTTACATGCTAGACTCCTCCAGTGTAAACACTGCAGTGTACTTCCTGAAGGCGTGTTTCCTAAACCCACCAGAGAGCCCGGCAGTGTATGTTCTGCGCTGTGATTGGCCGGCAGTGTATAACCCTCGCTGTGATTGGCCGGTAGTGTGATGGCGCAATTTTTCTGCGAAAACCGGTCCCGGGCAGGGATCATAGAAAACATATAAAGAGAAGGCTTTAGAAGCTGAAAATAACGGAGTGGGGGTTCTAAAACTTTAGCGATTTAACAGCTAGGACCATTTTAAGATTTGTTTTATAAAAAAAGTTACATGGTATAACTTTAATAAATGATATGTTAACACCTTTAAAAATTGTATTGAAAGGATGACGAGAAGACAGCTGAGTTTGCCTTGGATGGATTGAAACAAGTGATGGCAGTGAAGAGTCGCTCTGTGCTGCCTTACCTGGTACCAAAGGTAAGCCATGTTAGGGACGGGACATTGTATGCTCGGTCAACCTACCCTGTATAATATGTAAAAACATAATTGTTTAAAAAACTATTTTTCTCTAGAAATTTAAGCAGCTATTTGTTTGGTAAAATTGTAAAAGATCTGGACCTTTTGGATTTCAAAGAATTCACATCAACACATGAATTGCCTAAACAATTTTTAGGATTTGTACTACTACAGGAGAGCTACGCAACATCTAATCAAAGTGGCTGGGTGTTCTAGTTAATCTAGTAGGTTTACGACGAGCCTACAGCCCAATTTATAGCAGTTTACGGCAGTGGTTCCCAAACTAGGGGTTGGGATCCCCAGATGATTAGCTTAATGAGCAACATTGTTTTCTCACTCAACAGTACACAAACCAAGTATAAGTGTATACAGTCTACAAGCTCACAATGCAATATGTGTCTGTAGAACAGAGTCAAAGTAAATGCAATGCCTCAACTCCTACAATACCAAGTGCTTGTCAAGGTGCAGTGTCCTCAGAACCATTGGTTTACAGGGTACGGTACTCATGGACATAGAAAAAGGAGGGGGAAAAAGGTTTTAATAGTATCTATTACGTGCATATCGGCAGTAAATGTCTGTGACCCTTTGTGACTGAACTAAAACAAGGTAATGTGACCGTTCTCTCTCTCTCTCTGCCACCAGCTGACGGCTCCTCCGGTCAACACGCGTGTGCTGGCCTTCCTGTCCGCCGTGGCGGGAGACGCCCTGACACGCCACCTCGGGGTCATTCTGCCCGCTCTACTCTCCTCCCTCAAAGACAAGCTGGACACTGAGGAAGGAGCACAGGTAACTGCCGTTCTATGTTAAGTGCTGCAATAGTCCTGCATCATAACAATAACTGCATTTTGTTTTGTATTGCCCATTCTACAACTCGTATCAGGCAGAGACCTTTTAACCCTTTTAGTGCCTATCCCGAACTAGTTCGGGATATTCGGGATCAAAAACAATTTTTTATTTGCTATTTTACTTACCCCGAGCTGCTTGGAGCAACGTGGGTGGTCCCGGCTCGCCCAGCGCTCACCAACGAGAGACGCTAGATGCTCCGACGATTTATTCCATTGAAAATGGTTTAAAATAAAGTTTAGACCCCCCCCAATGTTCACCAAATGTTCATTGTAGGCGGCGCGACGTATTCCAGTGTGCCTATCCCGAACTAGTCCGGGATATTTAATAAAATTAATTATTTTATCGGAGGCCTCAACGAAGCCCCGGTCTAGACGTCCATCCTTGGCCGGGACTTAGACTCGGCCATCCACGGGCCGTATTCGCGCCGCCCACTCCAATAATAAATCACATCTTTAGACAGGATTTTCTCCGGATTGTGTCCCCAGACCCAAAGAGAAAGTTTTTT
Organism: Nannobrachium achirus; assembly: GCF_963921795.1. Lineage (NCBI taxonomy): Eukaryota > Metazoa > Chordata > Actinopteri > Myctophiformes > Myctophidae > Nannobrachium > Nannobrachium achirus. The sequence continues at coordinate 17,200,742 of NC_137832.1, forward strand.
GCGGCTGAAATAGCTTTAGATCGGGCTTCTAAATGGGTTAGCATTTTGGCTACGTGTCAGCTAGCTTCCTCCTCTGGACACCCATAGGATTGCCCGGAGTGAAAACAAAAGCCAGTTGGGAGAGGGTCGACGAAAGCTATAAAGAAGGTCAATGGAGAAATTTCTGGCACTCTAGCACCCCTTGTGGCCGGATGGCACTGTATGAGTTAATAAGGTACCGGTTGATCCCAATTATGAATTTGTGTAGTTTAATGACTTGAGAAACTGAAACGTCTCTTTCAACATGACATGTTTTTTTTTTTTCAGTGAGAAGGCGGGCTATATGGGATGGCCAAAATGGTGGCAGGACACGAAAAATAATTCAATTCCTACACAATTTAACTCTTGTGTGTACAACTGGACCCAAATTACACACTGTGTACAGCTACTGTTGGATACTGTTTCTTCGATCCAATTCCAACGATTTCTTTAAAATTTACATTACCTTTATTCACTGATTTCAGGACCTATAGGCTTTTAAAACCACTTTATTGTGATTTTAAAGATGATAATGCATAATGGAACATGATGCTCTGATGTTGTCACAGCAAGCACAGACACAGACCTTTAAAAGGGAGCCGTTGTTTGAATAGAGGAGACGTTGTCATTAAATCGATTGTTTTAATGTTTCACCTTTGCCATCTGAGTAAAGCCCATAATATTCCCAAACACAAGACGTTACGTTTGTCTTTGACATTAAAGCCAGTCGTCCATGCTGGCATTGATTTCACTGCGAGCTCTGTGCTGTGACGTAACTCCCCTGTAAAACAAAACGCAGGCTTATTTACTCCAATAATGCTCTTTTATTAAAGTAGCTTTCAATAACGTGTCAACTCCAAGTCTCAAATAAATCTGTCTTTGCAAAAGGCTTTACACTCGTAGCCACGATGCAGGATTTATTTAAATAGAAACCAACGTTTCGATCTGGAAAGGTAAACATCAGTCGTGTGTGGTAAATCATTACCGTACAACAGGGGTCTTCAACGGTTTCAGGCCAAGGACCCCTTTGTTCGGAGAAAGATGAAGCAGGGACCCCCACAACCTTATCATAGATTCCATAGAGTTTAATCGTTTGACAGCACAATCATCAGTGTATTTTGGATTCATGTAAATTTTTGTTTTCAGATATTTAACCACTTGAACCGTGCATGCATATAAGAAAGGTTTCTATCACACAAAGATTTGGAGGACCCCCTGTCGTAAATCTGAGGACCCCCTAGGGGTTAGGGTTAGGGTGTATCACAGCTCAAGCCTTCTGTTTTCCACTGTCTTTTCAGGAGCTGTGCAATTGCCAAACCGTGATCCTGTCCGTGGAGGACGAGGTGGGCCAACGCATCATCATAGACGACCTGCTGGAGTCCACGCGAGGCTCGGACCCTGGCCTGAGGCGGGCCGCCGTCACCATGCTCAACGCCTACTTCGCCCGTACCCGTCTGGACTACAGCGTCCACACACGCACGCTGCTCTCAGGCCTCATCCGCCTGCTCAATGACCCCAACACGGAGGTCCTGGTACAGAGCTGGGACACCATCAACTCCATCACCAAGGTGAGCTGATGCTAGGGGTGGGCGATATGGTGATGATTATCGTTGAGACGATACAATGTGTCCACGATATGCCTTTTCAGAGGTATCGTATATATCGTGATACAATTGAGGGAGCCTTGTAAAATACAGAGATTCATTGTAGAATTCAATTTAAACCTGCATTTTGGTCAAAATCATCAGTTCTCAAACTTTAAAATGTCAAGGTCTCCACTTAACTCTGACAGTATACAAATGAAACCAAATGGACCCGTAAGGGTCCATTTGGTTTCATTTGTATACTGTCAGAGTTAGATACTTGTAAAGTTCGATTTAGACCTCCCAAAAGGAACCCAGAGAGTCTATTTCTTTTTGTCAAGTAACTTGAAAAATAACCATAAAAACCAAGGTGAAAAAGAATTGTGATAAAATCGTGTATCGTGATACAGCTTGGGAAAATATCGTGATCTTGTATTTTTCCATATCGCTAGCTATCCTAGCTAATGCTAATACGAGCATTGCTTCCACTACCAACTGTACTAAGATCTTTATCGGAAGCAACCAAGTCTACGTTATAATTGTATGCTCATAATCAGAAGCACTTGCCTTGAAAAACCAAGGCGGCAGCCACTCGTAACTGGTAAAAACAAACCTAGCCCGGCCTTGCCTTCCCCTGACCCTTCTATTGTAAATATCTACTGTATATATTTTTCTGCACCGTTTTCTTTAGTTGTTGTTTTTTCAGACCATCTACTGCATAGTACTGTGTTCTATCCGTCTGTAATTCAATGTTATGAGATGCTTAAGTGGTTTCCTGTGTAAATAGCCAAGTGCTTTCTAGGATCTAGGATGCAAACTTCTAATAAAGTCTTTGATCAATCAATCAAACTTGATATAGTACCCAGGTACATACAGATGTAGAAGGATGTCAGATCCACACTATCATTTTGTGTTTTGACTACAGTTTTGTCTGTATCAGATTGTAGAGCTATATTCAGTCAGTATCTTTTGTACCATGTAGAAACTGGATGCCAGCAGCCAACTGACACTGATCGATGACCTGCATAAAGACATCAAATCAGTCACTGCAGATGTTAAAGGCCAACACCTGCCTGGCTTCTGTCTGCCCAAGAAGGTAAGCCAAGTGTTACATTTTGTGTGTTAACACATTTTATTGCATTGTCTCATTTTCTCAACACTAGGGCATTAAAGACTTGTGATTTTTGCAAGATGACTCGACTCAGTAAAAATTTGAGTTGAAGTCGACTTTGCCGTTTGATGACGTCATCACATCACACACGACCCTCCAATTATTATGGGGGGTCCCCAGATTATTAACTTAATGTGAAACATTGTTTTCTCACTCAACAGTAAACAAACCAGTTTAAGTGTATAGAGGGTATCTTCACATTTCTAAAGTGACAATTTAAGGACTTTTTAAGTGGTTGGTTAGGTTCTCAGCCAATGTCTTGCCGTTCTTCCTTGTTACTGCACAGGGTGTGACCTGCATTCTGCCCGTCCTGAGGGAAGGTGTGCTGACGGGCAGCCCCGAGCAGAAGGAGGAGGCTGCCAAAGCCCTGGGAGCCATCATCAAGCTGACTTCCCCCGAGGCCCTGCGTCCATCGGTGGTCCACATCACTGGACCACTCATTCGTATCCTAGGGGACCGCTTTGCTTCCACAGTGAAGACGGCACTGTTGGAAACGCTCACCCTGCTGCTGGCAAAGGTCTGAATCTTATCACTACTCAAATGCTCATCAATGCTCAAAGGTATTCACTTTGGGTCACTCTAGTACAGATCATCGATGACACCCCCCTCTGTCATCGCTTGTCTTGTGTAGCAAACATTTGTCTTGTTTGTAACAAAGTGAAAACAAATAGAAATAGAACACCAGGCCCATTGCAAGTTGCTGTACTCTGTCATCTACTCTGAGTCACCCCACTCTTAACTGGTGAGTAGCGGTGAGGTGAGTCTGATAGGGGAGGTTAAGCAGGACCCTAATTAGTTTATTTTGGGCTGTTTGGAGTTTAGTTTTTAGGGCTTGTGGGGCGTCACAATACCATACATGGACCCCGTAGTCAAAGAGGGGCTGGATTATTGCACCAGCTATGGTCTTCAGTGTGTTGAAATTGACCATCGGGGCGATCCTCTGTAGGAAAAGAGTTTGTTCGTTGATCAAATAGGTTTAGGTGGGAGCTCTGTTAATACTCTGCTCTTTCCTCTAGGTGGGCATTGCCCTGAAGCCTTTCCTCCCCCAGCTCCAGACCACCTTCCTGAAGGCCCTGCAGGACACCAGTCGTGCTGTGAGGCTCAGGGCAGCGGAGGCCCTGGGCCAGCTGGTGTCCATCCACACCAAGGTGGACCCACTTTTCACAGAGCAGCTCTCTGCTATCCGTAACGCAGAGGATTCAGGAGTCAGGTATAGAACTTTGGTATATACCAGCGCTGTTCAACCTGCGGCCCCAGCAGCATGTCTATGCGGCCCGCCATGGTCATACCAAAGAAAATATATTTTGTATACTTTCAGTGTGGACAAATAATTTCTGATGATTTTTCAGTTACTCTCCAAAACCACTAAGAAACATTTTTTGTCTTGTTTTATACAATACTTTTTTGCTATTGTATTTGTTCCAAAATAAGAAACTTCATCATTTCAATGATTTCATCGTTAATCATTTCTTCTTTTTGTTCTTTGAGGTTTGTCCTTACAGATGGAAATGTGTCTGTTTTCTAGTGGGTTTACTTATTTTTTAGACTCCTCATGCAGTGTGTTACAAAATCATTGTCTAGACTAAATGTCCAAAATACGACCGTCATTTTTGTTCTTGCGGACCTCTGACTTTTTGTATTTTGCTTAGTGGCCCCTGAGCCATCTTAAGTTGAGTAGCCCTGGCATATACTGTATGCAGAAGACTGGTGCGTCTTTAGGGAAGTCATTTGAAGTGTTTAATTCCAGTGAGGTGAATGGGAGGTCAGGAGGGGAGAAGGTGGCTACATTTATAATGATGTGGTTCTCCTCTGGTACTGTATTGTTATTATTTGTGCTTGTTTGTATAGTTTTTTGTTTCTCTTAACGTCCCTATCAGGGACGTGCTGACCATTGGGAAAAGCGGGGCAACTCCCGAACGGCCGGTTCATTCCAGGCCGGCCATTAGGAAAAAATTTAAAATAAAATGTCGGCCTTCGTTCCATTTTGGGGGCTGGGCGGCCAACAAAGTTAATCGTCACTGTCAGGCAGAAACCTCGTATCTCCAAGTTTCAAATTGATCATTTTTTTCGCAAAGCAAAGCCCTGCTTCATCATACAAGGCCTTTGCACAAAAGTAGTGAAAACAGCAGATCTACAAGCACACAACGCCTCGCACCTCGAGGCGTTGTGTGCTTGTAGATCGGCTGTTTTCACTAGTTTAAATCATTTTTGGAGTGGTGAAAGCACTCCCAATAGACAGGTATGTCCGTGGGTGGGTGGGTGGCTGGCTGGCCGTGTCCGTAGCCTGGCAATACCTTGAGTGGCCACACACAACACACTAGTTAAAGGAGGGGCGCTGTTTTGTGCAGGCCAGGCACACTCAACACACACACACACATGCATGCACGCACGCACGTACGCACGCACGCTGCTCAGATTCACCACTCCACTTCGAACAGAGGTTTGATTTTTAAAATGATAAATACAAAACAAACAGTTTTGGACAGACAAGGTTTCCACCCGACAACGACGAAATATAACTCATGTACAGTAATTGGCCCACTGGCTTGTCACATCTTTGAGTAGCAGCAGCGCTATAGAGAGAGATCTCTCTCTATAGCGCGCAATGAGGGCCTCTCCAACTCTTTTTCCAGGGCTGAATCAGGGGCCCAGCATGTCCCTGGTCCCTATATAGCTATAGAAAAAGACATGCTCTGCTCTGTCTGTGCCCTATCCTAGGGAGACCATGCTCCAAGCCTTAAGATTCGTCATCCAAGGAGCTGGGTCAAAGGTGGACCCAACCATCCGCAAGAACATCACCACCACTCTACTGGGCATGTTGGGACATGATGAGGTATGACAGGACGAGCGGATGCCTTGCAGCATCACATAGAGCTCTGGTAGCTTGTTACCCTAAGGAGCTCCGCACTTTCATTACTGACTTATTATAGTTACATATCGTCACTGTCGGGCAGAAACCTTGTATCTCCAAGTTTCAAATGTGTACGTTTTTTCGCGAAGTAAAGCCCTGCTTCATCAGACAAGGCCGTCGCACAAAAGTAGTGAAAACAGCAGATCTACAAGCACACAACGCCTCGCGGTGCGAGGCGTTGTGTGCTTGTAGATCGGCTGTTTTCACTAGTTTAGTTCATTTCTTTAAATGATAAAAACGAACGGTTTTGGACATACAAGGTTTCCACCCGACAACGACGATATAGTTACTTTTTAACAATGTCTATGTATTCAAACAAATGAACTACATGAAAAAGTGAGCTAAAGCTATTAATGGTGTCTCTCACAGAGACACACTATGATATTTTTACAGGCTGTTGAATTGCGGTATAGACTTTTAAGATGACAATTGAAACCCGGATGTCTAAGTAGATAGGATGTGGTTTTGGGCTTCCCCTTCACTCACTTTTAAATTAATTTGTAACTGTGTGTGTGTGTGTGTGTGTGTAGGATGCAACTCGTATGTCCTCAGCTGGCTGTGTTGGTGAGCTGTGTGCCTTCCTGTCAGAAGAGGAGCTTAAAAGCGTGTTACTTCAGCACATACTGGGTTAGTATTCAAAGTTGGATGCTCTTTCAAAGTTGGAACAAAGTCTCTTCGAAAGAAGAATACATTTCCCACAATGCTTTGCGGGAAGTGGGCGGTTCCACTAGAGGAGGAAGCAGATATGGTATTAGGCCATGTAGTTCTTTTGGAGTTGTCATCGGGTGAAGGCAGAGTACCTGCTGCTTTTTGGTGACACGTAAAATGGATCTACAAGCTCACAGCGTGCCGCCATGCGACACGTTGTGAGCTTGTAGATCTGCTATTTAAAAAAAGTTACTTTAGGCACTTGAAGTACATTCTGATGCCAACGCTAATACTTTTACTCAATACATTTTGAATTCCAGGCTTTTACTTGTTACAAAGTATTTGTATGTTTTTCAGTATTGATACTTTTATTTAAGCAATGAATTTGAGTATTTTTTTCCACCACTGTACATGACAAAAAGCTTACATTTTATTATGAATAGCACATTTAATCAATTGCATCTGTGTAGGCATCACTGTCACTATGTATGACATGTAAAGAAATATTTGTAATATTCATTATTATTGTCGAATGTTTACTGTGACACACACTTAACTTTAGTGTGTGTCTTTAGTGTGTATTTATAATATTATAGTTCTGAAATGGAGGTTTCATGTCACTGCAGTGCAGACAGGCTCTCACAGACTACAAGTGAACACAGCTGTGTGGGATTGCATCATGGCCTTTCTGTCCTATTGGTTGGCAGTTGAACCCTGCCCTTCTGTCTCATCAAGTGCAGCTTGTCTGCCCCCTACTGCTCGCCTACAACTGTCTCTGTGCTTGTTCTAAGCAAGTTGGATGGTGTTCGATGCATGCTCTGTGCAACCACAGAACACCAAAGGACTCGCATCAGACTTCAAACCATGTGACTTCCATCGGGATTGAATTGTGCTGTCTCTGCCCCCCGCCTCCCCCCAGAACTCTGAAAGAACTTTGTGCCTTAATGTCTGTAGCCAGCCTAAGATGTCTCACCATAGTCTCTCTCTCTCCCTCCAACTTCAACCTCAGGTTTATTCTCACATCACATCAGTGTTCATTTTGTGGACTAAGACTAAAAGATTAAAAGACTACAAGATTTCGATATTTTGTCGATAAGACTAGTCTAGACTAAAACAATTTCAGAAGACTAAGACTATTATTTGTGTTATTCAAAAGACTAAGACTAAATCTAAGTCTAAGACTAATGGCTGTACAAATTAACACTGGTATGTAACTGCAAATGAAATTAAAGTCAAATACATATTTTATGTATGGTTTATTTTTGACCAAGTAACAGGCAGTAGAAGACAATGACTTCTTCAGAGTTATGTGGTTATATTTAGCCTAAAAAACTTATCCTAAAAGACAAAGACTAATTAAGTCTAAGACTAATCCCAAAATCCCCCAAAAGACTAAAATGTTTTGATATTTAGTCGACTAAGACTAGACTAGACAAAAACTATTTCAGAAGACTAAGACAGGACTAAGACTAAATGGTGTGTTATTCAAAGACTAAGACTAAATCAAAATTTGCTGAAAAAATGAACACTGCATCAGATTCACATCACGTTTGCAGATGTAAAAGAGTGGGTGAAATTCATCATGTTATTTGCAGTTTCAAAATGTATATTGTAAGATGCAAGAATAGAGAAAGAAACAAAGGAGAAGGTCAGTTACAAGTATAACAGTGATGTTAAAATCCAATTTAAAGCATTCACATACAGAAGTAATGTTGTGTATGTGAAACTATGACAGTTTTCATCAACTCCACTGATTCAATTACCCTTTTTTTACTAGCTGACATTTCGGGTGTGGACTGGATGGTGCGACATGGTCGAAGCATGGCCCTGGCCATCGCTGTCAAGTCGGCTCCTGAGCAGCTGTGTGCGGACGAGTACAGTGATACTGTGAACGATGCCATCCTGGCCAGCGCTACTGCTGACAGAGTAAGGAAATGAAAGGGTTGCATTTTAAAACATACCAAATGATCCAATCTGTATAATTCGAATCACCAAGGACTTTAAATACTTATGATCACTTAATTATACTTTCAACATTGTGCAGCCAATCGATTAGACTAGTTAACATTTTGTAACATGGGATGCGGGACGATGTCTCACACAGAACCCACCAGACACACAAGGGTGCTGCTTCACTTGCATTGTTTCCGACATGCACAGTTTGATCAGAATATGATAAGCTCCATACCTGGAAAGACGAGTCCAGGATGAACATATCTAAATAATATTGAATCATTGAACATTGTTGCCGTTCCAAAACACTACAGAAATTATAGCCCTACCAACCAGGTTTAGAATGGAACATAATCTGTCAAATGTGACTTTCCCTTGTCTGACATATTGTTGATACAGGCTTTGAGGTGTGAATGCTGATAATGACATACTTTCACATCAGCTACTTTATGCAAGCAAGAAATGTGCTCTGAAATAGCTGCTGGTGAGAATAGTCGCGTGCAATAAAGCACGTGTGCAGACACACATCGGGTGACTTCTGGACATAAAACCACATCTAGTCTGCCACTGCACAGGGACATGCTGGGCCCCTGATTCAGCCCCGGGAAAAAGAGTTGGAGAGGCCCTCATTGCGCACTATAGAGAGAGATCTCTCTATAGCGCTGCTGCTACTCAAAGATTTGCCATTTCAGATCATAAGTGACAAGCCAGTGGGCCAATTACATGAGTTATATTTCGTCGTTGTCGGGTGGAAACCTAGTATGTCCAAAACCATTTGTTTTGTATTTATCATTTTAAAAATGATGTGCTTGTAGATCTGCTGTTTTCACTACTTTTGTGTGACGGCCTTGTATGATGAAGTAGGGCTTTGCTTTGCGAAAAAAATGTACAAATTTGAAACTTGGAACGAAGGTCGACATTTTATTTTTAATTTTTTCCTAATGGCCGGCCGGGAATGAACCGGCCGTTCGGGAGTTGTCCCGCTTTTCCCAATGGACAGCACGTCCCTGCTCTGGTGACTTCTGGATGTAAAACCACATCTAGTTTGCCACTGCCCTCTAGGTCTTCCTGTCCATGAGATCATTCTTGCCCAGATAAATTCTCCTCAAGGCTAATAAAGCGGCCTCCTCTTTTGCTGTATTGTACTACTGCTGCTATCCTATATAGTCTGTTATCTCACATGTTGTAGTGAAGTAAAGTAATGTCAATCTTTTTATCCGCTTGTCAGTATGTGCATTTATTGCGCTTGGTAACTGCAGTCGATTTTGCCTCGGTCACTAATGTGTCTTTGTCCCCTGTCCATCCAGATCCCCATTGCCACCAGTGGGATCAGGGCCATGGGCTATCTGATGAGGCATCAGCTCAGGACAGCAGGAAGCAGTGGTGTGTCACAGCGGGTCATTTCACAGTTTGTAAAGGTGAGGCAGGACGAATGTGAACGTAGCTGATGCACCATCGCATTCTTTGAAAATGTGCTTTTTTCTTTCAAATTTGCTGTATTTGTACACATCCATTCTTGTATTAATTGTTGGTAGTCTGTAAGTATATGCATTCATCGTGTGTGTGTGTGTGTGTGTGTGTGTGTGTGTGTGTGTGTGTGTGTGTGTGTGTACACTGTTAATTTATGGTACTTATTCATATAATCACTGTTTATAATTGCTAGATGTAATTTTTTCTTAGATGGTGGACATCTCATGTGGGACAATGTCTAAAATATGTTGGCACTGCCCTCTATAGTAAGGGGATTTTATAAGATATATATTTGACCAATCTGCGAAGTAAATCGTTACCAAGAAATTTCTTCACCAATGTGTTTCTAAAGTTGTGTAATAATGTACTAAAAGGTTGAAATTCAACTCCCGGGGGAAACCTCATGAAAAAAATGATTTGTGTTTGTGTTTATGAGGTTTCCCCTGGGAGTTGAATTTCAACCTTTTAGTAATAATAATTATAATAATGGATTGCATTTTTATAGCGCTTTTCTAAGCAAGCTGCGAACTCAAAGCGCTTACAATGTTCCATTCATTCATACATTGGGACATAGTACATATTATTACACACCTTTAGAAACACATTGGTGAAGAAATTTCTTGGTAACAGATTTTCTTATGTTCCCCTTACTACTAGTTTTTCCTGTCATTGAGATCATTCTTGCCCAGATGACCTCCCCCTCTAATGTGGAGGCATTCTCCCCTGCTGTATTCTGCACCATTCTATAGTGATTATGTACTGTATAGTATCTAGACCACTGGTTCTCAAACTGTTTTGGCTGCAGTAACCCCTTATACTTATTTCTGGAGCCAAGTAACCCCTTCCCCTGACTACAGCATTTTGCTTATAAAATGCACATCAAAAGTCCAGTTCCCATGACAATATGTTCAAAATAAAACAGCATAATGGCAAATTAAACGTTGCTTTCTATTCAATAACGGTTGTACTGGTTTAACAATTTGCAGATTAGCAGGTTCACACAGACTGTCAATGTTTTGTCACAGTAAAATACCAAATACATGTTCCTATTTTCTCCTGTACCCCCATTTGAGAAACACTGATCTAGACTATACTGCATATATCCACCTGTATACTCACTGATGATAAATTGTAAATCCTAGATATTCATTCTTTCATTCACTTGTGATAGATGTACAGTATATTCATATAGTCGTATATTCACTGTGCATTCATATTTATTGATTGACTGTACATTTGTTCGTTCGTTCAAGCGCCCAGTGCAGTTGTTTAGAGCAGGGGTTTTCAAAGTGGGTGACGGGGCACCCTGGGGTGCCGTGACGGCAGTCCAGGGGTGCCTTGAGATAATTTGATAATATTTGGAATTTATTAGGACACTTGAAAAAATATTTAGTATCATTTTAAACTTACAAAGTTATTTTCAGTCAGTTCTAACCAAAATGGCTATTATCTCAACGTTTTCCTCGCAACATAATCACTAAAATATCATCACTCTCGGGTAGAAACGTCATTAACTCCTTGTTTCAAATGTGTACGTCTTTTGTTAAAGCAAAGCCCTGCTTCATCATACAAGACTGTCGCACAAAACTAGTGAAAACAGCCAATCTACAAGCACACAACGCCTCGCATCGCGTGCTTGTAGATCTGCTGTTTTCACTAGTTTAGTACATTTTATAGATGATAAATACAAAACGAACGGTTTTGGACATACAAGGTTTTCACCTGACAACGACGATATGCTATATAAGGTGCTGGGAGTGAAAATTATAATGTAGGGGTGCCTCGGATTAAAAAAAAATATTTATGGGGTGCCCTGAGACAAAAAAAGTTTGGGAACCCCTGGTTTAGAGACAGCAGCTCAGTATTTTATTTGATATTTATTTGGGGTCCAACAGGAAAGCTGTTGGAACCTCATTGTTGTTGTGCAGGTTTTTCACCTGTTGTGGTTTAGCAAATATCTGTCAGATGGTTGTGCGCATTACTTTCACAACAAATATGATCCCAGTCGTCCTGATGGGGGAGCTATAATTTTATGTAAATTGAACTGAACTTGAATTTGGGAAGTCTTAACTTCATACGGTGTCAGGTCTATTAACTCAGAAGTTGCTACAAACATCCACCTATCCTCACTATACAAAATTGCCTCAAAAGCTATATTTCCACTCATTTTAACTTATTGGAAACACGTTTTGTAATTTTCTCCTAAGCCGTAACTTAAGTCAGATTGCTACCTACCTTTCTGTGGATCACTATTGGACCAACATTAACATGCAATTTGTTTTGGAGATTGACTTTTCTTTTTTTCTTCTTTTTTTTTTGCATTTCTTCATTTACCTTCATCTTCTCATAGTTATATTCTTCTGTGCTTGGACCCTGTTAATTGCTGCTATCTTGGTTTGCCTCTACTGTGTTTTACGCTCACTGATGTTGCTGAATTGCCCTCCAGGGATCAATAAACGTTCGTCTCATCTTATTTTACAAGAATCCATGAGCTAAAAATAGTGTCTTTTAATCAATACTGAAGTTGTGGTAATTTGATCCAAAATACAGCTTCACATGAATTTGAGAAGCTGAATTTCCCTCCAGGGATCAATATCTTGTGCGAGCATTTTATTTTCTACATGAAACGACATGAATTGCAGCCCCAAAATAGAATTACCCATGTAGTTTCCAGACGAAGGCTACTTAAGGTGACCCCACCCCACACCAAAGAAATTACAAGAAACTGATGTTAGATTTACTGTCATATGTGTACTTTAAAGTTTCATTTTGACTGACTGGTCATTGTGGTCAAACACTGTAACAATTCATCGATAATTTACAGACTTCCTCTTTGACGTCCACATGAACTTATATGCATTACAGTTTGATACAGTTATTACTTTGTATCTTAAACAAAAATAGCAAAAGATAAAAAAATGTTTTTCCATAAACTGCTAACAAAAAGCTAAAAAAAAAAAAAAAAAGCTTGAAAACCATATATTTTTAATTTCCAGAGTGAGAGAGCATCTCTGACCACTCTGTATCATCACCCCACAGTGTCTTCAGAACCAGTCCAGTGACATTAGGCTGGCGGCGGAGCGGGTGCTCTGGTGGGTATTCAGAGACCCGGCCACACCCTCCCTGGATGCCAACCTGGTCAAGCCCCTGTTGAAGAGTCTGCTGGACAACACCAAGGACAAGAACACCACGGTCCGAGCCCAGAGTGAACACACCATCATCAGCGTGCTTCGACTGCGCCAGGGAGAGGAGACCATGCAGGTGAGAGACGCGCAGAACATTTCACCGTTTCCCTAAACCAGTGGTTCTCAACCTGTGGGTCGGGACCCCCAGAGGGGTCCCCAAATAATTGTGGGGGGGGGGGGTCCCCAGATGATTAACTTAATGTGCAATATTGTTTTAACAGTAAACAAACCAACATAAAGTTTAAGTGCATAGAGGGTATATCCACATTTCTAAAAGTGACAATTCAAGGACTTTTCAATACATCTAAAATGACAAATTATACATTGGCCAAATCTACATGCCGATCTACATGCTCACAACGCCTCGCGTTGCGAGGCATTGTGAGCATGTAGATCTGCTATTTTCACAATAGAACCGTGTTATACAAAATGTAATGCCTCAACTCTTAGTGCTTGTCAGGGTGGGGGGTCCCCTGTTAAAATATGATTATTTTGGGGGTCGCGGCCTGAAAAGGTTGAGAACCACTGTCCCAAACAGTGGGTCGGGGCCAGTGGTGCTTTGGTGTTTTCTTTTCAGGGCGGACGGTCATTTATTGACGTCACGTGCACGTGATCGGCATCTCACCCCTGGCTGTGCGATTATTTGACTGACATGGCAGAATGTTGAAAGATACAAAACTTGAGCAACAGAAGGCCACCACTCAGGGGTGTTAATTGGGTATGGCAGGGGTATGCAGCTGCCATACCCTGGGTCCAGGGGGGAGTATAAAAGTTACTATTAAATATAAATCCATGAATGTCTCTTTGTCTATCTGTGCTGATTATTATGTTGTTAAATTACATTAAAATAACTACAAATGCAAAATTTAACACACTTTAACAAGGTATTATAATTATATTCACCACACTTTTATTCTCCCCATATTGACAAAGTGGTATATTCACAGGTTCCACAGGTCAGCTGCACAGGTGCAATTCATTATTGTTAATTGTGGCACTTTTACTAACATGCCAAGTTTAGCTGCACTTGAACAACTTTTCTAGGCTGCCATATCCAGCCCAAGAAACTGTAGAAACAGGGGAAAAAAATTGAATGTACTTCTTAAAATAAATGTATCATGCCTGTTGCTAAGGTATGGCAACATGACTTGTGTCTTGCGCGCGAAGGCGCGCGTGCAAGACACCAGTCATGTTGCCATACCTTAGCTTTTTCTGAACTGACGCCACTGCCACCACTCATGATGGCACTCGATGTGTTGAGAAATATGCATTTCTTTGACGTTCATTTCATATTAAATAATGTCATACTTTGTTTTTCAGGGTGTCACGGCCATCCTGGACGCTGCCAGTAACGACCTCCTGTCAGAATGTCACCGCAGATCCCTAAAGAGGATAGCCAGCCTCCCAGATTCCAATGAAGAAATAGATGACACCATCTTAACGTGAAGGGACAGGACTGATCATTGCTCAAATCATTGAAAAAGAACTCCACAGCAAACAACCGAAGCTTGACTGATATGTCATACTGATGTAATACACCATTGTATGAGGACACCCCAGACACACACACACACACACACACACTAAAATAACACATACCCTCATTTTGTCATTTCCTGGACCAAGGAAGAGTTGGATGGTGTCTTTCCTTCATGTTCCTTCCCCAAATTTATCTTTTTCATTTTGTTTTAGTGGCCTGTGAAGTGTGAACCCACGTTCTCACATTTGTTTATTTTATTCTACAGTATATGCAGGTTGTTCTTGCCTAACTTGCAATACAGTCAAAAAACTAATCGGGCCAATTCCGCTTTGACATTTAACTGTATTTCAAGTGTCTCTTATAAATGAATTTGGACATTCACTGACCACATGGTAATGGATGAAAATGTTCAAGTTAAAACTATCCAACTTTAAGTTTTATTTGGCCATTGTGTGTGAGGGTCATTTTGGTGGAAAACAACCTTATGAAAGAAGTTGATATTCTTATTGATTATACGGTTGTGTAAAGGCAATACAAATAAAATAAAAGAAACATGATTTGATCAAGTGTCGTTTGGAATTTTCGGGAACCCTTTGCTCTGGAATGTGGGTGACGTTTCCCCTACAGCAAGTATCTGATATTGCAGAAATAAATCAGTGTAACCGAGACATGGTTTGTTTACACACATAATTGAAAGTCTGGTGCCTTTAACAATGCTGTAAAAAATATACAAATAAAAACAGCTGATTGTCAGGGGGTCAGATGTGTCCCATCAGTTCCAGTGAAGCAGATTAGTTAAGTTGTGTATAAATATTAGCAGGATTAAATCAATTGAATGGAACGGATCCTCGGTCCTGTGGTGTCATGCGTCTGCGCACTGAGCCTGGGCAGAGGCGTCAATTGGGTATGGCAAAGCTATGGCAAGCTGCCATACCTTGGCTACAGGGGGGAAATGATAAAACGGACCATTATCGTGCATGTTGCTAAGGTATGGCGACATGACTGGTGTCTTGCACGCGCGCCCACCAGTCATGTTGCCATACCTTAGCAACAGGCATGATACATTTATCCCCCCCCCCCCCCCCTTTCTAAGGTTTCTTGGGCTGGATATGGCAGCCTGGAATGGTTGTTCAAGTGCAGCTAAACTTGGCATGTCAGTGAACTTGCCACAATTAACAATAATGCATTGGAACCTGGTATATACCATTTTTGTCAAGCTGGGGAGAATACAAGTGTGGAGAATATAATTAAAATACCTTGTTAAAGTGACCATTTTGTTAAAATTTGCATTTGTAGTTATTTTACTGTAATTTAACAACATAACCAGCACAGATAGACAAAGAGACATTCATGGATTTATATTTAAAAGTAACTTTTATTTTCCCCCCCTGGACCCAGGGTATGGCAGCTGCATACCCCTGCCATACCCAATTGACGCCCCTGAATGTTCGCTTTAAAAAATACGTTATCAAAGATTTGCACACACAAAAAAAATGTTGCCATACCTTAGCTCTTTCTGAACTGACGCCGCTGCTGCCTGGGTCGCAGCAGAGTTTGGGTGCAGTCGCAGAGAGAGAAGGAAGCGGAGTTTCCGGCTATTCGCAGCGGACGGAGGAGACGGAGAGGGATTGCTGACGCCGCGAAACAACCCCGAGGAAAGAAAAAAAAAGCCGCCGGCTCGGGGGGCTCTCCTTTCTGCACGCGAGCAACGGGTAGCGGGGTCACTTTTCATTCATATTTAGAGTGAGTTTGTCTATTAACGAGCCGAGGGTTCGGGGGAGAAGAGAAGTCGAGAGGGCGAGCTGAAGCAGAGCGAGCGGCTTTGAAAGGCGGGGAGGTGCGCCACCAGAACCACCGGCATGGCCAGGGACTACGACTACCTCTTCAAGCTGCTCATCATCGGCGACAGCGGTAAGCGAGGGCCGGGGATGCGTGACGGGAAACTGGGCCTCGTTTCGTGTTTTTTAGCGTAGAGAGAGACGGAAACGTTGCTCGCGCTCGCTACAGGACCGAGTGAGCACGATAAACGTTTCCGACATGTTAACTATTATATGGGTTTGATATTTCTCTGTTAGAGGTGAAAAACGGCTGTTATAATTTATGTCCCGTGTGTGCATCGATGTGTGGTGACGGGGCGGAGGTTTGAGCCAGGGCCGGGCATGTCAGCGGATCGGATTCGGGCCGGATGTCGCCTCCTGCACACATCAACACACTTTATGTTATACTTATTTATGGAGCCTGTCGACAAGTGTTCCTCGTCAAAAATGTAATTTAGATTTTCTTTTTCCCCATTTAACAATACCACACTTTTTGTGGAGTGCGACTTTCTACTAGAATAAATCTGTTGTGGACATGATCGCCCATCATCATTGGTATCTTTGTTACTGGCTAATGTGACTACTGTACATACTGAGACTAAAGCTATTCACAAATTACGTGAGTTTTTATGGGTGATGTTATTGGCAGTATGATAGCACAAACACTGAGTTGAAGTTAACCAAAGATTCATCATAAACTTGGCGTCTTGGTGGTAGGTAGCTTCCATTAGCTAGCCAGCATACTTGGAAGTTGGGCTACATAACATTTGGATGCATAGCTATGTAGCTAACGTTGGCCTATACGAAGCTGCACTCACTGAAGTTGTGGGGTGTGTACATAGAATACCGTTCTGTTTCATTCCGTTGCCTTTCCATAAATGAGCTGCAGGCTACATGCAGTGTTGCCAACTCCCCAGTAACGGAAGTAGCTAGTGGCTCTCCCAGAAGTAGCTAGAAGTCGCTAGGGGTGGGGTGCACGCGCGCTGCGCGCACGTGCACACAAAAGCGTGTGCACGTGAACAGATGCGCGTGCACGTTTCTAGGGTAATAATTCGAGTTTTTGTATTTTTTTGCACGCCGGCAGTACCAGTAGAGAGAGAAAGAGATGCGGCGTGCACGTTTGTGTGTCACTGAGGAGAAGGCAAGCAGCAAATGGAGGCTGAGAGAGGGAAAAGGAAGGAAAAATAGGGTTTTATCTATGGCTCCTGTAAACAATATCTGTCTCCAAATCAGCAGAAAAAGTAGCCAGATTTGTCTCTAGAAGCTTTTCACAAATTAAGTCTCTAGTGGGGTCTGGAAAGTAGCTAAATCTAGCGACAAATCCTCTAGGTTGGCAACACTGGCTACATGGTTTAGTAAATTAAGCTAATGATATTGTTATTACCATTAAGTTAAGCTTACCGAAAGCTGCATCTATTGACTGAGGAATGCAGCACTGTAGTTCTTCGTTTGCAGGTTTAGATGGCAAAGAGGGCTATAGTTTAGTAGTCATTGATCAAGTTGATTAAACAGTGCATCACATGATTTTGCATACATGACTGTTCAAGTCATAAGTAACAGTGGGACATGTTTAGCCTGACACTCTCAGACTGAAGTTTAATTTGGTTTCACTCCATTATTAGTGATTCAGGGGCTGGAGCCAGACTAGGACAAGTTTGTTAACTTTTTTGTAGTAGTGTTCTTCAGCTCATCCTGACGAGTAAAGAGGTGTTATTTGTTATTTGTTATTAGTTGTAATGCTATATTAAAAAACAAAACAAAAAAACATAATGCTATTGATCTGTGTTAAGTACAGCACATTATTAGATGCTTTACCTCAATCATAATACATTTGATTCTCCCACATATTTCAAATACTGCCATTACTTTTCACAACACTGAAAATATATTACGGGACTGAAGAGAAGAAACCAAGTGATTAAATGATTTAGGGGTAATTTTCTCCCATTCTTCCTGCGAACAAGTCTTGACAGTACAGTACTACAGGGTCTTCGTTCGTTGTCGCATTTTGTTTGAACATGCACCACACATTCTCTATTGGGGACAGGACGGGACTGCAGGCAGGCCACTACCTGCACCCCCTCCTTCTGCAGCCCTGACTTTGTGATGGTGTGCACAGATTGTGGTTTTGCATTGTCCTGTTGACATTGTTTTTCAAATTGATTATGCTTGGGCACCCTCAGAATGATGTCACCTGAAGGCAGCATATGATGCTGTAAAATGTATGTTTACCTTTTTGCATCACATAAGTGTAAGTTGCCTTTGGCACACAGAGTCTGACACAACCCCATACCATGACAGACCTTGGCTTTTGGACTTGTTGCTGGTAACAGTCTCAATGCTTTCCCTTTTGATTTGTCTGACTGACTGCATGTTTCCAAGGTGTGATGGTCCATCTTAAATGGCTACAAGGCAAGCACAGAAAAGCTTCTTTACATAGTTAACATTATTTGGCACCGTCAAGTCAGTAAAGTTCTTAACTGGCATGTGTGGATGACGTATTACTGTCTGTATTAGTGTTAGACAAAGGTTTGACAAAATAGAGGCCAAATGTGGTTCTCGATCAGTGGTTCTCAACCTTTTCAGGCCGCGACCCCCAAAATAATCATGTTTTAACTGGTTACCCCCCACCCTGACGAGCACTAAGAGTTGAGGCATTACATTTTGTATAACACAGTTCTATTACACGTTCTATTGTGAAAATAGCCGATCTACAGTGAGCCTGTAGATCGGCTATTTTCACACTACCAAATCATGATTACAATTTACAATCCCCTGTTGAGATCAGCTGTTTGGACGTATTTACACGAAATTAGGTTGACAAAACATGCAATATATTTTGCTAGAAATCACTGCTTTCTTTCTTTGAGTATATTTTCCATATACTCTTGCAACCTTGTCTGAGTTGGGTCTGTAGTAATACCCAAACTGCCAATCTGCAGCCAGTACAATGGTATATACCGGTAGTGCAGGTGGGTGTGATGCATAAAATGGAAATGTGATGAGGGCTAAAAGGATTGGTCTTTCTTCTTTACAGGTGAATCTATGACTTTTTAAAAGGGACTCCGCCCGCAATAGATACTCGTTCTGATGGACCGCTTTGTCAGGAAAGATCCTTGTATTCAATTGACCCTCCCGGTCCTGGCAGTACCCCATCAGCTGTCCAGTCACAATAGTGGGCAAGGCAGCACAGCAAGCCATTTACTACCACTCCACACAGGGGCCAGTGTCCCTTCAGCTGCAGCATGCAAGCACTAGTATTTGCTGTGGTACATTGAAATTATTCAGCCAAGATGTTCAAAGCACTGTCTTCTCAGTTCTCATCCCTGAGCTGCAAAATGGGAAACTCATAAGATGGGCAAGGTTAGAATGAAATGACCTTTACCAGTCCTTGGCTTGGTGGGGAACTGAATTTGTCTCCTCAGTCCTTACATAGTTTAAAATTGTCAAGGACATGTCTTGTTGTGCACTGTGCAGTAGTGTGATGGCAGGTTCATTTATGTTAGGGGTGGGCGATATGGTGATAGTTATCGTTGAGGCGATACAATGTCTCCACGATATGCCTTTTCAGAGGTATCGTATATAAATTTGTGATGCATATATGAATGAGTGTGGCAACAACAGAGTATTTCGTTTGGAACAGACCCATCTTGTCTCTTTCTGTCATAGTGGCATTGTCCTGCATCAGATCATGTGTCCCTATCCAAATCAGGTTCTCCAATAGCCTCTTCTGTTTGTTTGTTTTTTGGATGGAGCCTTGTAAAAAAAATCCTGTTTAATCGTTAATTCAGAGATTCATTGCAGAATTTAATTTAAACCTGCATTTTGGTCTAAATCAGTAGTTCTCAAACTTTAAAATGTCAAGGTCTCCACTTAACTCTGACAGTATACAAATCCATTTGGTTTCATTTGTATACTGTCAGAGTTACATACATGTAAAGTTCAATTTAGATCTCCCAAAAGGAACCCAGAGAGTCTTGTTTTTGTCAAGTAACTTGAGAAATAACCATAAAAACCAACGTGAAAAAGAATCGTGATAAAATCGTGTATTGTGATACAGCTTGGAAAAATATCGTGATATTGTATTTTTTCATATCGCCCACCCCTAATTTAGGTTAAGATAAACAATGCAGTTTTGTATTTAATGCAATTAGTCTAATCTCTAATGTCAGAATTTTGCAAGAATGATATGATGACCTGAATGTGGGTGGGCCATACAGGTCACAAGCGGCTCTTGAATAGACAAGATATTGATCAGCAGTCTGATAATCAGAACACAAGAAGAAGGGTTGTTATAGCTAAAATCCTGTCCTCTGTTAGGAATTCTAATGTGTGTGACCGCTTAAATCACACAGCTTCAGAAAATAAAAATGGCAGCCAGGGATTGTTATGTCACCAAATAACAAATAGGCTAACTGAAAACCACAATGGTGGGTAATTATGTTCACTCTTCTGCTTTGAAGTTTCTGAGTTATTGTCTCTAAAAAAACGCAATAGTGTGTGGACCGCTGAAATGGGAGAGCT
Source organism: Nannobrachium achirus (assembly GCF_963921795.1). Classification (NCBI taxonomy): domain Eukaryota; kingdom Metazoa; phylum Chordata; class Actinopteri; order Myctophiformes; family Myctophidae; genus Nannobrachium; species Nannobrachium achirus. The sequence goes on from NC_137832.1 coordinate 17,221,502, forward strand.
TCCATGTTAGGCCCAAAGAGTTTGGTTACAAAACAGGAAGGCTTACTATACTCTGCAGAATCATTGTTAATCTAAATTGGAAAAAATTAAATATATCCATGGTTAAATACTTAATCGTTGTATTAACATTACATTGCCTGACCTTTATCTTCCCAAACCCCTGGGAAATAAAAGTTGCACTCTTGAGAATTAAATGTTCAGAACACAGAACTATTGACATTTCTGTGCCAAATATTACTCTGAATAAGAAGCATTTCTGTGGATATATGTATATGCCGGGTGTCTGTAATTTGTAAGGAAATTCCATTACTTCAACCCGATCATCTGAATACTTTTTTGACACACTTTCTGAAGCCTCGGACCTAGATAAACAAAGTTCAGCTGTCACATAAAGTTAAGTTCATTCTTGGTCTTGGGCTAGCCTTGACTGGTACTTTCAGCCTTTTTAAATCTTTTTCAAACTTGCTGGTATACTCTGTGATTTAATTTTGGACCCCAGCAAGTAGGCTACTGTATAATACACAGTACATAAACATATTATGTTTATACAGTGAGTTAAATTAACACGCAGGACTTGACTGTAGCAACATTTTTGTTGTGTAGCTACCAACACAATTCTTATTGTCCACAACCACTACTTTAGCTTTGTGCTCACGTGGTTATGCTGTCAGTTAAGCATGTAAACAAAAACTCACTGGAAAACTGCCAGCGTTTCTGGTGCGTAATTTGTTTAAACAAGACAAACCAAAGCAATACGACATTAGTTTTCCTAACATCTTTGTCATGAGATAGGGATGAGGCCGAATATTCGGCACCGAAAATTTTCGGCCGAAAATGGCTAAAAATGCATTTTCGGTTTTCGGCTGGATAGCTTTTAAAACCGAATAGTTGAGCACCGAATAGTGTGAAGGACAGGGGTCTAGTTGGGGTCCTCAATAGGCGGACCGCAGTCCATGTCCGGACCGCGGCGCACCTCCGTCCGGACCGCGGCACATTTCTGAGAAATCTCCGCATAGTTGTATCTGACGATCGGACTGACTGTGTGTGATGTGATGTGATGTTTGTGTGTGCGTGGGTGTGTATGTGCTCATTCGCTCAAACACATACACAGGCTCACAAGACACACCCCTACGCCAATTTGCAAGCCCACAAAGCGTCGCGGGTGCAACGTGCTGTGGGCTTGTAGATCAAAGGTTTTCCTTCCCTCCGAGTCCGACGCAGTCTGCTCTCCATGCTGCTCCCTCCTCCCCTCCCCTCTTCACACACTCATGCCGCTCGCTGCCTTAAAAAAGTTGCTAAAACCTCTTGGAAACCATTGCTCCCACTGGATTAATAACTTAGAGATCTTCTACCTTTGGCTGTTCAATTGGAGAGGACAACAGCAACACATTAATATCCACGATGTAAGGCTCCAACTGCTTGCATTAGACGAGAAATGGTCGCGAAACTCGCGATGCGTGATGATGCGTCTTTAACAATGTGATGTGTCGTCGCATATTATTGCCAGCTATCCTAGGCTGTGTTAGGTTAATAACTATGACTCGTTGACCCTGATTTGACTGGTCATTTGACATAGTCAATCAGCACAGTCTGGCTTGTGCAGTACGTGTGTCAACTAACTGAATGTCAAGTAATCCTCTCCCCCTCACGCTAAGTTCCACTTTATTTTCCATTCTGAACGACAAGCCTAATATTGCATTTATGCTCTTTAGTTTCCAATAATTAAACTATAAGCCAGTGTTTTATTGCTACACAATAAATGTAAATAATGTAGCCTACTCTACATGCATAAATAATTATCCATTCATCCATCCATCCATCTTCAACCGCTTATCCAGCATCGGGTAGCAGGGGTAACAGTTCCAACTGAGATTTCCAAAGTTCCAAATAATAATAATAATAATTAAAATAAACAATTCTAATGATTATAATAAACATACATACATACAGTACATACTGTATAAATGTATCCGCCTTATTTCGCCTTCGCCTTTTTTTCGGACCCGGACCTGTTTCAAAAAAATATTTCTGGACCTTCAAGATTTGTATTTGAGGACCCCTGGGCCCTAGATCATTTTGCAACATACAGTATGTGCATTTGTTGTTGAAGGCCTGGCTGTTACAGCCCTTGTGTTTACAATAGTATTTTGTTGTAGGCCTAGATCATTCTGCAGTTTTAAGCACCTTGTTCTGATGCACTTTTATCTCTGTAGGATACTACAGAAATAGTTGCACTATTTTGACTTTGTTTTATGCTAACATTGCAAAGAGAAAATATTTTATTTTGTTATGTGTGCATTCAAAAGTGAGAAATAAATGTTTTATGGAACCATATGGTGATTATTATTTAAGTTAGGTGTTGCCATAATCAGGTAGCTTTACAACAAAGGTACAGCAATGGTACAAACATTTATTATACAAAATAAATTATATACATGTATTATTCGGCTATTCGGTATTCGGTATTCGGCGGAATGTTTCCAGTATTCGGTATTCGGTTTCGGCCAAGAATTTTGTATTCGGCACATCCCTGAGACAAACAGAGGATTCTGTATGAAAGCTGCATTTTTAAACTGAACCCTTACTTGTCTTTGATTCCCAGGAGTGGGGAAGAGCAGTCTCCTACTGCGGTTCGCAGACAACACATTTTCAGGTAAGTGATTCTACTTTAGAGTAACTTTTTGACACTTATGTGGCAAATATTTCACATGTTCAGATTCAGATCTTTTGGGTTTTTTCTCTCTCTATATGTTAAAACTTGATTGTGCGTGTCTCTACGTTTGCAGGTAGTTATATCACCACAATCGGAGTGGATTTCAAGATCCGGACAGTGGAGATCAACGGGGAGAAGGTGAAGCTACAGATCTGGGATACAGCAGGACAGGAGCGCTTCCGAACCATCACCTCCACGTGAGTATTATAGGCAGAACACACACACACACACACACACACACACACACACACACACACACACACACACACACACACACACACACACAGGCACATACTCCACACAGACACACTGGTAGGGCTGTCACAATTATTACATAATCGCGATTATTTTTCATAAGTCATAATCGTTTCCATGTTGAAAAATGTTCATATATTTTGCATCGGGACGTGTTGTGAGCTAGTAGATCGGCTATTTCCACTATCAATGTTCTTTTTTAAGTATAAAGTTGTCAAATATGTCAGTAATTTCTTTGTATATTTAGGTTATGTGTCGTATCTACCATGTACAACTTCAAAGCCTAAAAGCCAAACAGAAATGTAATTGTCAACGACAAAAACAATTAAATCGTTAATCGCAATTATTTGAGAGAACATTAATCGTCATGTAAAATGTCATAATCGTGACAGCTCTACACAGCCCCTCCCACACACTCACATAAAAATGACCTCACTCTGACACGCATGCACACGCCATGCCTTCAATAGCACTATAACACAATAGCACCGACTTTTTGCATCAGCACCTCCATGTTAATTGATTGATTAAATAAAATATGAAAACAGCAAAGGTGCTTGGTGGTCGTGAGACTGGATATTGGTGTAGAAAGCTTTTCATAGACAACCAGAATAACTCGACGCTCTTTTCCAACTGGGTGGAATTCCCCACAGATCCTAATTACAGATCAGTCAGTGGGAGGCTCTTGGTCACATACTGTTACATGATGGCAAGGGGTGTGCCTGTAAGCCTTCTATTAGTCTTATGTGTATTCAATATCGTATTTAACTCTCAAATACCTGGAACGCGCCCGAGTCGCGTTAGATTTTTAACCACTTTAACCATTATTTTATGCTTTAACTATTGAAAAATAGCAGATATACAAGCTCACAGCGCGGCACCGAGTGCCGCGCTGCGAGCTTGTAGATCTGCTATTTTTGAAAAATCATGAAAATGTGTGCAAGTCTTTGAATATCTTTGACCCGATCTTTGACCCGACTTCTAAATCCTTCCTCTAAATCAGCCGTTCTCAAACTTTTTCATGTCAAGGACCCCCGAAATTACATGTATTCGGCCGCGGACCCCCATCTCAAAATATGTTGTTCCAGGGACCCCCCAGAAGAAGAGATTTGAGTTACAAAAGTCTGCTTTGAAAAATATATATTGAAAAATTTGCACACATTTTCACGACTTTTCAAAAATAGCAGATCTACAAGCTCGCAGCGCGGCACTCGGTGCCGCGCTGTGAGCTTGTATATCTGCTATTTTTCAATAGTTAAAGCAGTCAATAATCCTAGGCCTAAATGGGTTAATGTCAGTAGATTGATATATGGCATGAACCAACCACCTGATACAAATATTTCTAGCATTGTTTACTTACTGTTGTTCACTAACATTACTGGTCAAAACGTCTACAAATCCACACATTTTGTCCACCATGCATCCTCAATTCTGGAATTGAGGATGCAGGAATTTTGCACAGCACCAAAATATCATGTATATATTGCTTTCTTCAGCGTTAACACCTGTCCTTTGAATATGCCAGTGATCACCATTGCAATCGTTGTGTTTTTGGAATGATGGTGCAATCGTAGTCCTGTTTATAGAATGATAATTGCAGCCTTGTTGTCACATAATGGTACACAATGGCATGCATGTCTAGGGCTGTCACAATTATTACATAATCGTCTAATGGTGATTATTTGACATAATTGCGATTATTTTTCATAATTGTCATAATCGTTTCCATGTTGAAAAATGTTCATATATTTTTTTTCAGTAAAAAATTGTGGAAATAGCCGATCTACGAGCTTGTAGATCAGCTATTTCCACTATCGATGTTCCTTTTTTAAGTGTAGAGTTGTCAAATATGTCAGTCATTTCTTTGTATATTTAGGTTATGTGCCATATCTGCCATGTGCAACTTCAAAGCCTAAAAGCCAAACAGAAATGTAATTGTCAACGACAAAAACACAATTAAACCGTTAATCACAATTATTTGAGTGACAATTAATCGTCACGTAAAATGTCATAATCGTGACAGTCCTATGCATGTCCTTTCTATACAGTAGAGCAGCGCTGTTCAACCTGTGGCCCGTGGGCCACATGCATCCTTTTTCAGTTACTCTCCAAAACCACTAAGAAACTATTTGTTTCTTGTTTTATAAAAGACGTTTTTGCTATTTTATTTGAAGAAACGTCATCTCATCATTATTCATTTCTTCTTTTTGTTCTTTGAGGTTTGTCCTTACAGATGGAATTGTGTCTGTTTTCTAGTGCGTTTCCTTATTTTTTAGACTACTCATGCAGTGTGTTACAAAATCAGTGTCTAGACTAAATGTCCAAATACAACCGTCATTTTTGTCTTGCGGCCCTCTGACTTTTTGTATTTTTCTGAGTGGCCCCTGAGCCATCTTAAGTTGAGTAGCCCCTACTGATAGAAGACCCATTGAGTTATATTCAAAATATCCTAATACTTTTTTAACCCATGATGACCCACACTAAGTACATTTAGGCAAAAAACAGGGACCTAGAGTTAATAACGTACCAATGCCCCTGACAAAACCTGAAGACAGGCTCCACCTCCCATTAGGGATGGGACGATATGAACATTTCATATCACGATTATTGTGACAAAAGAAATCGCGATTTACGATATTATCACGATAATAAAAATCCATTATCCTGGGGCGGAACATTTGCCAAAAAATAGCTGATCTACAAGCTCGCAACGTGTCACAAAGACATATGATAGAGAGTGAAAAAAAGACTATCAAGTATGTATATTAGAAGTACCTTTTACCAATTAGAGAGGGTTTAAATGGTACCGGATATGCAGCTTGGCAAATAAAGGGTGAATTTAGTGCATGACGGAGGATGATATCACGATAAATTAAAGGAGCTATAGTCAACTTTTTCTTGAAAAACTAACTGCTAAAATAAAAATTATGTTTCAAAAATATTTTATTAGAAAGAAAAGCTTCATATGTGTTTCTTTTAAAAAATGATCACAAAAAGCCGTTGTCAGGCTGACTTTGTTTACATCCCTCTTCTATTCTTTTATATATAACATTTTGTCCCAGCGATCCTCTGTGCTTCAACTGAATCACAGAAAAGAACAATAAAGCACGCACACCCACTCACTAAAAAACAGGTGCTGGGCTGAGGTCAGAATCCATAACGAAAAATAAGGTCCGGACTCTAGGGATGGCCAACGGTTAACCGTTACCGTTTAACCGCTAAGAAATTGGTTACCGGTAAGCACTAATGGTTAATGGTGACCGATGAAAAGTCAATGTGCGTCGCGTGTCACACCAAAAGCCCCGGACATCAATGTCTTTGTAACATCACCCATGCAATTATTCGCCCTGCAGTCACACATTTCTGTGCGGTCACCATTGTCTGTGTAACCATGCATGCATCTGTTCTGTCCGCGACACACACGCTGCTGACAGAGACAACTTCACAAGCTCGTTAAACAAGAAACAGTGATTGGATTTTCCGAAACAGACCCCCGTGAATCCCGTTTTAACTAGTCTTACACGTGTTGTTGACAGGTTTATAGCCGATCTGCAAGCTCAAAACGTGTGGGGGACGGGTGTATTTTCCTTTTTTAATGGGTAAAAATTGCACATTTTTTAACACATTTCCTTAACGGTTACTTCACCGACAAGGCTTAACGGTTATCGCTTAGGAAAATGTCTCCATTTGGCCATCCCTAGTCCACACACTGGATCATGCTCCAAAGCTTAAGGTTTTATTATGGTTCATTTTACACCATTGGACATGACGTTTCAAGCCTATCTGCTCTTCATCCAACTGAATCTCAACACAAATGTAATGCACCAACCCAACACTTGCAATTTGCAAATACTGACTCCTCGTTCTCTAAGCCAGTGGTTCTCAACCTTTTCAGGCCGCGACCCCCAAAGTAATCTGATTTTAACTGGGGACCCCCACCACCCTGACGAGCATTAAGAGTTGAGACATTACATTCCGTAGGCTATAACACGGTTCTATTGCGAAAATAGCAGATCTACATGCTCACGACGCCTCGCAACGCGAGGCGTTGTGAGCATGTAGATCGGCTATTTTCACAATTTCTGCCTCTAATATTTGACAATTTCGCCAATGTTTAATTTGTTATGTTAGAGGCATTAAAAAGTCCTTAAATTGTCACTTTAGAAATGTGCAGATAGCATCTATACACTTAAACTTTATGTTGGTTTGTTTACTGTTGAGTGAGAAAACAATGTTGCACATTAAGTTAATCATCTGGGGCCCCCCCAAAATAATTTAGGGACCCCTCTGGGGGTCCCGACCCACAGGTTGAGAACCACTGCTCTAAGCCAGGTCAAGCTGCTTTCAATCTCACTTAACCTAGCCAGACACTGTAGTCTGCTTGTGAATGTCACAATGCCAATGAGTAAAATTGGACCGTTTACTTGAGGTTTCATGTGCCATTAGTGGAGAGATTGGTAGATAGTCAAAGGGTCTGCTTTGTATGTTGTCCACTTAAATCTTTCTGACCAGCACAAACAGCTAAATTAAAAGGTGTAGCCTTCATCAATGTCAGTATTGTCCTGTTTTCAACTCGGTGTTACCTAATTATTAGCTGGCCAATGGCATTGGTTAGAATGAATGAAGAAAATGAAGGGCTAAATGTTAGGCGTGTAACGATATAGTAACTGAATCGAAAATTTGATTTGTAATGATCTACTATATCGTTTGCAAATGTTGCATGTTTCGTATTTTCTGAAATGTTTAACATTTTAAAACTAAAAAATATGTAGATGATGGAATAGTGATACTATGATAGGACTGACTAAGGGAGTCCGTAGTGTAGACTGTCCACTACCTGAGTACATGTAAGCTATAGTGACTGACTGTCCTCGGTTCTCAACCTGTGGGTCGGGACTCGGGACCCCCCAAATTATTTGGGGGGGCTCCCCAGATGATTAACTTAACGTGCAACATTGTTTCTCACTCAACAGTAAAAAAAAAAAAAAAAACAGCACAAAGTTTAAGTGTATAGAGGGTATATACACATTTCTAAAGTGGACTTTTTAATACTTTTAAAATGACAAATTAAACATTGGCCAAATTGCCAAAATAGCCGATCTACATGCTCACGATGAGCTTGTAGAGCTGCTATTTTGACAATAGAACCATGTTATACAAAATGTAATGCCTCAACTCTTAGTGCTTGTCAGGGTGGGTGGGGGGGTCCCCAGTTAAAATATGATTATTTTAGGGGTCGCGGGCCTCGCCGCCTGAAAAGGTTGAGAACCACTGCTCTACCTGAGCGTATGTAAGTTGTAGACTGTCCTCTACCTGAGTGTACCGCATGTCACCTGTAGACTGCCCTTCTCCTTTGTGTGTGTGTGTGTGTGTGTGTGTGTGTGTGTGTGTGTGTGTGTGTGTGTGTGTGTGTGTGTGTGTGTGTGTGTGTGTGTGTGTGTGTGTGTGTGTGTGTGTGTGTGTGTGTGTGTGTGTGTGTGTGTGTGTGTGTGTGCACCGCTGACTACTGTCACATTCTTTATTTGTACTACCTTGCAAAGTGTCAGCTGGTACATACTAGACTTTGCTGTTTCAATTAGAGTGCAGTTTACACTTACAGGCCAACTACCCATACTTTAATTTCTTGATTTATGTAAATGATTTTAGCTGGTTATTTTCTGTCTTACTGCCACAACACGGTCCTCCTCCTCCTCCTCTTTGCAGTGAAGAATGCTGTCACACAGGCTAGGGCTCAGGGCCCATAGGTTAGCGGCTGCTGTTCTCCTCTCTGTGTGTGTGTGTGTGTGTGTGTGTGAGGAGAACTGCAAGGGAAAGCAAAGCAGCTTCCTGGTGTGACTCGTAGGGCTGTCACGATATGACATTTTACATGATGATTAATTGTCACTCAAATAATTGCGATTAACGATTTAATTGTGTATTTGTCGTTGACAATTACATTTCTGTTTGGCTTTTAGGCTTTGAAGTTGCACATGGCAGATATGACACATAACTTAAATATACAAAGAAATTACTGACATATTTATCAACTTTCAACTTAAAAAATAACATTGATAGTGAAAATAGCCGATCTACAAGCTCACAACGCATCACGATGCGACGCGTTGTGTGCTCACAACGCATCGCGATGCGACGCGTTGTGAGCTTGTAGATCTGCTATTTCCACTATTTCTGAAAATGTTTGTCAATGTATGAACATTTTTCAACATTCACTATTATGACGATAATGACAAAATATTTGCGATTATGTCAAATAATTACGATTAGACGATTATGTAATAATTGTGACAGCCCTAGTGACTCGTCCACTGTTTTACCTTTAAAACCTCTCTTTGATATTTGACGGAGGATGGGCTGAGGCAGCACTTAACACCATTAGGCTGTCACTAGCCAGCCTTTTGAGTTTGGTGCAGACTGATGTTTGAAAGATGAGGTTATTACGGCCATACGCAATCACAGCTATATTATGATGATGGTTGTCAGAGTAGTGAGGACCTGTTCTCCTCAAAGCTGAAATCCTTTCTGAAGCCAGGCTGTCCATGATTTTCTGTCACAATTGTTAGTGTTTTGTAATGTTTTGGGCAACAAATTAAACCACTTTGTGTCTGCTTTTCTTTTACATTGGACACTGTAATGCTTTGATTTAGTGGATTTTCCGTGACTGTTAATATTGTTAATAATACATAATTATATGCCATAATTAAGCAATATTACATGAGAGGGTGTGCTATATCGACATATATCATCATGCCTGCGTTGCCTCAGGAACGAGCCCGAAGGGCGAGCTCCGTTGGCAGCGCAGAAGTGATGTAGTGTAATATTGCGATTATACAACTGTTCGCCCCAATTTTGAACCCAGCTCGTTGCCATACGAACGCTCATTCTTTTACCTTGTCTGATGACTGTAAGCTGATGAGGGGTCGCGCGGGTGTGTACAGTAAAAACATCTCCCGTAATGCTGCTTTCAAATCTCCACCACACGTAAACATTAATGATGTCCAATTCACTTCCTGGCTGTTCTCTGTGGACTTGATCTAGATTATGCATTTCTATGCACTGAACGACGGCAAGCGGAGCAGCTCAATTCACACCTATTCTTTGCATAAGGCTGCACTCTGCCGCCAGCCTGGCTAAAGTACACATATAATTAAAAAAAATTAAAATAAAAATCGTTTGCAAATAATGAATAGGTCTTTTACTATAACATCGCAACGGTAAGCTGCTTTTTGCTGGCACCAGCCCCAATAAATAAATAATAAATCTGGCCGTAGAACTGTTAAGATATTCAATAGAAATGTGATTTATTTTAATGCCACGTTTAGCTACTATGTCCCTGAACTCCACAGTTCAGCCTAGCCGCTAGCATAGTGCTGGCACAGGCAGCCCCGGCAGCTATTTCTTTTGCGATCAGCACAACTGATTTCTTTCATTGATGAGAGCGGTACATAATGCTGAATATAATCACGGTCACATTATTGTTTCAACCAATCAGATGAGATTGCTTCGTCGGAACTACCAGTTGTATAAATGCACATCCTCTGACTACTAGACAACCATTCACTTTTTTTGTTGTCGTTTTAAAATGGTATATATTTTTTTGCAAAAATAAAATTTCTGTTGTAGATTATTCAATTAATCATTTCAACCTGGCTCCTGGTTGTTGTGTAACGGTCCCTCCAGAGTAAAGCCGGACTGCGCAGGCTGATTGTTAATTGTGCTGAAGTAGTGTGGCATGGTGCTTCATTAGGTCTAAGTGAATTTCAGCATAGATATGGCTCACAGAGTGAGAAAGAGCCCTGCATACCTCACTTGGAAACCCCTCCGCCTTCGGTCAGACCAGCTGGGGTTCGTTATAGCTTTATGTCTGTCCCTCTGCTCTGTCCATGTGTCCAATAGTTGCCATATGTTTTTTAGGGTGGACACTAGCCTGCAGTGATGGCGGGGAGGGTGTTCATGCATGTTTTCCTCTACTACTATTGCGTCAATACATTGCCATTAATATCGGTGCGTCTGTTAACATTTCATTGCTGTACATGTAATATGCATAACGTCATGGTACTTATTTCCTTTGTAATTAAAGGAATGGTTATCCAAAGTCTTAAGAGGCCTTATATCACATGTAGTAAGTGACTCTGGGCTTTTTACTCAAAAGCATAATTCATGCACGTTTTATTACCCTGTTTTCATAAGAGTTTTATTACAGATAGGGGAGGGTGTGTGTGTGTGTGTGTGTGTCTGGAAACTGGAGTCTGTTCCCCCATTAGTGAAGCCTGGCCCCTGTTACCCGCTGTGTGTTTGTGGTTCTCCATTCATCTCTGTGTGCAGATGTCCCATCCAGCCCTGTTGCCGGCCGGGTGGCCTATTCCTACTGGACACAGGGTGACGGACTCGGGACAACACTGTATCCCCACGTTGTCATGCCATGCAGAAACACTGAGTGACACACACACCCACACAATAGGCCTGACAAAGCCGTCTTTGTGTGTGTTTGGCTCAGTGCAGCTAGGTTGGGGATGCTCCCTTTTAGGGGCCAGCCTGGTCATTTTTTTTATTTTTTTTTCCTTTTTCAAACTTGGGCTCCAGGTTTGCAGGAGTGTCAGTCTGCTGGCACTTCTTCCCTGTGTGACCGTTCCTCCTTCGTTCTGGGCTTTCTTCCTTGGTCCTGCACACACCGACCGCTGTGATTGGTTGCTCTCTTGCAGGAAACCCATCCCTTCTCTGTGACCACGCCCACTCCAGTTAAACGTTCTTCAAAGCTTTATCACTGTGTGAAATGGTGTCATTCAAATAACCACATTGACATGTATGGTACCTGAATTTTAGGCTGATCTTATATGCCGTTACAATGTATACTTAAAGGCCAAAGAGTGATAATTGCTCGATTTCTTTTGGTTGTTACTGACTAAGGTTTGATGAAGCATCATAGAGTTACCACTTAAAGCAGAAATAAGCAGTTTTCTGCTGACATAAGCAGGAATCATGCAATTGCTTATTTAAAAAAACTAGCCCTTACCCGTTCAAAGATATGAGCTCCGAAATGATGTGCAGTGTGTGGGTTATGGGATGTGCACTGTGCACACAGTATATGAGGGATGGAAAGTAACTTTAACTGGTGCTTGCATGCTAATATGTAGGAGCATCAATGTAAGAAATACCCGTTCCATTTAACGGCTACAGAGATACTGTGTACCGATCTGTATGATTTTTTGACAACATCTGTAACAGGGCCAGAACCCCCCCCCCCCCGCCCGCCCGCCCGCCTGCACACACACACACACACTCCCCCCCCCCCCCCCCCCCCCCCCGTGTGTGTGTGTGTGTGGGTTTGTGTGTGATTGTGCATGGCCTGAACAACAGCGCCCCTCCCTTAACATGTGTGGTCACAAAATGTACTGTAGGCTAAATAGATATAGATACAGCATAAAAATGCTAATATACAGCATACGATTTGTGAAAGTGACAAACGGGCTTCACAGTTATGTCAGGTGTGTTCATATGCTAATGGTGATGCGATTTCAGATCAATTGCTCCAGCCACTGAGGAGAAACGCTGTGACAGACACTCACTCACTCACTCACTCACTCACTCACTCACTCACTCAGACAGACATTCGCAAAATTATAGTATAGATATATATTTTATTCAGGCAGCTAACAATTCTTCCTAAAGAAATGTTGTGTGTGTGTGACACTTCCTGGGGCTACAATCTGCCTCCAAAACTATTATTTTTTATCTGTGAGAAGTTCTGTCATTGGTCGATTAAACTGGGTGCTCATCCAAAATAACAGACCAATCAGGACCGCCTCTTGTTCCTGTTCAGATTGGTTGACATGTCTGTCAATCCTTTTAGCCCCGGTTCGGCTGGTTCATGCACCAATGAGCTGCTAGTGACAGAGCTTCTTACAGATAAAATAATAGTTTTGGAGGTAGACTGCGGCTCCTAGAAGCGCCACAGAGAGTGAGACTAGACCTTTTTAGGGAGCATTGTTAGCCGCCTGAATATAATAAAATAAAAATAAGCAATTGCATGATTCCTGCTTATGTCAGCAGAAAACTGCTTACTTTAATAATCTAATCTAAAGTAAACCTCTTCGAAGTTTGTCTCCCCCTCCTGGGCACCAGTTATACAATGCAGAGGAACAAGGCTGACCCATCTTTTCTGTCTCCATCACACAGATACTACAGGGGAACGCATGGGGTCATAGTGGTTTACGATGTCACGAGTGCTGAATCATTCGTCAATGTAAAACGATGGCTACATGAAATCAACCAGAACTGTGATGACGTGTGCCGAATACTAGGTGAGTGCACCTCCTCCCCTACTGCTGATGCCTGAAAGACTGTGCTATTTAGTGTCACATAACATTTTTACACGCAAGTTATTTAGCTGACTCCCTTATTCAGAGTGAATTATACGAGTGAATGCAGCAGTATGAGCTTAAATTCCTAAATCACCAACAAGTAAGGAGTGCAAGGGCCTGAGCTGCAGAGAATATCTTTGTGACCGAATAAGGATCATGTGAGAGAGCAGTGCTAGGAAAATACATTGGCAGTGAGGGATTCTTTTCTTTTAAACATTCTTAACTCTTAAACCCATTTAGAACGGGTACACATTATTGTGTATTATTATGTTGTGCTTTAATTATTGAAAAATAGCAGATATACAAGCTCACAGCGCGGCACCGAGTGCCGCGCTGCGAGCTTGTAGATCTGCTATTTTTGAAAAATCGTGAAAATTAGAATTTTGACCAGATTCTATAAGTGTCTTTTGAATCCTCCTAAGGTTTTTTGAAAAACCTTTGTTTCTATGTCAGCAATCTGGCCAGCCATCGTCAAAGAAAAGGTCCTTTTCACTTAACTGGAGCTCAGTTAGTCTGTTCGTGAGAGACTACTATGTCAGTGGTTCTCAAACCTTTTCATGTGAAAGACCCCCAAACTGATATTTATTTGGCCACGGACCCCCATCTCAAAATATCTAGTTGTAGGGACCACGCAGAAGCAACATTTAAAAATATTCAAAGATTTGCACACATTTTCACGACTTTTTCAAAAATAGCAGATCTACAAGCTCGCAGCGCGGCACTCGGTGCCGCGCTGTGAGCTTGTATATCTGCTATTTTTCTATAGCTAAAGCATTCAATAATTCTAGACTAAAATGGGTTAACGAGCACATTTGTATGGAGATACTCTGGTGACCTTTCTCAGCTTTCAGTCAGCGCAGCCGCAGTTGCATCAAGCTTTGTCTGACAAATAGCAGTCATGTCAGTGTTATTAATTTGTGCTTAATTTTCTAGTGGGTAACAAGAACGATGACCCCAACTCCAAGGTGGTGGAGACGACTGACGCACAGAAGTTTGCCGAACAGATGGGCATCAACCTGTTTGAGACGAGTGCAAAAGAGAACATCAATGTTGAAGAGGTACGTTCTCCCATTGCTTTGATTCTCCATCTCCTTTGACCTTAATTAGTGAACATTAGGCACTGTAGTCTCTCTCGACAGGGAGACATAATTGCAGAACTGTAACAAAGATGGCGGCCCATCTAGTGTCCAATCCACTGCCTCACATGTATTGATTGGCATTGTCAACCAGTAGGTGTCCTACCTAACACCATGGTTTAAAACCTTCTCTGTGGAAGATTTGGGAGACCACCTCCAACCACTGAACATTTGCTAGTTGTATTTGATTAATATACTCTTTGTTTGTTGATCTTATTGCACACTCAACTATAGTGGTGTCGTTCAGTGAACAGTGTGCAATTTATTGGAAGTCTGTGTTGTACCGCATTTTGTCTGTACTTTGTGTATGCACTATTTTATTCATTGAAATAAGTCCCAGATTGTAGCTTTAAAATTATTTGGATTGTAGTATATTTTATATAATTACGGCATGACTATTTGTTATGCTCAGATTGAGTACATATTGGTAAAATCCTGAATAGATTTTAAATGATTGATGTCTCCATGCCGTGCGTCGAGCCAGTGATGATACTTATGAACGAGAGAAAAGACTGCTGTGTTGTAGTCTAATTTTCAGAAATGACAGTACTTTTACTGTGGGTATGACGGCCTCTCATTGGCGCTCCAGTTGACTTAACGCAGCGTTTCTCAAACTTTCACATTTGAGGCGCCGGCTACACAGAGCTGGATATTTCTGAAGCTAGAAAATGTTTTATGCGTTTGGGGCTTGCAGCCACACGAAGCTGGATATTTCGGCTGCGAAGCTGGATATTTTTTAAACCGGATAAATAAGTGGAGAGATTGAAAAATATCCGATTCACTGGATCTGTGTAGACAGGGAACCCGGATATCTCTGAAGACTTTACTGTGTGTGTGCTTGTTAGACCTAGATATCTTTGTCGTGTGGACCTAGATATATATATGAAATATCCAGCTCCGTGTAGCCTATGCCTTAAGGTCTCCCCTTAACTCTGGCAGTGTACAAATGGAACCAAATTTGGTTCCATTTGTACACCGTCAGAGTTACAGACCTGTACAGGTCAATTTAGACCCCCATAAAGGAACCCACAGAGTCCCTGGAATCCACTTTGAGAACCACTGACTTGACGTGCTTGCTCACCATGCCTTTGTTGGTTTCCCACTTCTCCTCCAGATGTTCAACTGCATCACAGAGCTAGTGCTAAGAGCCAAGAAGGAGGTGCTCGCCAAGCAACAGCAGCAGCAACAGAACGACGTGGTCAAACTCACCAAGAACAGTAAACGAAAGAAAAAGTGCTGCTAGCGAACTCACAAATGCACCACCGCACCACACACCGTTTAAAAAACAAACGAAAAAAAGGCCAGCAGCGTCTTTTTTCTTTTCTTTTCTTTTTTCTTCAAGAGAACAACACACACACATGCGATGGGACTCCATGCATCTAAATTAAGAGCAGACAAGAGATTTAATAAATCCACAATGGAAAAAAATAAAATAAATAAATAAATGAATGGGAAAAAATGGTCCCCTTTGGACAGACAAATCAAGAAGACTTTAAGAGAAAAAAAAATGTACAGATTTTATTAGAAGTCAGATCAAGTTTTATTTGGAAATTCAGCAGACGGGCACTATCGATGAAAGCAAGATCCTCCCTTTGCCAAAGGACGACTGACTGACATTAACGCTCAGATTTCTATATACGTATATGAAATATTCTTACATCCAGTATGTTTCTCCTTCTCATTCCACTTCACAATGGGGACATTACGAGTCACGTGAAAACTCTGCACCTGAAGAGAGGAGGAGTTATATTGCCATTTCAGAGATGGTTGGAACGTGCATCCGATTGAGAAGGGAGGGTTCACAGCCTTTGTACATTTTTCATTTTTGACTTCAGACCAACCTGAAGTTATACCGTGGCCTCATGCCATCAGATCACGAACTTAACATTTTACCTTTTGTTTTGTTTTTTTGTTTTAATTGATGGGGATGGGGGAGGATGTGTATCGCACAGATGATGATGAGGATGTTGATTATCGGTAGGCAAACTTTAGCAACTAATCCAATGGACAGAACTGGTGACTTCTCTTTTTTTTTTGGTCTGTTTTCTATATGTTGCCAAGCTTTCTCCCCCTTCTAACCTCCAGTAACATTGAGCCAACAACCAGTTGTTGTTATTGTCTTTTAAGTGCTGAGCAGAGAGCAGTGAACCACTCGTGAAGATGCTGGGACACCAGATTCTGCGACATCACGCAACCGTTCACTGCAGTCTTACCATGTTTCCAGTTAGCTTTTCAGGTTTTATTCCCCCCCCCCAACTTTTTTTTTTCTTTCTTAAATAATACTGCCAATATTTTTGAAAAAAATACAATAAAAATAAATAAAAACAAGCAATTAGGAGCACCCCTACCCTGCCCTCACCCCCGCCCGACCCCATTGTGGGACTGTTGCCAATAGAAGCCCTCTTGAGTGGAGCATGGAGCTTGTGAAAGTGTGAAGCAAGGGTTCAGAGATGCCCTGCTAAAGTCAGGGTTCCCACGGTCATGACATTTCTGGAAATATTTTGAAATTAGAAAAATATCTTTCCAGTGCTGGAAAAGTTTTGGAATTGATCAAGGGTCCTGGAAGGTCCTGGAAAAAAATAGCTATGCATTGTCTTTGGTGGTTGATTTTGTTAATACCTCTGAAATGACAAATTAAACATTGGCCAAATTGTCAAATATTAGAGGCAGAAATTGTGAAAATAGCCGATCTACATGCCCACAACGCCTCGCAACAATAGAAACGTGTTATACAAAATTCCTCAACTCTTAGTGCTCGTCAGGGTGCCGGGTCCCCAGTTAAAATATGATTATTTCGGGGGTCACAGCCTGAAAAGGTTGAGAACCACTGGCATACACTACCTGTCTTTGGGCATTTCGCATAGGAGTAAGCGACTTGTTATTGAGCTGAATTATTGTTATATAGTCCTGGAAATTGGACAGTTTTGCAAAGGTTTTGGAAATGAATTGGTAAAAATGTGTGGGAACCCTGTAAAGTCCTCAGGGAGGGTCCAGGCCAGGCTTCTCTCTCTCTCCATCTCTCTCCCTCTCCGCATCTCCAACCTCATTCCCCTCTCTCTTCCACCCATCCGGCAAACTCATCTCGACTTGAGTCCTTCACGCCACTCAAGGAGCATTCTTTTCCAAAAAATAAATAAATTGGACTTCATTATCAATGCAGACAGCAGTACAATTGTGGCTGGAAGACATAAGCTTGGACCTTGTAGCTCCTCAAAGGTGACCTATAGACCCATAGCCAATTGTGTTATAAGCCTCTTTTGTGTGTCGAGCATGTAACACTTTGCTTGAAGGGGTACCTACTGTATAAGGTAAATAGCCTGACTTGTGTTTTTGTACTCTTAGAACTGTCAAGAAGCTTGCAGAATAATCTTACCTGTTAACAAATGTTAATGTATGGTGTCAAGTTTATTTTTCTTTCACTTTATCACGATCTTTCTTTTTACCCGTTCAACTGAAGTGTTACCGTACAGTGTTTTTGTCTTGACTTTGCGGGGTTTAACGGAGAGAGTGGCTTTAACCCATTCAGAACGGGTACACATTATTGTGTATCATTATTTTATGCTTTAACTATTGAAAAATAGCAGATATACAAGCTCACAGCGCGGCACCGAGTGCCACGCTGCGAGCTTGTAGATCTGCTATTTTTAAAAAATCGTGAAAACTTGAATTTTGACCTGATTCTATCTTTTGAAAAACTTATGTTTTTATGTCAGCAATCTGGCAAGCCATCGTCAAAGAAAAGGTCCTTTTCACTTAACTGGAGCTCTGTTCTTGAGAGACTACTATGTCAGTGGTTCTCAAACTTTTTCATGTGAAGGACCCCCAAAATTATATTTATTGGCCACGGACCCGCATCTCAAAATATCTAGTTCTAGGGACCACCCAGAAGCAAAATAATTTGAGTTACAATCGTTCGCTTTGAAAATACATATATGCAAAGATTTGCACACATTTTCACGACTTTTTCAAAAATAGCAGATCTACAAGCTTGCAGCGCAGCACTCGGTGCCGTGCTGTGAGCTTGTATATCTGCTAATTTTCACTGGTTAAAGCATTCAAGAATTCTGGGCCTAAATTAAGAAAGGGGGTACTGAGGAGGGGGTTGTCGGGGGCGTAAAGCAGAACTTGGGAGCCTAGATTTGTGGTGTGACTCCCACTCTGCTATGAGGGTCCCACTAGATGCACAGCCAAATGTGTGTGTCTGCAAGGAGGTGAAATAATGCAGAATGTCCGAAAAACAAAACAAAAAAAGGTGCCATTTATATACTGACATTTGTTTGGGAGAACATGTAATAGCAAGAGTTTCTAGATGTCGGCAACGTTTCTCGTTCAAGACACTCTGGAACTTTGACCCTCCGAGCGAGCACATGCCCTGGGTGCTTGTCGAGAATGCAATATGAGGTTGAGAAGGTGCCGCGCGTATGGAGTGACCTCGGAGAGGAGGAGGGGAGGAGGGGGGGGGGGGGGGGGGGGATACAGGGCGGACAACGTGCAAAGCCGTGCCACATCCTGAGGGCCGAAGCAGCGGAGAGACGGCATCAAATCTCGGACTGTATGATTTCTATTCATTATGTGTATGTATATATAAATATATTTGTGTGTTTATATTTCAATATAGAACATACACACATAATTAGCACACATCAAATGTGTTGACATGCCCTGTGTGCTATGATTGAAAACACACCTATTCAGCTGTGGATTGCTGTACACTGGAGAAAAGAGATGTACTATTCATTTTTTCCCTACATGAATTTAATCAATAAACGTTTTAAAAGAAGAAATATTTGACACACAAGGACTGATGTAATTTGTCAATGATTCATAGCTTGGTTGTACTTCATGTTGAACCATGTCGGTATGCATGTGTTCTCATACCAATGAACCAACAGTCTACCCTTGTTGGTTTTAAATAGGCTATCAGTATTTATTTGTTTTATGACAGAGAAGTGACTAAGTTGTTTTCTGTTGTATTAACTAACTAACCCTAACTATTGAAAAATAGCAGATATACAAGCTCACAGCGTGGCACCGAGTGCCGTGCTGCAAGCTTGTAGATCTGCTATTTTTGAAAAATCTTGAAAATTAGAATTTTGACCCGATTCTATAAGTATCTTTTGAATCCTACGATTTTTTGAAAAACCCTATCTTTCTATGACAGCAATCTGGCCAGGTCCTTTTCACTTGAACTGGAGCTCAGTTAGTCTGTTCTTGAGAGACTACTATGTCAGTGGTTCTCAAACCTTTTCATTTGAAGGACCCCCAAAATGATATTTATTTGGCCACAGACCCCCATCTCAAAATATTTAGTTCCAGGGACCACCCAGAGGCAAAATTTGAGTTACAAACGTTCGCTTTGAAAATACATATATTCAAAGATTTGCACACATTTTTACGACTTTTTTTCAAAAATAGCAGATCTACAAGCTCGCAGCGCGGCACTCGGTGCCACGCTGTGAGCTTGTATATCTGCTATTTTTCACTGGTTAAAGCATTCAATAATCCTAGGCCTAAGTGTTCACATACCCAGGTCAACAAGTCCCTTATTCGTCGCCTAGATAGAACATGGGCAGTAATCTGTAATGTCTTTCAGAACTGGAGGTGAGAAGCACAACCAGCTAGTGTTTAATTTGAAGAAAGAGGTATAGCAAGTTAAGAATGATGATAGTCATGGTCTTGTTTTTTTTATCACTTTATTCTTTAACTATTCCAGCCTACTTGACTGTAGGCAAAGAAAACCCAAGTCTTCGGAACTTTTAAGCTCGCCACACCTTAATTAACATAAGCTCTTGTCTAAGCTAAACTAGACAGAAAAGATGGATTTCATATGACACTTGGTGGATGGAGTATAACATTCAATAATCACAGCCATTCCCTTTACATTTATAAAAGTGTTTACTTATATTGCTTTATATTTTTCACTTTGTGAAAAATAGTTTTGCTAAGAATATAAAATCCTTTCCTACAATAATTATTACATGAATATATTCTGTTTTCTGTGAAAGTATCTACATTGCCATGTCATATATATTAGTGCATATAAACGATATGCATATATATATATTTTTTTCTTTTTCTTTTTAATATACATAAGTAGAACCAATGCTGTCCATATTCACTTCAGTCTCTGCCTCTTATTAGGTATGCTGATAGTCGAAGTAACATGATTGAGTCTTGAATCGTTTTTAATTCATTGAGAATGATTACTACCACCTACAGTACGGTACCTATTACCAAAGGTACCTATTATTTGACAGATTTCTGCTAAAATAAAATAGTTGGCAAATAGATGTTGCACCCATATTTATGCTCAGATGGCTGAGGCTGGTGTAAAAAAGGAGTAAGCACCCCCAACATGTCTATTGATTAGTTACTCCCACCATGGAGACTTGAGTTCAATAATGTTTTTGTATTTGTCACATTACTAAGAACAAAAATGTGAATATAGTACATTTACCCCCATTGATTCCGGATGGGGACCCAAATGCATTTGGGTCCCTATCCGGAATCAATGAGGGTACATTTATTGTAATCAAATTATTGTCTTAGGAATGTGACGAAACGCCAAAAATATTATTGAACTCAAGACTCAAGACATGGCATGAGTAATCAAATATATATATATATATATATATATATATATATATATTGGGGGTGAACTACTCCTTTAAGATGAGGTAGCTTGCCCTATAATTGGTCATTGTCTCTTTACTGACGGCCATTCTATTATGGCAGATGGCATAAGATTGATCAGTTTAATATAACTCCATAAGCCTAAAATATATATTTTCAACTTTTATTGGTTACCCTCTTGTATTAATTTGCCACATATTTGAACACGTTTTAAATGATATCCAACTTTACTGATTCTGAATATCATACAAGGGTTTAAAAATGTTAAGGCCCCTGACAAGGAGATGGTAGTGAAGATTGTAATTTACTGTTCAAAGACGGGATGCCAAAGATTCCTACTAAATAGACTAAATTCCCCAAATGGCTGAGAAAACTGTTTGACAAATATTTTGAATTGCTTTAGGCCTGTCCCAACCCAAACAGTTTTTAGTTCAGTGAATGGGTGCACTCATAGGGGGAACAATGACCTCATCAGAAGCAACAACATTGGCACATGAACTGATAGGGGCATGCAGCGGACTCACTCCATGGGAATGCCTGCATTCACCACAACACACTAGTAACAAACAGGGGTGTCACAGGCAGGGGGGAGTGGGACTGGGCCCAAGGTGGAGGGGCCTTAAAGCAGAAATAAGCAGTTTTCTGCTGACATAAGCAGGAATCATGCAATTGCTTATTTTTAAAAATTATTTAAATTTTATTGTATTCAGGCAGCTAACATTGCTTCCTAAAGAAATGTTGTGTGTGTGACACTTCCTGTGGCTACAATCTCCAAAACTATTATTTTTATCTGTGAGAAGTTCTGTCATTGGTCGATTAAACTGGGTGCCCATCCAAAATAACAGACCAATCAGGACCGCCTCTTGTTCTTGTTCAGATTGGTTGACCTGTCTGTCAATCCTTTTAGCCCCGGTCGGCTGGTTCATGCACCAGTGAGCTGCTAATGACAGAGCTTCTTACAGATAAAATAATAGTTTTGAAGGTAGACTGTGGCTCCTAGAAGTGCCACAGAGTCTGAGACTAGATTTTTTAGGGAGCATTGTTAGCCACCTGAATATAATATAATAAAAAATAAAAATAAGCAATTGCATGATTCCTGCTTATGTCAGCAGAAAACTGCTTATTTCTGCTTTAATTATTTTATACTTTAGCTATTGAAAAATAGCAGATCTACAAGCATGGCACCGAGTGCCGTGCTGCAAGCTTGTAGATCTGCTATTTTTGAAAAGTCGTGAGAATGTGTGCAAATACATATCATGTTGGGGGTCCTTCACGTGAAAGAGTTTGAGCACCACTGACATAGAAACATAGGTTTTTCAAAAAACCTTAGAAGGATTTGAAATATTCAAAGACTTGCACACATTTCCAAGATTAAAAAAGAATAGATCTACAAGCTCGCAGCGCGGCACTCGGTGGCGCACTTTGAGCTATTTTTCAATAGTTAAAGCACAAAATAATGCGTTCCCAGTCTAAATGGATTAAACCCCCTCCCCCTATGAAGAACATTCATGGGGGGGGCCCACAGTGAATCCTTGTACCCAGGGCCCAGAGTTTGGTGCGACACCCCTGGTAACAAACAACGTAAAGCCAGGACTTTCACCACCACCACCACAAGAAAGACACGGGAGACAGTCTTGCAAAAACAGGTTTTCATATGGAAAATGATACAGTACAGTCTACAGCATTGTTTGGGCCATGAGTCTGAGAGACGTACAGTATGCATTAACAACACATATGGTTTGTTATTAAACACAGGAAGAGTAGAACACATTTGGACAGAACGTGTGACATGGACACAGAAAACAGTCAACCCGGTAATGGCAAGAGTAGCTGGATCCATATTGTATTCCAAGCATTTTGGAGCAAACCCATATCTTTAACCCAGTTCAGACTGTTTTTTTATTAATTGTCAACTTGAATATTAGCACTAAACAGTCATGTGATGACTAAATCCCTTCAAAAAGACCTAGGGAATGGCCGTTCAGTTTGTTCACGGATTTTCTGTACATAAAACTGAATTTCTATATTTTACATTTTAACCATTTCCTTGATGCTTGTCAAGAATCATGTATAATGCGAAGAATTCCAAGATCTAATGAGTGCCAAGGTCAGCACCATAGTGTCCTCACCTTATTACTGTTACTGAATTTAATTGGACTCAAATGTTCTACCATTGCCCTGCTATTGTTGTGTTCACACCCGTAAAACCATTACTTGCTTCAGGTGTTATTGGAGGCTATAAAAGGGCTGTCAAAACACTGATCTGGGTGAGGAATTCCAGCCAACACACTTGGATTAAATCTGTCTCAAGACTGAGATTCATGAGCCATCTGTGAGACTTTCTCATAAATCATACATTACTTTATTAGTGAATAATTTAAGTGAAAGATAGAAGAGCTCATGATTCGTGAGACAGTACTACTACTGCCTGCCACACCAAATCAAATGAACACCTCGATAATGATAATGTCCTTCCCCTTTTCACACGAGACAATGACACCCACATAACACACAGAAGAAAACAATACACATTATGCAATACGTCAACATTTTTTCTACAAATAAGTACATTTTCATTCAAAAAAGATATTTTCTTTTTTCTTTTTCTTTTTTTTTTTTTGTATAAATATATCGATTTCATCCAAACCTAGTCAACTCTTGTATAGAAAAATCATTCTTTGGGTTCAAGTCCTTGTGAGCAACCCACTGAGATGACGAGAAGACATCACAAGGTTCACTCACTGGTGCACATCATACGCACGCACACCCACCCACCCACGCACGCAAGCATTCAGGTGCATCACATCTGTCGACATGAGTTAAGTATTGTTAATGGAGTCACAGGTATATGTGAGCCTAAATGGAAGCCCCTACAGCAGTGAAATCAAAGTGCCCACTTAAGGTCCAAAGCAATGAGATTGGGAGGTAGACCTTTTGCATCAGTCTTTCATCATCACATCACTCTTCTACCACTGCTAAAAGCAGCTGCATTGACAATATCTTAAAAGAATGTTGTAGTGTATAAGTATATATCAGCAATGCGATAACAAATCAATTCTTGGGACAAAGAGGAGGCTGTGACTCGCCCATTTACCCAAGACCTGGTGCTATATAAGTTTGTCTCCTCTTTTCTCAAGCTGATGTAAACAATTTAGAAGATTTGGTCGTTTAGGAAGATGATTGATTTCATGACGACAATGATTGTAACATGTTTTAAGAAAAGAAAGTAAAGAAAACTGTCAAACGTATGACAAATTGACGGAAATAAAATCCCACCTGATCGGAAGCTACCACTAACCTCAGCTACCCAAAGGTTTATTCAGATATCAGAGATAAACATAAAGCCATGTCACCACAGACCTGAGATAGACGCAACTAAAAAGACAAATAGGCTGGCTTTGATACATTCACTCAATGTAATGGTCCCTTAGTCCTTGTACATTGTATTTAGGGTAAGAACGTGTATGGTGAACATATACCTTGGCCTAGCAATGGTGTCCTGTCATGGAGGGCCAATGTATTCATGTTTTCATTCCACCCAAGGACCACACCAAATCATTTCACGTTCCCCACAGTGTGGATGAAGCCTGTGTAATAATTAGCTAAATTAGCCAGTAGCTATGCCCCTCCCAAAAAGCTTTTGTCCAATGCTGGCTTAGAATAACTTCCTGCTTGCCAAAGCTTGCCATGGCAACAGCCTTGGCAAGCTGCCGGTTGCCAAGCTGGCATTGGACAAAAGCTTTTCGGGGAGGGGCATAGCTACTGGCTAATTAGCTGATGTGGTGAAATGAAAACCTGCATACTCATGGCTCTTAAAGGACAACTTTAGTTTTTTACAAAAAGGGTTCATATAGATTTTTTTTTTAAGATTGTCATTAAAGAATATAAAAGATGAGTGTTAAAATTATTTAATTTACTTCTGTCTATTGTTTTAGAGATTCTTATTTCAGTGGTTGAGGGCATGCGTACAAGTGGCTAAATATGTCAAATTTTACACAGAATAAGCCCATTCCCAAGAAACAACGCAACCTTTCATGGTTGGATGTGACTTATGGGGGCTAGAAGTGTTACTGTAAATAGCAATAAAGAAACTGCAGGCTTATTGTGTTTAAAAAGACATATTTAGCCACTTGTACGCATGCCCCCATGCGTACGCAACTACGCATGCCCCACATTTTAGCGCGGTAAACGCGATAAAACAATAGAACGAAGCAAATGAAAACATTTTAACGCTCACTTTTTCTTTTCTCTATTTACAATCTAAAATATGAACCCTTGTTGTAAAAAAAAACAAAGTTGTCCTTTAAATGGTGCATGACTGGATTCCACCACAGATCTAATGCTGTAAACGTGAACGAGGGTTTAAACAATCTCACAAGTCCTGGGAGTTGACCAGATAAGAGCCGTGAACAACTTGTGTGACTGCCTCGATTTGTATGGCTAGTTTCTCTAACGATGAAACGTTTTGTCAGTCAAGAGTAATAATGATATGGTTCTAATGAACCCAGTCCAAATGACGGGGACAGTGGCATCACGGTATATCCCTGAACGTATGAATAAACCTGAGGGATCCCATCAGAGTTCGCGCTAGCAACACTGGTCCCTATACCCAGAGATTGGTCAGTGTTCCTCAATTCTCCACAGCATATATTCTATAGTTCCTTACAGCGTTCCCCAAAAATATATCTATATTCCATAGACTAATGCCAAGTCACATAGTATATTCTTTCTTTCTTTCATAAGACCATATTCTATAGTTCCTTACAGCATTCCACAAAAATATATCTATATTCCATAGACTAATGCCAAGTCACATAGTACATTCTTTCTTTCTTTTCCTTACAGCATTCCCCAAAAATATATCTATATTCCATAGACTAATGCCAAGTCACATAGTACATTCTTTCTTTCTTTCATAAGACCATACTATTGCTGTGTTCCGTAGTGTCCTATGTTGCATAGAACTGCATTCCATAGCATGGAATGTCCCATAGAACTATGTCTCATACTAGGTCCATAGTAAATCTACTTCCATACCACAGGTCCATACCGCTTGTACACATCCAAGATCTATCTTCCATAGTGATCTTGCTACACCGGAAAATCCTCAGTGTTACTTTAACTCTGACAATTTAAAAATGTAGCCAACGACCATTCTTTTATGAATGTCTCTGTGCATGTTCAATAGAGCAGTGTTCCACAGTTCCGTCCTATTTTCCATAGAACTCCTACCAGGAACCCTGATCCACCATTCTCCTCTCCTCCGATCCGATGGTCCTGCTGTGTTCTGCACATTGTTGCTGTCGGACAGAGACCTTGTATCTCCATATTTATTACTATATCGTCGTTGTCGGGTGAAAACCTTGTATGTCCAAAACCGTTCGTTTTGCATTTTTCATTTTTAAAATGATTTTAAACTAGTGAAAACAGCCGATCTACAAGCACACAACGCCTCGCACCGCGAGGCGTTGTGTGCTTGTAGATCTGCTGTTTTCACTACTTTTGTGCAACAGCCTTGTACGATGAAGCAGGGCTTTACTTTGCAAGAGAACATACAAATTTGAAACTTGGAGGTACGAGGTTTCCACCCGACAACAACGATATATTTTTATGTTTCAAAACGTGTCGCATCACAACGCGTTTTTGAAACAGGTTGAAGGTGGTTACGTTTGAAAGTGGTTAAGCCGGTCTGTGTGTTTATTGAACCAATGAAAAATATAACACGAGCTCGCGACTAAATTATAATTACATTGAATCCATTTGAAAACAAGATATTTTTTTCAAATTCTTGAAAACAGTTTGGGACATACAAGGTTTCCACCCGGCAGCAGCAGCGATATTCAGCGGTCTCTCCCCAGAAGCCTTGGCATAACACAGTGGTTCTCAACCTGTGGGTCGGGACCCCCAGAGGGGTCCCCAAATAATTGTGGGGGGTCCCCACATGATTAACTTAAGGTGCAATATTGTTTTAACAGTAAACAAACCAACATCAAGTTTAAGTGCATAGAGGGTATATCCACATTTCTAAAGTGACAATTCAAGGACTTTTCAATACATCTAAAATGACAAATTATACATTGGCCAAATTGTCAAATATTAGAGGCAGACATTGTGAAAATAGCCGATCTACATGCTCACAACGCCTCGCAAGGCGAGGCGTTGTGAGCATGTAGATCTGCTATTTTCACAATAGAACCGTGTTATACAAAATGTAATGCCTCAACTCTTAGTGCTCGTCTGGGTGGGGGTCCCCAGATAAAATATGATTATTTTGGGGGTCGCGGCCTGAAAAGGCTGAGAACCACTGGCATAACATGCATTCATACAACAGGATTTTGTACACAGTGTTACCTCTACGGAGTTGGCAGTAGATGGTAGCTAGGCACTACAACAGATCCATCTTTTCTGGAGGTAAACTTTGTGACCCTGTTTATTGGAGCTCGTGGTTTGAGAGGGACTAAAGCCAAGTCTCTGGGGATGACTCTCTCTATATCTGTAACCCGTTGTTGCTGTTCACCAATGGGAGAGTGTTTTCTGCTGGTGTTTCAGTCCGAGTGTATCAAAGGGTGCGTTCGGAAATGCGCACCGGTTTTGGTTAGGGTTAGGGTTAGTTTTAGGCATAGTTTTACTGAGGTTAGGGTTAAGGTTGGGTTTAGGCATAATTTTACTGAGGTTATGGTTAGGGTTAGGTTTAGGCACTCACTACACTGAGCACACACCCGGTGCGCATTTCCGAACGCACCCTTTGATACACTCGGACTGAAACACCAGCAGAAAACACTCTCCCGTTCACCAATATCTGTAAGGGAAGGAGTGATGGACAGGCTAAAGTGCAAAATGACTCGTCTGAAACTCATTTGCCCCCCTCCCACTGTCCGTAAGTGCATTTCTTTTCCCATCTTTGGCTGTGTTGCTACCCCTGTACTCGCTTTGACATCATCTCTCCATTCATCTCTCTCCTCTCGTCTCATTTGCCGTCACGTGTGTGTGTGTGCGCACATGACTATTCCGGCCGGAGGCCCCTAGTTCTTTTTGAAGAAAGAGAAGAGCTTCTTGTCCCCGTCGGAGATGCGGTGAGCTCGTCTGGAGGACTGACCGGCCCGGTTCCCTGAAGGCGACGACAACGAGTAAGGGGCAGAGCGCCACTCGTCCTGGTGCTTGTCCATTAACTGCTGATCAATCACTCTGTGCATATCATCCTAAGACACGGGAGCGAACGACAGAAACGACAACGTGAATGTGAGAAACGCTACGCCACACGAAAGAAAAGGAAAGAAAGAGATTGAATGTGGAAGGGTATTAGGGATGAGACAGAAAGTTGGAGAACAGAGGGTGATGGATTGGGATGACTGTGGTAGCGGATGGATGGGGCTCGGAGGTGGTTAAAGGAGTAGTTCACCCCCAAAATGACTTTTTTTCTATTGATTACTGACGCCATGGAGAGTTCAACAATACTTTTTTTGTATTTGTCGCATTCTTTAGACAAAACTTTGATTATAGTAAATGTACCCCCATTAATTCCGGATTTGGGTCCCCCATCCGGAATCAATGGGGGTACATTCAGGGGTGTCGCACCAAATTCTGGACCCTGGGTACAAGGATTCACTGCGGGCCCCCCATGAATGTTGTTCATAGAGGGAACTGGGAATGCGGTATTATTATTTTGCGCTTTCACTATTGAAAAATAGCAGATATACAAGCTCACAGCGCGGCACTCGCTTGTAGATCTGCTATGTTTGAAAAATCATGACAATTTCTTTGAATATTTCAAATCCTTCAAAATTGATTGAAAAACCTATGTTTCAATGTCAGTGGTGCTCAAAACTTCTCATGTGAAGGACCCTCAAAATAATATGTATTTGGCCACGGACCCCCATCTCAAAATATTTAGTTACAGCTACCCCTCAGAAGCAAAATTTGAGTTACAAACGTTCGCTTAAAAAATACATATATTCAAATATTTGCACACATTTTCACGACTACAGATCTACAAGCTTGCAGCACGGCACTCAGTGCCGCGCTGTGAACTTGTATATCTGCTATTCTTCAATAGTTAAAGCATAAAATAATGAAGGCCCCTCCACCTTGGGCCCTAGTAACTCAGTCCCACTTCCCCCCCCCCCCCCCCCTTGTGACGCCCCTGGGTACATTTATTGAATTAATTTTTTTTGTCTTAGGAATGCGACAAAAAACTAAACGTATTATTGAACTCAAGTCTCCATGGCGTCAGTAATCAATAGGAAAATAAAGTCATTTTGGGGGGGAACTACTCCTATAATGCACTTGGATGGACAGGTGGCTGGCGTGGGCTTTTTCTCTCCCGAGTCAACTAAACTGCAGCGTGAAATGGCTCTGCATGACGTGGTGGTTATGAGAACGTTATTACGGTAGTTCAGGTTGCAGCGGAGAGACGGCACACCTCGGCTCACCTCTAAGGCAGGAGGGGGGAGGTACCACGGGGGGAGAAAGGGTGGTACGGAAGCTGAGAAAGGCCACTAGATCAGAAACCACAAGAGCCACACAGTAAAGAGCCCTGAGGAGGCAAACTGTAGCCAGGGAAAGAGAGAGAGGACAAGAGCTGCTAGTTACAGGTAAGGAGGGGAAGGGAAGGGAGATATACACACACACAGACATATACATAGGGCTGTCACAATTATTGCGTAATCGTCTAATCGCAATTATTTGACATAATCGCGTTTATTTTTCATAATCATCATAATCGTTTCCAAGTTGAAAAATGTTCATACATTTTTTTTTTAAAGTAAACAATAGTGGAAATAGCAGATCTACAGGCTCACAACGCGTCGCATCGCGACGCGTTGTGAGCTTGTAGATCGGCTATTTCCACTATCAATGTTCTTTTTTAAGTATAAAGTTGTCAAATATGTCATTGATTTCTTTGTATATTTAGGTTATGTGTCATATCTACCATGTGCAACTTCACAAAGCCTAAAAGCCAAACAGAAATGTAATTGTCAACGACAAAAACACAATTAAATCGTTAATCGCAGTCATTTGAGAGAAAATGTATCGTCATGTAAAATGTCATTATCGTGACAGCCCTACATATACACACACTGACTCCTCAGACTACGCATCTAGGCAATATCAAATTAAATCGTTATTAAGAGTTTGTTTTGTTTGTGTAATTGATTCAGTTGTAAGCTGAGTGGCTCAGTGTGCGACTGTACATGTTTTGTTTGGTTAACATAAAAGGCACATCGGACAGTGTTCATAGGGAAGTGAATTAGACATTTCACCAACACATTTCATGCCAGCATGCTACTTAATTGAGAAAATACAATTCATAATGAGTTTATGTTACAGCGTGCATTGTAATTTAGATTTTCTATATTTGTGTGCCTAAGGTAATAATAATGTGACGTTTAGAATATTTGTAAAAGCTTAACCCTTAAGTTCTGTTCGGGTCTGTTTGGTTTAAAAAAAACAATACTAATATACATTTTAACTTAACAAATCATCATCATACATTGACTTTGTCTCAATTCCAAACAATCCAAATGATAGAAATGGTCAAATAAACAGTGAACTTAGAGATGAAGCATCTGGCAAGAGAAAGCGCTGTTCAGTGTGTCCTGCAACAGCAGACAGGAAGACAGACTGCTTGCAGGAGGTGCAAGAAGCTTATATGTGCCTCACATGCAGTCCGTGTTTGTGAAGCATGTGCCTCCTAGTGTATACGTACAAGTGTACATTCATATGTGACATTAATGTGTGTTCCCATGTTCACATGTGTTCAGCTCTTATTTTACATGAATTTCAGCTATCAGTAAAAACGCCTAGCTCTTTCAGTGTTTAATGTGATATAGCAAAGCATAAATGCAAACATTTACCATATATATCATATGAATTGTTTGGAATTGAGACAAAGTTAATGTATGATGATGATTTGTTAAGTTAAAATGTATATAATTGTTGTTTTTTAAACCAATTATCCCCCGGGTCAAAATGACCCACGAACAGAACAAAGGTGAAGTGAATCTGAACAGAACTTAAGGGTTAAGTTGAGCGCCATCTACACAAGTACTGATTTGACAGAGAATGACTACACGATACAGTGTAAACAAGTGTTACAAAATACTTTAGAATTAATTAAGCTATTTGCCAGTTTAAAGCTGGGGTGCCATGATTTTCCCCTCTATAAAACATGATTATCTACTATTATTTATACTAGGAGGAAGAATTTTTCCAAAAAAGTGTACAGAAAGAGTTAAAATTATGTTTGTATGTGGCCACACCCACCAGTTCATTGGTATGCGTGGTTGTCATGGTGGGTGGTGACCCAGCTGAAGTTAGCCACACCCTCATGTGTTGGGTGAATGGTAATTAGGGGAGGGGTTGATTCTATGATGTAATAAGTATGGGTGTTTTTGGAACGGCACGTCTGACCCAGCAGGTGGCATCCTCCAGCTAAAAACCCCAATAAAAAGAGAATGCATAATTGCTCATAACAACCACACCAGGGGGTCTAATGAAGTACTGTCAACCTCCTAGACACATGAAAACTAGAAAAAGTACAAAACTATGGCACCACCTCTTTAAAGGGGCACTCCACCACTTTTCAACCTATCTTCATATAATAGGTGCTCACTAATGTTCATGATAAAATATCACATTTTTTTCCTACTCAGTTTGGGTCTCATAGGAGAGCTGTGGGTGGGTCAAATCCTTCCTACCGGTGACATCATCAATGGGAAATGCAAGCTAATAGAAACTGCAGGCTTTCTATTCTTGAAAAAGTTGCAATGTTAAAGTGGAAGCCATTGTTCTCGTGATAATAAAAATCTTTTTTTCTTTTTTTTTTTCAAAAATATTATTAATTTTTTATTTGTCAAACGATGATGTCACCGGTAGGAAGGATTTGACAGCTCTCCTATGAGACCCAGACTGAATAGATTTTTTTTTTGCTATTTTATTATGAACATTAGTGAGGACCTATTATATGAAGACAGGTTGAAAAGTGGTGAACTACTCCTTTAAGCAACAGTATATGAACTGTCAATATCAGAAACTCTTCTTGTGACGTCTGACCCACCTGCCAGGCCTCCAGCTGCTGTGATAGGTTGAGCTTCTGTTGGATGGCATCCAGGAGCTGGTTGTTCAGAGACATGATGTCCTTCTTACACTTGGTGAGCTCCATCTCCACCGCTTTCTTCCTGTAAGCATGTATTAAAGCATTTAGAACGGGTACACATTATTGTATATCATTATTTTATGCTTTAACTATTGAAAAATAGCAGATATACAAGCTCACAGCGCGGCACCGAGAGTGCCGCGCTGCGAGCTTGTAGATCTGCTATTTTTGAAAAATCGTGAAAATTAGAATTTTGACCCGATTCTAAGTGTCTTTTGAATCCTTCTAAGGTTTTTGGAGCGGTGAAAGCGCTCCCAATGAACAGGTATATCCGTGGGTATGTGGCTGGCTGGCTGGCTGGCTGGCTGGCCCTGTCCGTAGCCTGGGCAATACCTTGAGTGGCCACACACAACACACTAGTTAAAGGAGGGGCGCTGTTTTGTGCAGGCCAGGCACACTCACCACTCACTCACAGGCACAGTTTACACTCACTCACTCACTCACATAGGGTACAGCTGCTCAAATTCACCGCTCCACTTCGAACCGAGGTTTGATTTTTTGAAAAACCTTTGGTTCTATGTCAGCAATCGGTCCAGCCATCGTCAAAGAAAAGGTCCTTTTCACTTAACTGGAGCTCAGTTAGTCTGTTCTTGAGAGACTACTATGTCAGTGGTTCTCAAACCTTTTCATGTGAAGGACCCCCAAACTGATATGTATTTAGCCACGGACCCCCATCTCAAAATATCTAGTTCCAGGGACCACCCAGAAGCAAAATTTGAGTTACAAACATTCGCTTTAAGAATACATTTATTCAAAGATTTGCACACATTTTCACAACTTTTTCAAAGATAGCAGATCTACAAGCTCGCAACGCAGCACTCGGTGCCGCGCTGTGAGCTTGTATATCTCACAACTTTTTCAGTTGTATATCTCACAACTGAAAAATGTCCCCAAGGTGTGATTTGCGAAAACCTGTGAAAGCATTCCCCCCTAAAAGTGCTCTGTCTAAATCAGTCTAAATGTATGTTCCCGTTGATCTACATTCAGCCAACCAGATAAAGAAATCGCAGACTGAGGCTTTAACCTTTGCTTTTATTCAATATCCCAGACAATTAGGGTTTTCTGGAAGATTGAACATTGAATCGATCCCCACTACTTGCTGTCAGGTTGCATTAGAGCCTAGTCTATGTGGTCTATATACCCATAGTCTCGCGTAGCTAGACAACTATTCCACAATCTCCAAATGCTATATAGAGTCTGGAACGGCCGCTCCCGAACGGCGAGTATCGGAAGTAGCCAGTGCTGCACTG
This sequence comes from Nannobrachium achirus, assembly GCF_963921795.1. Classification (NCBI taxonomy): domain Eukaryota; kingdom Metazoa; phylum Chordata; class Actinopteri; order Myctophiformes; family Myctophidae; genus Nannobrachium; species Nannobrachium achirus. The sequence goes on from NC_137832.1 coordinate 17,255,002, forward strand.
AACTGTAGTCCCATTGGAAACATAACAGAAACACAATAGCTCAGACAAAGTCATTCGAGCGGTCTATTCTTGTTACGGGTGTATAGTTTAAGAAAACGTTTGAAAACATCATGGAGATAACACCAATAACACCAGAGAAAGACGAAATAACGCCCCCAGAAATATTGAAAGGAGACATAATGTTTCCAGTAGGACATGTTATTGCTACTGCACCAAGGGAGCGGTTGCGTCACATCCGCTTTATCTCGCACTCATCGTTTCTATTTCCGTTTGCCAGACAGTATGCCGGGAGCATTTACCCAAATCGCGGAGGCAACAGTCTGGCCTCGCGAGACTAATATACCCATAACCACTAGGCCATCGGCGCCACTGTAAATGAGCTATTTTTGCTACTTTTTTAAGACACTCGACAAAGTAGGGCATTCATTTATGAAAAAAACAAAAAAAACATAGCATTTTGAAATACGAAGATACAAGGTTCCTGCCCGACAGCAGCAATATAATAGTGTAGTTCAGGGGTCTTCAATGTTTTCAGGCCAAGGACCCCTTAGTATGAGAGAGAGATGAAGCAGGGACCCCCACAACCTTATCATAATAGATTCCATATAGTTTCATTGTTTGACAGCACAATCATCAGTGTATTTTGGATTCATGTTAATGTGGGTGTTAAGATATTTAACCGCTTGAACCGTCAATACTTAAAAAACTTGACCTTTCACTGTACTTAGTCTTCTCTTTTCCCCCTCCAAAGCTCTTTGCCAAAAATAGCCGATCTACAAGCTCACAACGCCTCGCAGCGCGAGGCGTTGTGAGCTTGTAGATCTGCTATTTTTGGCTAAAGTTCTCCGAATATGGACGCTTTAGGGTTCAAGTAGTTAATATACCAGTAAGACTCCCTAAACAAGTTTCTATCACACAAAGATTTGGAGGACCCCCTGTAGTAACTCTGGGGACCCCCTGTTGAAGACCACTGGTGTAGTTTGAATGAGACACGGGGTTAATTGCTGGATAAATGTTGTACAAGATGAATAATAGCTCTGACATACTTGGTTATGGCATCGTCTCGGTCTCGTATGGCACTCTGGAACTGTTCACTGGGCTCTCGAACCTCAGCCATGGCTCTCGTCCGCTCGCTCTCCTCCTGGACTGAGTGCATCTCCATAGACAACATCGCCATCTGCAGGTCACATAGGGGGATGCTCATAAGACCATACAACCTTTGATCCCATGTGAAAACATATCGTCGTTGTGGGGTGAAAACCTTGTATGTCCAAATCCGTTCGTTTTGCGTTTATTCTTTTAAAAATTATTTAAACTAGTGAAAACAGCCGATCTACAAGCACACAACGCCTCGCGATGCGAGGCGTTGTGTGCTTGTAGATCTGCTGTTTTCACTACTTGTGTGCGAAGGCCTTGTATAATGAAGCAGGGCTTTACTTTGCGAAAGAAAGTACAAATTTGAAACTTGGAGATACGAGGTTTCCACCCGACAACGACGATATTCTAATATTACATTATTTGATCTACTACATTTAATAAATACCCTTTGTTTAGCGATTTTCAAAACGTTCTTTTCATAGAAACAAAGGTCTCATGATTCACTGCCATCCTGGATGGCTTGGTTCGAGGCTTAACATAATTGTTAGAAATGTTTTTGTAAAAGTCTATGGGGAAAATGAATGGGCGATTTTTAAGTGACCCCAGTAAACCACTTCCGCTGCGATGCTCTATACCAGGGGTTCCCAAACTTTTTTGTCTCAGGGCACCCCATAAATATATTTTTAATCCGAGGCACCCCTACATTATAATTTTCACTCCCAGCACCTTATATTTATAGCATATCGTCGGGTGGAAACCTTGTATGTACAAAACCGTTCGTTTTGTATTTATCATCTATAAAATGTACTAAACTAGTGAAAACAGCAGATCTACAAGCACACAACGCCTCAAATCGCGAGGCGTTGTGTGCTTGTAGATCGGCTGTTTTCACTAGTTTTGTCCGACAGTCTTGTATGATGAAGCTTTGCTTTACCAAAAGACGTACACATTTGAAACTTGGAGATACGAGGTTTCTGCCCGACAGTGATTATGTTGCGAGGAAAAAGTTGAGACAATAGCCATTTTGGTTAGAACTGACTGAAAATAACTTTGTATAAAGTTTAAAACGATACTAAATCTTTTTTCAAGTGTCCAAATAAATTCCAAATATTATCAAATGATCTCGCGGCACCCCTGGACTGCCGTCACGGCACCCCATGGTGCCCCGTCACCCACTTTGAAAACCCCTGCTCTATACAAGCTTGCATGTGCGTTCATTCAACAACAGTACCTGGCTGTGCAGTTGTAGCAGCTCGTTCTCACTGTTCCGCGTCTTGTCCTGCTCTGCCTCGTACAGATCTCTGACGTCCCTCAACTCCTCCGACAGCTTCCTCACCTGTTCCTCCAGAGCCTCCTCGTCACTGCGCCGGGAACCCTGCAATACAATACACACACACACACACACACTGAAGCCTAAACACATTTACAAGGTAATTGTATTCATTAATATAGACCAGTGGTTCTCAACCTTTTCAGGCCGGGACCCCCCAAATTATATATATATTTTTTTACTGGGGACCTGCCCTGACTAGCACTAAGAGTGAGGCATTGTATGTATTTTGTACAACACGGTTCTATTGTGAAAATAGCAGATCTACATGCTCACAAGGCGCTGTGAGCATGTAGATCGGCTATTTTCACAATTTCTGCCTCTAATATTTGACAATTTGTCCAATGATTAAATTGTCATTTTAGATGTATTAAAAAGTCCATAAATTGTCACATTAGAAAAATATGCAGATACCCTCTATACACTCAAACTTTATGTTGGTTTGTTTACTGTTGAGTGAGAAAACAATGTTTTATGTTGGTTTGTTTACTGTTGAGTGAGAAAACAATGTTTCATTAAGTTAATCATCTGGGGGGACCCCCCCCCCAAAAAAAAATAATAATTTGGGGACCCCCCTGCGGGTCCCGACCCACAGGTTGAGAACCACTGATATAGACTATCAGATAAATAACCTTATTTTGTGAATATTTACTTCTAAATAACCCAAAATATAAAAGACACAATTCAGTTGTAATGACATAGAATTTAGTCGCAAGTGATTTTTTTACATACTTGCTGAGCGGATCATTCCCTGTGAGAGCAGTACTGTAGTTTGTCATAGATCTGTGTAAAGCATCGACCCATTTTTTTCGGGCTGAAAATGCTTTACTGTCACATGACGAGAAAATGCTGTACTGTCACTTGACGTAATGAGCCATTATACTACATTTCGTCACTGTCTGGCCAAAACCTCTTAACTCCATTTTTGAGGTTTTAGATTTTTTTTGGCATAAATCAGGGCTATTGAACACCCTTTACATCTGAGTGTTGGTTCAAATAATATTGAACCAATGGAAAGTGAATGGAAAGTAGTAAAAAGTGCTTGGGACAAAACCTCCTAACTCCACACTTTCTGCCAAACCAGCTAACCAGCCACCCGATTGGTCCTCTCTTTTTTTTATAAATATGTGCTATTGAACACCCTTTACGCCTGTGTGTTGGTTAAAATAATACTGAAACCAATGAAAAGTAGTAAAAAGCCCTTCGGTCAAAACCTCCTAACTCCACTTGAGCTCATTTTCCCGAAAATGAACATTTTGGAGTTAGGAGGTTTCGGCCCGACAGGAGAGGTTTCGTTTGTTCAGTACCGTGGACTAAATATTCGAATATTTATATATCTTTAAAAGATATTTAGTTTATAAAGCTTGGCTAGATATGAAGTCATAAGAATGAGTTGTCAATGCCCCTGGTGGATGAATTTGTTAATACCAGGAGTTCTCAAACCTTTTTAGGCTGTGACCCCCAAAATAAACATATTTGAACTGGGGACCCCCACCCTAACAAGCACTTGGAATTGTAGGTATTACATTTAATGTGACTCGCTTCCGCAGATAAATATTCGTTGTGAGAATGTAGATCGGCTATTTTCACAATGTTCGCCTCTTGCTTACTTAATATTTGACAGTTTGGCCAGTCCTGTCGAATATTCGACTATTCGAATACTTTGAGGTCGAATAATTCGAATACTAAAAATCACTATTCGTGAATGCCCTACCGTGGACTCGTTGCCATCCATCAGGTTCTGTGTGAGTCTCCGTAGCTCCAGTAGGCTGGCGTGTAGGCTCCCCGTAGGCACGTCCTTGGCTGAGGACGTGTCAGAGGACTCGTCCATGGAGGAGTCCGTGGACAGGGCAGAGTCTGTGATGTCATTGCCCCGTAGATGGGAACAGAGCGCGCGCACCTCACAGTAAGCCTCCCACAGTTGGAGGCGCAGCTAGACACAGAGGGAGAGAAGGCAATGCCTGATTTTACACTCACGCTGCGACACATTGTGAGCTTGTGGATCGTCTATGTTTGGTGTGTACTGTATACATCAGGCCTTACAGTTGCCTCTAATCAAATGTGCATGTGTATGTACATCAACTCAATTCACTGCGATTGTATTGGTTTCCAATTATCAGGGGATGAGAAGTATATGAAAATATGAATGCAGGACCTAATATTTAAATTAATACAATGTAATTACACTTAAAGGGATATTCCGCTTTTGTGAACACCACAGACAGATTTGAATTTGCTTGATTCAATGTTTAGATATTTGATATTCATTTTATCAGACACTCCCCATCCAGGGCCTGTTCCTATGCAAACCCATTGTAACTTCCAACTCCATTTCAACCATGATAGATTCGTCTAGAAGTCTCTGTTTATGTGTGTATGTATTCAATACTCTAATACTCTAATGCTAGTCTCAAACCCTGCCTAGGACTTCATAGGACTCTTTGTGTGAACAGTAGCATTTACCTGCTCCCTCTCCTGCTCCTGTTCCTCTTGCTCCATGCTCTGTTCTATCTCATAGAGCAGACTAGAGGGATGGGGGGTGAGGCCCTGCAGGCTCTGCTCCTCGCTCAGCTCCTCCAGTCGGGAGCTCAGCTCTCTGTGGGACATCTGGACCTCCTGCAGCTCCAAGTGACTCTGTCTCAACTGAAAGGAAAATTAGTATATACCTTAAGACAGTGTTTCTCAACCAGGGGGGGGTCCCCAAATTATTTTGGGGGGTCCCCAGATGATTAACTTAATGTGCAACATTGTTTTCTATCTCAACAGTATACAAAACAACATAAAGTTTAAGTGTAGAGAGGGTTTATGCACATTTCTAAGGTGACAATTTGAGGACTTTTTACTACCTCTAAAATTACAAATTAAACATTGCATTGGCCAAATTGTCAAATATTAGAGGCAGAAATTGTGGAAAATAGCAGATCTACATGCTCACATGCTCTACAGGCGGTAATGCACGCACGCACGCACGCAAACACACACATGCACACACACAAACACACACACATGCACACACACAAACACACACATGCACACACACAAACACACACATGCACACACACAAACACACACATGCACACACACAAACACACACATGCACACACACAAACACACACATGCACACACACAAACACACACACATGCACACACACAAACACACACATGCACACACACAAACACACACATGCACACACACAAACACACACATGCACACACACAAACACACACATGCACACACACAAACACACACATGCACACACACAAACACACACATGCACACACACAAACACACACATGCACACACACAAACACACACATGCACACACACAAACACACACATGCACACACACAAACACACACATGCACACACACACACACAAACACACACATGCACACACACAAACACACACACATGCACACACACAAACACACACATGCACACACACAAACACACACATGCACACACACAAACACACACATGCACACACACAAACACACACATGCACACACACAAACACACACACACACACACACACACACACTGCTCCTGGGATCTCAACAACCAACGCCTGCCTACAGGCTATGCGAATACGAACGTTCAGTCAGATAACGTACGAATAGATTGACGCAATATTTATTATAGAATGAGTAAACAAGCGCATAACAACAGTCCAGGACAAAAGACAGCAGGAGAACCGACAGACTGAGGCGAGCTTAAGTAGCCCGGCAATTGATCAGCTGACTGCCACGTTGGCGTGTGACGTAAGGACTTGCGTAATAACATGGTAATAAGCATCCGTATGCGCTTACGCAGCGCAGTATGATATTCTCAAGTATATCTGCCTGAACTAAACTCGCAGGCTACGTTATCATATATTGCTTAGAAACACACAGCTGTCCCTTTGGATAACAGAAGCAATGCAGATTATCTATTTGCATGTTGTTTTGTGAACCCAAAAAGTAGGCAAATGTGCAAGGACACGATATCGGTTCACAATATCAGAGCCCTCATTAGGCCTGGGGCCAATTCTGATATCTTCACAAATTGGTACCACCCAAGGTGACCGTACATTTTTGACTTCCTACATGTCTCTAGTTTACATTTTGGTATGATAACCCTTTCTGAGAAGTAGCTTAATTGATGTTATCAGCCGCTAGAGTCGGTCTTCCATCGACTTTCTATACAGGAGGAAAATACCCAGAAAACATTTTTTGTCTGGGTATTTTAGTAGGATGTGAGGGGTCTAACTTGGGGTTTCTCATGATGCTGAATCTATTGCAAGCATTTGTTTTGCACAACAAACATTCCTTGGGCTACAAATGGCCCCAGAAAACGATGGTTTGGTGATGAAAAGTGATGAGTCATCACTTTTCATCAGTTTCATCAGTTTTGTGGGCGTATTCTGGGGCCATTTGTAGCCCAAGGAATGTTTGTGCAAAACAAATGCTTGCAATGGATTCAGCATCATGACAAACCCCTAGTGTGTAAACTAGAGACATGTAGGAAGTCAAAAATGTAAAAAATGTACGGTCACCTTGGGTGGTACCAATTTGTGAAGATATCAGAATTGTCCCCAGGCCTACAGTACACTGTAAAATCCTCTGTGTTAATTTAAGTCGCAGACCTGTAAGGGTCCATTTGTTTCCCAACTATCAATACCAGGACCCCTCCTTTAGAACTAAAGCAGGGGTTTTCAAACTTTTTTGACTCAGGGCACCCCTGTAAATAACCTTTTCATCCACGGCACCCCTGAATTACACTGTTCATTTTTTAAATCTTACATCCTATTGGATAAATATCTGTTTCCATCAGAACTGACTGAAAATAAAATTATACTTGACGTTTAACCACTTGAACCCCAGCATGCCTATTCTGGGGGGAAGGTTCACCAAAAATAGCCGATCTACAAGGTCACAACGCGTCACAACAAGAACTCATCAAGTACAGTGCAAATCAGGTCTGTTTTACTAAGCATAGTGAAGTGATATTGATGAAGTGATATCGAATTCCAAATATTATCAAATGATCTCGCGGCACCCCAGGGTGCCCCCGTCACCCACTTTGAAAACCCCTGTACTAACAGCCAACCTGTGAATCCTTTTCGTGACACCGTTTCTCCAGCACCAGCGTTCTCTCCCGCAACTCGTCCACGGTGTTCTGTAGCAGCTCGTGTTCCTCTAGCATGGCATGCACGCGTTGCTCTAGCTCCATCTTCCGCTCCAGCAGCATCTTAATCTGGCAGGAAAAACCATGGCAGAGGACAGGAGGTTACCCATCGCTATGGCTAAATGAGCTTACGAGGTACAGTCTTTTTCATGCCCTGGCCAGTGAAAAGATAATGATCCAGACATGCAGCTTTGGTCCTACTTATAGCCTTGCAGAGTTGTTGTTCATCTGACTATGGAAAGCTGAAAGTCTTGCACAAGATTAAAGTTACTCCCCTTGGTTAGAAGAATGTTTGTTGCCTAGCACGGGCGGAGCTGGAGGCTGCCACCCTCATATTATGGAATGTCCTTGCGATAAGTTAGCTTTCAAACGGAACCTGATATCAGTTTTTGCTCATTCCTGTGTTGTCCTTTAACTGAAGGCCGGCGCTTAAGTTTCAACAACCCCGTCACATTTCTCATGACTGGCGGAATTGTTTTCCATTCGTCTTCGTAGCCTGCCAGGCTGCGCAGCGATTTCCCCATTAAAACAAACATCAGTTGGTTGTTCATTTTTTATCCCCGTCGCTTTTGACCTACATCTCATAACCTACTTTACAATGCAGAAGCCTGACATTATGTTCTGCTCAATGGCGTGTATAAGTTACTACATGAGCATCTGCAGGCAGGTTTAGTGTGTCCTCAAGATATTTTTGGTTGACATTGCTGCTGATATGATAGCCTCTGTCTGACAAAGATAGGAGAAAAGCCCATTCGTCATCTCAGTCCTCAGTCATGTTAAGACAAGGCTTTGTAATGGTGGGAGCACCCAGACATTGCAGCATTGGAGCTAAATATAGATAAGAGTGCCATCTTTTTTTCTTTCTTTTTTTTCTCTCCTTCTTCTTGCCCATTTACTGGGCTGGCAATGCAGTCATGGTGTTTTCTTCACGGCTCTGAAGAATAGTGTGATATGATTCATACTGTTTTTGTACATAAACACGTGACTTTGCTTAATGATATCACCACAATATTTCATGCTCCGTTAATCAAGCAAGTTGTTCATGCTCAATCTTAGGAAACAGGGATTGCCACAGGGGGGAGAGAGTATCATTGAGCCCCCCTGCGTCACAAATATTAAAACATTATTAGGTAGCTCGTACTTTTCCTTTATCCAAAATGTATAATTGACAATTACATTCAAAATGATGTCACAGATTTAATAAAAAAGTATGACCAGAAATTTTAAATCTAGAGTATTAGTATACAGTAGGTCTATATCAATTAGGTTTTGTTTCCAAACTAGAAGTCATATAAATGCTTTTACATAAAATTACAGGAACTGACTATTTGCAGTGTGTGTAACATGGAGCAGCACTTTAACTCTAATGAATAAAGTATGAATTTATTTCAATTCATCTATATGCTACATTTGTAAGCCAGAATGGGTTTAATTGATGTTTAAAAAGTGTTGGTGCAATCCTTGTTTCTTTATTTTCTGAGAAGTTGCATGCAGCATGCATTCAGACTAATGCACAGTATTAAAACACACATACACACTCACTTCTAGCCCTTGCTGCTCCACCCAACAGGAGTTCAAAAGAGAGAATGCAGGGGGGAGAAGGGAGTGATAGAGAAGAGAGGAAGTTGACTAATCTCTGAACAGACCATGGAAAATTCACTGGAATAGGAGAATGATTTCTTACTGCCAATTATATGTTGCATATAGTAACAACAACTATTTCACTTTCATAGAAGCAGAACTGCCTCTTGCCAAGTGGACCACATTCCTGTGTGTAGTGTTAGAAATACGATTTTCACATTAGGCATTTCACATTTGGCCGATCTACAAGCTCACAACACGTCTTTGATGCTATACATTGTGAGCTTGTAGATCTGCCATTTTCAAACCATTTTAGAAATCTTGGAAATACTTTTTTTTTTACAACACGAACTGCATGACATGTACATGTTTGAGAACCACTGCTTGAGAAAACACTGAAATATCAAGTTAAAGACTATATAGGTTGCTGTATACTGTTATTAAATGTCTTGTAAGTTCTATAAATTGCTCTCAACCAATCATAGAAACAGCAGTCAGTCAGTCAGTCAGTCAGTCAGTCAGTCAGTCAACCAGTGGTGTAAAGTAACTAAGTACATTTACTTAATTAAGTACTGTACTTAAGTACCATTTTGAGGCATTTGTACTTTACTTGAGTATGTCCTATTTCCAATACTTTTACTTCTACCCCACTACATCTCGGATCCAATTAATGTACTTTTACTCCACTACATTTATTTGAAAACTTTAGTTACTAGTTACTTTGCAGACATAAATTATAATATTATAAAATATACATAAACCACTTTAGCCCTATTTTATCCACAACTTTCCCAACATCCCATCGTGCATTGCGCAGAATGTGCAGGCAGCTTCCGGCGCCGCAGCTGAGAGTGATCTACAAGCTCACAGCGGTTGCATCTACGATGCAACGTGAGCTTGTATGTCTGCTGTTAACCGGAAGTGTCCCACAAATAATGCTACAGTAAATTCTCGCGGAAACAGGTGGATACCTTGGCTGTTTGAAAATAGCCGCTCTACAAGCTCACAACGCGTCGCATCGCGACGCGTTGTGAGCTTGTAGATCTGCTATTTTCAAACATTTTGTACTTTTTACTTTTGGTACTTTAAGTACATTTTGATGCCAACACTTTCATACTTTTACTCAAGTACATTTTGAATTCTGGACATTTACTTGTAACGGAGTTACAGTGCAGTAGTACTTTTTCCACCACTGGTATACTGTTATTAAATGTCTTGCAAGTTCTATAAATTGCTCTCAACCAATCATACAAACGTCAGTCAGTCAGTCAACCAAGCATCAGTGACAGTATGGTTACATTCTCAGGATGTGTGTGTCTCACCTCGGCCTGGAGGCTCTCTAGTTGCGTCACATGCTGGCTGGTGGACACACTCTTCTCCCTGAAGTCATCCCGTAATGAATGGACCTGAGTGGACAGCTGCCTCTCCACCTCTGCAGCCTGTACCAACAACACAGAGGGAGAGAGAGGAAGAGATACAAGATGAGAACATGAGAAAAGGAGACCACATGGATTACGTGTTAGAGTGACACAGGGAGAGTGAAGAACGCAGAAGAAAAAAAACTAAGCTTCTATGTACTGTACATATAGTTGCTGCTCTTGATAATACATTTTTATTTGCATAGCGCCTTTCATACAAAAAGGACAATTATTTTAAGGAAGAAACCCTAATTTAAAAGAACAAAACAGGGGGAGGGGGGCAGCAAAAATTCTTAAAGCACATAAGTTAAATGGAAATAAAATTCATTCAAATTATGATTTTTATAATGTTTTTTTTTGTTTTTTTTGTTTTTAGAAATTGTGCTATAGGAAGACTAGGTAAAAACAGAGCCTGCTTCACTAATCTAGTAGGTAATGTAATTTGGGAGAATAATTGAAGAAGGCTGCCTCTGCACCCTACTTTTGGGTAGGGTTATGCAAGCCTGCAGTAGAGGGCTCCTGAAGGAACATAAAACAACCGAGTTTGTGATGTAGGCGGCCGGCCGGCCCTAACCCGTTGAGAGTTTTATCAACAGTACAAGGACTTTAAAATCGATTCTGGAAGAGACAGGGAGCCAGTGTAGTCTAGCTGTGACTGGAGCGATATGTTCTATCTTTTTTTGTTTTTGTTATTCAGCATAGTTATGAATAAGCTGCAACCTTGGACATTCCCAACATTTTAGGAAAACCTGTAAAAATGGCATTGCAATAGTCAAACCAACTTGAGATAAAAGCATGAATTGTTTTTTTCAGCATCTTGCCGCGTTAGGAATGGTCATATTTTGGCGATATTTCTGATGAGAAAGAAATGTGTTTTGGTCACTTGATGTGACTTAAAACAAAGCTGAATTACAAGTTGTGGTGACACATTGTGAGGTGAATATTTCTCACCAATTTATTTAGAATCACAAGTACACATACATTTACACATGCATGCACGCAGTGTCACACATTGGCATCAACTCTGAGCGTCTCTGGCTGTGACTTGACGCAGTGTTTAATTATAAGTGACTCACACACCACAATCTGTTCCTGTAAACCAGGGGTCTTCAACAGGGGGTCCGGGACCCCTAGGGGGTCCTCAGAGTTACTTCAGGGGGTCCTCCAAATCTTTGTGTGACAGAAGCTTTTTTTCCCCTTTAACCACTTGAACCCTAGCGTCCATATTCTGAGAACTTTAGCCAAAAATAGCAGATCTACAAGCTCCCAACGCCTCGCAGTGAGCTTGTAGATCGGCTATTTTCTGCAAATAGGTTTGGTGTAGAGGGGAAAAGGTACAAGTTCAAGTACAGAGTGAAAGGTTCAAGTGGTTAAATATCTGAACATACTAATTGACATGAATCCAAAATACACTGATGATTGTGCTGTCAAACGATGAAACTATATGGAATCTATGGGTTGTGGGGGTCCCTGCTTCATCTCTCTCTCTCAACTAAGGGGTCCCTGGCCTGAAAACGTTGAAGACCCCTGCTGTAAACGATTCATTTGATAACTGTTCCTGTGAAGGCCACAGACAGACAGACAGACAGACAGACAGACAGACAACAGACAATAAATAACCCCACATTCATCCACACTTCAGAGCTGATCTCATTGGCTGGTAGGATCAGGCCACTCTTGTCAAACATCTGTGCGCCGACCAAAGAGAGCCCGGCTGACTTGACCTCATTAGCATAACGCTGCGCTCAGGAAAGCTTCCCATTCACATCATCGTTGCTCCCATGGCAACAGAATATGAATCTTCAAAAGCTGACGGTTACTACAGGCCACCGAGGAGAGTCATTACTGTAAATCAGTGGCTTGCAAACTTGTTTTAATTTTCAGGATCCCCATAACTCTTTAGTGTACTTGGAAGCATACACTCTCGAAAGCTACAGACTTATTAGGGTCAATTTGGAACCCCCTCATAGAAGTGTGATTCCAAATTGCACCCACACTCAATCTGGAAGTTATTCTATTTATATTTTTTAGTTCTCCATAAGCCTATCTTCTTTTTTAACTCAACAATAGCTGCAATAGCAGAAAGATGAGGCACCTTAGCATGTTAATTCATTAGAAAGATGAGGCGTATGGATGGATAGAGAGAGATAGACTCCATACTACTCCAGATTATATTATTAAGGTATAGGATTATTATCCCACAAAACTAAATTCTAAACAAAAATGGGGCTCAATGGCATTGGTCCGAAGGTTCATTTGTCCGGATTTGTTAAGAATACTATGCCTAACCCTAACCCTAACCTCAGTAACCCTAACAAAATTTGGACTAATGAACCTTCGGACTAATGAACCTTCGGACTTATGGGCAGTCCCTGAAAATAGTCCATTAGAGAAAGAGGGGAAATAATAACTGTTGAAGGCAGTGTTCAACAAACAGAGGGGTGTTTAAAAGGCTATCTTAACTCATTTGGTGCCAGCGCCCTCTAGGGGCCATAGAATGCCAGGGTATGTCTCATAGGCGAGCGCTTTAGCTTCCAGGACCTCACCTTCCAGGACCTCACGTGCTCACGTTCATGCACGTCATGGAAATGTCCCGGATGATAATGCTAACAGAATGGCTATTCCCATTTTGTCATCTAAAAGATCATTTTTGGGCGATTTCGCCGTAAATAAACCTCGCGCCGCTTCCCTAAAGACACAATCCAGAGATATAAGCCTTCAAAGATGTGGTCTTTCATTGGATTAGGCGGAGATTGGCGATTTCGTTCGCAAATAACGGCCGGACGGGAGGTTGCTAGCTTTCGGCTAGTAGCTAGAAAAATCAGGCCAGGCTTCAGAAGGCCTCTTATCATTTTATTCCATTTCATTAAATATCCCGGACTAGTTCGGGATAGGCACCCTGGAATACGTCGCGCCGCCTACAATGAACATTGGGTGAACATTGGGGGGGGGGGTCTAAACTTTATTTTAAACCATTTTCAATGGAATAAATCGTCGGAGCATCTAGCGTCTCTCGTTGGTGAGCGCTGGGCGAGCCGGGACCACCCCACGTTGCTCCAAGCAGCTCAGGGTAAGTAAAATAGCAAATAAAAAATTGTTTTTGATCCCGAATATCCCGAACTAGTTCGGGATAGGCACTCAAAGAGTTAAATAACTACGTTTATGAACTGAAGTATAAATATAATTGTGTTGCACGTCATCGCCTTGCTATTATGACTGTTCTCATTGCCAGGGTGGTTTAAAAGGCTATCTAAAATAATTAAGAGTGGCAGTCGATCTCGCGTTTATAGTGGAGGACCCCCGCCACTGCAGCGCATATAATCTTTTTTTTTTTCTCCTTTTTTATATTAACCACTTGAACCCTAGCGTCCATATTCTGAGAACTTTAGCTAAAAATAGCAGGTCTACAAGCTCACAACGCCTCACACTGCGATGCGTTATGAGCTTGTAGATCAGCTATTGTCGGCAAAGAGGTTTTGTGTAGAGGGGAAAAAGAGCAGACTAAGTACAGAGTGAAAGGTCAAGTTTATTAAGTATTGACGGTTCAAGTGGTTAAATATCTGAAAACACGACTGATGATTGTGCTGAAACCATATGAATGATGAAACTATTGTGGGGGTCCCTGCTTCATCTCTCTCTCTCAACTAAGGGGTCCTCGGCCTGAAAATGATGAAGACCCCTGCCCTACCTTTTGAGAACCACTGCTGTAATAAATGCCCCAGTATACCACAGGCTGACAAGTTATCGATTAGGGAGCGGGGAACAAAGTCTATTTTCTATATTATGATGAATGACTGCCAGCTGCCACTTTTCTTTGTTTTGTGTTTATGGCTTACTTGTTGTTAGGTCTGTGCTTCGTACAATCAAACATAATCAGTTTATTATCAGTTTTGTCACAGGCTGCCCAAGTTGTGAAAGTTGGGATTGACCTTTCACGACTATGCCCAAAATGTCACCAAGATCATGAGATGTTTTGATGGCATTTGCTTACTTATAGGCTACAGTACAAGTTTAATCCCAAACCTTTTCAGGGCAAAGGATGCTGAAATAGATACCCAGATGGCTATGTTTTTTTCCATAAACTCACAACAACTTGTGGTGGTACTCGTACAGAATTGCAAGACTGCAGGCAGATAGATAACAGCGGCTGAAGTAAGGAAACAATCAAAAGTCACTTTCCGCAAAGCCTGATTGCACCGCAAATAGCAGATCTTTTGCTTGTTCGCCAGTGTTTCCGTAGTCTTGGGTCGCGCGCCCCCCGACGGCCCATATCTTTTCTGTGCCGGGGTCTCGCACCCCCCCAAGTTCACACCTCGACAACTGTGTTAAGCCTATATGCATATCAATAGACCTGTATAGTAGGTGTTGAGCGCCGTTCGCGACACCCCAAACATTGAATCACCATTGCACCACTGTTGTTCGCACTCACGCAGTGTGAGCTAGTGCTATTTTCACACAAGTCTGTCATACGACGTAGAATAAATTAAGCATTATACAGTCTGAAGTCCAAATCAAAGTATCTTTTTCACTATGATTAACAATTGTTACTAATTACTTGCATTGTTACAAAACCTACATACAATTACAATGGTTGTGAGCATATGGATCTGCTATTCTTGAGAAATACACCAAAAAAGGTACATTTTCTTGCAAACACTTTTGTACTTTTACTCAAGTAACATGTAGAATACAGGACTTGTATTTCCATGTTGTGATATTGGTACTTTTACTTAAATCTGAGTACTTCTTCCGCCACTGCTCCAAACTGTGCTATAATATCACTGATTTATTTTCTCTTTAACCACAAACCACAGCCTTGCCTCTGGGTGGCACTGTGAAACACATACAGTACATGAGACCTGCACATACCCAGGATGATAATCTACTTGTGCTTTTCATCTGACAAAGATTTCTCCTTGGGTAAAACTGGTTGTAAGAGTTACATTCTGCAGGGAATCTCTGACCTACAGGGCTATGAAAATGCAGAAGTATTACTCATGTATTAACTGTGGGACTAGTCTTTTCAGTGCTTTTACCCTGTTTGTACAGTACCTGCATTATGTATGATTCTTAGAATTACGTAGCCCAGGGGTCTTCAACGTTTTCAGGCCAAGGACCCCTTATTTGATAGAGAGATGAAACAGGGACCCCCACAACCTTTTCATAGATTCCATATAGTTTAATCGTTTGACAGCAAAATCATCAGTGTATGTTGGATTCATGTCAATTTGTGTTTTCAGATATTTAACCACCGTCAATACTTAAACTTAAACTTGACCTTTCACTCTGTAATTAGACAGCTCTTTTTCCCCTCTTTGCTGAAAATAGCCGATCTACAAGCTCACAACGCCTCGCAGTGCGAGGCGTTGTGAGCTTGTAGATCTGCTATTTTTGGCTGAAGTTCTCAGAATATGGACATTATAGGGTTCAATTGGTTAATATTAAAAAAAAAGAAAAAACATTTCTATCAGTCAAAGATTTGGAGGACCCCCTGTAGTAACTCTGAGGACCCCCTAGGGGTCCCGGACCCCCTGTTGAAGACCCATGACGTAGCCTGTGTGAGTGGTGAGCGGTACAGCTCACCAGAGAGGCGCGATCACAGCTGAATCTGTGATCACAGCTAAAAACTTGTCTGTAAGCACAGCGGAAACTGGGCCAAACAGTTCTGGATGTCTGTTCTTCTTGCTTAGAAGAACAATGCAGATGGCGTCAGATATACAGAAAGTTGACAGTGACAGAAAAATGACTTTCAAAGAGTTCACTGGGTACTGAGTTGTACTGTGGAGAATGGTATGCATGTGCTACTCCAAGGTCAAGCAGGTTAAAGCAAATGCTTTTTAGTTTGTTTACTGACATTTATGTTCCAGATCTGAAGGCTGAGTAATTGTTCCGTTTGCCTTCTGCTTATGATTCAGAGCCATTTGGTATTCAGTCACAATGCTTCATATATATTTAATGGGGGCAGAGTGACACACCACCCACTGGCTTACAGCTGCCGCTGCTGCGGTGACAAAACAAGAGTTGCTTCCATTGTGGCAGAATTTGTGTTTTGAATCTCGAACGCTCCTGGACAGTCAGGGGTGTCGTACCAAATTCCGGGCCCTGGGTACTTTAACTATTGAAAAATAGCAGATCTACAAGCTCACAGCGTGGCACCGAGTGCCGCCCTGCGAGCTTGTAGATCTGCTATTTTTGAAAAATCGTGAAACTTTGTGCAGGTCTTTGAATAATTTCGAATTCTTTGAAGGTTTTTTGAAAAACCTAAGTTTCTATGTCAGTGGTGCTCAAACTGTTTCATGTGAAGGACCCCCAAAATGATATGTATTTGGCCACGGACTCCCATCTCAAAATATTTAGTTCCGGGGACCCCCCAGAAGCAAAATTTGAGTTACAAATCTTTGCTTAAAAAAATACATACATTCAAAGATGTGCACACATTTTCACGACTTTTCAAAAATAGCAGATCTACAAGCTCGCAGCGCGACTGTGAGTTTGTATATCTGCTATTTTTCAATAGCTAAAAGTATAAAATAATTAAGGCCCCTTCTGCCCTGGGCCCTTGTAACTCGGCCCCACTTCCACCCCCTTGTGACGCCCCTGTGGACAGTTTCATGAACTGAAGCAAAACGAGGAGTGTGAAAGTTTACGTGCAACGGTCCAACACTTAGAATAGTCAATCCAAGTTTGTGATATATTCCTGGAATATACACTCTTTAACATATCATCGTTGTCAGGTGGAAACCTTGTATCTCCAAGTTTCAAATTTCTATGTTCTTTTGCAAAGTAAAGCCCTGCTTCATCGCACAAGACAAGGCCGTCACACAAAAGTAGTGAAAACAGCAGATCTACAAGCACACAACGCCTCGCGGTGCGAGACGTTGTGTGCTTGTAGATCGGCTGTTTTCACTAGTTTAAATCATTTTAAAAATGAAAAATGCAAAACAAAAGGTTTTGGACATATAGGGTTTTCACCCGACAACGACGATATGGCTTCATAGTCCTCTCTGCCTTGCCCTTGTATGTGTGATGCAGATGTTGAATGAGTCAAGGGCAATGCAGAGGCTGGTCACTGTGGTAACGTGGCATTTGACCCAGTGGCATACTAAGCCTGACGGATTGAGAACAAGAGGGAGAAAAAAATGGAATGTTAGCCAGACAGTCAGATGTAATCATATTCTCCTTAATCTGAGCGCAACGTCCTCATATCCCACATCGAGCATTAGCAGAGTGACCGCGTGCACGTGTGGCAAGTCGGTCGACTGCAACAAAATCCAGGGCAACAAATGGTAAATGGTGCATTTATATCCAAGGCGTGTTACATAGATTGTGCATTACATTCACCCATTCACACACACATTCATACACCGGTGGCGGAGGAAACCATGCAAGGCACCAACCTACTCACCGGGAGCAATTAGGGGTTCAGAGTCTTGCTCAAGGATCGACATTATCTCAGGGGGAGCCCGGATTCGAACTGGGAACCCTTCGTGCTCTACTAACGGTTTCTCTACACCTGAGCTATGCTGCCCCATAGTACAAAGTACAAAGTACAAGACACATTTGCCATACAGTCTCCATCCATACTAGAGTTCAACTCTGTTTCTCAAGAGAAGAGCAGACACTTGTAATGCATAAATAAAGAACAACTAAGTGAACTAATGCAGCAGTTAGCTGTAGAGATACATCATTTTTATGTTTAGAGTCTTGATCAAAAGCAGTGGTGGAAAAAGTACTCAAATGTTTTACTCAAGTAAAAGTAACAACACTGCAATGTAGAAATACTCTGTAACAAGTAAAAGTCTGGAATTCATAATGTACTTGAGTAAAGGTACGAAAGTGTTGGCATCAAAATGTACTTAAAGTACCAAACGTAAAAGTACAAACGTGTTTGAAAATAGCGTAGGTTAGGTATTAAATTGGCCTAAAGTGGTTAATTTTTGTTTTATAATATTATCATATATATCTGCAAAGTAACTATAGTAACTAAAGTGCTGTAGTAGGTTTTTCACTTGAGAGTTGAGACTACTCGAGTCAGACCCATTTCAGTAAAAAAAAGATTTGTGTCTTTTCTTCTTTTTTTATTGGTGCCCAAATGACTGACATAAGTGGAAAGCCATTTTTTTCTGTCTCCTAGGTAGGGGTGGGCGATATGGAAAAATACAATATCACGATGTTGTTCAAAGTGGTATCACGATACACAATCTTATCGCGATTCTTTTTCATGTTGGTTTTTATGGTTATTTTTCAAGTTACTTAACAGTAAGTACAACCACCTACAAGGTAACAAAAACTAAAAGAAAAAGATCCTTTTGGGAGGTCTAAATTGACCCTTACAGTATACAAATGAAACCAAATGGACCCGTTAGGGTCCATTTGGTTTCATTTGTATACTGTACATTTGTATACTGTCAGAGTTAAGGGGAGACCTTGACATTGTAAAGTTTGAGAACTACTGATTTAGACCAAAATGCAGATTTAAATGAATTCTGCAATGAATCTCTGTATTAACAATCCAACAGAATCTTTTATAAGGCTCCCTCATTGTATCACGATATACCGTAATTGCTGGACTATAAGCCGCACCTGAATATAAGCCGCACCAGCTAAATTTAGAACAAAAAACAAATGTTTACATATATTAGCCGCACCTGACTATAAGCCGCAGGTGTCCTTCCTGCTTCCTGCTAGAGCGCCCCTGGTGGCTGTTAGCTGTAAAAATCTATACATAAATCCTTGTTAAAGACCATTGCAAAACTAACTAACTGGCCGTTAGCTGTAAAAATCTCTATATAAGCCGCACCGTTGTATACGCCGCAGGATTCAAAACATGGGAAAAAAGCTGCGGCTTATAGTCCGGCAATTACGGGTATACGATATCTCTGAAAAGGCATATCGTGGAGACATTGGGTGCGTTCGGAAATGCACACTCAACGCACTGGTGTGCCATGTTGTCGTTCGTTTATTCGGTGCACTTGGTGCACTTGGTGCGTCGTTCGGAAATCCAGTGCGCGGCGCACCGGTGTGCTGAGTGCACGAGATGGGGTTTGACGGTGTGGCAGTGCAGTGTTTTGATTGGTTGGTTTTCATGGCCATGTCTCGAGCCCTTCTCAGCTGTGAACAATGGAGGAAATGACCGCAAAATGCAGCATTTACAGCTTTATTGGTCGTTTGGGCTTGATAGTTTCACACGCATCAACGTGTAAACTAACAGCTGGTATGCCAATGTTATGAATTACATCTCCTTTCAATATCAACGCTACGTTAGCAACTGCTGCTTTTCAGAAAGTTTGGTTGATTGGTTGGCAGTGTTTTGATTGGTTGGTTTTCATGGCCATGTCTCGAGCCCTTCTCAGCTGTGAACAATGGAGGAAATGACCGCAAAATGCAGCATTTACAGCTTTATTGGTCGTTTGGGCTTGATAGTTTCACACGCATCAACGTGTAAACTAACAGCTGGTATGCCAATGTTATGAATTACATCTCCTTTCAATATCAACGCTACGTTAGCAACTGCTGCTTTTCAGAAAGTTTACCTTCAGAGTTCAGAGTGAAAAAGCGCACAGCTGCCTCTCAACTGGTCGTTCGTATATAAGCCACACTGAATGCACTCTCAACATCACCGCCCACTGCACTCACTACACTGAGCACACACCCGGTGCGGGTTTCCGAACGCACCCTATCGTCTCAACGATATTTATCACCATATCGCCCACCCCTGCTCCTAGGCTCTTAACTGCCACCTCAACAGGAAGTAGTTCAATCTCCAAAACAGTTGTCCAATTGACACAAAACTAACCATCTATCCATCTTCTCACTTTGTTTAGAAAAGCGCTGTACAAATAAAATCATTATCCTGCAAATTATGATGTAAGCACAATGTGGTGAAAACCACTCTCTCTACCGATGCCTTTATATTGTCCACAAAGGGCAGAGAAGCATGTGGATTCCAGTAGAGGTAGTAATTACACATCTATCTATAGCTGCACAACATGATGAATGAGACAGGAGGGGCCTGTGGGTGCAGCATAGGTCCAAGTGGTGGAAGAAGTATACAGATTTGAATTATTGAATGCTTTAACCAGTGAAAAAAAGCTCACAGGGCGGCACTGAGTGCCGCGCTGCGAGCTTGTAGATCTGCTATTTTTGAAAAAGTCGTGAAAATGTGTGCAAATCTTTGAATATAGGCCTATGTATTTTCAAAGCGAACGATTGTAACTCAAATTTTGCTTCTGGGTGGTTTATTTTGAGATGGGGGTCCGTGGCCAAATACATATCATTTTGGGGGTCCTTCAAATGAAAAGGTTTGAGAACCACTGACATAGTAGTCTCATAAGAAAAGACTAACTGAGCTCCAGTTAAGTGAAAAGGACCTTTTGACGATGGCTGGCCAGATTGCTGACATAGAAACATAGGTTTTTTTTTTTTTAAATCTGAGAAGGATTCAAAAGACACTTATAGAATCGGGTCACAATTCTAATTTTCACGATTTTTCAAAAATAGCAGATCTACAAGCTCGCACCGCGGCACCCTGTGCCACGTTGTGAGCTTGTATATCTGCTATTTTTTAATACTTAAAGCATAAAATAATGGTTAAAGTGGTGAAAGTCTAAATGGGTTCAAAATATTGAGTGCATGTGTTATGTGTGTTTTTTCATGTTTGTATCGCGCTGGATCCAGGAGCACCATTGACACTTCAACAACACTTTTTTTCCTCTGTGAACACCTGGTGGTCATTCTGCTTTCTTCAGTTTACAGATTTGGGTCCCTGAGATACAAAATGGTATCAAATGGGGGTCCGTGGCCTGATGCGTATCCAACTGGGGGTCCTTGATATGAAAAAAAAGAGGTTGAGAATCGCTGGTCTAAACCTGGTGAAGACACTCTGGGGGGATTGGCAACCCCACCTGGAAAAAGTCTGCATAATAACGAGTCACCCACATGAGAATAGATGCTAGTTAGAGAACCTGCTCACTGTGTGTGTGTGTGTGTGTGTGTGTGTGTGTGTGTGTGTGTGTGTGTGTGTGTGTGTGTGCGTGTGCGTGTGCGTGTGCGTGGGGGAGAGATGACGGGTGGCAGCAGCAGCAGCAGCAGATGCTATCTGGTCCAGAGACAGGATGTGATGTCTGGAGAAATGCACAGGGTCTGTGTCAGGGACGTGCTGGGCCCCTGATTCAGCCCGGGAAAAAGAGTTGGAGAGGCCCTCATTGCACGCTATAGAGAGAGATCTCTCTCTATAGCGCTGCTGCTGCTATTCAAAGATTTGCCATTTCAGATCATGACAAGTGACAAGCCAGTGGGCCAATTACCTGAGTTATATTGTGTTGTTGTCGGGTGGAAACCTTATGTCCAAAACCGTTTGTTTTGTGTTTATCATTTTAAAAATTATTTAAACTAGTGAAAACAGCCGATGCGAGGCGTTGTGTGCTTGTAGATCTGCTGTTTTCACTACTTTTGTGCAAACAGTTGAATTTTTACTTTTGTGCAAACAGTTAAAAATGTTCCTAACTGGACAGGCCGGGAATGAACCGGCCGTTCGGGAGTTGTCCCGCTTTTCCCAATGGCCAGCACGTCCCTGGTCTGTGTGTCCCACACTGGATGGAGCTGGTTGTACAATTAGGTGAGGAGCAGTGGTGGAAGAAGTAATATGACTAAAAGTAGCGATACCACAGTGTAGAAATAGTAAAAGTAGGCTACTGTATTCCAAATTAAAGGAGTAGTTCACCCCCAACATGACTTTTTTTTCTATTGATTACTCACACCATGGAGACTTAAAGCTATACTGTGTAAGTTGCTCAACTAGTGGTCAGAGCTGTATAGCAAACCGCGGTCGCGTCCGCGTCTTTCGGACGTTTTTCGCCGCGGACCGGGCCTCTCGCCACCGCGTCCGCCTGCAGCTCGCCGAGATCTATCTTTAGAGGGGTCCCTGGTTCCTGTGCGTTCAGGCATTCCGGAGAAACGGACTCCTTCACCCGAGAATATGTTGTTGTTATGTTGAGGCAAGCTACTTCCTGAGAAGTCAGCAAGATGCGCCTGTGATTGGCCGGTAGTGTACCATGTGTTTATGATCGGCGATATGATTGGCCAACGTATACACATGATGCAGATGATGTCATTTTGCCGCGAAATTCTCCCCCCCTCACGGCTCATAGAAAACATAAAGAGAAGGCTTTAGAAGCTGAAATTAACGGGGTGGGGGTTCTAAAACTTTAGCGATTTAACAGCTACAATTTTAAGATTTGTTTTATAAAAAAAGTTACATGGTATAACTTTAAGTTCAATAAAATGCATTTGGGTACCCATCCGGAATCAATGGGGGTACATTTATTGTAATCACATTTTTGTCTTAGGAATGCGAGAAAAAACTAAAAATAGTATTGAATTCAAGTCTCCGTGACGTGAGTAATCATTAGGAAAAAAAAGTAATTTTGGTGGGGAACTTCTCCTTTAAGTAACAAGTACAAAAGTATTGCCAGCAACAACATTAAGCAAAATTAGAAGTACTCATTTTTTAATTATATTTCTAAATGTGAAATCCATTCAAAAATAGCAGATTGTTTGAATAAGAAGTAATGTCTGCCTCTGAGATGTAGTGAAGTAGAAATATAAAATAAAAGTAGGCTACCTCCTCGACTATAGTCTGGGATCACTTCACTTTTCGGGCTTGTAACCGGTCTGGAGCGGAAACCACAAAACGTCATGTTGTAGTACTCAAAGGACTACAATTTGGCCGGAACTATCCACCGGAATCAGTTTTAACCCAAAATAATTCCCCTGCGCTCAAGGACATACTTTTAGGGCCTACCTAATAAACTCCTTGATGCGGAGTAGTTTTGCTTTTGAAAAATGTGTTTGGTATATGCATCTTTTAGTCCAACTGTTAGCGACTGGCAAGACTACACTAGGCTACTCCAGCATTTTAAAAGGGATTGGGGAAACAAACGGAGGGAACCAAATCAAAGCGACGCTGCTTCTTCTAGTGGTTTCCGCGCTTTAGGCGGAAACCAAACGGCCTGTTGTGAACGAACACCAGGCTTTCTCTCAGAAAGCCTGGTGGGCGAGGTTACCTCGACTAAGTACAGTAATTGAGTAAATGTGCTTGTCAGTACTGATGTGTACAGTCTCAAGAACTGCTGTGTTAATCCATTCAGAACGGGTACACATTTGTGTATCATTATTTTATGCTTTAACCAGTGAAAAATAGCAGATATACAAGCTCACAGCGCGGCACCGAGTGCCGCACCGAGTGCCGCGCTGCGAGCTTGTAGATCTGCTATTTTTCTAAAATCGTGAAAATTAGAATTTTGACCCGATTCTATAAGTGTCTTTTAAATCCTTCTAAGGTTTTTTGAAAAACCTATGTTTCTATGTCGGCAATCTGGCTATAGCCATCGTCAAAGAAAAGGTCCTTTTCGCTTAACTGGAGCTCAGTTAGTCTGTTCTTGAGAGACCACTATGTCAGTGGTTCTCAAACCTTTTCATGTGAAGGACCCGCACAATCATATGTATTTGGCCACGGACCCCCATCTCAAAATATCTAGTTCCAGGGACCCCCCAGAAGCAAAATTTGAGTTACAAACGTTCGCTTTAAAAATACATATATTCAAAGATTTGCACACATTTTCACGACTTTTTCAAAAATAGCAGATCTACAAGCTCACAGCGCGGCACTCGGTGCCGCGCTGTGAGCTTGTAGATCTGCTATTTTTCACTGGTTAAAGCATTCAATAATTCTAGACCTAAATGAAACAGTATATACAACTCGTCCCAGACACAGCAGGCTTCATGTTATGGACATCAATAATGTTATGCAACACGGATAAGTTCTATTCCAGATTGATGACATTTCTCAAACATAATGAGGCTCCAGTGTAGGGATTTAATGCCAACAGAAGTACAAATGACAGATCAATCAGTCTGAAATCATTATATTTCTGCCAAACTCCGGTATGGTGACCGACCAGGGGCTGCGGTGGACGTCCAATTAACTAAATGCTCGCAGAAACAAAGTTGAACTTTTTGAACTGACCGTTGCCATAAAGCAAGTAGACATTTGTGCTGGAGTCAGTGCATGCACTTCTACACATCTCTGAGCCAGGGGCGGCAATTGGGTATGGCAGGGGTATGCAGCTGCCATACCCTGGGTCCAGGGGGAAAATAAAAGTTACTTTTAAATATAAATCCATGAATGTCTCTTCGTCTATCTGCGCTGGTTATTATGTTGTTAAATTACAGTAAAATAACTACAAATGCAACATTTTACAAAATGGTCACTTTAACAAGGTATTATAATTATATTCTCCTGCACTTGTATTCTCCCCATCTTGACAAAATGGTATATTCCCAGGTTCCGCAGGTCAGCTGCACAGGTGCAATGCATTATTGTTAATTGTGTCATGTTTACTAACATGCCAAGTTTAGCTGCACTTGAACAACCATTCCAGGCTGCCATATCCAGCCCAAGAAACCGTAGAAACCAGTGTAAAAAACTGACAAAACTCGTTTTTTTTTTCAGACATCGTGAAAATAGCCGATCTACATGCTTGTGAGCATGTAGATCGGCTATTTTCACAATAGAACCGTGTTGTACAAAATGTAATGCCTCTTTTCCATGAGGACTCCCATCTTTGCCATACCCTAGCTTTTGCTGAACTGACGCCACTGCATTTGTGCTGGAGTCAGTGCGTGCACTTCTACACATCTCTGAGCATGTGCAGCTATAAGTAATTAGAGAAATTGTTGCTTCACTGTGATCTGATTAGGTCTCAGGAGATGGTGTGTCCTCACACCCCAACAACAAGACACGAATAGACCCGACAAATCAAATCCACACTACATCAGACTAGAGCCCGACGGTCCCGACCGATATATGGATTTGACCAATATGTCAGCCATTATATAACTTTTTTTATGTCATCGGTAATTATGCAACCAAATGCGTCCCGATTGTTTTTACCTTTAATTCTTTGGAAAAATAATTAAAGTTTGTACCTTTAATTCTTTGGAAAATTTTTGGTCTACAATGTTTAATTTTATATTTGTTTTCTTGCTTGTTCATTGTATAATTAAAGTTAAATGTTATTTTTATACGCGGGGAAAAAAGAAATAAACAAATAAACATGAAGCCTAGAACAACCGCACGGGGTATTCAAGACACCCTTAAACCCATTGCCAGCCAAATTAAAATATGAATGTGCGCTTATAACGCCAGGAAATAGCTATATTTTATCATCATGATTACATTATTTTTAAAGCCATGATGATATACCATACCACAAAATGACCACTAGAGTGAGCTCAATACTGTTCAATTCGTGCTTGATCGTCTAAAACCACCATCGGTATGGGCACCGAAACGTATACAGATGCCACACAGAAAGTTTCCGAATCAAAATCCGACCTAGTGAAGCTGCGTAAGGGTCGGATGGTTTGCATTGAGCCTAGCGGCTAGCAGAGGCTAATGTAAACAGGAAGGCCTGGTTTAGCAGTGACGTCATAATCGTATCCTTTTTTTTCACGGTTTACGTGTTGATACCAGGCGAAGGTAAGCTAACCATTTCGCTCCGTCTATTAACCCAAATAAAAGCTTAAACAATGCTTTTATATAAAAGTCGATTAAAGTCGCTTGGCAGGGAAGTCCATAGTGAGATAGTTGATCTGAAAGTCGACTGGCGTCCAAGTTGTTAAGTTGTCACGGCAGGTTCACCTGCAGCCATAGAGCTTCATCAAACAACTGAAACGTGATTAGCCCCCATTAACCACTTTCAACCTCATAGATCTGCCATTTAAAAAATACCAGAGATATAAGCTCACATGGCACCGCGATGTGACGCATCATGAGCTTGTAGATCGGCTATTTTCACTATTTCTGAACATTAAGTGGTCCATTGAGTGAGTATGGAGTACAGCTGTCATGGCTCCTGATTGAATGCATACGGTAAGGCTATTAGAAAGGATTATGGCCTAATCCCCTCAGGGCTACATTTTAGCCTGTGCCGTGCAATTACTTCCTGTGGCGTGGACCTGCCTGTGGCAAGGTCATAGTTGCGTCATCCAATCAGGTTGCCTTGTTAGACAAAGCCTATCCCTTCCTCCCCAGGGGCTGTTCTGCACTGCAGTAATTGCATATGGAGTAATTGCATTGTTTGTTTTTGTGGCAAATCTAAATCGTCAGCCTAAAAGCCTCGCTTTGAAACCCTTGAAAAGCCGAGAATACACTTGCGGCCCCCACCTTCACTTAATGCGGCCTGCAGGTTAATACCGGAATACTGAATATATTATTGATTTCAGCTGTTACAATTCCAAACATGACCTGCTTTAATTCCGGCAGTCTATCTTAGTAGCATAATGACTAATATAGTAGTATTAAATGTAATTTTGTTTTATGTCCAATGTATTTGTATTTAGGTTCATAAAGTTAACATGAGTATATAACTAAATGCGTGTGAAATTAAATCAAAATGTTACATTTCAGGATTCCAATTAAGGAACAACAAAAAATAAGTCAGGATTCCAATTCAAAAGAAGCAAAAACAGCCGATTTACAAGCTCAAAACGCATCGCGCTGCGATGCGTTTTGAGCTTGTAGATCTGCTATTTTTGCTTCTATTGTATGCGATACTAGAATGACAAAGTAGGACGTAGCAATATGCAATGTGGCCCTCTGGAGTGAAGGTGGAAATATAGTGGCCCTCGCCATCATCAAAGTTGCCCACCCCTGATCTAGATTCTCCAGAGAACGTGGCCAATATCTGACGCACATAACTGGTTTCTTTTTCTGCGTCTTCCTAATAAATGTGCATCGGCAGCTGCTACAAGTGTGCGGCTTTACTCTTTTTTTCATTTATAGTGTTTGTCCCGTTGGCCGGCACCTCATAAGGACTGGTGGTGTGCTGTGCACTTTTTTGCTATTAATATCTGACGCAAACAGATTACCGCTCCTCTTAAACGGTTACAACAAACACACACACTTTGTCATTTCATTCTAAAACCCAGAGACCATGAACGCTACTCTACTATCAATATAGTGCAAGTGTCTTCAACAGGGGATCCGGGACCCCTAGGGGGTCCTCGGAGTTACTTCAGGGGGTCCTCCAAATCTTTGTATGATGGAAACCTTTTTCTCCTTTTTTATAATAACCATGTGAAACCTAGCATCCATATTCTGAGAACATTAGCCAAAAATAGCCGATCTACAAGCTTGTAGATCGGCTATTTTCGGCAAAAGGTTTGGTGTAGAGGGGGAAAAGAGCAGACTAAGTACAGAGTGAAAGGTCACGTTTATTAGGTAATGACGGTTCAAGTGGTTCAAGTGGTATAGTGCTTGGTGCTTGTTGTCCATCCCCACCTATTTGAAAAGTGATTGCCAGCAGGCCATCACGGCACTCTTTTGGATAGAAACCATGAGGAATGTTTTCCCTAAAATCCACAGTTTAACATGGTTCGTTTGACGATGGAACATCAGCATATGCTGATGTGAACATTATTTCTTTCACCAGGGGTGGAGTTGTCCGGATTTAAAATGAAGCAACACGGAACTGAAAGTTCCTATGATTGGCCGCTAGTTGCCCTGTGTTCTGGCACCAGAAGCAACATGTTCTCCATAGGATTCCATCAATTTCCCCCAAACTTTTACATTTGATTTTCTTACCTTAATAAACATTGTCATAAATACTTTATGGCTCCGGTCGCTAGTGTAAAGCCTCGTTTCAATCACCATGATATGCGTTTTGTGAAAATACGGTCCAATTTATGTTATATTTGATGTTATAGCAGGGTATGCCGAAGGAGGGGCTTGTGCATAGGCTTGTGATGATTTGTGTGCTTTATTTTCGGCAAGCTCAAGACAATGTCCCATGTATCCCTGCGGTTGCAAGTGACCGTTGGCAGCCAAAACCATTCGAGATGGTACCATTTCCACCAATGAACGTTGATTTCTACAATGATGGCGTCACCCATGCAACGGCCAAAAAAAGCTTCATTTGCGCAGCATAGAAACCAGTGGCTTTCCACTGTCCATATTTTTTTTACAGTCTATGTTTTGCACCCATAAAGCATCTCTCCAATTCTGGTGAGAACGATCACACTCACAAACCAGGGACGTGCTGGCCATTGGGAAAAGCGGGACAACTCCCGAACGTCCGGTTCATTCCCGGCCGGTCCAGGCCGGCCATTAGGAAAAAAATAAAAATTAAATGTCGGCCTTCGTTACATTTTGGGGGCTGGGCGGCCAACAAAGTAAATCGTCACTGTCGGGCAGAAACCTCGTATCTCCAAGTTTCAAATGTATAATTTTTTTTCGCAAAGCAAAGCCCTGCTTCATCATACAAGGCCGTTGCACAAAAGTAGTGAAAACAGCAGATCTACAAGCACACAACGCCTCGCACCGCGAGGCGTTGTGTGCTTGTAGATCGGCTGTTTTCACTAGTTTTTAAAATGATAAATACAAAACAAACGGTTTTGGACATACAAGGTTTCCACCCGACAACAACGAAATATAACTCATGTAATTGGCCCACTGGCTTGCAGTCACTTGTCATGATCTGAAATGGCAAATCTTTGAGTAGCAGCAGCAGCGCTATAGAGAGAGATCTCTCTCTATAGCGCGCAATGAGGGCCTCGACTACAACTCTTTTTCCCGTGCTGAATCAGGGGCCCAGCATGTCCCTGTCACAAACACAGCAGTGCATTACATACACTAGACCTATTTACATCCTAATAAGGTTGCCTCTGTTCAAGGGGAAACTATGGTGAGAGATAGAGAAAAGAGCTGAAAATAGCAGGCCTCTGGTGGCCCCTCACTACAGCAGGGTTTCCACAAGGTAATTCATGCTCACTCTGTACACAGTTAGCAGGACAGACTAGCACAGCACGCCGTTTGGTACGGCAGTGGTTCTCAACCTGTGGGTCGGGACCCACAGGGGGGTCCCCAAGTTATTTTGGGGGGGTCCCCAGGTGATTAACTTAATGTGCAACATTGTTTTCTCACTCAACAGTAAACAAACCAACATTAGGTTTAAGTGTATAAACATTAGGTTTAAGTGTAGTGTATAGAGGGTTTATGCACATTTCTAAAGTGAAAATGTAAGGACTTTTTAATACCTCTAAAGTGACAAATTAAACATTGGCCAAAGTGTCAAATATTAGAGGCAGAAATTGTGAAAATAGCCGATCTACATGCTCACAACGTCTCGCAACGCAAGGCGTTGTGAGCATGTAGATCAGCTTTTTTCATGGAATACAGAGGCAGAGAGAGCGGGAGCAGGGTTGTCGCACCAAATTCTGGGCCCTGGGTACAAGGATTCACTGCGGGCCCCCCATGAATAGGGGGGGGGGGGGGGTTTAACCCATTTAGACTGGGAACGCATTATTACGCGTTATTTTGTGCTTTAACTATTGAAAAATAGCAGATATTTGTAGATCTGCTATTTTTTGAAAAACCTAGGTTTCTATGTCAATGGTGCTCAAACATTTTCATGTCAAGGACCCCCAAAATGATATGCATTTGGCCACGGACCCCCATCTCAGCACGGCACTCCTTGCCGCGCTGTGAGCTTGTAGATCTGCTATTTATCAATAGCTAAAGTATAACATAATTAAGGCTCCTCCACCTTGGGCCCTAGTAACTCGGTCCCTCTTTCCCCCCTTTGTGAAGCCCCTGAGAAGGAGGGAGATGGAGAACAAGAAACAATGAGAGAGACAGACAAGGGAAAGAGAGTATGGAATATAGAGTTAGAGAGAGAGAGAGAGAGGGAGATAAAGTGTACTATGACTGACCTAATTTATTTTATTAGCCAGCAGGTCTCTCTTGCCTGCCCAATGCAGTGAATCAATGACGTTCAGATCGATACGGACGATTGGTCCTTGTGAATTTCCCTGAGTCATAAAGGCCTCGAGATATGTCCCCCCCGAAACACCATAGAGACATCAAAAACCTTTCAGGGAATATCAACGACGACTCCCAGATTCGCTCTCTTTTCTTTTCTTTTTTTTAAAGGAAACCAATCAACAATTTAATTATGCTAAGTGCCTGCTAGGATCCATAGCAACTACTGAGAACAGGGCACAACACAGCCCTCGAAAGTAAGATTGAGATTCAGAGAGACGAGTGGTTCGAGAGACGGACATAGAGATAGAGAGAGGTAGGGAATCTCGCGGAGATTTAATTTATCGTGATATCGTCCTCCGTCATGCACTGGGATCAATTCGCCTTTTATTTGCCGAGCTGCATATCCGGTACCATTTTAAACCCTCTATATTTGGTAAAAGGTACTCATAATGTACGTACTTGATACAGTCTTTTTTTCACTCTCTATGAAATGTCTTTGCCAAAAAATAGCCGATCTACAAGCTCACAACGTGTCGCAATGCGACACGTTGTGGGCTTGTACCCCCCAGGATAATGGATTTTGATTATTGTGATATCGTAAATCGCGATTTCTTTTGTCACAATAATCGTGATATGAAATGTTCATATCGTCCCATCCCTTTCGAGAAAATGAGGCAGAGACGGAAAGAGAAAAAGAGAGAGGGAGGAAGAGATAATGTGATAAAGGTGAGGGCCCAGCACGACACGGCGCAAGGTAGCCGGCTTTAATCTGATCAGGAATGGAGATGAGAGGTGGAGCAGCAGGGATGCAGGGACGCAAGCAATGTCCATCTTTAGAGTGCCATAATTTTTGCTGTTGCTCCTTCCACATGCAGACATACTCTAATACAGGGGTCTTCAATGTTTTCAGGCCAAGGACCCCTTAGTTGAGAGAGATATGAAGCAGGGGACCCCCACAACCGTTTCATAGATTCCCTAGTTTCATTGTTTGACAGCAAACATCTTTGTAGTTAGTACTTAGTGTGCTCTTTTTCCCTCTACGCCAAATCCCTCTACGCGCTGCGAGGCGTTGTGAGCTTGTAGATCGGCTATTTTTGACTAAAGTTATCAGAATATGACTAGGGTTCAAGTGGTTAATATAAAAAAGAAAAAAAGGTTTCTATTCCTCAAAGATTTGGAGGACCCCCTGTAGTAACTCTGAGGACCCCCTAGGGGTCCCGGACCCCCTGTTGAAGACCCTTGCTCTAATAGCTTGGCTCACACCAGCATTATAAAATGCAGGATTTAACTGTACAACAGTTGTTTGTTGGCATAGACAATAAGATCAGTAACGCATTTCATTATCCATGGAGAATAAACCACTAGTAGTAAAGAAATCATTTGTTTTCTTCCAGATAAGGGTAATGTGATGGGGTCATGACAAATCAGGGAAGGCAATATCGTGACTGATGACCCAATCAGGAAGTGCTTAACACTGGATGTAAACCATTGATATGCATCTATCAATTACTATTATGTCGAGTATGGAAACTCAACAGTCACCTGTGAGGCTGTGACTTGCAGGGATGACTGTGGCCAATGTGGACAATCTGCCAATGCAGTTGACAATGAAGAAAGAAGGTGGACAAGTATCCTTTTAGCTAAGAAGCCCTGCAACCACATGGTTTCGTCCCCCTAGTGATGAGATTCGACGGTCACGGCTAACACTCCAACTGCTTTTCAGTGATCGCACTACAGATAGCCAAAAGACAGCTAGGTTTTCCAACTCTGGAGCTATAATAGCAAGGTATAAAGTCATCATACACTTGTAACTTCCGATACAAAAGGTATCAAAAAATGTATCGTGAAAAAGAAAATAGACAACGCACATCGACTGGTGGGTGCTGGGCTAAAAAAATACTATGAAAAATGGATGGAGCCCGCACACCAGATAAGGTACAAAAAGACTTTCTTTATTTGGACAACGTTTCGATCTATTCAGATCTTCATCAGGTCATGATCATACACAAACAGATCTGTGGTTTTATCAGGAAATGGCCTGTGTCAGTCACTCCCACTTGTGTCAACTCAGGTGTGACACATCTCCCCTGAGTGCGCTGGCAATAGGTCTGCCATATCACAGATATATATATACATTCATTTTATTTTATAAGTCAGCCCGTAGGTCAGTTAAAAACAATTAAAAACTCTTAAAACATATCTTAATGGTCTGTCTCGGTCCAGGAACAATTACACAATACAATGATACAGAGACTGGCTTAGGTCGGATGCATATTCACAGAGGCAAACTAGCACCAGAGTAAAGGATCTTGTTACCAGAGAGAATTTCTCTTTGACTTTTGAATATTAGGACACTCACTTAAGAATGGGTATTTCACCACAGGTTAGTGACTAGAGGATACTTTCACAGGAAGTGTTTTATTTCATCCTCCTGATTTAAGCCTCTAGGTGTCATAGTTTGTAGCTTATGGATATAGTAACTCTCTCTTCTTAGTAAGAGGTTATCAATGTTACCTCCTCTTCTTGGAGTTTTAACATGTTCTATACCTATGTATCTCAGGGATGAGATACTGTGTTGTGCTTCTGCAAAGTGTAAGGCCACTGGACTGTGTTGATCCTTGGTGCGTATGTTACTTCGGTGTTCAGCAATCCTAGTCTTGAGAGCTCTGGTGGTCTTTCCTACGTAGGCGAGACCACAAGGACACAATATTAGATACACAACATTCTTTTGATTACAGGTGATAAAACCATTTATTTTTATGTTCTTCCCTGTGTGTGGATGGTTGTATGTGGTGCACTTTGTGGTGAAGTTGCACTGCACACAAGCCCCACACTTGTAATTCCCATCTGGGACATCTAGAAAAGTGCTTTTTCTTACCGGTGGCAAGTCAGACTTTACCAACATATTTCTCAAATTTGGAGGACGTTTATACACCACTTTTGGGGGATCTTTGAAGGCGTTTTCCAACTGTGGGTCTGTATTTATAATGTGCCAATGCTTCTTTATAATGTTTTCAAATTCCTTCCCCATGGGAGAGTACTGTAGGAAACAACAAGATCTAGTGTCAGTGGGTTTTGCCTGTCTTTTTGTCAGACACTCTTCCTGTGTCATCTCTTTATATTTATCTCTAGCTGACTCTATCCACGGTTCAGGATACCCTTTTTGTCTAAATCTCAAGTCCAATTCATCCGCTTGTTTGTTGAAATCTGTCGTGTTACTGCAGATTCTGCGGATGCGACTATATTGACTGATGGGCAGACTTTTCTTTAGGTGTGTGGGGTGGAAAGAGTCAGCCTGGAGATAGGAACAGGTGTCTGTTTTCTTCCTGTAAAGATCAGTAGCAAACCCATGACCATCTCTCTTTATGAGTATATCTAGGAAGTTAATTTCCTGCTGGTCATGGCAAATAGTAAATTTTAGGTGTTCATGGCAGCTATTCAGGTAGGTGAAGAACTCTATAAGAGAACTCTCAGGGCCCTGCCAAATCATGAACACATCATCCACATACCGTTTCCACATTTTTATGTGCTGTTGAAAGGGATTAGTTGGATTAGACACATAGTTTTCCTCAAACAGTGCTACATATAGGGAACTGAATTGTGGGCTCATTTTGCTTCCCATTGACGTCCCCTTGCGCTGCACATAGTGAGTGTCTAGGAACATGAATACATTGTTCTTCAGAACTACTTCTGCCAATTCCCTAATACATTGAGTACTGGGTAGAACATCTAGGTCACGTTGACTGAGAAAATGTGTGAGGGTCGATGTGCGTTGTCTATTTTCTTTTTCAAGTTATTTTATTAATACAGCACTCGACTATCGGGACTCCGTCGGCGCCTAAATAAGTCGGTGACTCCAAGGAATGGTGATATCCAAAGAGTAGACCAGCTACAACAAAAGCTACACCAGCTTGTGAAACAACACACAATCAGTGAGAATGCCTGAGTCTCAAAAAAACATGGAATCCCAGGAAGGAGCATCGCACCTCACCAAGACGTTTGAATTCACGGAGGAAGACTACTTCCGTATAATGGTAAAAGACTCTTTATTTGATAGGGGAACTGATGTGAGTGACGAATACCTTAAAAGACTGAAGCAACTCTACCACAAAGAGATTCGATCACATCTTCACGCAGTGTCCCTTAGTGATTATTTACGCAAGAAATACATTCCACGAGGCCTGAGAATTAAGTTATCGCCGACAATCGGCAGAGATGACCCAGCCTTTTGTGATCAGTGGTGTCAGATTTTGAACAAGTGTTCATTCGACTTAATGGCCCTAGTTATCCAAGAAGCCACAGAACAATTGAAGACCACTCGAGTTGAGATAAAGACTATCCAGACAGAACTGGAAAAAGAACATCCAGGCATAGATAATCCTGTCTTGGCTGATTTGGAGAATAAGCTCACCCTGTTTAGATCTGACTTTGAAAAAGAAATCAAAGCAGCAAAAATCAAGAAGTTTCACAAAGTCGCAGAAGACTACAAACACTCTGTAGTCTATCCATGGAAAGATGGGGGGCTACAAACAGACCAACCCTCTCCAAACAGCGACATCGGAGGGGATCCCAGACACAACTTCCCCACAACTTCCAACGGGACAGCGCTGGACAGTGAGGGAGGCAACGGCTTCGACCGGGACCCCGGGGGCAACACGCTCTTCTCGGCATCGACCGTATCCTCTACCTCTTTTTTAGAACAAAGAGGGGGAAGGGGAGGAGGCGCCCCGTACAGACAGAACACACGGAGAAGAGGAGCAAGAAATGTCGGAGGGGGAAGAAATCAAGAACCCAGAAAGCAGTACTGGACCCGCAACAATACGCACAACCAGATGTGAATGTGATCAACCTCTCACACCGATCCGTCAGTAAAGAATGTGAGTTGGCTTTATCAAAGGGTCTTAATTTTGTTCCTACTTCCCAATGCAACTCTTTTGAAACTAAAATAGACTTTGAGAAATTCTTCCGTAGTCTAAGACTTAAGGAATTCTTTAGCTCTAATAACAGATGGCAAAAAAACACTCTAGAGACAAATATAGATAGAGCTGCAGAGACTCCCACACCAGAAAGGGAGAGCCTCACGCCGTTTAGGCCTAAGTCTACATTTTGTCCTCCTAGATATAGAAACCAATCTTTAGATACATACTGCAGACTTGTAGAGAGAGATGTTACTAACATTACGAGTAAAAGCAGGGAATATAAGGTGTATAACAACCTCCCAAAAGCCCAGAGAGAGGCTATTCTAGAACTCAAACGGGACATGACAGTTGTTATAAAACCAGCAGACAAGGGGGGAGCCATATGTATTTTAAATCGAACAGATTATGAAAAAGAAATACATGGGCAACTTGCCAATACAACCTTCTATGAAAAATTGGATAAAGACCCCACCTCTGTCTTTAAAAAAGAAATTGACGTAAAACTAAAAGGATTTTTTTAAAATGGGGAGATTACTAAGAAAGAATATGAATACATGAAAGTTGAGCATCCTGTTATGCCAGTATTCTACACACTTCCCAAAATCCACAAAAATCTAGAAAATCCACCAGGGAGGCCTATAGTGTCAGCTATAGACTCACTCACAGAAAAGATATCTAGTTTTGTGGATTATTTTCTAAAACCATATGCTACTGCTTTACCTTCTTTTGTACGTGACTCTATGGATATGATAGATATTCTGAAATCTGTGCATGATCTAGATACAAAAAATCACATCCTTGTAACAATGGACATAGAAAGTTTGTTTACCAATGTAGACCACCAGGGGGGCTTAGAAGCCCTCACACATTTTCTCAGTCAACGTGACCTAGATGTTCTACCCAGTACTCAATGTATTAGGGAATTGGCAGAAGTAGTTCTGAAGAACAATGTATTCATGTTCCTAGACACTCACTATGTGCAGCGCAAGGGGACGTCAATGGGAAGCAAAATGAGCCCACAATTCAGTTCCCTATATGTAGCACTGTTTGAGGAAAACTATGTGTCTAATCCAACTAATCCCTTTCAACAGCACATAAAAATGTGGAAACGGTATGTGGATGATGTGTTCATGATTTGGCAGGGCCCTGAGAGTTCTCTTATAGAGTTCTTCACCTACCTGAATAGCTGCCATGAACACCTAAAATTTACTATTTGCCATGACCAGCAGGAAATTAACTTCCTAGATATACTCATAAAGAGAGATGGTCATGGGTTTGCTACTGATCTTTACAGGAAGAAAACAGACACCTGTTCCTATCTCCAGGCTGACTCTTTCCACCCCACACACCTAAAGAAAAGTCTGCCCATCAGTCAATATAGTCGCATCCGCAGAATCTGCAGTAACACGACAGATTTCAACAAACAAGCGGATGAATTGGACTTGAGATTTAGACAAAAAGGGTATCCTGAACCGTGGATAGAGTCAGCTAGAGATAAATATAAAGAGATGACACAGGAAGAGTGTCTGACAAAAAGACAGGCAAAACCCACTGACACTAGATCTTGTTGTTTCCTACAGTACTCTCCCATGGGGAAGGAATTTGAAAACATTATAAAGAAGCATTGGCACATTATAAATACAGACCCACAGTTGGAAAACGCCTTCAAAGATCCCCCAAAAGTGGTGTATAAACGTCCTCCAAATTTGAGAAATATGTTGGTAAAGTCTGACTTGCCACCGGTAAGAAAAAGCACTTTTCTAGATGTCCCAGATGGGAATTACAAGTGTGGGGCTTGTGTGCAGTGCAACTTCACCACAAAGTGCACCACATACAACCATCCACACACAGGGAAGAACATAAAAATAAATGGTTTTATCACCTGTAATCAAAAGAATGTTGTGTATCTAATATTGTGTCCTTGTGGTCTCGCCTATGTAGGAAAGACCACCAGAGCTCTCAAGACTAGGATTGCTGAACACCGAAGTAACATACGCACCAAGGATCAACACAGTCCAGTGGCCTTACACTTTGCAGAAGCACAACACAGTATCTCATCCCTGAGATACATAGGTATAGAACATGTTAAAACTCCAAGAAGAGGAGGTAACATTGATAACCTCTTACTAAGAAGAGAGAGTTACTATATCCATAAGCTACAAACTATGACACCTAGAGGCTTAAATCAGGAGGATGAAATAAAACACTTCCTGTGAAAGTATCCTCTAGTCACTAACCTGTGGTGAAATACCCATTCTTAAGTGAGTGTCCTAATATTCAAAAGTCAAAGAGAAATTCTCTCTGGTAACAAGATCCTTTACTCTGGTGCTAGTTTGCCTCTGTGAATATGCATCCGACCTAAGCCAGTCTCTGTATCATTGTATTGTGTAATTGTTCCTGGACCGAGACAGACCATTAAGATATGTTTTAAGAGTTTTTAATTGTTTTTAACTGACCTACGGGCTGACTAATAAAATAAAATGAATGTATATATATATCTGTGATATGGCAGACCTATTGCCAGCGCACTCAGGGGAGATGTGTCACACCTGAGTTGACACAAGTGGGAGTGACTGACACAGGCCATTTCCTGATAAAACCACAGATCTGTTTGTGTATGATCATGACCTGATGAAGATCTGAATAGATCGAAACGTTGTCCAAATAAAGAAAGTCTTTTTGTACCTTATCTGGTGTGCGGGCTCCATCCATTTTTCATATCAAAAAATGTATCAAAATTAATTTATCAACACATAACCCTTATAAAATATGAACATGATCATTCAAGATTCAGGCTGGTGAGAGCCAGAGCAAGAAATGATGTGACAACAGCAAAGAGTACAAGCGAACAAGCTTTTCTCGCTTTGATTCCTCCTTGCTGACTGAGCGGTCTATAGGGCAGGGGTTTTCCAACTTTTTTGACTAAGGGCACCCCTGTAAATAACCTTTTCATCCACAGCACCCCTGAATTACACTGTTCATTTTTAAAATCTTACATTTTGGATAAATATCCGTTTCCATCAGAACTGACTGAAAATAACGTTATACTTGACGTTTAACCACTTGAACCCCAGCATGCCTATTCTGGGGGGGAAGGTTCACCAAAAGTAGCCGATCTACAAGGTCACAACGCATCACAACGTGATGCGTTGTGACCTTGAAGAGAGTTGTCGTAGATAGAAAAATCAGGTCTGTTTCACTGAGCATAGTGAAGTGATATTGATGTAGTGATATTGATGAATTCCAAATATTATCAAATTATCTCGTGGCACCCCTGGACTGGCATCACGGCACCCCAGGGTGCCCCGTCACTCACTTTGAAAACCCCTGCTGTATGGAGGCACCTCTTGCCTGGAGGTAGATCACATCATCTCCCAGGGGAAACGTTACATAGCAGTACATCACACCACACGCCTTGTCAGTCAAATCTGTGATGATGAGTCATCTTGAGCTGCGCCCTGGCAGAGACTAGAGCGGATGTTTTGGAATTGGAAGGTTCCCTCCCTAGTTGCGTGTCAAAGGTTGCTGTTTAGACCGCAATCAAATCTGATTCATTTCTCAAATCCAGTGGTGTAAACTAACTAAGTACATTTACTTAAAGGGGCACTCCACCACTTTTCAACCTATGTTCATATAATTTGTCCTCACTCAAAAATAGCTTTTTTTTTTCTTTTTTTTTTTTTCAGAGGAGGGCTGTGGGCAGGTCAGAAACCCATCGTCTTGTGACATCATCGATTGCCAATCCAGCTTATAGAAACCGCAGGATTTCTATTCCTGAAAAGTTGCAATTTTAAAGTGGAAGCCATTGTTCTCGCGATAATAAAAATCTAAATATTTTTTTCAAAAATATTGATTACATTTTCTTTTTTGGAAAATGATGATGTCACAAGACGATGGATTCTGAACTTCCCACAGCTCTCCTAGGAGACTTGGACTGAGTAGAAATAAATTGTGATATTTTATCATGAACATTAGTGAGGACCTATTATATGAAGACAGGTTGAAAAGTGGTGAACTACTCCTTTAAGTAATGTACTTAAGTGCACTTTTGAGTTATTTGTACATAACTTGAGTATTTCCAATTTCCAATACCTTTTACTTCTACTCCACTACTAGTTACTTTTCAGATAT
Organism: Nannobrachium achirus; assembly: GCF_963921795.1. Classification (NCBI taxonomy): domain Eukaryota; kingdom Metazoa; phylum Chordata; class Actinopteri; order Myctophiformes; family Myctophidae; genus Nannobrachium; species Nannobrachium achirus. The sequence goes on from NC_137832.1 coordinate 17,294,471, forward strand.
AAATTGTAATTCTAATTGTAAAGATACACAAATCACTTTAGCCCTATTTTAAACCTAGGCAGTTTGAAAATAGCCGATCTACAAGCTCACAACGCGTTGCGTTGTGAGCTTGTAGATCTGCTATTTTCAAACATTTTGTACTTTTACTTTTGGTACTTTAAGCACTTTTTGATGCCGATACTTTCATACTTTTACTCTCAAGTACATTTTGAATTCCGGGCTTTTACTTGTAACGGAGTACATCTACATTGCAGTATTGATACTTTTCCACCACTGCTCAAATCCAGTCTTTAGGACCGACTGTTCACAGATCTGTGAGTTCAGACTGATTTAAACAACGTCAACACACAACTGCTATGCTTTGATTGCTGTGGTAACAAGTCGACGTAACAACGTCATGACGTAGGGGCTGGCTGCTTGCTTACGTTCAAGAAACTCAACAAACAGGCACCCAATGGCCAAGCGGTCAGGCGCATACCATATATAGGCTCAGTGCGTGTCGCGGGTTCGAATCCCGTTCCTGACGACCTTTGTTAACACAACATAAGAGACAACAAGCAACAACAACAGAAGACACAAAAAAACTATATAAAAGCATGAAAACGGTAGAAAATGGACATATCTCAACTTGTCATTTCTTCCATAAAGTAATACAGCTATTGTTTTCTTTTAATTACGATTTCCCCTCGCATTCATAGATCAAAATCATTTCCCGCACTCTCTAATGACGTCAGTGGCACTTGGGTCCGCTGCAAGTGACCCTTGGACAGTTACATATGCGACTTGGGTGGTTAGGACAGGTTAGAGCGTTCAGACTGAGACGCGCCATTTTACGCCAGTAAAATGAAAGAGAGCATTGCCTGGGACCTTGACACTTTTTCTACCAGGCCAGATATCACACCGATGTCTTTTGGTTTAGTCTACAGTGATCCATTGCTCAGGCGTCAGTGACTGGGTGAGCACACACAGTTTATAGTTTTATGCAGACACCACTGGGAGCTGAGATGTTGTAATGATCTAATAGGCGTCAGCTTATTCCTCTGTAAATGCAGGGTAGAATGACACAGCTGAAAGTCCAATTCCGACAACAATCTCCTCCTGATTGAAGCCAAAGCAGGCGGGTCGAATTACTCACCAATAACACATCACTCTTTATTGAATTCGAACCTTTTCTTGCCATGCATTTCTCAATTGATACAGGTAAAGTTCCGACAAACAAACAAACTAAAACTCACACGCACGCACGCACGCACGCACGCACGCACGCACAGGGAGAAACCTTGTATCTGTATTTCCAAAACCATTACTTTTCAGTAAATGGAAAATATCACGTGTTCCAAATGGATCCAATGTATTTTTTTTGGTTTTTTATTTATTTCGAAAATATTAAAAGGAAGAATTAGATTGTTTTTAACACATCGGGTGCCCCTGGATTGAGCCCCATTTATCCCCTCTCGCTGCCCAGGCCCACCACCATTGTATTGAATCCGGCCCTGCTGCGTCATTGCATGCGTCATGACGTCACTTGGTCACATGAGCGCAGACAGGATGTTATTGTGTAACTTTCTGTATAGACCAGTGTTGATCATAGCTGTTCATTGCCGATCAAAATTTGGACATTTTGCCGCACCCCGCCACAGTTTTAGCCATAAAACAAACATCAGAGATAAAGGGCGTTAAAGATGGGGAAATGCATTGGAGTATACGGAGAAAACCGGCCGCGCGATGCTCTCAGCGTCGACTCGAAGCGACTAGCGGCTAATGGGCTACATCCAGGCGCAGCCCCAACCTAGCGGTGAGATTTAAAGTTAATACTGTAAATACAGTAAACACGTCAACGCGTCGTGGGCCTCCAGAGACATCAAAGAGATTGGCATGTAGACACCTCGTGGGCATCCCATGAGTTAAAGAACAGCGCCAAAATTATCTAACATCATCCTTAAATTGTTTCATGCTCAAAAAAAGAGTAAGACGTTTGGGTCAGAAGCTCTAAAATATGAATAAACCCAGACAGTCTTAAACACTTTTTTTTTCCCAGCAGAAAAAAAAAATCGCGGATCGACAAACACCACCAAACTACGAGCTTGTAGATGGACTACTTTTGCGCGACACCGTCATACGACGAAATATAAAATATGGCATCAATTTATACGGAAACCTAAAAAGATAAAAACTGGATATAGTTTTCTGGCCAACAGCGATGATATGCAATATGCAAATCCATATTACCGCGGGGTGCAAAAAGTGCAGTGTGCAGGAAACTGTAACATTACAGTGCACTTGTGCGGGTGTTTTCTTTTAGCCCCACAGTTCGTGGAGCGTTCTACAAATATCGGCCAATCTTTTATGATGATGACCTGATTTCTGTTAATCCTTCTGATGTGGACCTCAAGCCAGGCGGAAGGAAATTGACCATTCTGTCGGAACAAAAAAAGCCCATTTCCACAGGCCCAACACCACTCCACTCCACACCACACCGCCCACTTGTGCTAGGTTTTCCACTACAAGGACCTGGGTAGAGTGGTGTGAAAGTGCTAAACGTGGTACTAAAAAGTATCCAATCTAGAGTCTAGAATCTAATTATAATAGTAATACATTCATACTTTAAAGTGTATTATAATCTCTGTTATAATCCATTATAGTGTATTATAATTTAGGATAGTTGTAATACAAATTTATATTGTATTATAATCACAGTAAAAGGGTCAATCTATTTCTTACCGATAGGTGTACTTTTGTGTAATGGAAAATGTAGATATTTTTATGTGGTGCGGTGTGGTGTAGTGTGGTGTGGTGTGGTGCTAAAGCTGCAGTCGAAAAGGGGCTAAAGTGTCCCTTTTTTATTGCAGATTGACTGATTGGAGTGTGTGTGTGATGCTATTTGCAGAGCTGCTTAGGGAAGTCTAATCGGGTGTAGCTACATCGCTGAAAGTCTGCATCTACTGCACAGCGGCATCAATCACAGTCCTGACACTTGTACATCACACCGACCAGGATTTCGCCATGAGTGACCTGCCAGTCTGCCGTCTCTCCCATTCTCCCTGCCGCATGTGTTGATGTTGACCCGTAAGTTAAGTAAGCCTTTGCCGAGCCATGAGGCCCATAGGGCAGGAGCCTAGGTATCTCCTGTTTCTGCAGAGTGAGGCAGCTTAATGCACTGTACAAGCAGTGTTGGGAAAGTTCACTTTCAAAATGAACTAGTTCAAGTTCAAGTCCAAAACTTCTAAAATGAACTAGTTCATTTCTTAGTTCATAATTCTACATTTTGATTAGTTCATAATTCTACATTTTGAACTAAAGTTCATGGTTCCCCAAAATGAACTAACTTAGTTCTTTTTAGTTTTTTTAACCATAATATTTTTATACTTTTGGCTATTCAAAAAAAAAAAAAGAAGAAAAAAAATGTTTAGACGTTGCTGCAAGCTATTATCATGAACGGCAGACGAACGCCGTTCACGGGCGTCAGAATGAACGCGTTCGACAATATCATTCATCAAGCGAAAACAAAGAACGTTCAGTTCACGTTCGCCCAAAATATGAACGTGTTCATGAACGATCGTTCATTGAACGCGTTCAGGTACGACACTGTGTACAAGTTAGGGCTGTCACAATTATTACATAATAGTCTAATCACAATTATCTGACATAAACGTGATTATTTTTCATAATAGTCATAATCGTTTCCATGTTGAAAAATTTCATATATTTTTTTAAAAAGTCAAAAATAGTGGAAATAGCAGATCTAGAAGGTCTTGTAGAAGGAGCTTGTAGATCGGCTATTTCCACTATCAATGTTATTTTTTAAGTATAAAGTTGTCAAATACTGTATGTCAGTAATTTATTTTTCTATATTTAGGTTGTGTCATATCTACCATGTGCACATTCAAAGCCTAAAGGCCAAACAGAAATGTAATTGACAACGACAAAAACACAATCAAATCGTTAATCGCAATTATTTGAGTGACAATTAATCGTCATGTAAAATGTCATAATCGTGACAGCCTTAGTACAAGTACACCCCATGGACATGACACTAGTATGTCGCAGGGACTTGCCCCAAGCAGGGAGGCACTGGGTCCCATTCTTTGATACGACCCGGCCGGGGAATTGAACCCCAACCTCCCAGTCTCAGGGCGGACACTCTAACCCAGGGGTGGGCAGTTATGTTTTCCATGGGGCCACATGAACAACAGAAAATATTGTGGAGGGCCGGGCCAAAAGGCAGTGCTCCCCACAAGATGTGCTCCCTGCAAACTAAACACACGGCTTTACCTCCAACTCCAGTAAATAAATACTTAGCAGTCCATTTTTTGTTGAAAACCCGGCGTTCAGCATCGACTTTTCCTTTTTAGCCACTTTAGCCATTCTTGATGGGTAAGGTAAGGCAGGTCGTCTTGACGTGTGACCAGTCTGACCACCTGCTTGTTATTTAGACAACATCCAATGATCACGCACACGTGCTGATGTACGCATTGTGTCCATATGTGCGTGAATACAAACCTTCAAAATAATAGAAATGCAGCTTTAGTCCATGCATGAGGTAAAATTAGAAAATGTGTTTATTTTGTAATTTGCCATTAACCCTACAAGGGCCGGTCAGAGTGAACAGAGCAAACTAGAATGCTATTTGGCCCTAAACAGAGAATACACCATGGCAGAATACCTCAGCAAGGTGGCCGACCCAAAACAAAGAACAATCTTGACTAGGTACAGACTCAGTGAGCACAGTCTTGCAATCGAGAAAGGACGTCACAGGCATACCTGGCTCCCTAGAGAAAACAGACTTTGCACCCACTGCACACAAAATGAAGTGGAAACTGAGCTACACTTTCTAACCACCTGTCCGCTGTACCAAGGGATCAGAGACACATACTTCCCACAGATCATAACCACCCAAGGAGAGAGTTTGAAAATATGACCAATGATGAAAAACTCCCATACCTGCTGGGTGAAGTAAAACAATGTGCAAACACAGCAGCAAGATTTGTGAGCTGCTGTGATAGGAGAAGGATATCAAATGGAACACAACCACCTTAAAAACCATTGTATATATCCCTGCTCTGCCTGCACGTAACCGTGATGCATGAAAACTGTTTTCACCTGTACATATTTTGTACTGATTGTATTGTATTGTGTACACTTCTGCTTTGGCAATGTAAACGTATGTTTTCTCATGCCAATAAAGCCCTTTGAATTGAATTGAATTGTGAACAAAGGGGCCACATACGGCCCCCAGGCTGCACAATGCCCAGGTCTGCTCTAACTACAAGGCCAATGAGCTGGTAGTGACCTGTACCCTCTCCAAAACGTTTCAACATCTTTCAGATTCAGTCCCTCGACCTCAGATTTCATGCCTCCATATCCCCTTTCACTGTCCTCTCTCTCTCTCTCTCTCTCTCTCTCTCTCCCTTTCTTGAAAGCACATTTATTTTTCAGGTGCAATCACTAGGCAGCACCTGGGAGATGACCCGTCAATTATGCAGACTTTATTGCGTAAGCCTGCAGTCCAATCACTGTAAATTATTCAAGGTAAAATATGAGAGCATCTTCTTCCATTTTGATGAGGTACTGTAGAGTAGTGAGACTTCATCCTCAGCGTGGGTTCTCACTCGGCAGAACACCTTGCGCCACGTCAGTCATGCACACCCCGAGGGTCCTTTCATGGCTCAACATGAAACACACACTCTTACACACACACACACACACACACACACACACACACACACACACACACACACACACACACACACACACACACACACACACACACACACACACACACACACACACACACACACACACACACACACACACACACACACACACACACACACACACACACACACGAAAGGGGGCTTGAGCCCCTGCCCTTTTATCCGTCTGTTAAAAAGTGCCCTCTCCAGACCATGAATGCAGTTTTTTACTATGGTGAAAGAAATGCAAATGCCCTCTTTCCATGGCATACCTGAAGGCAACATTCAAGAGAATTGCCTTGTCCAAACTCTCCTGAACTTGAACACATCATCTTATGTTGAAAGAATTGTCCTCTCTGTGTAGAAATCCATGCCGTACACCACATCTCCAGTATTGCCTTTTTTATGCTTTAGTGTGGTATCAAGTACCGAAAGTAGCCGACCTCCGAGCTCACAACGTGTCGCAGTGCGACGCGTTGTGAGCTTGGAGGACTGCTATTTTCAATATTTTCACCAAAAGGCCCTTTCAGAAATGTCAGCCCCTGCCTCTCTAACATTCTCTGCACACAGGCCTACAGTATACACACAAATTCAAATGCTTCTCAAGCAGTGTTTTTAGACCATGAGTCACCAAATACTCCAATGGATGCAGAACTTAAATTATTTGAGTTGGTCTTGGCTGCTTAAAAGAGCCAAACATCCTACTATAAATGTGCAAAATCTCAGTCCGTCCCTCTGAACTGTAGTTCACGTCATCTAGAGAAATACTTCCATATGGGCATAAAAGGTACAGACAGACAGACAGAGAAATGTCCATATATCCTATATTACATTCTAGAACTGACAGAGCGGTGCATTCTACAGAGCGGTGCATTCTACCGATCGACGACCCAAAGCAGTCCAATTGGCTAGGACTGATCACGTGGCACACGTGCCGACGTCCTCACGTCACACCAGCGCCATACGTGCTGACATAGAGTCAACACCAGGCTAACAGTTAGCTAAACAAATGATGTACTCATGTTTGCATAGTCAATAGCACTACTGTCCACATTCCAGTACATTCCATCACTTAGGCACGAGTCCCGATCACATTAACATAATCTTCATGTATGTACATCCCATTACAGCAACGTAACGTTACTCTTTTTAATTCGCAGAGTTCTTCACCGGAAGTGCGTCCGGCCGTCAAATATGTCTGACTGGAAACGTGCTGCGGCACAATAGTTCCGCCACAATAGTTCCCCCCCCAAAAAACTTTTTTTTTTTCAAAAAAACTTTTTTTTTCAAAAAACTTTTTTTTTTTTTTTAACTTTTTTTTAAGCCATATGAGCTTTTCACGTTAACAACGAGGCGAGGGGGCGTAGATGTGAGCGGCGCGTAGCACCGCAAACCTCTAGTGTTCATACAAGGGACAGACAGACAGACAGACGGGCCAACAGACCGTACTCTGACAAGGAACAGGTATTGCATAACCAGGTGGGGAATACATTTCTGCATGAAAACTGGCACAATAGAAGTCTTCGTGGGTCCAAAATGACAGACCCAAATCCTAATGGTCCAGTGATTCTGCTCAGAGATATTACAGAACCAACAGAGAGGAGCGAGACATGAGCCACAAATAAAATGAGCCAATACAAATGAAACAAGAAAGAAGCTAAAGTTAATGAAACCAGGTATAATGGAATCAGTGAGGTGAATTGTTTTGGGTAGAGCATTCCAGAGCCTAGAGGCTCGGACGACGAAGGCCCGATCACCTTTAGTTACAAGCAGGGTTCCCACACATCTTTACCAATTAATTTCCAAAACTTTTCCAAAACCTTTCCAGAATATTTAACCCGATTTCCAGGACTATATAACAATAATTCAGCTCAATAACGAGTCGCTTACTCCTATGCGCAATGCCCAAAGACAGACGTGTATGCCAGTGGTTCTCAACCTTTTCTGTCTGTGACCCACAAAATAATCATATTTGAACTGGGGACCCGGCACCCTGACGAGCACTAAGAGTAGAGGAATTTTGTATAACACGGTGAAAATAGCCGATCTACATGCTCACAACGCCTCGCGTTGCGAGGCGTTGTGAGCATTTAGTTCTGCCATTTTCAAAATGTCTGCCTCTAATATTTGACAATTTGGCCAATGTTTAATTTGTAATTTCAGAGGTATTAACAAAATCAATAACCAAAGTCAATGCATAGCTAATTTTTCCAGGACCTTCCAGGACCCTTGATCAATTCCAAAACTTTTCCAGTACTGGAAAAATATTTTTCTGATTTCAAAATATTTCCAGGAATTTCATGACCATGGGAACCCTGTGGATAGAGCATTCCAGAGCCTAGAAGCTCGGGCGGCGAAGGCCCGAACACCTTTAGTTACAAGGTACGAATTAGGGACCTTTTATGAGAGCCTGGCCTGAGGACATCAGGCAGTTCATAGGGGGGCAATAAGAGCTCAGCGATATAATGAGGAGCAAGACCCTTTCGAGCCTAATCTTAAAATCGATTCTAAAAACAACAACCGGAAGCCAGTGAAGAGTTGCCAGGACAGAAATGGTTGTGCTTCTTGGTGTTGGTTAGAAGCCTGGCAGCAGTGTTTTGCACAAGTTGGAGACAAGACAGTGATTTCTGATTTAAACTTATATAGAGAGCATTACAGTAATCTAAGTGGGATGTGAATCATGTGATGAATGCATGAATGACCTTTTCTAGATCAACACCGGACAGAAAGGACTTAATTGTTTCTCAATAATAATAAAAAAGTGGGAGTGAGACTTGAAAGGACTTGATTTTTGAAATGTTTCTCAATTGAAAAAGAGCAGGGTTGAACCATTCTTTTAACGTGGGCATTACGATTCCGAAGTTGATTTGACATTTATGGACATGTTGGCCAGATTATCCTTCAGAATTGTTGTGGATTTAGGAGGGCCAAAACGGATCATTTCTGTTATGTCTGTGTTAAATTGAAGAAGATGTTGAGACATCCAGATGATTTTATATCCTTGCAATAGCATCATATACCACTATTTATTCATATGTTAATTACAGCTTTATTTTAACAAGCAAAATGTTGTTGCAGGGTAAAGGGGGTACTTGGATTCAGAAATCAGGGAGAGGGGGTACTCAAGCTAAAAAAGATTGAGAAACACTGCCTTACCCTACTGAGTTGCTCCAGCAGTCTGTGATTCTGTTCCGAGAGCTCACTGATGGCCCTGGTCTTCTCCCTGTCGACTTCTCTCAGCTGGACCTGGTGGCACTCCAGCTCTCCCTGCAGCTGCTGGACGTCCGTCTCCAGCTCGGCCACGCGGCCCTCCCACTCGCCCTCGCGGCTCTCCAGGCGACGTCTCAACTCGTGCTTTTCCTGCTCTAGGTGCTGGGTGCGGGGGAGGAGGAGGAGGAGGAGGAAGGAGAGTTAGAAGGAAAGGAGAGCCAGGAGCGTCACAATGCGGGAGGAAAGAGGGACTGAGTTACTAGGGCCCCAGGTGGAGGGGCCCCGTCTTTAGCTATTGAAAAATAGTAGATATACAAGCTCACAGCGCGGCACCGAGTGCCGCACTGCGAGCTTGTAGATCTGCTATTTTGAAAACGTGTGGAAATCTTTGAATATATGTGTTTTTTAAGCGAACATTTGTAACTCAAATTTTGCTTCTGGGGGGTCCCTGGAACTAGATATTTTGAGATGGGGGTCCGTGGCCAAATATATATCATTTTTCGGGTCCTTCACATGAAAAGGTTTGAGCACCACTGACATAGAAACATGAAATATTCAGACTCTGCACAAATTTTCACGATTTTTCAAAAATAGCAAATCTACAAGCTCGCAGCGCGGCACTCGGTGCCGCGCTGTGAGCTTGTAGATCTGCTATTTTTCAATAGTTAAAGCACAAAATAATTGAAGTTAATCCTTGTACCCAGGGCCCAGAATTTGGTGCGACACCCCTGAAGAGAGCCATAGAGCAAGGGTCTTCAACAGGGGGTCCAGGACCCCTAGGGGGTCCTTAGAGTTACTACAGGGGGGGCGCCAAATCCTTTTGTGATGGGATAATTATTTTAAATTGACACCTTGAACCTTCTCACATCCCTATTCCGAGGATAACTTTAGACAAAAATAGCAGATCTACAAGCTCTCAACGCCTCGCAGAGCTTGTAGATCGGCTATTTTCGGCAAATAGGTTTGGTGTAGAGGTAAAAAAAGAGCAGAGTACATAGTGAAAGGTCAAGTTTACAAAATATCGACGATTTAGGTGGTTAAATATCTGAAAATACACATTGACATGAATCCAAAATAGACTGATGACAGTGCTGTCAAACAAGTCTATGAATCTATCTACGAAAATCTCCATCACACATTTATACAATATGTGGAGGGGGTCCCTGCTTCATCTCTCTCTCAGCTAAGGGGGGTCTTTGGCCTGAAAACGTCGAAGACCCCTGCCATAGAGAGAGGCCACAAAAGGTTCAAGACTAAATATGTGATTTATGACTTAAAGTTATACCATGTAACTTTTTTTATAAAACAAATCTTAAAATTGTCCTAACTGTTAAATCGCTAAAGTTTTAGAACCCCCACTCCATTATTTTCAGCTTCTAAAGCCTTCTCTTTTATTATATGTTTTCTATGATCCCTACCGGGGACCGGTTTTCGCGGCGAAATTGCGTCATCACACTACCGGCCAATCACAGCGAGGGTTATACACTGCCGGCCAATCACAGCGCATCTTGGAGTGGGGTCGCTAGGGCGGCCATATTTGTAGTCTCCCGTGTGTCTCTATACTCGGGTGCACGGTGAAGCATGGGTGAAGGAGTGTATCTCCGGAATGGCTGAACGCACAGCAACCAGGGACCCCTCAAAAGATAGATCTCGGCGAGGTGGAGGCAGACGCGGGGGAGTGAGAACCGAAGGCGCGGACGCGACCGAGGTTTGCTATAGAGCTACTGACCACAAGTTGAGCAACTTACACAGTATAGCTTTAACCACTTAAACACATGACTTTTAGTATTAGCAAAGTGGACCCGAGTAGGTTCTGTACTTGAACCGCTTTTTCCCCCATCTGCACCAGATCTCTACGCCAAAAATACCCAATCTACAAGCTCCCAACTAGCTTTGTGAGCTGGTAGATCTGCTACATTTTTGCTAATGTTTCTCCCAGAGTAAAAATGTTGGGGTTGAAGTGGTTAGGTATAATCACTGGGGATGCCACAGTAAAGCAGGCATGATTCTATTGTGGTCCTCATGATGTAGATTACAGTATATATATATATATATATATGAATTTAACGATTGAATACTGAATTGTGACACTGAATTTTGAGAATGTAGACATATTTTCCCTAGCCTATAAAGTGAGGAGTTTCATTCCGTTAGGGAGATGACATACAGATGACATACTGGCACTGACGATTTGGGGGGCGGCGGTGATATCTAATAAACATTATTGATAGCACGAACGTAAAAGCCGTGTGGAATCTTCAAAAAAACATTCCCTGCAATTTAAAAGCCATAGCAGACAGAGTGATAACCTTTAAAGCAGGGGTTTTCAAACTTTTTTGACTCAGGGCACCCCTACAAGCCGATCTACAAGCTCACAATGCGTCACAACATGACGCGTTGTGAGCTTGTAGATCAGCTATTTTTGGTGAAGAGAGTTGGCCGTAGATGGAACAATAACTCATCAAGTAAGTGCAAATCAGGTCTTCACATAGTGAAGTGATATTGATGTAGTAGTGGTATTGATGAATTCCAAATATCATCAAATCATTCTGAGGCACCTCTGGATTGCCGCCACGGCACCCCAGGGTGCCCCGTCACCCACTTTGAAAACCCCTGCTTTAGAGGCTGAATCGTCTCTTAGCTAAACTTCAGAAGAAATGAATGAATAGCTTTTCTCTCCCCACAATGAACACATAAGTGTTTTGGCAAATTGGAAACGCAGAAACGCTGAAATTGTAGCCTATAAATTCCCGGAGTGACAGCTAAGAGATTGGGATTCTGTGGACGGGGATAAGGGGCAGAAAGATGCCCTGCATCAATCACCAGCTTTTTTCCAGCAGTGTGGAGGGGCGTTGTCATTGAGGATAAGCCCCACGGCTAAATCTGATGGCATTTGGGTAAAAGATTATCTGCAGGGGATCAAATCAGAGTAGAAAAACAAAACAACAAAACAACATCAAGCCACAGGTTCGGCTAGATGGAGGGCCTGAACCCACATTAAACAATGTTTTAGCCCTTCAAAGGAGTAGTTCACCCCCAAAATGATTCAATAATATTTTTTGTTTTTTGTCACATTCCTAAGACAAAGAATTTGATTCGAGTAAATTTACCCCCATTGATTCCGGATGGGGACCCGTTTTGAAACGGGTCCCCATCCGGAACGAATGGGGGTACATTTATTGTTATCACATTTTTGTCTTAGGAATGCGACAAAAAATTAAAAATATTATTGAACTCTAGTCTCCATGGCGTGACTAATCAATAGGAAAAAAGTCATTTTGGGGGTGAACTACTCTTTTAAGACCTGGAAAGCTTTTGTGTCTCCATCCGGAATCAATGGGGGTACATTTATTATAATCAAATTATTGTCATTGGTCATTGTCATATAAGTCTCCATGGGGTGAGTAATCGCTAGGGGAAAAGGTCATTTTGGGGTTGAACTACTGTGCTACTTCTCTCGGTTGTATTGCAACATGGTGGCTGCTGGACCAAATGAACTGAACTGTACATCACATCATCATCTGGCCTTGAATGTCACAGTAAACAAGAAGCATGGTCACTGCCTGGATCAATGGCCCATCCCTGTTCAAGGGAATTATCAACATGTACTTGTAGTCAAATCAACAAGGCAGCAAAACAACAGGCCACAGGGTTTGTTGGTTCTGCCAGATCTGCTATATTTGAAAGTCTGAGTTTTTAAATGTATTTATTATTAATGTATTTTGTCGTAGATTAGAGTTTATCATGATTGATTATGTGTGACGTTATAGAGTAGATCATGTGTTCATTGATTATATTAATATCTAGGTCTTTATGATACTAATACCTGATAGTTAGGAGTAGAGAGGCCTTCAGTAGGCCTCAGTAACTATTGTTTTGGTAAAGCCTATCTTGTTATGGTACAGCTTGTTCCAGAGGCCTTGAAGCCACACAGTATAACTCTAGTATCTGACCATTCCTCTTGGCAGAACTCCTATACCACTGCCCAGAGTGATAATTGTACTTCTGTCCATGATATCATGTTACATAACCTTGACCATCACCACCACCACCACCTAATATAATTGACTTGTCTCCTCATTTTCTCATGATTATTGATTGATCTGAATTCCACCACAGTTTCAAATAATGACATGCCCAAAGAGAATCAGAGGTGCAGTAGAGGCTGATATTACCAACTACCAATACAGGCTGGCCACTATAGCTCAGCCCTGGATAAGGATGGGATCAAAGTAGAGTGACAACAAGGCTCAGCAACCTTACCCAACACTGGGCCACAGGTTCAGACAAAAACAGGAACAGAAAAGTCAGCTTTAAAAGGGGCTGATATTAGAGCGTAGAATAATAACCCTGAGCTGTGACATGATGCTGGATGTTGACCAAACAACTGAACAGATGTACAGTAGTAAATACAGGAGGAGGATCTGGACATTGCAGCTATAGGGGGATTAGGCTTTGTTTTCCCCAAATCCATGTGCCGCCTTGAATAGATAGGTTTAAATGAAATATGAACAAAACAAACAAAACAAAAAACGCTTAGCTCAGTATGCTTAATAACTGTATGGGGATGGTGTGAGACACTAATTTCAAAACAGCTTCTTCTTAAAGGCACGCTGCCTGTAAGCTTGGCGAAATCAGAGTCTCTCACATTAACATGATTACCTGCTGCCTCATAGCCCCCCCCCCCTTACGAAGTTCATAAACTATAACTCCAATTGAATAAATACTTAGATATCATCGAAGTATTTATTCAATTGGATTATGTAACTGGGCTGTATTCTCTGCTGACTATCAGGGGAAGAAACGTTTTATATAACAGGACAACAGGTAGACTATGTCTTGAAGGCAACATTTTGTATCGAACTGAGTTTGTTTACACAGCATAGGCCCACACAAGGCTAAGCTAGATCACGGAGTTGGGTAAAAAACATGAAATAACTCCGAAATAGGCCTTTAGACTTCTCAAGCTGATATACAATTTTAAATCTAGGGTTAGTATGATAGTGCGTCTTGAAAAATCACCTCTAGTTTCTCGTTGAGATCCTTGTTCATTTTCTCGTATTGCTTGGTCAGGTCTTGGTTTCTTTCCAGCAAGGCTTTGCCGAGTTTAGCAGCTAAAACCAAGTCTTTCTCCTTTTGACGGAGAAGCGACAACAAGTCTGTGTTGTTTTGCCCATGCAGCGCGTCGGGCGCTTCTCCCAAGTCCGACAACAACTCTTCCTCCCCGCTCCGCTCCCCGGCAGTAAGCATGGCTAATTCCTCCTCCAACGCCATCCCGAGGCCTCCGGAGCTGCTACCGTGGTGTAGCAGCAGTGATGATGAGTGATGACCCTGAAACGCCGGCGTGTCTTCTTGTTGTGCGGTGGTTGTGTTGGCCTGCTCCAGAGCCGGGCGCTCCATGCAGTCGCTGTCCAGCACGAGTGGTGCTGAAACCGACGGAGACGTAGTAGTGTGCAGGTCGAGGCAATAAGCTGACATCGCCTCCCCGGCGGAGGAGGAGCAGGAGGGGGGGAAAGGGAAAAGCCACCAGATAGCCTTAAAGCCGACTGATTTTTACTCCGGCTGAATCCACCCTGGTGCTGCTGCAGGGCCGGCAGGCTGGCGATCACATCCACCGGACGACAGTTCGTCCATCGATACGGCTTCCCTCGTTAATTCCAGCCCATGATTGAGACGCACTTTAAAACGAAAAATCACAGCAGAACACCTGTCTCTCAAATTACCCCCCCATCATCATCCCCACACCCCCCGACGCATTCACGCTGCTCAACTTGCTCTCCTCTCTAGGTTAATTTGGTTAAAACCCGCAAACACCTCCCCCCACCCCCCGCCTCCTCTGCGATCAGCTGACGATGTGTTTATTATTAGAGACGAACGATAAATAGGTTGTTTTTCTTTTTAATCGCCTAATCAGCCGCCTTGAAGAGCTCTCAACAACGGTCGGTAAGTCAGTGTCCATCCCGTCGCGGGGTCCCGGTCCACCATGTTGACTCACTGACTGCCTGTTACACTGGAGGCATCCTATATCTGTTTGAGAGAGAGAGAGAAGCCAAATAAAAACTATCTCAGCAGAGCGCGCTCCCGATTAGCCCCCAAATGCGCGTTCCCCCAAGCTCCTGACGTCAGCTGAAACCTGTTACGAATACACCTGATTGGCTAAAAATGATAGCGCCATATTTTGGTGCTTTCTACGGCTGCATAGCACGGCCAGGGGCGTCACAAGGGGGGGGAGTGGGACTGAGTTACTAGGGCCCAAGGTGGAGGGGCCTTAATTATTTTATGCTTTAGCTATAGAAAAATAGCAGATCTACAGGTGCCGCGCTGTGAGCTTGTAGATCTTCTATTTTTGAAAAGTCGTGAAAATGTGTGCCAATCTTTGAATATATGTATTTTTCAAGCGAACATTTGTAACTCAAAATTTGCTTCTGGGGGGGTCCCTGGAACCAGGGCTGTATTAAGCATTGGGCCGGTAGGGCCGTTGCCAGTAGGGGCCCTTGGCTCTCAGGGGCCCTTGGGGGAACTGGGCCGCGTGGTCATTGACAACTTACTAAAATTAAATGTATGTTAATTCAAAATCAAATGTGTGGGCCCCTCCTCTGTTGTATACAGGTGCTTTCTTGGCCCGCAGGTGATCATCATGGCTTAAAATCCGAGCTGGGTAGTGCGTGGGTGGGAGGGAGGGGGGGTTATTGTGGGGGGTGGGGGGCCCCTAAAAAATTATAGGCCAGGGGCCCTCGTGGGGGTTAATCCGTCCATGCGGCTGGAACTTAATATTTTGAGATGGGGGTCCATGGCCAAATAGCCTACATATCATTTTGGGGGTCCTTGACATGAAAAGGTTTGAGCACTACTGAAACATAGGTTTAAAAAAAATAGCAGACCTACAAGCTCACACTGTGAGCTTGTATATCTGCTATTTTTCAATAGTTTAAGCACAAAATAATGCGTAATAATGCGTTCCCAGTCTAAATGGGTTAAACCCCCTCCCCCTATGAATAACATTCATGGGGGGTCCACAGTGAATCCTTGTACCCAGGGCCCAGAATTTAATTGGTGCGACGCCCCTGAGCACGGCGTCTATTTCTATTTCCGTGTTCTGTTCTGTCGGGCACGTGCGCAGGTCCATGAACGTGAGTGTCATATCAGACGCAGGCTCAGCAATTTAACCAATAACCTCCTTATAAGTCAGCCTACTGGATGAGGGTCATGACTCATGCATGCAAATGCTTGTCTACATTTGACAGCGTTCACACATTTTTAACTGTGGGCAGCGGCGTCAGTTCAGAAAAAGCTAAGGTATGGCAACATGACTGGTGTCTCGCGCACGTGCAAGACACCAGTCATGTTGCCATACCTAAGCAACAACAGGCACGATTACAGTTCATTTTATTATTTCCCCCTGTGGCCAAGGTATGGCAGCTGCCATAGCTTGCCATACCCAATTGACGCCTCTGACTGTGGGAAAGTAATTTTGCCTCAGACACGACCCCCATAACAACAACATATAAGAAAATCCCTTTCCCCCCCCAACAAAGACTATTGAGAAGGGGTAAGTTTGGGGTTGAAAGCATTTTCAATTCTCAAATAGCCTACTACAATGAAATATGTGGCACCAGAAAGCTGGATTAAACTATATGCAATGAGATTTTCCACTTGATGAATAATATCTTGCCTGCATCACAAACAGGCATCACCCAAACAAGAATGAATAATTCGTCGTCATCACAAACAAACAGGTGAAGAAGACTGAGAGCCTCCTCCGAGACAGAAAGGTAAACTCAACCTAATTTAGAAACTCTGATGATCGTGATGGTGTGTGTGTGTGTGTGTGTGTGTGTGTGTGTGTGTGTGTGTGTGTGTGTGTGTGTGTGTACTGCCTAGGGCCAGTGTAGTAATGTTTAGGCTATGGTTAGTGATTTCAAACAAAGCATCCTTCTTTTCATCCAGAAAAAGTAAAGACACAAAAGAATTAGGTCACATAAGTCCCCCTCCATAGGCCTACAGCCGCCTACTACTGTAGTTAATGGAACCCTGGCATTCCTATATTCCTGCTTCTGGGGCTAACATTCGAAAATAGCCGATCTATAAGTTGACAATGATAACCCATAGTTTATTGCTCATAAAGTAAAGACATGTTTTTCATGTACGATTGTTGGTGTTTAGTGAAATTGCATAAGAATTGAATTATTTAGTATCCATGTTTTTATCGGGCAGTCTACACAATTAATTAAATTAAGCCTTTCTATTTGTTTTCTTATCACAAACCTAAATAAATAAATCAATTCTGCTTCATGGCTCTATAGCTCCCTCTGTGGAGAAAATCAGATATCACAGTAATAAGGTTATTTTAAGCACCCCTAAAGAAATGTGCAGGATTCAGTGATGAGTAGATTTTGTTAGGTTTTCATGCATGCAGTGTTACAGGCCACAAGTGAATCTATTATACTGTAATTGTTGGAAAATAGATGAAGGACCTATGGAAAATATGTTGTTTTTCAATTTTGACAGACACTTCCACTGCAAACATATACCGCACTGTATACGTATTATTTTTCAAAACACGTAATTAATTTCTCTCTGTAACATATTGCTGTATCTGTTAAAGCCAGTGGAGGAAAGTACAGCAACCCAGTACATTTACTCAAATATGTTGTCTTGTTAGTAATCTTACATTGCCTGAGTATTTTCCTCTATTGATATGCCAATGTATAGATTAGTTCTACTCTATCTATAGCAACCAGCAACCACACTACTGTAACTACAATAATAATTTAGGACATTCACATGTTATTATCCAGAGCAACTTACAAAGTACAAGATGAGTAAATGGCCTGAACCTTATAGTCAACAAATGACATGGTAGGCCTACTTACGATTTACAAATACATTTACACAAATAATTGCTATTAGCGATTTAGGGTAAGTGATTTGATATTTAATTCAAATAATAACAAAATGGGTCTATGTTCTGATAGTACTACGTAGTTACTATAGAGTGTTATGTTCTGATAGTACTAGTTACTATAGAGTGTTATGTTCTGATAGTACTAGTTACTATAGAGTGTTATGTTCTGATAGTACTAGTTACTATAGAGTGTTTGGTCCATATTTGGACTTCTTTGGACTCCTGTGAGTTGTCACCCCTGTTGGGTGACAACTTCTGACAAGTTTTCCTCCAATCAGGATAGAGTGGGGCCTTCCTCCAATCATGATCGAGTGGGGGGCGGGCCTTAAGCGCACCAAGGCCTGCCCCCACTTTATCACGATTGGAGGAAGGCTGTCACCTACATGAAAACTGAAACTTAAGTGAAATCAATTACCCTAACTTTAATTGTGTCTTTGGCGTTGAACATTGGAACAGAATAACTTTTAAATTCCTGTTTGTTTTTTAAGCTTCATAAGCACAAATTGCACTGGGCAGATATGACCTACAACTTAAATATACAAATGTAGTACCGGCGTAATAAGCCTGACAACGCCACCTCCCGTAAATAGAGGGGACAGGAGGAACCCCTTAACGTTTAGACCTTTTAAATATACAACACTGTGTAGTGTGACCAAACTTCCCCTTAAACAGGAACAATTCGACAGAGGCACTTTGTTATGAATAATAGTACAAATCTTTATTACAAAGTAGCTACCAAATACATTAATGTAACTTCAATAAAAGCAACAGGGCAAAACAAGTAAGTAAGGCAAGACTTAATTAATAAGTGACAAGTTAGCGAGAAAACTCTCCTATAAGGAAGGGCGGGTCAGCCCGTGCACACTATGCTATATACCAGCAATGCTAGGGAAAGAATAGGGGACAGGCCTGGCACCAATATAACTCATGCAATAATAATAAAAAGATTCAATACAAAACCATGCAGTGCCAGGGATTAAACGTACACACCAATAAAACCAAAGGTCCCACAGTGCAGTCCCAGGAGAGAGGAAGAGCTATGTGCAACAGGGCAGACCCGGCCTTGAACAAGGTTACACTGTAACAGAAGGAGGAGAGAAAACCAATTAAAACTCTTCACTGTAAATACAACCTAAAATCATGCCAAACTACTATACCTCAAATAAACCATAAACCAAACAAATCAAAATGGTAAAATAACAGTGGGGAAAACAGTGGCTGGACTGGTCCCTTTAAGAAACAAAACATACATTAGTGGCCAGCCCTAGTAGAATAGACAGCAAACACTGAATTCAAATCATAAAAGTACATCAGTTGCCAGCCCTAGTATCTAAATCGAATTCAAATCATAAAAAGAACAAAACAGCTTAAAACCTACTTTGTGTTGCAGGTAATGCATACACAATGCAAGGGCAAAGGCAGGGGACCATCAGCACCAACAGCTACTGTGTAAAAGAAGACATTGATGTTACAAACCAAAACATGCTTAAAATACACAAAAAGAGGCAACACAGAATGTATACTGTTTTACCAGTAGGCCTATATCCAGTGTCTCACAGGACACCGGTCAATTCAGCACAGCAGTGGAGGTTGCTTCATTTGTGAACTGAAATAATAAATACAATTTAAAATAGGATAAAACAGTGCATCCATGTGCGCAACAAACAAAAGGCTAGCAGTAACATTAGCCTACCATGTGTTCTCAATCTCCTTCACCCTATGAGAGGGAATGCCATTCTCTGCACCAGAGTCAAATGGCTTTCTGAAGGGAGGAACCATGCTTTTATACTTCCTGGTTCCTATCATGTGACTAGGTCAGGTGCACTCACCTTGATTCCCACATTCATCCCCCCCAAAAATTGTCGTCGCCCCGACGATCAACTGACTCATAACAGTGGCTTAAACTGTTGTCTCAAGACCCAATAGAGCAGCAGTCCCTACCACCCCCGCATTGTGGCTTGCCACTGTTGACCTTGGCAGATTGTGTGGGTTAGGATTCCTCCCAGCGTTAGGCCGGGTAGTGCGTCGAACGGTTGGCATCTCCTGGCCACTATGGGATGAAATGGAATCGTCTTCAGGGGCCTCGTGTTCCACTCTATCCATCAGCTCTGTTGAGTACAGGGGGCTGTTGAGTTGCAGCAGCAGGCTGAGTTGGCATTTCCCTACCAATCCATGCCAGGGTGTCCTCGTCTCCACTACTCTCAGGGTCCTTATCTTGGTGGCTAGACTGAGGAGATGGCTCTGCCACCTCTGGCACAGAAGGTAGTGCCTCAAGTTGTGCTGCCCTCATCTCTGTACGGTGGACACGTCGCACGTTACCAGTGCCATCAGCTAGTGTAATAGTGTATGGACCGCCTGGTTCGGTCGGCACTCTGGCCACTTGATAAAGGACTGGTGACCAAACATCCTGGATCTTCCTACGACCTTGACCGTGATGATCCTTTAGGTAGACCAACTGTCCCACCTTGAAACCTGGATCATGCACATGTTGGTTGTGGTGTTGCTGGCGGTACTCTGCTGCCTCCCCAAGGTTCTTGCGGGCTAGATCTCGTGCCACCTGAAGCCGTTCCTGGTGCTGACAGACCCACTCATCCCAGGACCTCGTATCAGCAGAGTCATCTGCCTCCAGAAGGAAGTCTATTGGAAGGCGAGGTGGTACACCAAAGAGTAGGGAGTAAGGGGAATGACCTGTGGAGCGATGGATAGAGGTGTTATATGACCACACTAACTGTGAGATGTACTTTGGCCACATTCGCTTCTTTTCAGGGGGAAGAGATCGAAGCAGGTCGTGAAGGGTCCTGTTAAATCTCTCACATTGGCCATTTCCTTGTGGATGGTATGTTGTGGTCCTGGACTTCTCTATCCCGTGCAACTGACAGAGTTGGCGGATCAGGGCACTCTCAAAGTTCCTCCCTTGGTCTGAGTGTATTCTTTTGGGCACTCCGAACCGGGTAAACCAGTTGTCAACCAGGACCTTTGCTACGGTCACAGCACTTTGGTCTTTAGTCGGCACAGCCTGTGTGTATTTAGTGAAAACGTCAGTCATCACAAGCACATTCTCTCTCCCGTCTGTTGCAGGTTCAAGCAGGGTGAAGTCAATGGCAAGTACCTCCAATGGCTCACTGGCAAGGAGGGCACCCTGGTAAGTCTTCACTCCAGGCTGAACAGCCTTGGAAAGAACACAACGTTGACAGTTCTGACAGTACTTCTCGATCTCCGTTCCCATCCCTGGCCAGTAACATCTTTGCCTTGCCAGGTCAGTGGTCCTTCGCACACCCTGATGTCCATGTTGGTCATGGATGCTGTTTAGAAGTTCCAGGTGAAGGCATGCGGGAAGAAGGAATTGAGTTAGTAAACCCCCTTGTGGTGCATTGATCTGTCTATACAGCAGGCCGTCCTTCTCCAAGATACGATCCCACTGCCGCAGTAGAAGCCGAACATCCTCTGGGAGCTGTGACCGCTGTTCTTTAATTGGAGGCCTCCCCATCCTCCAAAAAGTAAGAAAAGCTTTTAGAACTGGGTCGGAACCCTGTAAGGTTACCAATTCAGCTGTTGTTCTACTGGGCAAGGCACCAATCTGCAGCTGTGTCACAACCTCTGGTTCCTCTGGATCATGCTGAGGGTCTGGATTACTTTGGGTCTGCTGGTCAGGCTCCTCATGCCGTCTCACTGGGTCACTGTACTGGCGGGAGAGCGAGTCAGCATTTCCGTTGTTCTTTCCTGGTCGATAGTGCACAGTGAAATCAAAGGCTGCCAGTTGGGCTACCCACCGTTGTTCGACGGCACCCAGCTTGAGAGTCTGGAAGTGACTTAGAGGGTTATTGTCAGTGTACACTTTGCATTTACTACCCAGCAAATAGTCTCTGAATTTCTCAGACAATGCCCACTTCAATGCTAGGAACTCCAATTTCATAGAGCTATAATTCTCCATGTTGCGCTCAGAACCCCGCAGTGACCGACTAGCATAGGCTACTGGCTTTAACTTGCCCTGCTGCTCTTGTGAAAGGACAGCTCCTAAGCCTTGATGACTAGCATCCACCTCCAAGACGAAGGGCTTGGTGAAATCAGCAAAAGCCAAAATAGGTGTACTCGTAAACATCTTCTTCAGGTCACTGAAACTCCGCTCGCACGCCTCGGTCCACATGGTGGGCAGGACAGCGGCTGGCCTCTTTCTGTTTTCTTTGGCTACTTTGATGACATCAGCCACCAGTTGGTGCAAAGGGGCAGCTAACTGAGCAAAGCCCTTCACAAAACGGCGATAATAGCTACAGAAGCCAAGGAATGAACGGACCTCTGATACATCCTGGGGCCGCCTCCAGTTCGCCACTGCCGAGACCTTCTCTGGATCAGTTGCTACTCCTTCTCTGGACACCCGGTGTCCAAGATACTGCACCTCCGTCCTGAAGAATTGGCATTTGCTCAGTTTTGCTTTCAGCCCCTTCTGTTGTAGTCGGCTGAGAACCATCTCAAGTCTCTTCAGGTGCTGTTCGATTGAAGTGGAAAAGACAATGACATCGTCAAGATAAAGCAGAACAGACTGAAGGCTTTGATCACCGAAGATCTTTTCCATGAGCCTTTGAAAGGTCCCAGGGGCATTGCATAAGCCGAAAGGCATTCGTTCAAATTCAAAGAGGCCAAAGGGTGTACAAAAGGCTGTCTTTGCTTTATCAGCTTCAGCTACAGGGACCTGATGGTAACCACTTGCTAGGTCGATGGTGGAGAACCACTGAGCACCACAAAGGCCATCCAAAGACTCTTCAATACGGGGTAGTGGGTAAGCATCCTTCCTCGTTTTAGAATTGAGCTGCCGGTAGTCCACGCACATCCTCAGCTCTCCAGTCTTCTTCTTCACCAAGACAATGGGGGATGCGTAAGGACTGCTGCTCTCCCTGATAACTTTACTATCAAGTAGCTGCTTAATGTGGTCTTTCACAGCCTGCCACTGAGTAGGGGGTATTCTCCTATATCTTTGACGGATTGGGACCTCATCAAGAAGGGGTATCTCATGTGTAATTTCGTCAGTGCACCCTATATCTCCCTCCTGTTTAGCAAAGACTTCGTTATACCTCCCCAATAACTCCTTAGCCTGTTTCTCTGCTACAGGTGGGAGTTCTGGCCAGTGCAACGCTGCAATAGAGTCAGGGATGGTCGGAGGAGGCCCTCCTGCAGCCTGTGCACTGACCAGTGTCACCTGAGCAACCTCTTTGCACCCTTCCTCAAAGTGTAGCTGAGGTTCTTCTACTCCCTCAACTAGATGTAACACACCTAATACCTGTTTAGAGTGGACGGTAGCTCCTGTGGCTCCAACATTAACCACAGGTACATATGCCACACCATTGCTGACAGTCACAAGGGCGGGGGACATTAACAGGCCAGGGGCAAGGTCTGAGCCACCAGGCTCCAAGAGCATAGTTTTTGTCGGGGCATGGGGGACCTTTGGACAATTAACTTGGACAAATTTGACAGACCCTGCTGGTATAAACTCCCCTGCCTTGTCAAGAACACGGACACGGCCCTCAGGAAGCAATGGACAGGCTTCCAGCCTATGACAGTGGCGTAGGGCTGACCCCCAGCTTACATCTGCCTGAATGGCGGATAAAGAGGCAAAAATAGCTTCCCCATGCTCAATGAATAGCTCTCTGTAGCATTCTATGACCACATTCATCCCCAATAACCCTGGGACAGCGTGTTGCTGTGGTGTACAAGCAGTGTCTTTTATAACCAAAATCCCACGACTTGGAATCTTTTTACCCAGAACTTGGACATCCAACTCTAGGTATCCCACATAGGGGATAGCTAACCCATTAGCTGCCTTCAATGCCAACCACCCACATGACTTAAGTTTATGGGCACCCCAGGGCTTAAATACATCATTAAAAAATGACTCTGTAATGGTAGTAACCATGGAACCTGTATCCAGCAAGCATTTCACCATTACTCCACCCATCTCCACCTCTACTTCAGGGCATCTACCTATAAGTTGCTGGGCAGCGGTCGAAAAGGGTGGGAGCTGTGTAGGTTGAGCATTGCCAATGGTCTGATTACTAACATTTGCACTGTTTACAAAGCCCATACCTGAGGATCCCACAGCAGGGTAGGCTGGGCCTGATTCGGGCTGAACACTGGGCATGCTGGATGAGCGTGGCCTCGGCCCCTGGCGACACTGGCGGAGGACATGTCCCGGCTGCTGACAACGGAGGCAGATGGGCAGGCCTTCTGGGGTAAACTGGAGATTTGGTTTATAGGGACGAGCAGCAGGCTGGTCTAGTACACGTTCTATTTTAGATAGACTTTTCATAATGCTGTCAATTTGTGACTGCTGTTGCTTGAATTGTTCCTGCAACACTGAAAACTCAGATCCCTTCTCGCCTCCCACCGCATGACAGGCCCCCTCTACATCAACCCCGCAGTGATGAAGACCAGCCCGAGTCTGTCCAGAAGGCCGTTCCCCCTCCTCCACCCACTTAATGGCTTCTTGTCGTAATGCCAAGAAAGAAATCAAGGGGCGTTGCCTTACAATGCTCTTTAACTCTCGTCGCAAGGATACATCACGCACATGTTCCAAAAACTGGTCTCGAACAAGAGTATCTAGGTCTGTCAACCTATTTGGATATGCACGTTTTATATTCTCGATTAATGCCGATAGGGAATGAGAAAACTCTTTTAAAGACTCCCCCTCTTTCTGTTTTCGATCAAAGAACTGTTTCTGTAGGCTAACAAAGGAAGAGGAGGAACCATACAGCTCTTTTAGAATGGACAATATGGTATCTGGCTGCTCCCGTTCTGCCAATGAACGGAATCTAATTTCTGCTTTTGCTTCCCCCTCCAAGTGGTCATAAAGGAAGAGGGCCTTCTCTCTGGCACTCATGTGCCTATCTCTCAAACATGACTCTACATTCTCTAGCCAATCATGGATTGATTGTTCAGATTTGGAGCCAGAGAAATGTGGGCATCTCCTCTCTCTTTGAATATAGACAAAACGCTCAGCTTGTGGTGCGAGCACGTTTGGAGCCGAATTGTCGCTGGGGGTGAACCCGGCAGAATTTCTACTGGTAGTAGGAGTAGTATTACCTGCATCTAAGCTGGCACCTCTTCCTTGAGTGAGTTGCTCATTAGCCACCCTGAGCCTCAGTACCTCCTCACGCAGAGCCAATAGTTCCTCCTCCTGTTCATCACCCATTTCAGCAGCACTGTTTTACAACACTTCGCTATAATGACAAAGACAAAGGTTATCACAGCGAAACCAATAGTGGGGTCCAGTCGTTGCCACGGGCCTTGGGTTCAAGGACGGGTCGATTGTGGCAGTCCACGAGTCTTCCTCTGCCGTCCAACACCAACCACTGTTTTCCCACTCAGCAAAAATAAAATAAAACCCTAAGTTCATACACAAAATGCCTCTTTAAATCCTGCCGACAACACCATAATGTAGTACCGGCGTAATAAGCCTGACAACGCCACCTCCCGTAAATAGAGGGGACAGGAGGAACCCCTTAACGTTTAGACCTTTTAAATATACAACACTGTGTAGTGTGACCAAACTTCCCCTTAAACAGGAACAATTCGACAGAGGCACTTTGTTATGAATAATAGTACAAATCTTTATTACAAAGTAGCTACCAAATACATTAATGTAACTTCAATAAAAGCATCAGGGCAAAACAAGTAAGTAAGGCAAGACTTAATTAATAAGTGACAAGTTAGCGAGAAAACTCTCCTATAAGGAAGGGCGGGTCAGCCCGTGCACACTATGCTATATACCAGCAATGCTAGGGAAAGAATAGGGGACAGGCCTGGCACCAATATAACTCATGCAATAATAATAAAAAGATTCAATACAAAACCATGCAGTGCCAGGGATTAAACGTACACACCAATAAAACCAAAGGTCCCACAGTGCAGTCCCAGGAGAGAGGAAGAGCTATGTGCAACAGGGCAGACCCGGCCTTGAACAAGGTTACACTGTAACAGAAGGAGGAGAGAAAACCAATTAAAACTCTTCACTGTAAATACAACCTAAAATCATGCCAAACTACTATACCTCAAATAAACCATAAACCAAACAAATCAAAATGGTAAAATAACAGTGGGGAAAACAGTGGCTGGACTGGTCCCTTTAAGAAACAAAACATACATTAGTGGCCAGCCCTAGTAGAATAGACAGCAAACACTGAATTCAAATCATAAAAGTACATCAGTTGCCAGCCCTAGTATCTAAATCGAATTCAAATCATAAAAAGAACAAAACAGCTTAAAACCTACTTTGTGTTGCAGGTAATGCATACACAATGCAAGGGCAAAGGCAGGGGACCATCAGCACCAACAGCTACTGTGTAAAAGAAGACATTGATGTTACAAACCAAAACATGCTTAAAATACACAAAAAGAGGCAACACAGAATGTATACTGTTTTACCAGTAGGCCTATATCCAGGGTCTCACAGGACACCGGTCAATTCAGCACAGCAGTGGAGGTTGCTTCATTTGTGAACTGAAATAATAAATACAATTTAAAATAGGATAAAACAGTGCATCCATGTGCGCAACAAACAAAAGGCTAGCAGTAACATTAGCCTACCATGTGTTCTCAATCTCCTTCACCCTATGAGAGGGAATGCCATTCTCTGCACCAGAGTCAAATGGCTTTCTGAAGGGAGGAACCATGCTTTTATACTTCCTGGTTCCTATCATGTGACTAGGTCAGGTGCACTCACCTTGATTCCCACACAAAGAAATTAAAAATAGCAGAAATACAAGCTTACAACGTGTCACTTTGTGTCACTTTGTGACACGTTGTGACAAGCTTCTAGATCAGCCATTTCTGCTATTTTTGGAAAATGTTAGAAAATGCCTGAACATTTTTCAACATGGAAACGATTATGACGATTATCCAAAAATAATTGCGATTATCTCAAATAATTGCAATTAGGCGATTATGTAATAATCGTGACAGGCCTAATGGTACTGTATAAGTAACTGGAGTGTCACTGGGCAGCTTGTGCCCTATACACAGACAAACTAAAAGGGACGTTCCACATGTAGCTAATTGGAGTCTGTACTTGTGGTAGGATCCACTAACTATTTAAAGATGTGGTGCCTATAGTTTTGTACTTTTTCTGGTTTTCATGGAGGTTGACAGTACTTCATTAGACCCCCTGGTGTGGTTGTTATGAGCAATTATGTATTCCCTTTGTATTTTGGGTTTCTTCCTCGAGGCTGCCACCTTGTGGGTCAAAAGTGCCGATCCAAAAACACAGATAAAATTACATCATATAATCATTCCCTCCCCTTTTACCATTCACCCAACACTGTGGGTGTGGCTAACTTCAGCTGGGTTACCACCCACCATGACAACCAGGCATACTTAAAGAGGTGGTGCCATAGTTTTGTACTTTTTTCTGTTTTTCACGTGTCTAGGAGGTTGACAGTACTTCATTAGACCCCCTGGTGTGGTTGTTATGAGCAATTATGTATTCCCTTTGTATTTTGGGTTTCTTCCTCGAGGCTGCCACCTTGTGGGTGAAAAGTGCTGGTCCAAAAACACAGACACAATTACATCATAGGATCAACCCCTCCCATTTTACCATTCACCCAACACTGTGGGTGTGGTTAACCTCAGCTGGGTCACCACCCACCATAATGCACTGGTGGGTGTGGCCACATAAGAACCTAATTTTAACTTTTTCTGTACACTTTTTTGGAAAAATCTTCCTCCTAGTATAATCATAATAGCTGATAATCATGTTTTAGAGGGGAAAAGAATCATGGCACCCCATCTTTAATGAACTGGTGGGTGTGGCCACATAAAAACCTAATTTTAACTATTTCTGTACACTTTTTTGGTAAAAAAAATCTTCCTCCTCGTATAATCATAATACCTGATAATCATGTTTTGGGGAGGGGGAAATCTTGGCACCCTATCTTTAAGGGAGGCTCCAAGGGACAGACAGCGTGTTAACACCCCTGAGACAGAGCGGGCCCTTATGTAAGGGATAGCCTTTTTGTGCATTATAGTCCACTAGAATGCAGGAGGGGAGACTTCAACATTTTGAGAGTTTGAAAACCAGGCATTCTGGATCAAATGAAGGGGATTGAGTGAGCATGCCTTCAGTCCAGCAAGGAAAATTTAAATGCTCAAGCACGGAGATGACTTGGATAAGGAGCTGGGTAGACTCCTTGGGGTGGAAGGGATCTGATCCTTTGCATGTTGTAAAGTGCTATCCGACAGCATATCGAGTGATCACTTTTATGCACGCCTTGAAGGACAGCAGAATGTACACTACACTGTACAGTCAGCTGGGAGTGATCCTGTAGTCAGTGACTAGAGCAGTGGTCCTCAACCTTTTCAGGCCGTGACTCCCAAAATAATCACATTTTCACTGGGGACCCCTCCACCCCTGACGAGCATTAAGAGTTTGAGGAATTACATTTTGTATAACACTGTTATACACAGTTATAATAACGGCATAGCTCAGGGGTAGAGAAACCGTTATTAGAGCACGAAGGGTTCCCGAAGGGTTCCCAGTTCGAATCCGGGCTCCCCCTGAGTTAATGTCGAAGAGTCCTTGGGCAAGACTCTGAACCCCACATTGCTCCCGGTGAGTATGGTGCCTTGCATGGTTTCCTCCGCCACCGGTGTATGAATGTGTGCGTGAATGGGTGAATGTAATGCACAATCTCTGTAAAGCGCTTTGGATATAAGCGCTATATAAATGCACCATTTACCATTTACTGTTCTATTGTGAAAATTATTATATTATTAAAATTATTATTATATTACTAAATATTACTATTTTCACAATTTCTGCCTCTAATATTTGACAATTTGGCAAATGTTTAATTTGTTATTTTAGAGGTTTTAAAAAGGGGAAGACCACCCATTTTCAATATTGAACTATGTCATTAATATACCTTAGAGGAGTTGTGTGGAAATTTAAAAAAAAGTTCCCCCTCTTCTGTGTTGCCTAGAACTGGAGGATTTATTTTGGGGTTTGTATTGCAAATCACAACTTGATGACATCACACATTGTACTTTACAATACAAACCCCAAAATCAATCCTCCAGTTCTATGCAACACAGAAGAGGGGGGACATTTTCTTTATTTCCACAAAAAAAAATCTTCCTCCTCGTATAATCATAATACCTGATAATCATGTTTTGGGGAGGGGGAAATCTTGGCACCCTATCTTTAAGGGAGGCTCCAAGGGACAGACAGCGTGTTAACACCCCTGAGACAGAGCGGGCCCTTATGTAAGGGATAGCCTTTTTGTGCATTATAGTCCACTAGAATGCAGGAGGGGAGACTTCAACATTTTGAGAGTTTGAAAACCAGGCATTCTGGATCAAATGAAGGGGATTGAGTGAGCATGCCTTCAGTCCAGCAAGGAAAATTTAAATGCTCAAGCACGGAGATGACTTGGATAAGGAGCTGGGTAGACTCCTTGGGGTGGAAGGGATCTGATCCTTTGCATGTTGTAAAGTGCTATCCGACAGCATATCGAGTGATCACTTTTATGCACGCCTTGAAGGACAGCAGAATGTACACTACACTGTACAGTCAGCTGGGAGTGATCCTGTAGTCAGTGACTAGAGCAGTGGTCCTCAACCTTTTCAGGCCGTGACTCCCAAAATAATCACATTTTCACTGGGGACCCCTCCACCCCTGACGAGCATTAAGAGTTTGAGGAATTACATTTTGTATAACACTGTTATACACAGTTATAATAACGGCATAGCTCAGGGGTAGAGAAACCGTTATTAGAGCACGAAGGGTTCCCGAAGGGTTCCCAGTTCGAATCCGGGCTCCCCCTGAGTTAATGTCGAAGAGTCCTTGGGCAAGACTCTGAACCCCACATTGCTCCCGGTGAGTATGGTGCCTTGCATGGTTTCCTCCGCCACCGGTGTATGAATGTGTGCGTGAATGGGTGAATGTAATGCACAATCTCTGTAAAGCGCTTTGGATATAAGCGCTATATAAATGCACCATTTACCATTTACTGTTCTATTGTGAAAATTATTATATTATTAAAATTATTATTATATTACTAAATATTACTATTTTCACAATTTCTGCCTCTAATATTTGACAATTTGGCAAATGTTTAATTTGTTATTTTAGAGGTTTTAAAAAGGGGAAGACCACCCATTTTCAATATTGAACTATGTCATTAATATACCTTAGAGGAGTTGTGTGGAAATTTAAAAAAAAGTTCCCCCTCTTCTGTGTTGCCTAGAACTGGAGGATTTATTTTGGGGTTTGTATTGCAAATCACAACTTGATGACATCACACATTGTACTTTACAATACAAACCCCAAAATCAATCCTCCAGTTCTATGCAACACAGAAGAGGGGGGACATTTTCTTTATTTCCACACAACTCCTCTAAGGTATATTAATGACATAGTTCAATATTGAAAATGGGTGGTCTTCCCCTTTAAATTGTCACTTTAGAAATATGCAGATACCCACTATATACACTTGAACTTTCTGTTGGTTTGTTTACTGTTGAGTGAGACCCCCCCAAAATAATTTGGGGACCCCCCTGGGGGTCCCGACCCACAGGTTGAGAACCACTGTACTAGAGGACCACTCCCTGGAGTCCCCATGGTTCTCAGCAGTTACCAGGGTGTTGTCGATTGAAATCGAAAGACACTGCAACACATTAAACTGTGGACATTTGAAATCACCATGGGTTGTTGTTGGCAGTGGCTGATTTTCCAGCGTTGTCTTGCTTCATCAGTGGCATGTCTTTTTTTGGGGGGTGGTGTTACACCAATTATGTAACACCAAATCTCAATAACAGGCCTGCCCCTGCTGTTGCGGCACGGTTTCATCTCCGCCTATGCAAGGAAGGCTTAGCTTATGTAACCTGATTTCTGTCTCCAGACCTCTCTAGACTGCAGCACATCCCTCTCAACAGCCCCTAACCCTTATACAGACTATACATTAAAGACGTGCAGGTGTTTTAGTAGTATGCCACAGGGGGGCAGTATTTCCTTATAGGTCATTCTTAAATAATCTTGCTCTTATGGAAGCTTCAGGCAACTACCTTAGCCCTCCACCTTTCCTTTTTGTTATGGGTTATCCTATTAGGCTTTTCCCAGGGCTATCTAACTACAGTAAGTAGGGTCTGTATGGAGACTACAGTAAAGACAGACCTCGTGAGACTGTTGTGCTTTTGCTCATTTAGCTAGGGCTGCCACAATTATTACATAATCGTCTAATCGCAATTATTTGAGGTAATCGCAATTATTTTTGCATAATCTTTTCCATGTTAATATAGTTTCAAACACTTTAAAAAGGTAGTGGAAATAGCAGATCTACAAGCTCACAACGCGTCGCATCGCAACGCGTTGTGAGCTTGTAGATCGGCTATTTCCACTATCAATGTTCTTATTTAAGTATAAAGTTGTCAAACATGTGAGTAATTTCTTTGTATATTTAGGTTATGTGTCATATCTGCCATGTGCAACTTCAAAGCCTAAAAGCCAAACAGAAGTGTAATTGTCAACGACAAAAACACAATTAAATCGTTAATCGCAGTTATTTGAGTGACAATTAATCGTCATGTAAAATGTCATAATCGTGACAGCCCTACACATAGCACACATTCATTTGAACTTGTCATGCACAGTGACCAGTTGAAATGTAGAATTGCCGTATGTTTAAATTGCTCAAATGTCCTTGAACATGTTCAAGCCGAGACGTGCTTGCAAAATGATTACTACACTTGATGCAATAATACCTTACATTATTTTCCTGAGTTCAAGTTAACACCTATATGGAATGTAGATACGCTATGTTCTGTTATAATTACACTAAGAGACACTCTGAAATCTAATATTATAGTAGATGCAGCTTGTAAACTGTGATTTTTCTCTCCCTACTTCAGTAGCAAGCTAAGATTGGCCATAGGGGCATACAATACCTTGTTGCTAGGAAACATATCAGTCTCAGTGAAAGCCTCAGCCATTCGGTTCACTGTGAATCATGATAACCACTTCCTTGTTTTTTGTGCATAAATCAAATCTAATGAGTCCTTGTATTGGCTGTACAGTTATAAACATAATGTCATTGCTTAACCCATTTATAGGCCTAGAATTATTGACTGCTTTAACTGTTGAAAAATAGCAGATATACAAGCTCACAGCGCGGCACCGAGTGCAAATGTGTGCAAATCTTTGAATATGTGTATTTTCAAAGCAAACGTTTGCAACTCAAATTTTGCTTCTGGGTGGTCCCTGGAACTAAATATTTTGAGATGGGGGTCCGTGGGCCAAATACATATCATTTTGGGGGTCCTTCACATGAAAAGGTTTGAGAACCACTGATATAGTAGTCTCTCAAGAACAGACTAACGGAGCTCCAGTTAAGTGAAAAGGACCTTTTCTTTGACGATGGCTGGCCGGATTGCTGACATAGAAACATAGGTTTTTCAAAAAATCTTAGAAGGATTCAAAAGACACTTAAAGAATCGGGTCAAAATTCAAATTTCCACGACTTTTCAAAAATAGCAGATCTACAAGCTCGCAGCGCGGCACTCGGTGCCGCGCTGTGAGCTTGTATATCTGTTATTTTTCAATAGTTAAAGCATAAAATAATGATACACAATATGTGTACCCGTTCTAAATGGGTTAATATACATATGTGAATCAATGTTCAGTATACAGTATGTATAGGCAGTTAACACAATCAGAAACAAATGCTGTCTTTAGTGTGTAAGTTACCCAAAGAGCTATACAGCAGTAAAATGTCACAGCCTTGTATTTGCACAATCATGTTTTTTTTTTCTTTTTTTGTTTATTTCTTCCCCCCCTTTTTTAACACCACATTGTGTAAGTAGCTGTAAAGGTGTAATGCATTGGCAGATTGGAATATTTGGCTGCAGAGGCGGAGTGGCCTAGCTGTAAGGCTATTGATCACCTGCCTCCGACAACACACTGCATTATGTAATTCTGGGAGCCAAACGAAGGCTGTATTTATAAACACATTCTCTGGGATCTCTGGTGGTCCATAATCAAAACTTTGCCAGTCTAAACCATTTTCTGTCGCAGAGAAGCATGTTGACAGGAATTCAAAAGTAGGCCTATGTGTATCATTATCCATAGGCCCTTCTTGAACCCAGCCAATTGATTGATTGATTGAAGAATTTATTAGAAGTTTGCAATAGAAAAAAGTACAGTTTCATGACAGTACAAATCACTGGTACAAGGTCAACTAAAAGGAGATCCTAGAAAGCCGAGGCTTATTTCCACAGGAACCACACTTTAAGTATCTCATATAACATTGAAAGACAGACGGATAGAACATAGTACTTTATCTAGGATAATATCAGTTTTCAAAAGCATAACATCAAATACAAAGGCAGAAAAAAAGAAAAAGGGGGGGGGGGGGGGGGGCATGGGGGCTTAGTCTATTTACAAGTCACGGGTAGCAGCTGTCTGAAGGTGACTTTTCATACCAATTTTGAAGGGGGCTAGGGATTTGCTCTCCTTTAGGGCTTGTGGAAGGGCGTTCCACATGTTGATGGTGTAGCAGGAGAACGAGTTAGAGCCTTGTTTAGTGTTAAATCTACGTTGATGATGATTAGTGGAGCTGCCTCTGGTGTTGTGATCGTGAACATCCTTGACCTTTAAGAAGTAGTTTGTCAGGTACATGGGAATCTTGGAGGTGTAGTGTATCTTGTACACCAGGCCCATTGCAAGATGCTGTACTCTGTCAGCTACTTTGAGCCATCCCACGCTTTCGTGGTGATGATCGGTAAGGTGGGTCTGAGGAGGGAGACCAAGCACAACCCTAATTAGTTTGTTTTGTGCTGTTTGGAGCTTTAACTTTAAGGCAGCTGGGGCGTCGCGATACCAGACAAGGACTCCGTAATCAATGAGGGGCCCAATAAGAGCACCTCCTAGTGCCAAAACACTTATTGTGGCATGTGTCATTAATGACATTGCACTATTAGGATGTGTTGGTAGTCTCTGAGTATTTTGCTTTGTTTAACAATGACAGTGAGATACTTGTTGCACTAACTAGCATTGACTGTTACTGTCTCTTTTTTGTAAGACACTTTTATATACTCTATTGACGCCCCCTCTATTGATGCACCTTCTCTTTATTGTCTCCACCAGCCGAAGGCATGGGGGAGAGTATGTTTTCCTCTCCGTCCGTGCGTCCGTCCGTCCGTCCGTCCGTCCGTGCGTCCGTGCGTCCGTCCGTGCGTCCTCGCAGTTTGTGAGCGCCAAATCTCAGTCGCCGTTGGCCCGGTCGCTGCCAAAGTGAGCACACACATTCCCTGGATGCCAATCTAGAACCTCTGCCCTACATTTTTCAAATGGGCCTTTTCTAGCGCCAACTAGTGGCCGATGTTTGCTAAACACATTTCTGTGCACTACTCTTACAGATTTTGTCCAAAAATCCTACAAATCGGTAGGCAATATCTCGACAGTCATGTGATCGACACGGATCTGTCCGATTTTGCATATTCCATCCTGATTGGCTAAGATTGGCTTCCAAAGTTTGTGGGATTGAGCCGTTTTGAACAAAATGCCTCAAATCACAAACGCAAAGTGCAATTATCATGAAATCGCGCACACACGTTCCCACTAGGCCGAGGAAGAAATGCCACTTAATTTCTTTTAATCAGCCTCATGGTGGCGCTATAACAGCCCGATTTGTGGTTTTACCTATAACTCCACCGATCAGTTTCAAACTTTGTAAGCGCACTCCCTAGAGGCTAAGGATAAACCTTTGCCCTGCATTTTTCACATCAGCCTTTTATAGCGCCACCTTTGG
The DNA here is from genome assembly GCF_963921795.1 of Nannobrachium achirus. NCBI lineage: Eukaryota > Metazoa > Chordata > Actinopteri > Myctophiformes > Myctophidae > Nannobrachium > Nannobrachium achirus. Next base: position 17,329,066 of record NC_137832.1, read on the forward strand.
GCCGACTTATGTAAAACACATTTTTGGATATTACTCCTTGAGATTTTATCCAAAAATCATGCAAATCGGTACACAGTATCTCTATAGTCATGTGATCAAGTCCGATCCGTCTGATATTTCATATTCCATCCTGATTGGCTAATATTAGCTTCCAAAGTTTGCAGGATTGCTCCGTTTTTGAACAAAATGCCTCAAATCATCAACGCAGCTTGCGATTACCGTGACATTTGCCACACATATTCCCACTAGGTCAAGGAACAAATGCTACCTTTTTAACATTGTCCTGTTATAGCGCCACCAGCAGGTAGACTTTAGCAAAACACATTTTTGGAACACAATGCTTGAAATCATGCATGCAGCGTCCGATTGCCATGAAAGATCTAAGGTGAAGAACATATGCCACCCTTTTTACATTGGCCTATTATACAGTAGCACCACCAGGACGCACGGCCTGGTGGAGACCTGTGCTCGGAAGAGCACTGCTTCTAGTTGGTACTGTACTGCTCTTGTTTTTTTCCCTCTTATCTATCTTTTTTCTTACTTCTCTGTAACTTTGTAAATAACTGTATACTGCTGTGCTACAACTGGACAACTTAATTTCCCCCTTGGGATAATAAAGGTATCTATCTATCTATCTATGATGCAGTGGTTAAACTGCTTGTCTACTGAGCCACACCTACTGTAAACCTACTAGTTGGTAGTCAGTTGAATTTCACCAGAAGACTTACTTCTGATTTTGTCTAACTCAATTAAGAGAAAATGCAAAGGAGTGGGGTTCCCACTCTTTTTGTATAATTGTATTTTCAGTTGCATTTGAAAAGCTTACTTTTTTGGGGGCAAATATGTCATTCATCTGATAATTATTATAAACAAGGGAAGGAGTGAGAGTTTCCATGCCAAGTACATTCCTGGAATCTGTCCTCTGCATTTATCTCAGAGGCGTCAATTGGGTATGGCAAGCTATGGCAGCTGCCATACCTTGACTACAGGGGGGAGATAATAAAATGGACTGTAATCGTGCCTGTCGCTAAGGTATGGCAACATGACTGGTGTCTTGCACGCGCGCGAGACACCAGTCACGTTGCCATACCTTAGTTTTTTTCTGAACTGACGCCGCTGATTTATCTCCATCCCAGTGGGTATAGCTACGTGGCAGTGCCTGGGGACTGGGGAGCAGTTAGGGGTTCACCCGAGCGCTTGCTCAAGGACACAATGGCGGGAGGAGAGGGGGAACCATCTGATTCCCAGATGGCCACTCTGCCTCCCGAGCCACTGCTGCCCTATCCCAATCCTTAAGGAATAAGGCCTTTGCACAGATGATACAATGAATTGTTGGCAAATAGATAATTTTCTAAACAAAGACGTTCTTGATTTCCATCAAGACATGACACTGAGGTTATTAATTCACAACAGAGGAAATACCAGTGCAACCATATCATTTTTATTAAACATGACTTTATTGATATTCACATTGAGAAATAATTTGTACATATATAGATCTTTTTTTTTCCTTTTTTTTCTCCCCCCATCCTAAACACACTCATGGCAGTACAAAGTTAACATAGTTTAAAAAGAACAACAAATTACAGAAACATACCATAAAAACAATAAAATAAATACCAACTAAAATACAGAAAAATACAAATTAAATAAAATGCAATGTACAATATCTATTCTACAGTTCCAACTCCCCTACCCTACAACTAATGTATCGACCTATTGTTCCAAAGCTTCTTCAATGTTTCCTTTATGCATGAAATCTATAACCTGACTTTCGCCAGATAGTTGGGCTCTCTCGGACAGACTCGATGTAAGGGGCGGGCCATTTTTGGAATTTCTGTAGCAGGTGATTGGATGTGGCCGTTTCTATCACAGTCTGGGAGTGCCAACTCCAACCACTCATATTGGCCTGTCTGCATGACGTTGCACCCAGAATCCGCCTCCTGGGTTTCCACGTGGTCTGCAATCAGACTCTATTGGCTCAGAGCCGCTCAGAGCCCGCCCATAGCTGCCGCTGATTGGTCCGGCCCGGGACTTTACGAGTGTTATCAACTCTGGCCGAGCAAGCCCAGATGGTAAAGCAGAGCGTTATATACGCAATGCTGCCACCATCTGGCGAAAGTCAGGTAATGAAATCTAAGAACCTCTCCCAAATCTTATAGAATGCAGCAGGTTTCTTCTTAATTACATAGCAACCACATCATTTACTTAACATCATAGGATGGAGTAGCCGGATACATAATATTTTGGAGACAACAGATGGGGGATTCGGTAGTACACCACACCAGCATTTCAAAACTGTTGAGAGGCAATTTGTAATCCTGCATTCCATCTCCAGGTACATAATTTAGCATTGCTCACTCCTTGGAGCACGGCTACTTACCACTTACAGTATGCACTGGTGCAGATTCTGAGTGCTCTGGTAGCATATTTGCATTACAATCTTTACCGGGACTGTGATCCTGCAGCCAGTTAGGCTATGACTTTATCATCCACCTCCCATTATATCCTGTCCATAATCACAGTCATGAATGTATACATGTGCAGTAAGAATTGAAGTACTTCACATGCACCTTGTTATTTATTTCCCCTCTGCTTGCAGGATCGGTTGTGCCATCTGCTTGTGAGTCGTGAGTGTGTGTTTGTGTGTGTGTGTGTGTGTGTGTGTGTGTGTGTGTGTGTGTGTGTGTGTGTGTGTGTGTGTGCGCGTGCGTGCGTGCGTGCGTGCGTGCGTGTGTGAGTGAGAGAGAGAGATAAGAGAGAGAGTTTGCATAAGTCAGTATTACCACAGTGAGGTGTCACTTAGTTGGCATGTATTGGTATTTCAACAACGGTGTCTCCATTCCGACACTAACCCTATCTCTAACCCTAACACTAAACTTAACCTCTATGGAAGTGTTGCCACTCCGACAATAAGAAGTCCATGTCGGAGTGGCGACATGTCGGAATGGAGAGCACTCACCTTCAAGAACAGTGGCTATAAACAGTATGAACGTGGCAGGTGTGGTTCAACATACTGTAATACTACTTACTAGTAAGCGAGGTTGCGCCATGTCTTGGCCATCTGGCCAGTGATGTATATTGGACCAGTTACCCATATATGGAGACCCCTGGTACCCATCCATGTACTGTATATGGAGATATGCTGTGAGAGCCCATACATGCTTACCAGTTATTCGTTATGTGACATCATACCTTTTTATGTCCATACATGGAGATCCCTGTCTGTAGAACCAGCCACACAGATATGGTGTTGTCTTGGCCATCTGTCTTGGCCATATATGGATTCTGTTAGTGTGGTATGTGGCCGATGTGACCTCCATATATGGGCAGTCCCATATGAAGTCCTGTTAGATAAGTGCTTAATATTGGGGATTCTGTTAGTGTGACATCACAGTGAAGCCAGAACGTGATGTCAGAGCAGCAAACCCATTCTGTTAGAGTGGTTCCCCTGACATCACAGTGACATCAGAGCATGATGTCAGAGCGGCAAACCCATATAGACCGTAAAAATGTGTACACGTCCGGACGGACGGACATATACGGACAATTGCAAGTTATGACGATTCTGATTGTAAACTGCGACCCTAACTAGTACTCTCAATACTATATGTACAGTATAAGAGTGCAGTATGTTAAGTGTAGTTGTCGTTATCAGTAATTATAAGTAAAAGCAAAGAAGTTGCAGAAATTAACAAATAATGTTAGCAAACGAGGTACCGGTATGTATAAATATTTTCCATTTCATATTCTTCTACAGTTAAACCGTCCCTGCCATGTCAGTGCTCAACAACCGTTGTTTGTTTGTTTTCTCAGTCAATGATGAAGAAAGTTACTGTAACTGCCTTTCTCTTCGTGAGAGGTCTGGTTTTCACTGTTTTAACCAAACAGGTTATAGTTTGCACCTCAAGAGTCTCAGACTTGGCCGTGTGGAGGCGATAGTTGTGGCTGCGCGCATCGCTGTGATTAACAAGCGCTGCTGCAGTGTGGAGAAAAAGGGAAAGAGAGCTTTCAGGGGTGAAAGGATGAGAGAGAGAGAGAGAGAGAGAGAGAGCGTCTCTCGCCTGTGTGTTGATCGTGTTTTCACTGAGCTTGCTGCATCACTCTCTCCTCCGCTCCCTCCCTTTCTCTCCTCTCTGTCTCTCCACTCGTTTTCTCTCACAGCTCTCTCTCGCTCTCCCTATACCCTGCCACAGTGCATCTTTCTCTCTCCCTCTCTCTCCCCCTCTCTCCCTCTCTCCCCTCCTCTCTCTCTGTCTCTTTCTCCCCTTTGGCTATATCCTCTATATTCCCCCAGTGAGGATGACATCCCCAAATTTGATGAACCAGCAAAGCCCTCGCACTGGCTGGTGGCTTCCGAGGGAGACCCCTCATGGTCGGGCTTACTGGACAAGGAGTTGCCCCTTCTAAAGAGCTTCCACAGAAGCGCCGTCAGTGCTGGCCAGCTCTGAGTAAGTGGCTACCGTTCTCTTGAGTGTATATGTCAAAGATAATGTGGCAGGGGGATTGAGGGGGTTAATGACAGCGGAGATGTTAGTGTATTGTACAGCTCTGTGCCTGCCTGCCTGCATGCATTGCTTTATTATTATCATATCATTATTTTTGCCCTAATCTCTGCATGTGGGTATAGCAATTGAAACGTTAATCGATTGATGGGACTGAATGATTTGATTGACTGATACTGTACCGCCACGGATGGGAGTTTTATTACACTGATGGGATTGGATGGACCGCTGCTGCTGGTGTTTGCTTTCTACGCTGGTTTGTTGGTATCTGTTCCATCAGTAGCTGACAGGAGAGTTTTCTCTGTCACGACACTGAAACACTGTCTTTGTTTATCCCCCCCCCCACACACACACATACACACATACATCCTCTTACCTTCCACTGTATTCCACTATAGGTTGTTATTATAAAGAGTGGTGGTGGTGGGGGGGGGGGGGGGCTGGGTATAGTTCTATTATGTTTTAGATTCTCCCCATCGTCGTTGTCGGGTGAAAACCCTGTATGTCCAAAACCGTTCGTTTTGCATTTATCATTTTAAAAATGATTTAAACTAGTGAAAACAGCCGATCTACAAGCACACAACGCCTCGCGCCGCGAGGCGTTGTGTGCTTGTAGATCTGCTGTTTTCGCTACTTTTGTGCGACCGCCTTGAATGATGAAGCAGGGCTTTACAAATTTGAAACTTGGAGATACGAGGTTTCCGCTCGACAACGACTCTATGCTATGACTGGCCATACTGTAGGTGTTTATCTGAATGTTTATCACGTGGGAAATCAAACTCAAAGCCGTCAAGTCTAATCTCACCCTCAAGTTAGTGTATGGTTTTCCATGATTAACAGATGTAATAATTGCCAGATGGTTTTGGAGAAAACACAGTTCTGACTTTCAGTCTGCAGCACATTCAGTGCAAAGAGAGAATGCTGGAATGAAAGAAAAGAGAACACCCCAAAGAAGTCAGAAATGTGTGGACAGAGCGAGGAGGACTGTATCTCTATGGAAACAGTGGGTTCCACACCAAGTGAAGAGAGGAGGTAAAACTGCTGCATCCTCTGTCTGTAGCTTTTATCATTATTAGTAAATTGCAACTTTGCAATACCGTCAGAGAACAGACGTGAATATTAAAACCGTGTCAATGTGATGTATAATATAAGTGATATAGTGCAGTACATTTCACTGTACATTTGCAGTAGGTTTCAGAGAGAGAGAGAGAGAGAGAGAGAGAGGGTCTTCTCCAGCACAGATTTATGCATGTTAATGTGAGTCGTGATGAGATCGCTCCGCTGTTGCACCCCTTCTATATATCCTCAAATGTCATTTTCCTGAAAGCCTCCTCACAATCCCCCGGTGATCCTCGTTATCAGTTGGATTTGTGATTATGTTGGATCGCGTTTGTATTGCTCTCTCCCTGAGGACACAAAGTGCTTTAGATAGTTGGCAAGAGCTACATGTACAGTACAGTACCTCATCTCAAACCACCATTATTGTGTAGCACCCACCCCATTGAATGCTCATTCTGTGAGCAGGTTTTTTTTACAGTAATCTATAGTGCCATTACTGTAATGGGAATGGAACGACTAACCCTAGAAATGTTAGTGCCACAATCTGGCCATTGACTCACACCGGAATTGAACGCCTAACCATAGGAATGTCAGCGAGGAATCTTCCCCAAGAGAGCATAATGTATCGCCGTTGTCGGGTGAAAACCTCGTATCTCCAAGTTTCAAATGTGTACGTTCTTTCGCAAAGTAAAGCCCTGCTTCATCATACAAGGCCGTCGGACAATAGTAGTGAAAACAGCAGATCTACAAGCACACAACGCCTCGCGGTGCGAGGCGTTGTGTACTTGTAGATCGGCTGTTTTCACTAGTTTAGATCATTTTTAAAATGATAAATACAAAACAAACGGTTTTGGACATACAAGGTTTCCACTCCACAACATGGTATGCAGGTTTAATATATCTTCTCCACTGAACCAGTAGGAGTCGCTAGTGGAGTGACAAGGACCCGATCCCTTTGCTGGCTTCTCACCCAACACTGCCAATTAGTGTGCCTGGCCAAACCGGTGGCACATCCGCTGGGAATTTAACCTGGATCTCTGCAGTTGTGTGCAAATGTTAACTCTCTATGCCAGTGTTTCTCAACCTTTTTTCTGCATGGGCACACTTTTCATTTCCCAAGAATCCATGGGCACACCAACATAATACGGGGGTGTAAATATCGTCACTGTCGGGAAGAAACCTTGTATCTCCAAGTTTCAAATGTGTATGTTTCTTCGCAAAGTAAAGCCCTGCTTCATCATACAAGGCTGTCGCACAACAGTAGTGAAAACAGCAGATCTACAAGCACACAACGCCTCGCTGTGCGAGGCGTTGTGTGCTTGTAAATCGGCTGTTTTAAACTGTTTTAAACTAGTTTAAATAATTTTTAAAATGATAAATAGAGGGGCGCCCGCTGGCCTGGTGGTCAAGGCGCATACCACATACTAGGCTATGATGCCTGCTGGCGTCGCCGGTTCGATTCCCGATCCGGACAACCTTTGCCACATGTCATTCCCCATCTCTCTCCCCATTTCCTGTCAGTCTACTGTCCTATCGAATAAAGGCATAAAAAAAAGCCCAAAAAACAAATCTTAAAAAAAAAAAAGAGAAAAAAAAAGATAAATAGAATACTGGCTTTCAAGCAGTTTCAAGGGCACACTTCTGTGTGACCCTTCTCAGGGGCACACCAAAGGTCCCCTGGCACAGTGGTTGAGAAACACTGCTCTATGCCACTGTCTGTTGACTAGCACTGGGAATAGATCACCGGCTTACCCTCTCCCACTGACTAAGACAGGACTATCACAATCACTACATATACCATGTCAGTGGGGTATAATAATAATACCAAACATTGTCAATCAAGAAACTGCTTTCGCTGTGATTCCCCGAAAGCCAGTTTTGCTAATTATCCAGCATTGGTACTGTTCATCAATACCATATAATCCAAATATTCTTGGATATTCACTTCACAAAACCAGTGTAAAGGCCCATTTCCACCGGGCCAGATAACAGATAAAAAAAATCTCTTTCTCCAGATATTTTTCCATTCAAGTGGATGGGTAGATACAGATAAAAAAAATATCTGTGACAGATACACTACACACACACGCACGCACGCACGCACGCGCACACACACACACACACACACACACACACACACACACACACACACACACACACACACACACACACACACACACACACACACACACACACACACACACACACATACATCCTCTTACCTTCCACTGTATTCCACTATAGATTGTTATTATAAGAGTGTGTGGGGGGGGGGGGGGGGTGTTTGGGGCTGGGTATAGTTCTATTATGTTTTAGATTTTCCCCATCGTCGTTGTCGGGTGAAAATCTTGTATGTCCAAAACCGTTCGTTTTGCATTTGTTATTTTAAAAATGATTTAAACTAGTGAAAACAGCCGATCTACAAGCACACAACGCCTCCCGCCGCGAGGCGTTGTGTGCTTGTAGATTGGCTGTTTTCGCTACCATCCACTTGAATGGAAAAATATCTGGAGAAAGAGTTTTTTTTTTATCTGTTATCTGGCCCAGTGGGAATGGGCCTTAATCCTGAGGAGGAAGGCACTTATTGTGGTAGGTGATTGTGATAGGTAAGCCATATAAGGATTACACCCTCCCTCCCCTACACAGCCAATACCATCTGGAGCCTTGGGTATAAATAACAGCAAACCCTTCAAAGTACAGAAAAAACATTTGTTTACTGTGTGTCCAATTACCACGATACCTTGAGTTCTTCCAAAATGTCTTGTGCATGAATTCCCAATTATTATCTAAAGGATCATGATGCTTTTACTTCAGTTTGAAGTAGGGATGTCCGATATTATCGGCCGTCCGGACGATATTAGCATAAATATTAATATCGGAAAATATCGGTATCGTTTAAAAACAAAATCTTTTTTTTTAACATTAGTTCTTACTGTATGGTAGTTAGGGGTGTCAGAATTGTCGAATTGTATTTTTTATTGAGGCGAAATAAGTTACAATGAGCTTCATCATAATGGAACCTTATGGTTCTGTAACTCTAGAGTGTATAAATGGAACCAAATGGACCCATTCCATCTGTACACTCTTAATATGATTTTATAATATGAATTGGGGTCCCAGCTACATATAAATGCCAGTAAATGGGGGTCAGTATCCTATAATGCATTTCAAACTGGGAGTCCTTGAAATTCAAATGGTTGAGAATCACTGCTGGATAGCTAGATATTATATTAGCATATATCGGTATCGTTTAACTCACTGAATGCCACCCTTTATTAAAAATCTACAAAACTGGTGCCATCCATTTTGTTTAATTTTACCTTTTTATGGGGGCCAAAATCATATTTTGTACTTAAATTACATATATAAATCTATGCTTCTATCGAAAGCCACACTACCCCTCTTACAAAGGAAAAAATGTATATTTATATATATATATCCTATCATTAGATTTGGGCTTCAATAGAACATGTGTAAGATGTCTTGATCATTATGATATGTTTATGCTGTCATTGGGCCTGTGTGTTCTCTAGAGTGCAATGGCCTTTGAAAACCACCAGGTGGTGGTCTCCTTCTATCTGATGGACAAATAGAAGAAGGAAGAGACACGTCCATTTTTTTTTGGTCCGGGCCTAGTTGTTTACATTTTGGCCAGGCCTTTTTGCTAACATGCTATACCACTTCCGAGCCCTGCCGATCGCTATCAAGGGCTCGGATCGCCGAATGGATGGCACGGGTAGAATGGTGGCATTTTTCCGGTTCGAATGAGTACTTATACTTCGTCTGGGAAGCACGGCAAGTGTATAAACGAACGTGTATAGCTAACGCTAAAATGGCCGGAACCAATGTTCGGTCTTACCGGTTTTCCCGTCGGACTGTGTTCACCGGTGCTACAGTGAAATCGGTCCGGTCGCTCCGGTCACGGAGGCTAACGGCTAACTTCTAGAGCGATTTTTTTGAAATTACAATTATGTTATGAAAGATAAAACTTTTGATTAATTAAAAAGACGTATAGTGCGTTTATGGCACTACAGATCAAAGACGTGTAGTACGTTTACGGCGTTCAGTGAGTTTAATATCGGTATCGGAAATTAAGAGTTGGATATTATCGGTTATTCGTTATCGGTAAAAAATTCAATATCGGACATCCCTAGTTTGAAGCATTTCCTCTCCTATGCACCTAGCTGTCTCGTGTATACAAAGGGGTACAGTAGACGTCGTATCAGTTGTGTTCAAATGATGGCATGATGAAAGATGCTGGAATCCAAGTACAGAGCATAATCAGGCCTGTTGTCTTAAGATAATGGTGTTGCCTCTTTGATTTTTGAAAACCTTGGAAGTGCTGCTGTGGCGACCGCCTGTGGGGGACACGTAACGTCGCTTGCACGGCATCTCTGATTTGCTGCTGTCGTGATGGTACTAGGAATTAAACGTCCCCTTGTTTGTTATCTGCAAAGAGAACAGAGAGAATGTACTGATGGATCCGTCTAGATGGGACTAGATAACAGCAAGACTAAGCTGCTTAATTTATACTCCGGCGTACGGCAGAGTTGCGTGCTGAATCTGAATGTCAAGCTTTATGAGCTTGTACTGTAGAGCAGGTATATGTTAGTTTTTCCATCAAAAAAGTGGTTCAAATGTTTATGAATCACTGCTGCCTATGGAGCCGCAGGGGTGTCGCACCAAATTCTGGGCCTTGGATACTAGGATTCACTGTGGGCCCCCCATGAATGTTCTTCATAGGGGGAGGGGGTTTAACCCATTTAGACCGGGAACGCATTATTACACATTATTTTGTGCTTTATATTGAAAAATAGCAGATATACAGACAAGCTCATGTAGCGCCCCCTAGCTGTAGAGGGGCAAAAGTGTGAATGAATGATCCACGACGCAGTGTGCCGCTTCAAAACACAAAGTGTACTGAGGCGGAAACAGCAGTGCGCGTCCTCTACAGCTCTGATCCAGACCAACACAATCGATAGCAGATCTCCCAAACACTGTAGTCAATCACAGAACTGTAGATCACTGTAGTGATGTAAAGCTTAATAAAGAAACATGTCAAACTGTTTCAAATGGACCCAAATTGTTTCCCAAATAACGAAAATAGCTTACAGTAGTTAGACCAAAATAAACACATTGAAATACAGTACTCTTAACCAAAAGAATAGCTTAAAAGACCGTTTTTGAAAGTTTCAATAAAATAATTAAATCAATAAAATTCAGTCTACTACACACTCCCCTTCAAAACAGATGTCGTCCCCGACATGAGGTATACAATATTTTAACATCACCCGTTCTCTTGTCTTACAAGCAGTTTTTTTTCTTCTTTTTTTTTCTTCTCTTTTTTTTTTCACAACAAAAACAACAATAACATCGTCTGGCTTAATCCAAAAGTCCACGAGCGAATGAAAGATACTCAGTTGTTTCAACAACAGTCCAGAGCATACGAAACGTGTATAAAGTATTCGGCTTGTTTCAAAGTCCACGAATGTAAGAGTGTGTGCATGTTGTAGTACTCGACTCATCGCAAAGTCCACGAGTGTAGGAATGTGTGTGTATGACACTCGACTTATCACAAAGTCCATGAGTGTGGTGTGTATATGTGTGTGGCACTCAGCTTCTCGCAAAGTTCAAGAGTGTGGAGTGTGTGAAGGGGCAGAGGTCACTAGTACATGCACCCGCATGTGTTTGTGTGAGGGGGCGTAGGGGTATTGGGGCAAGGGGCTGGGGCAAGGGGCAGTCTTCATTCAGTACCCGGGAATAGCAGGCTGGTAGCTGAAGGGCTGTTCAGGCTGGTAGTAGAAGGGCAGGGGCACTGGAGGGTACCAGTACATGATGTCGCTTGGAAGTCCAGCGCTGTAACAGGCCGGGTGGCCCAGCTGGTCATACGTGAAGACTCTCGGTGCTCGCCTCTCTCTTACTGGTCGCTGATAGTGCTGTGCTGCTTCACTGTTGTCACTTTGAACAGGTGACGGTGGTGCTGACAGTCTTTCTTCCATGACAGGCTCCTCTTCAACTTGCCTCTCCTCTTGATCCAATGGCTCCTCTTCATCCAGCATATCTCCTATGTCCTCAGCATCCTGCTGCTGGGGTACGTGTTGCTGCTGCTGTCCAGCATCATTAACATCCTCTATGTCTGTGTTCACAGGCTGCACCCCAGGTAAAGGCTGCTCTAAGGGCCTGTAGTAGTATCCATAGTCGTCGTCATCACTCTCATCATCCTCTTGATTTTTCACTGCCTTGTCTTGTCTACTGGTCTGAGCTGGACTTTTTCTCTTTGATTTGGCAGGTTGCAACTGGGTCTCAAGGGGCAAGTTGTCACATGGCAACAGAAGGTTGCGGTGTAGGATCCTACTTGCTCTCCCTTTACCTTGCTCTGGCAGTACTTCATATATGGGCATGTCTTTTCCAACCTGACGGATGACTTTGTGGATACAATCTTCCCAGTGGTTCCGCAGTTTCCCTGTTCCTCCTCTGGGTGTCATATTCCTGACGAGGACTCTGTCACCCTCGTGCAACACTGAACTCCTCACTTTGTTGTCATAGTTCCGCTTGTTCCTTTCTGCACTTTTCTTTGCATTTCCTGCTGTAATGTCATATGCCTCTTGCATCTGTGCTTTCCATTTTCTCATGTATTCTTTGTGGTCAGCAGTACCTGTCTCAGGGGTCAAGCCGAACAGCAAGTCAACAGGCAATCTTGGGGATCTCCCAAACAGGAGATAGAAAGGGGAGAAGCCTGTAACTTCACTCCGTGTGCAGTTGTAAGCAAACATGAGTTTGTTCAGTGACTCTTTCCAGTTGGACTTCTGTCTCTCCGTGAGAGTCTTCAGCATTTGCAGGAGTGTCCTGTTCATCCTCTCAACCTGCCCGTTTCCTTCTGGATGATACGGAGTTGTTGTCCGACAGGTCTTTGATCTGACTGTTTGCAGGCTATTACAGGGCCAATATTCGGGTCTTCTTTTTGTGCTTGACTGATTTCTGCTCTTGAGAAAGGTGCAGGTGTCCCCTCATCAGGTCCTGCACACCCTAGTGCCATCATGCACCATACAGGGTCAGAGTCTGTTGCTCCTACGGCTTGCACTGTGGCATGTACCGAGAGGGAGGACATTTCCTCTGTACAGTTCTCCATCATCTCCTCGATGTCACAGGGCATCCTCGACAGGGCATCAGCGTCACCATTCTCTCTTCCTGGGCGGTACTTGATGGTCAGATGGAAATCTGCTAGTTCAGCAACCCACCTACTCCCTGTGGCGTTCAGCTTGGCTGTGGACAACACGTAGGTAAGTGGATTGTTGTCGGTGTACACGGTGCAGGAGGAATTCATCAGGTAGTCTCTAAAGCGGTCGGTCACAGCCCACTTCAAGGCCAGGAACTCTAGTTTCCCGGAGTGAAGGTGGTAATTCTTCTCCGCCTTGGTCAGTGTACGAGATGCGTACGCGATGACACGTAGCTTTCCCTCCTGTTCTTGATACAATACTGCACCTAGACCCTGGTTCGAGGCGTCTGTGTGCAATATGAATGACTTGTTGAAGTCTGGGAACCCGAGGATGGGAGGCTCAACCAGATAATCAATCAATCTTTCCAATATCCGCTGGTGGTCTTCAGTCCAAGTGATCGGCTTATTTGAAGGCGTTCCTCTGTTTTCCACAGTGCGCACAGTGCTGGGACTTTGCTGGATCACTGGTCACTCCCTGTCCCGTGCGAGTGACCCCTGCTCGTTTAAAGACTCACCTCCAAGCTGTCCCTGCTGTCCTCTCACCCGACATCCGACTGCGTAGTGTTCACCGCTGCCACATCGGAAACAGTGTGTGCAGTAATCTTCTGTGCCACGCTGTTGACAGCCGAAACACCTCTTCCCTCGTCCACGGTTTGGTGGTGGAAAGCGTTGTGGGGCGAACCCCTGTTGGTATTGGGCGGTTCCTCCTCTCTGACCTGGACCGGGAGGGGGCCAGTATCCCTGTGGCATGTTCTGTGTCTGCTGACCATGGAACTGTTGAGGGTTGTACCGGGGCTGTGAGTGGCGTGGTGGGGGAAAGTACTGGGGTTGTTGGGGGGTGTACAGGGGCTGTGGCTGGTACTGTTGGGAATTGTACTGGGGCTGGGGTTGGAGCTGTTGGGGGGTCAACTGGGGCTGGGGTTGGCACTGTTGGGGGGTGAACTGGGGCTGTGGTGGGAGTTGGGGCTGCTGCATAGAGTCTCTGATTTGGGACACTTGGGCCTTGAGATCTTTCAACAGGGCCATTTCCGTTCGCATCTCCTCTAGCTGAGATACTACTGTAGGGGGCAATTTGACAGGGTCTTGTTGAGCAGGTAGCTTTTCTTGCTTTTCAACAGGAGCGTCGCTCGACTGGACAGAGTTGATTGTGGTAGGCCGTGGCTGTGTTAGTGACTTCTTCTTGTGCTGCCTCTCTGTCTCATAGGCACATGCTGTGTTCATTCTCTCCAGTAACAGCTCATCAGAAATGTCAGTCTGTTCAAGATAGGGCTGGAGATCACGTTTTATGTTGTCATTCTGTAGACCAGTTAACACAGTATGTAGGAACATGTTCTGCACTAGACCTGGGTCATATTTGAGGCCTGACTCAGCTTCCTGTGAGGCAAACAAAATCTTCTGTCTCAGGTCAAATGTACGAATGAGGAAGGTCTGTGGTGTTTCCTTCATGCCTTGCACTTCAGAGGTCAGCTGCTTGTAAAGCTCAGTGGCACTCTTCTCTTGATAATGGGAACGGAGTAGTCTTCTCAGAGTGGGAAGGGTTAGGTTAGCTTTCCCCTCTAAATAGCTACGAAGTTGCATGCCAGGAATAATGGCCCTTATTACTGCATCAACTATTTCGAGTTCTGGAACACCTTTACTTAGACCGTGTTCAATTTGGCGGGCCAGGCTTGAAAATGTCAGGCGGTCTTTCTGCCCCGGCTCTCCTATTTGGCCAGATATTTTAAAATCTTTGTGCCATGGGGTAGGGGAATAGCTGTGGGGTGTGCTCCGTGTTAACAGTGGGCCAGGGGCTGGGATTTTGATTTCTCTGTTGTCTGGCTTGTCTCCCTCATTCTGTTTCTGTTTTTCAGCCAACTGAAGCTGCAAGGCCTCAATCTCTTTCCGTAATTTTTCCTCTTCCTCTCGTAATTCTTCCTGTGCCTGTTGCTGCACTAGGGCGGCGGCTGTCTTAAGCTCAGTGATTTTGTCTTTAAAGTCAAGCAAGTCAGCCATTCCGCTATCTTCACGCTGTTCAAGCTCGTCTCTCTGGATATGGTCTGATATTAACCTAATGAGAGCTCTTTGACTCTTTCCTATCACATGCTCACGTGCTCCTCCTGCAATGTGTAGAAAGTCACATAGCTCGGCTAGAGCGTCTCGGGGTAACTCACATAACTCTCTGATGATCTCGACCTGTAGTCGTTCCACTCCTGATGACGCCATCTTTGTGCAAGGTGGTTGTGAACGGTGCAATGCGATACCTTTTCACCTCTGGAACGTAGTAGCAGCTCTCCTGGTATGTAGCAATACCTCAGATCGTCTGCTCTGCTCACTGATGTCAGGTCACCACTGCCGCTGGTTCACCACGGTGCTCATGACGACGGTTGGTTAGGAGAGACGTGTGACGGCTGGGGACTTCTGTAGCAGGAAGTGGACCCACGCTGCACACATCTCAGTAGTGCCTCCAAAATGTAGCGCCCCCTAGCTGTAGAGGGGCAAAAGTGTGAATGAATGATCCACGACGCAGTGTGCCGCTTCAAAACACAAAGTGTACTGAGGCGGAAACAGCAGTGCGCGTCCTCTACAGCTCTGATCCAGACCAACACAATCGATAGCAGATCTCCCAAACACTGTAGTCAATCACAGAACTGTAGATCACTGTAGTGATGTAAAGCTTAATAAAGAAACATGTCAAACTGTTTCAAATGGACCCAAATTGTTTCCCAAATAACGAAAATAGCTTACAGTAGTTAGACCAAAATAAACACATTGAAATACAGTACTCTTAACCAAAAGAATAGCTTAAAAGACCGTTTTTGAAAGTTTCAATAAAATAATTAAATCAATAAAATTCAGTCTACTACACTCACATCGCGGCACCAAGTGCTGCGCCGCAAGCTTGTAGATCTGCCATTTTTGAAAAAAGTCCCCCATCTCAAAATCCCCCATCTCAAAATATTTAGTTCCAGGGACCCCCCAGAAGCAAAATTTTAGTTATAAATGTTCGCTTAAAAAAATGGATATATTCAAAGATTTGCACACATTTTCACGACTTTTCGAAAATAGCAGATCTACAAGCTTGCAGTGAGCTTGTTGCGACCGTCAGGTCGCAGTTACTATCAAAACCTACACCGGCTGTCCGTCAGTCAGTCAGTCAGTCTGTCAGTCTGTCACGTTACGTCACACTTTTGCCCTACTCATATCTTCGCCACCGCTGCCAAGGGGCCTTCGTCATTCCACTCGCATCCGACTCTGGGGCCTCGGCCTCGGCCCGCACAGTGGCACACGCTCGGGGACCACCTCCAGGGACCCCTGGCCACATGACTGTACCTGGGGATATGGCTTTGGAGAACCAGACGGGCCAACGCTTCGATACTATCCGACTTTGGGGCCTCGGCCTGGGACTGCAGAGTGGCACACGCTCAGGGACCACCTCTAGGGACCCCCGGAGATCCAGGGACCCCCAGGGACCCCCTGCCGCCGCCGCCGCCAAAAAGTGCTAAAATGACCAAATGACCACCCCAACGGGGCTGCTCAAGGGGAATTCCCGGGGACCACCGACTCCTGGTGCTCCAGAACGGATGCAAAAGTGGTCGTGCCCCCTAGTGGAGGACCCCCGCCGACCCCCGCGCCGCCGGGAAAAATATATGGGAAAATAGTCAAAAGTAGACGCTCATACATGTGACCTGACGGTCGCTTATCTCCCAATTAGGGAGTCTTACTGGTATATCTGCTATTTTTCAATAGCTAAAGTATAAAATAGTTAAGGCCCCTCCACCTTGGGCCCTAGTAACTCGGTCCCACTTTTCCCCCCCTTGTGACGCCCCTGGCCCTGGCCCCTGGCCCTGGCTCCTGGTCATTCTGCAGACTGAGAATGTGTAGAGCTGCCTATGGACCTGTACAGTAGTGTGTGTAGAGCTGCCTATGGTCCCGTACAGTAGTGTGTGTAGAGCTGCCTATGGACCTGTACAGTAGTGTGTATAGAGCTGCCTATGGTTCTGTACAGTAGTGTGTGTAGAGCTGCCTATGGTCCCGTACAGTAGTGTGTGTAGAGCTGCCTATGGACCCGTACAGTAGTGTGTGTAGAGCTGCCTATGGACCCGTACAGTAGTGTGTGTAGAGCTGCCTTTGGACCCGTACAGTAGTGTGTGTAGAGCTGCCTATGGACCCGTACAGTAGTGTGTGTAGAGCTGCCTATGGACCCGTACAGTAGCCCCATGGCCCTGGTCGCTCTGCAGACTGAATGTAGAGTAGCACCATGACTGGGATGCATGCAACCTCTTTCCACTTTCTCCTCCTCCTCAGCAGCTCTGACTCACTGGCCAGTGAAAGTTATTCATCCTACACAGATAGAGCTCCTCGACTGAAGCTGACATTCCTCCATGGATTGTACCGTTTTACACTGTCGATGTTGAACACTCATCGGCCATATAGTCACATGGCAGCCATTTTGCACTTATACTGTATGTGTTGTGTGAATATGGTGGTTGTTAAATAGGCCTGCAAGTGTCATGTTCACGGCGATTAGATGCCAAAATATTGATTTATAATGTGGTCTTTCATTAGAAAAAAGTAATGCTGCGCAATGATTGGTGGTATATTAACGTTAAAACTACTAATAGTACTTTTCAAAGGCTCATCCTGTAGACCACTGGTTCTCAACATGTGGGTCGGGACCCCCAGGGGGGGTCGCCAAATTATTTTGGGGGGTCCCCGGATGATTAACTTAATGTGCAACGTTGTTTTCTTACTCAACAGTAAACAAACCAACATAACGCACATTTCTAAAGTGACAATTTAAGGACGTTTTAATACCTCTAAAATGACAAATTAAACAATGGCCAAATTGTCAAATATTAGAGGCTGAAATTGTGATCTACATGCTCACAACGCCTCGCATTGCGAGGCGTTGTGAGCATGCAGATCTTCTATGTTCACAATAGAACCGTGTTATACAAAATGTAATGCCTCAGCTTTTAGTGCTCGTCAGGGTGGGGGGGTCCCCAGTTAAAATATGATTATTTTGGGGGTCGCGGCCTGAAAAGGTTGAGAACCACTGCTGTAGACAATCCAAGTTTTCCCCACCCCAGTTCATAGAATAATAGCACAGAAGGATCCTCTATAGAATCATTGGACGATGAACTTGTCGTATTATTATTATTTTCAAATATTCATAATACAGGGCTTTGGAGAGGGGAACTTATATAACTCTTGGTGCGGTACCAGCACCACCCCATCGGATGTCTGGCTCAACGGTCAGATCAGACTTGTCATCCCACTGGTCCTAATGGCCTTTTAAAAGCATAGTTATTGGTAATTGCTCTCGGGGAGCTAATTATTGCCGAGGAGGAGCCCAGCTGCACAGATTGTTAGCTCATGTGCTCATTATAGACAGTCGGTGAACATTCAGGAGGACTGTGTGTGTGGAAGCCAGCCACGATCGGATTCACATCTGGTGATTCATGCTTGGATGGCGCCCGCAGGGGTGTCGTGTCGCACCAAATTCTGGGCCCTGGGCTACAAGGATTCACTCACATTCTGTGCTTAAACTATTGAAAAATAGCAGATCTACAAGCTCACAGCGCGGCACTGAGTGCCGCACTGCGAGCTTGTTAGATCTGCTATTTTTGAAAAGTCGTGAAAATGTGTGCGAGTCTTTCGAATGTTTCAAATCCTTCTAAGGTTTTTTGAAAAACCTATGTTTCTATGTCAGTGGTGCTCAAACTTTTTCATGTGAGGGACCCCCAAAATGATATGTATTTGGCCGCGGACCCCCATCTCAAAATATTTAGTTCCAGGGACCCCCCCCCCCCCCCCCAGAAGCAGAATTTGAGGTACAAATGTTTGCTTAAAAAAATACATATATTCAAAGATTTGCACACATTTTCACGACTTTTCAAAAATAGCACATATACCGTACAAGCTCGCAGCACGGCACTTGTAGATAGTTTTTCAATAGCGAAATAATGAAGGCCCCTCCATCTTGGGCCCTAGTAACTCAGTCCCACTTCCCCCCCCACCAGTGTGACGCCCCTGGGTGCCCGACTCCACCTCTCCATGGCTGACAACGGAGGAAGACGCACCCTTTAAAATATAATAAAAAAGAAACACACACAGTGCACCGTGCAGACAAATCTTGACACCCAGAGGTTGGAAGTGTGGTTGTAAGTTTCTCGCTTGTTTTGATGATTGGCACACCTGTGGCTGCAAGGACCAACCCTGTGACCTTCCAGTTATATACAGGACAGTCTCCAGACCACCAGCCAAACATGCATAATTCAAAAACAACAACGGGATAAGGGCTGGGCTGTTGACTTGGCCTGCTCATACCTGTGCTGTATGACTACCAGATCTAACAAGCTCACAGCGCGGCACTGAGTGCCGCACTGCGAGCTTGTTAGATCTGCTATTTTTGAAAAGTCGTGAAAATGTGTGCGAGTCTTTCGAATGTTTCAAATCCTTCTAAGGTTTTTTGAAAAACCTATGTTTCTATGTCAGTGGTGCTCAAACTTTTTCATGTGAGGGACCCCCAAAATGATATGTATTTGGCCGCGGACCCCCATCTCAAAATATTTAGTTCCAGGGACCCCCCCCCCCCCCCCCCCAGAAGCAGAATTTGAGGTACAAATGTTTGCTTAAAAAAATACATATATTCAAAGATTTGCACACATTTTCACGACTTTTCAAAAATAGCACATATACCGTACAAGCTCGCAGCACGGCACTTGTAGATAGTTTTTCAATAGCGAAATAATGAAGGCCCCTCCATCTTGGGCCCTAGTAACTCAGTCCCACTTCCCCCCCCACCAGTGTGACGCCCCTGGGTGCCCGACTCCACCTCTCCATGGCTGACAACGGAGGAAGACGCACCCTTTAAAATATAATAAAAAAGAAACACACACAGTGCACCGTGCAGACAAATCTTGACACCCAGAGGTTGGAAGTGTGGTTGTAAGTTTCTCGCTTGTTTTGATGATTGGCACACCTGTGGCTGCAAGGACCAACCCTGTGACCTTCCAGTTATATACAGGACAGTCTCCAGACCACCAGCCAAACATGCATAATTCAAAAACAACAACGGGATAAGGGCTGGGCTGTTGACTTGGCCTGCTCATACCTGTGCTGTATGACTACCACATATCGTCACTGTCGGGCAGAAACCTCGTACCTCCAACTTTCAAATTTGTACATTTTTTCGCAAAGCAAAGCCCTGCTTCATCGTACAAGGCCGTCGCACGAAAGTAGTTAAAACAGCAGATCGTGCGAGGCGTTGTGTGCTTGTAGATCGGCTGTTTTCACTAGTTTAAATCATTTTTAAAATGATAAATACAAAACGGAAGGTTTCCACTCGACAACGACGGTATTGTGAGTACTGATGATGAAGTACGTTCAGTTTGAGTCTGGCTCATGACCTGTGCTCTGTGCCATTCCCACACATCGCACCATTTTCTTCCCTGTTATTTGTCACCACGCTCTCCAATAAGACTGAAATGACCAAATACGCAATAAAAGAACTCTGGACTTTCATAGCTGAAGACTTGAAATAACTTATTTTTACTGCATGTCATACCTGTATTTAGACTGCAGAGTCTAGGGGTCTGAATCCACTGCTGTGCATTGGCTTGGCCTATAGCGTCCATACAGTACCATGTGTCTATACCAGTCCAGTCTAACTGGGGACCCCCTACCTGACGAGCACTAAGAGTTGAGGCATTACATTTTGTTTGTATTTTTTACACGGTTCTATTGTGGGAAAAAAGCAGATCTACATGCTTGCGAGGCGTGAGCAAGTACATTGTCTATTTTCACAATTTGTGCCTCTAATATTTGACAATTTGGCCAATGTTTAATTTGTCATTTTAGAGGTATTCAAAAAATTCCTTAGATTGTCACTTTAGAAATGTGTAGATACCCTCTATACACTTAAACTTCATGTTGGTTTGTTTCCTGTTGCGTGAGAAAACAATGTTGCACATTAAGTTATGTCCAAATCCGTTCGTTTTGTATTCATCATTTTAAACATGATTTAAAATAGTGAAAATAGCCGATCTACAAGCACACGGTGCGAGGCGTTGTGTGCTTGTAGATCTGCTGTTTTCACTATTTCTGTGCAACAGTCTTATATGATGATGCAGGGCTTTAATTTACGAAAGAACGTGCAATAATTTGAAACTTGGAGATACGAGGTTTCTGCTGGACAGTGACGATACGTATATCCTTCCTCCTCTCTAACCTTATGCTTTCCTGAGAGAAAATAAAATCCCTTTATGTCTGGTTAATAACTGCAGAGAGATGTTGGCATTTTCAGCGAAACGTAGGCACCGTGAGAACTTTACATTAACCCCATGCTGCTGCCGCTACTTACTGTACAGGCGCGTCACCTCAGCTAGCGCTTACTGTCACGCACCCTGAATGCATCGACTTGTCACCGCTCATTACAAGCCACATCCTCCTCCATCATGTCAGGGGCTGATGGTACCAAAATACCAGACAATATTCTGACACACACGCACGCACGCACACGCACGCACACACACTCTCACACATTCGCACACACTCAGGCAAAACACAAACACACGCATTGATTTGCAAAACAATCCACCCACCCCCCAAAATGAACCTTGAAGCAAATGATTAGATCAGTCACATTTCTGGGCAAAGCATTGTTCCATGTGATGCATGATTATGTTGGTGCAGGAAAATAGGGGGGAGGGGGGGGGGGGCAGATTCAGAAATAAAACACACACGCGCGCCCCCACACACACCCCCGCCATTGTATTAGCATCGAGTGCCAAAGGCAGCTCTCTGTGTGCTGATGATATCTGAAGCCCGATTTAAAAAATAGCAAGCTTGTTTTTGGCCATTATTGTCCATCGGGAGGAGATATCAAAGTACATCTGCCGTTTCAAAACTTCACACGATGTCCCGCCCATTGGTGACGGTAGATTTTCAGGGGATTCGCAGAACGTTGAGCTCGTAGATTGTTTGCTATTGCGAATTTCTATGACCTTCTCTGACTTCGAAGTTAAAATCTACGACGGTGGATTCTGCTTTTCAATGGGAATGGAGCGGTTTCTTGCCATTTGCGACAGGGGCGTCAATTGGGTATGGCAGGGGTATGCAGCTGCCATACCCTGGGTCCAGGGGGGGGAAATGAAAGTTGCTTTTAAATATAAATCCATGACTGTCTCTTTGTCTATCTGTGCTGGTTATTATGTTGTTAAATTACAGTAAAATAACTACAAATGCAAAATTTTACAAAATGGTCACTTTAACAAGGTATTATAATATTCTCCACACTTTTATTCTCCCCATCTTGACAAAATGGTATATTCCCAGTTTCCGCAGGTCAGCTGCACAGGAGCAATGCATTGTTGTTAATTGTGGCACTTTTACTAACATGCCAAGTTTAGCTGCACTTGAACAACCGTTCCAGGCTGCCATATCCAGCCCAAGAAACCTTAGAGACGGGGGAAAAAAATATAAAAATGTATCATGCCTGTTGCTAAGGTATGGCAACATGACTGTCTTGCACGTGCGCGACACCAGCCAATACCTTAGCTTTTTCTGAACTGACACCACTGCATTTGTGAGTTTCTGCAGAAAATACGCTCCATTCTCCATAAATATTAGAAAGGCAAAACAGGGAAAGAAATCTGTAGAAAAAAATGCATTTCCAGGACATTTGTAGGAAAAGAGCAGTAAATACCGAAGAGTTGTACTTATTTTGTGATGTACTGTACCAGTGTGCCACACATGATGTTATAGGTGTGATTACCAGTGTAATATGGTACGGAGAGTGAATGGCATTGGTTTTATGGTTGTGGCTCAAAATAACGAGCCTCTGGCTGCTACAGGATGCCTACAGTATGTTGTGGTTATTGCTGTTGCTCCTGTGTGGAGGAGAGTGGGAGTTGGAGCCTATGCTTTTAATAGATACACTTCTATTTGTCACTCATTTTCCCGCCTGCCTCGTGATCACAGTGGCTGCTTATGAAAGAGACTGTGCTACTGTATATTACAGTAAATGCTAATCCACATTATACACATACACAAGCTGCTTGACCTAGTAAAGTACATGAACGTAGATTCATGCATGTACTATTGCTGCCTAAACGCTGAGCTTATTTTAATTTGATAGTCATCTATACTATGGCGATAGATTGTATTATTTACCTGTGCCTATATGAGGCTATAGGGGCGGCAGTGCCAGTGGCTCAAGGGTAGAGAGACCATCATTAGAACACAGAGGGTTCCCGAAGGGTTCCCAGTTGCTCCCGGTGAGCAGGTTGGTGCCTTGCATGGTTTCCTCCATGTGTGTGTGAATGGGTGAACGTAATGCACAAGCTAAAGCTTGGATAAAGGCACTATACAAATGCACCATTTACCATTTAGTTACTGTATGTCTACAGTAACTACATAGGCCTACCTATATTATAATTGCCTGTAGATTGAATCTTTTTTACGCTTGGTACCCAGTAAATACATAACTACTATGTGACCATTTTACTGTGCTAGATTGCACATTATATTATATGTTCTGCCTCGTTTCTATCAACAATAAAAATGGCATATACATAGACTTGAGACCTTGGGGACTGCCAAGGGCTCAAGTCTATTTATTTGCCATTTCTATTGTTGATAGAACGCACAATTGTTACATTTGTTTCTATTTTTCACCTCCTGGTTCCCTATGCACTACGCACACTTGACCAGCCAGGCCCAGAGGGCCAGGTAGGGATATCTTGTTACCAGGGGTGTCGCACCAAATTCTGGGACCTGGTGCTCAAACATTTTCATGTGAAGGACCCCCAAAATGATATATATTTGGCCACGGAGCCCCATCTCAAAATATTTAGTTCCAGGGACCCCCTAGAAGCAAAATTTGAGTTATAAATGTTCGCTTAAAAAATACATATATTCAAAGATCTCTCTGTGCCGGCGCCGCTGTGCTCTGTGCCGCGCTGTGAGCTTGTATATTTGCTATTTTTCAATAGCTAAAGTATAAAATAGTTAAGGCCCCTCCACCGTGGGCCCTAGTAACTCAGTCCCACTATTCCCCCCCTTGTGACGCCCCTGGGTGCAGAGGGCCAGGTAGGAATATATTGTTACCCTACTTTTTCTAGCGTTAATTGTTCTCCTGGTACTAGCTCTCTGCCATTACCTGTATCTTTGCTTCATCCTAACTGCGTTGCTGCTACGACAAAACACTACGGGCCCTATTTTCGTCCATGCTAAACCCTACAACCTTTTTTTTTATAGTTAAAATAGCTGATCTACAAGCTCACAACGTGTCCATGTAGATCGGCTATTTGAAGTATTTAAAAATGTTTTTCAAAATAGTAAAAAAGAAGTTTAGGGGTTTAGGGTTTAGCATGGAGGAAAATAGGGCCCTACATGTGAGTTTAAAGCGGTCATGAAATTCCTGGAAATATTTTGAAATTAGAAAAATATTTTTCCAGTACTGGAAAAGTTTTGGAATTGATCGAGGGTCCTGGAAGGTCCTGGAAAAAATAGCTATGCATTGTCTTTGGTTATTGATTTTGTTAATACCTCTGAAATGACAAATTAAACATTGGCCAAATTGTCAAATATTAGAGGCAGAAATTGTGAAAATAGCAGATCTACATGCTCACAACGCCTCGCAACGCGTTGTGCCGTCAGGGTGCCTTTGTGCCGTCAGGCGTTAGTGCTCGTCAGGGTGCCGGGTCCCAAGTTAAAACATGATTATTTCGGGGGTCACGGCCTGAAAAGGTTGAGAACCACTGGCATACACTACCTGTCTTTGGGCATTGTGCATAGGAGTAAGCGACCTGTTATTGAGCTGAATTATTGTTATATAGTCCTGGAAATTGGGTTAAATATTCTGGAAAAGTTTTGGAAAAGTTTTGGAAATTAATTGGTAAAAATGTGTGGGAACCCTGTGAAAGCATCACTTCGTTGCTGCTGATTTGTGTCCCTAAAGTAAATGTTGGTTTTAAAATCTGGCATGTGTCATGATGTCCAATTAGCTTGATTAATTATTTGGAACACCTAATTATGAATAACAATTACAACAGCCCAGATGTTTTGTCACTTATGTCCCCTGTTGCCTGGCATGGGCGACCGGGTATTTTATTTAGGCACGAAAGCAGTCAATGTTGTGTTTGATTTTTCGTAGATGCTTTAACAGTAATTACTATAATATAAACCATGTGGGCACAGATGTCATTTTACTTTACTCACTTAAAAGGCTGAAAACGGCAATTACGTTGCAGTGAGATTATAAAAAAAGGAAAGTGCTTAACCCATTCAGAACGGGTACACTATATTGTGTATCATTATTTTATGCTTTAACTATTGAAAAATAGCAAATATACAAGCTCACAGCGCGGCACCGAGTGCCGTGCTGCGAGCTTGTAGATCTGCTATTTTTGAAAAATCGTGAAAATTTGAATTTTGACCCGATTCTATAAGTGTCTTTTGAATCCTTCTAAGATTTTTTGAAGAAACTATGTTTCTATGTCAGCAATCTGGCTCGCCATCGTCAAAGAAGAGTTCCTTTTCACTTAAATGGAGCTCAGTTAGTCTGTTCTTGAGAGACTACTATGTCAGTGGTTCTCAAACGTTTTCATGTGAAAGACCCCCAAAATGATATTTATTTGGCCACGGTCCCCCATCTCAAAATATTTAGTTCCAGGGACCACCCAGAAGCAAAATTTGAGTTACAAACATTTGCTTTGAAAATACATATATTCAAAGATTTGCACACATTTTCACGACTTTTTCAAAAATAGCAGATCTACAAGCTCGCAGCGCGGCACTCGGTGCCGCGCTGTGAGCTTGTATATCTGCTATTTTTCACTGGTTAAAGCTTTCAATAATTCTAGGCCTAAATGGGTTGAATAAAAGCTTTGAGTCAACCTCTCAGCGTCCAGGAGTGGCTGTGTACAGTATATAAAGTGTCTACTGTCGTTCATCCCTCTCTCTTGTTTTCTCTCTCTGCGTGCCTTTTCTCTCTCTTACAGATTAGGGGCTACATCCCTCGTCTCTCTAGACAAGACCATCTCCATTTTGGGAACACATTTAAATTTAAGTAACAAAAAAAAGAAAACAAGTTAAACACTCAAAGCTGCCAGAAGTTTACGACACACATGTCGCAGGTATTACACCCTTCACCAGGGTTGGGTAGTAGTAACACATTTAACAGGATTACAGTAACCTCATCAAAATGTTATACACAATCGTATAGGCCTACAGTATAGATACTTTTCAAAGAATTGATTGGAAAGTACCTGTACTTGCTTGAAGCATTTTTGAAGGCAGATTGTGAGTGCAAATATATGAACCTAATCATACACATATTCAAATATTGCTTGATTATGGTTGAAATTAAAAACATTGGTGAAATTACAGTAAAACGATCTAAATAAACTAGTTTACTTAAAACTCCATCAAAACTGGCAGCAACATTTTCCAAATGTTTGAAATTTGACCACTTGACTGAACCCAACCCTAACCTATTCTTGAACGAATGATGCGTTATCTGTAATGGAGTGCATTGTGAAATGAACCCTACCCAACCCTACTGGTCACACGTTAAGTGGCGTGCTGTGAGAAGAACCCGCTAAAGTGCAGCTGTGTTTTTGTCAGGAGGACGCATTTGTGCTGTAGCTGTTGCTTTGTGTCTGTCAGTGTGCTTTTACATTTACATCTGCTTAATGCTCCATGCCACTTCTCTGTGTGACTTAACTGTGAAGATAGACTGTATGCCTACTGTATAGCTCTGTGATGGTTGTCTCAGTTTTTTGTAATTGTAGCCCTAAGTATGAACTAGTACAGTACATACTTCAAAAGTAAACTAAGATTGTAGGCACTGTAGACAGCAACCTAGCATCCACAATAATCTTAAAAACATTGCATCTAAATAAACAACATGCATCTATCTATATAGTTTACAACAATAACACAAATATACTTACATATTTTTAGTTGGTTGGGAATTGGGATTGTGAACTATGGCACCTATAAAGATGGGATCAGAGTTTAGTTAATTATGGAAAAAAAAAATACAACTTTTTAGCATCGATAGTTGATGTATAAAGACTAAAACCAATTGTTAAAAAACATGTTTCTTGTTCATTCGATTAATCAAAAAAGTTATCCATAGAATAATTGCTGAGAAAATAATGGATAGTTGCAGCCTTTAGTCCTGCACTTGTTTCTCTATTATGCTGTGATTGTGTTGTCTGTGTTGTGGCTGCGTTCTGTGTCAGTGGTTGTCTCACAGTAAGTGCTGGCAGGGCTGCTTGTTGTAGTGCTCTGCACTGTGCCTGCTGGAATAGCTACTGTATCTAATTGCATCTGTCCATCACATTATGGCTCTAATAACAAACACGCTATACAGTATGCTCGCAGATACACACAACTACAGACACAGTATACCGTTGTTGTCGGGCGGAGACCTGTCCATGTCCAAAACCATTCGTTTTTACTCATTTTGTGTGCCAGTCTTGTATGATGAAGCAGGGCTTTGCTTACAAATTTGAAACTTGGAAAAGGGGTACGAATTTGAAACTTGGAGATGGACAAGGTTTCTGCCCGACAGTGACAATATGCATACATCCATATGTACGGTATGGGAACAAAGTGATGCATACCCTCTCTCACACACATGCATGCACGCACGCATGCAAACTCATACACAGACATACATATCGTCACTGTCGGGCAGAAACCTCGTATCTCCAAGTTTCAAATTTGTATGTTTTTCCGTGAAGTAAAGCCCTGCTTCATCAGACAAGGCCGTCACACAAAAGTAGTGAAAGCAGCAGATCTACAAGCACACAACGCCTCGCGGTGCGAGGCGTTGTGTGCTTGTAGATCGGCTGTTTTCACTAGTTTAGTTCATTTTTTAAATGATACAAAACAAACGCTTTTGGACATACAAGGTTTCCACCCGACAACGACGATATGCCCGGCTGTACTGTACATTGAAATACCGTAAGGATGAGCTCAGACAACTGAACAGCACTAGAAATAATGTCGACTCTCAGTCATTTGCATTCACATTTTCCCCATTGTCAGCGTTTAACAAGAACCTTTGTAACACTCAACTAATTCACTGTAGGAGTTCCAGTCTGCTAGCACACACATCATGTTGTAAACGGTTCAGCGTACATTTTGTGATAGATGGATGGATGGATAGATGGAGGGTTTGATTTGCTGGGGCGATCCATGCCTCTGCTTTTGATACACCCCCCTCTGGTCATTCATTTTTATGGCCGGTTAGGATATCGTTGTTGTCGAGTGGAAACCTTCTATGTCCAAAACCGTTTGTTTTGTGTTTATCATTTTAAAAATTATTGAAACTATTAAAAACAGACAGATCTATGTGCTGTTTTCACTACTTTTGTGCGACGGCCTTGTATGATGAAGCAGGGCTTTGCTTTGCGAAAAAATTTGCAAATTTGAAACTTGGAGATACAAGGTTTCTGCCCGACAGTGACGATATGTTTTATCCCTGCTTCTGGAAATGCCAGACTGTCTGATATGTTTGATATTCATGATTTAACAATTTCATTCAAAGTTTATGTAATGTTAATCTCATTAATCGTAATCGTAATACATTTTCAAAATTGGTCAAAGTCTTTCTTCGTATTACTTTCTTTTTAAACAAATAATTGCAATCTACAAGCTCGAACCCTGGATAAATGAATGGATGGATGGGTAGATAGATAGATAGATAGATAGATAGATTCTTATCCGTATTTTATGGTGGTTTTAACACATTCTCTGTGGCGAAACGTAGCAGAATCATGTGCTTGTGCTGAATTCCATTCACCTATGCTAAAATGAAAGTTGAAATGAGAACTCCTCTTTCTGCTTGAAGCTGTTGAAGTTCATTTTGCTTGAATGCCCAAAGCTTACAGTGTGTGTTAAGGGACATGTGCTGTTATTGTAGTCTCCATCTATTGTATCGTCTTGAACTGTCTTGTACATACTGTACATCACATCCTATGGTTAATAATAATGCTGGGCACGGTGGCGCAGTCAATAGTGCTGTCGCCTCACAGCTAGAAGGTCCTGGGTTCGATTCCCGCCGGGGGACACTGTGGGTGCTGGGGGGCGTGTTCCCTCCTCCGCGTCATCAGTGCCCACACCCTAGGTGGGGTTGGCAAAAAGGGCCTTTCTGTGTGGAGTTTGCATGTTCTCCCCGTGTCTCCTAGGGTAGATACCCTCACAAAAACATGCAGTAATCCTGGTCTCTATAATGCCTCCCCCTGGCCAGCCGGGGCGCCTGATGGAGGGGAATGGAACTGGTTGGAATAACGTGTTCCTTCCACGCGCTACGTCCAACTGGGGAAGCTCCCCCTGTCAGGTGATAAGAAGCGGCCCGCTCACTCCTCATGCATTGAAGGAAGCATGAGCTCAGTTCGGGGCCCTCCCCAGGTTGGCAGAGGGAGAGTAGAGCCCAGGATTACAGCTTAGGCAATTGGCACCGGGTGAAAAAATGGGTTACAAAAATCGTGGGATAAAAATTTAGAATAAAAAAAAAAAATAATGCTCAAGTATGTGTACAGTAAATATGTTTTGCATTGTGATAGTATAATACTACATATTTCTATTGTAAAAGCATGATTTATACTTCGTTACATGCCGGTGTTGCGCACCGAAAATAGCCAATGGAAAAATCTAAAATAGCTCATGGTGCAATCAATTATGTTGTGAGCTTGTAGATCGGCATTTTTTGGCGCGTGGCACCGCTGTACGACGAAGTATAAAGTAAGCATGATTCTGATTGGTTGTTGCTCTGGTTTCCCAGATGGAACAGGAGATCTCATTGGTCCAGAGAAAGATGTCTGACCTGGAGTCAGTACTGCAGCAGAAGGACGTGGAGTTGAAGGCCTCCGAAACCCAGAGAACCGTCTTGGAACAGGACCTGGCATCTTACATCACTGAGTGCAGCGTAAGTATGCACGTTATTACCCTCAGCTGTGTGTGTTTGGGCAGTGTTTCTCCACCACTGTGCCAGGGGACCTTTGGTGTGCCCCTGAGAAGGGTCAAGTGTGCCCCCTGAAAATAGCATTTATCATTTTAAAAATGATTTAAACTAGTGAAAACAGCCGATCTACAAGCACGCAACGCCTCGCACCGTGAGGCGTTGTGTGCTTGTAGATCGGCTGTTTTCACTATGTTGTGCGACAGCCTTGTATGATGAAGCAGGGCTTTACTTTGCGAAGAAACGTACACATTTGAAACTTGGAGATACAAGGTTTCTTCCCGACAGTGACGATATTTACACCCCCCGTATTATGTTGGTGTGCCCATGGATTCTTGGGACATGAAAAGTGTGCCCATGCAAAAAAAAAAAGGTTGAGAAACACTGTGTTAGGGCATTAACGACTTGTGATTTTTGCAAGTCGCCTCGACTCAGTAAAAAGTTGAGTTGAAGTCGACTTTATCGTTTGATGACGTCATCACATCACACACAAATGACGTCCTCACATTAAACAAAATGTTTAATAAATGGGTGATGATATTTTTGTTGCAGAGTCTGAAGCACAGTCTGGAGCAGGCTCGTATGGAGGTATCCCAGGAGGACGACAAAGCACTGCAGCTCCTCCATGACATCAGGGAGCAGAGCAACAAGCTGCAGGAGATCAAGGAGCAGGTACCGTTCAGCTCCACACCCCGAAGAGACATGTTGTGTCTCCCCAGGACCAAATGTAGTGACAATAGCAGATCTACAAGGTCTTAATGTGTAGAAATGGGCCCAGGGACGTGCTGGCCATTGGGAAACGCGGGACAACTCCCGAACGGCCAGTTCTGGGCGGCCAACAAAGTAAATCGCCACTGTCGGGCAGAAACCTCGTATCTCCCAAGTTTCAAATGTATACATTTTTTCGCAAAGCAAAGCCCTGCTTCATCATACAAGGCCGTTGCACAGAAGTAGTGAAAACAGCAGATCTACAAGCACACAACGCCTCGCGGTGCGAGGCGTTGTGTGCTTGTAGATCGGCTGTTTTCACTAGTTTAAATCATTTTTAAAATGATAAATACAAAACAAACGGTTTTGGACATACAAGATTTCCACCCGACAACGACAAAATACTGTATAACTCATGTACAGTAATTGGCCCACTGGCTTGTCACTTGTCGTGATCTGAAATGGCAAATCTTTGAGTAGCAGCAGTGCTATAGCGCGCAATGAGGGCCTCTCCAACTCTTTTTCCCGGGCTGAATCAGGGGCCCAGCACGTCCCTGAATGGGCCGCATTAGGAGCTGGCACGCACGCACGCACGCACGCACGCACGCACGCACGCACGCACACACACACACACGCACGCACACACACACACACACACACACACACACACACACACATACACACACACACACTTACTTTAGGCAGCACTGCTTGTCAACCAGTGAGTGTCCTAATGGTAGAGAAGGGAGAACGATGGTAGAGAAGGGAGACAGCCTTCAACCAATGTACAGTAGATGTGATCATTATATTGTATTTGCCTGGTCTACTAGACAGATTAGTTAATTGCGACCGAAGGTCGCAGTTTACCATGAGAAATGTCACAGCTTGTCTCCATGTGTGTACACATTTTTACAGTCTATGCCTATGGGTTGGTTCCCTTGACACATCGGTGTGACATCACCTATTTAAAAGTCCATGTATGGGTATTCCCCAGATCCCCTTTTATGCCCATAATCCCTGATGTATTGATATCACCGGCCAGATGGCCAAGACATGGCCCATATCTGTGTGGCTGGTTCAGACAGGGATCTCCATGTATGGGCAATGGGCTTAAATGGGATGTACAATATACAGCACATGGATCTCCATGTAACTGGTCCGATATACATCACTGGCCAGATGGCCAAGAATTGGCCCTGAGGCGTCTTACGAGTAAAAATGTGTTCATTACATAGGCCTAAATTGCAGATTTAACTCAGGGATCTATTTTGATTGTCTTAAGTACCAGTTCTTATGCCTTAAGACCTGGAAGCGTGGCAAATGCTGTTTGGCTGTTTTGAGAGGCCAAACAGCATTTGCCACACCTACAGGTCTTACGTTAAGGCATAAGAGCTGGTACTTAAGACAATCAAAATAGAGCCCAGAGAGTGTACAAATACAAAATCTTTGCTATCTGGACCGTTTGGGTCCATTTGTAAAAAGTTACAAATTGATAAACTAACACTGTGTGTGAGGGTGTGCTGTGTACTTTCCATGTTGTGAGTTTGAATCTGGTTTGCGGCCTTTAGTACCAAAAAAACCTCTATGTCAAATCTCCCCCATCACTCAACACCGACCTTACCCTCTAATAAAACTGCAAAATGTAAAACCCACGCAGAACTGAAAATGTATGCGTTTATGCAGATAAGATACAAAACCTTCCACGGGGTTTAGAAAGCTCCCTTTAGAAACCCCAAAACAAAGCCTCATCAAAACAAACAGAATAATGACGCAAATTACTTGAACGTTCAAGTTCACAATGAATGTTGCAAATCCTTCTTTGTCTCTCGCTCCTGCTTTGTCGCTCTCTTTCATTCCCCCTCTATTTGTTTTTCTGTCTCCCTTCTAACACCTCTCCTGTTTACCTGAGCTCTTCTTACCTCCTTTGTCCTTCCCAGCTAATAGAGCTACGGCATAGACAAAGCAGGTGAGGAGCTCAACTGATTCACTCTTTATGGGTTCCAGAGATTGTGCTGCCTGCCACACACTTCATTATTTTAAAATGTTCCGCATATAATGTATTATGGATGGATGGATTTATAGGTGGATTGATGGGTTGATGGATAGATGGATAGATAGAATGCTAGATAGATAGATGGATGGATAGATAGATTCTTGACAGCTGCAGTGACGATGATGCGATGCGAGAGTGTGGACTACAGGGACGTGCAGAGAATGTTAGAGATGCAGGGGCTGACATTTCTAAAAGGGCCTTTTGGTGGAAATATCGAAAATAGCAGACCTCCACGATCACAACGCGTCGCAACGCGACGCGTTGTGAGCTTGGAGGTCGGCTATTTTTGGTGCGTGATACAACACTGAACTAAGCATAATCAACAGAGGACAATTCTTTCAACATAAGACGCTGCATTCAAGTTCAGGAGAGTTTGGACAAGGCAATTCTCTTGAATACTGCCTTCAGTTATGGCATGGAAAGAGGGCATTTGTATTTCTTTCACTATTGTAACTAAAAACTGCATTTATGGTCTGGAGAGGGCACTTTACAGACAGATAAAAGGGCAGGGGCTCAAGCCCCCTTTGATGTCTATGTGTGCACGTGCCTGGTGGACTAGCCAACACCAACTCGGGACTCCTGAAGCGTTGCCTTCCACACCCTTCTGTCTAGCATCAGGGTCTTGAGCTCTGCAGTGTTGTTAGCTCTGATGTCACGGGGCACGCCACAGTGTATCTACAGCAGGGGTTCCCCAACTTTTTCATCCGAGGCACCCCTACATTATATTATAATATTACCTACATGACATTCATCATTTCCACTCCCAGTAGCTTATATTCATGGCATATTTTAGGGATTATGCTGCGAGGAAAACATTGAAATAACTAGAAATACTGTTCCTACGAAACAGTGTGAGCTCGCTCGTGACTATACTCTGCAGCGTGCTAACTGTCATGTGAAGCTCAACCAATACTCCAGCTAACACCACTCCCAGCTGTTTTTCCACCAATTGCGCCTCATTGGCTAACGGAACACGATATTCGGCGGAAATATTGACGAAACCATAGTGTTTTCGCCTTTGAACTGTCTGCGGCGGAACTCGCTATATAAATAATGAGGATAACATAGTGTTCTCGCCTTTCAGGCGAGCTCACAGTTACCATTTTGGGCAAAACGTACTGAAAATAACTCTGTACTTCAAGTTTAAAATGATGCCAAATATTTGTTAAAGTGTTCAAATAAATTCCAAATAGTATCAAATGATCTCGCGTCTCTCCTGGACTGCCGTCGCGGCACCCCAGGGTGCCCCTGCCCCGTCGCCCACTTTGAATCAGACCCTGATCTACAGTATAGGTGGTATGCTACAGTATACTGCAGACAATGAGGTGAGTAGCATTTAACATTGGGCTTTAGAGCAGGGCAGGTGATGGTGCCGGGTGTGTGTGTGTATGTGTGTGTGTGTGTGTGTGACCCCAATGTGAGAAGAGAAAGGTGCCAGCCCATTCCAGCAGTGGTAATTACACAGGCACATGGGGTGAGATGTCTGTCACTTCCCACAAGGTTGCAATAAGTCTGTATACTGTAACTTTACTGTAAGTTTGATGTTATTATGATAGCTATTACCGTAATTGCTGGACTATAAGCCACATCGAAATATAAGCCGACACTAAAAAACAGAATGTTTACATATAAGCCGCACCCGACTATAAGCCGCAGGTGTCCCTCCTGCTTCCCGCTAGAGTGCCCCATCGTGGCCGTTAGCTGTATAAATCTATATATAAATCCCTGTTGAAGACCATTGTAAAACGAAATATCTGGCCGTTAGCTGTAAAAATCAAAACATGGGAAATAAGCAGCGGCTTATAGTCCGGCAATTACGGTACGGTGTGTGTGTGTGTGTGTGTGTGTGTGTGTGTGTGTGTGTGTGTGTGTGTGTGTGTGTGTGTGTGTGTGTGTGTGTGTGTGCACGTGCGTTTGTGCGTGCGTGCGTGCGTGTGTGTGTGTGTGTTGTCACATGACAGGAATTGCTTATTTCGTATTCACCACTGAGATAATTAATTTGCTCAAAGCCTTTGATGTCAGGTTTCAGTACAGTATCTCTCAGCACATTTTTAATTTTCATCTTCATGAATGAAGATGAATTTCTCAACAGATCTATGGGTATTCATACAATCGGATCTCTTGGATCTCTTGGATCTATCGATCTATCGATCTATCGATATTCATTTAGTTGGAGATTGGAGTTTTAATAGAAAAGACTTAATAGGCTCAATACCATGAAACTGTCAGTGAATGTGTAAAAAATATAATAATCAGTGAATGGAACTGTGAAAGCAGTGCTATGTTGTTTACCAACGTTACTGTGCAGACAGGCTCTTTAGCCCATTGGATCCTGAAACTCCAAAGATAAAAAGAGGCTGACCAAAATGTTAAACATGTTGCTCAAAATCTATGCTTTTATCCACTGTGTCAGCTTTTGTCAGATACTGTATAGGAGTGGGGAAGGTTTGAAACTACTGCTTTAGACCACTGTGGATGAGATATCGTTGCAGGCGGAAATTTTGAAATTTGTATGTTTTTTTTGTGCGAATTGGTAAATTGTTGCGACCAAAGGTCGGAGTCTACCATGAGAAATGTCACAGCTTGTCTCCGTGTGTGTACACATTTTTACAGTCTATGGGTTGGTTCCCTTGACACATCACTGTGACATCACAGGTGATATCACAGATGACATCACCTATGTAAAAGTCCATAATGAGTGGGTATTCCCCAGAATCCCTTTTATGCCCATATATGAAGATCCCTGATGTCATCGATATATATCACTGGCCAGATGGCCAAGACATGGCCCATATCTGTGTGGCTGGTTCAGATAGGGATATCCATCTATGGGCATAAAATATATATTGTATGTTGTGATGTCATGGGGACCACTCTAACAGAATCCCTTTTATGCCCATACTGTATATACGGTATGGAGATCTCATCACTGTCACTCTGTGCCACATCACTAATCTGTGACTCGTTTGTTTGATTGATTGATTGAAGACTTTATTAGATGTTTGCATAGGAAAAGGTACAGTTTCATGACGGTACAGTTCACTGGTACAATGTCAACTAAAAGGAGATCCTAGAAAAGCACTTGGCTTATTTACACAGGAAAACATTGAAGTAACTCCTATAACATTGAATGACAGACGGATAGAACACATTCAACACAGTATTATGCAGTAGATATAGTCAGGAAAAGAATAATAAAACAAAAACTGTGCAAAAAGAAAGAAAAATACAGTAGGTAAATACAAAGAAGGGTCAGGGGAGGGTAAGGCTGGGCTAGGTTTGTTTTTACCAGTTGCGAACGCCTGCCGCCTGTAAGTGATTTTTCGGGGCGATTTTAAAGGATGCTAGGGATCCACACTCCTTTAACGTGATATCACAGGTGATATCACAGGTGACATGCCCATATTTGGTAATGCCCATATGTGGGCATGTTTTGACATAACATTGTTGACTATCATGCAGGGGTCTCCATATATGGGTAACTGGTCTGATATACATCACTGGTTATGGCCAAGGGCGAGGTCTCATGTCGCCCTGAGGCGTCTTACTAGTACTATGGTTAGGGGTGGCTCGGTATCGACATTTTGTTATCGCGGTTACCGTCTTCCCATTTACCGCCGGTATTGCGGTAATTACCGCACCCCGTATCTATTAATTAAGGTTCGGCGATAAGCCAAAA
This sequence comes from Nannobrachium achirus, assembly GCF_963921795.1. Lineage (NCBI taxonomy): Eukaryota > Metazoa > Chordata > Actinopteri > Myctophiformes > Myctophidae > Nannobrachium > Nannobrachium achirus. The sequence continues at coordinate 17,365,246 of NC_137832.1, forward strand.
TATTGCAATCGTCTTCCTAAAAGTCGCCTCTCCACAGCCTGACTGCCCGAGTTATACTTCCCCGTACAGCACAGCGGGTCTGGCTTTGAAAGGAGCAGATCTACAAGCTCACAACACGTCGCATCCGCGACGCGTTCTGGTTACCATAGTAACGGTAGCTACTTGGGCTTTTAAGACACAGACTGCTGTGTGTGAGAACAAACCAGAAGAGAGACGGAGACGGGTAGTCAGATCGTGTACAGTGATTAACTCACGTCTGAAATCGCAGCGATTGAGTGCTGATATATACAGGTTTTAGTGACAAGACTTGACAGAAAAGGTTATAAAATCGGCGACGGGGCACAACGGGCGAGTCGGCGCGACGCGGTGGGAAAAGTAAAAGATAGTTTCATTTTCGGTTTTAGTCCACGCGGTCCGCACTCCGCCTGTAATCCGTATGAATAAAAAAGAAAATGCCACAAGGTACTACTGCCACAACACAAGGTATGTATTAACATACTTGTGTTGTGTGGATTACAGTCAGAGAAAGTTTACGCTTCTCCGTGCTCCCTACTACGAGGCTGCTGCTGTGTGTAGACTGTGAGTGACGTATGTGGCTTCGAAACCTGTGGTACGCGGCCCAGAGCAGAGCGGCATGGAGCGCATGCGGTCCTCGCTTCTCCCCCGTTTTAAAACTCGCTTATTTTCAATAAAAAATAGACTATTTTTTTCTTTTTTGACCGCGGTAAGGACCCTGACACCGCGGTAGGCCTCGGTATACCGTGGTACGGTGGTACGGCGGTTACCGTCCCCAACCCTAACTATGGTGCCTTACAAAAGTAGCGAAAATAGCCAATCTACAAGCTCGCATTAATTGCGATCCATTGTGAGCTTCAAGACCCGCTATTTTGGCCGTTTAGGAAAAAACGGTGAAGATGAAAGTGGTTAAGTCTGTCACTAGGTTTTATAGATATTCAAACAGTGAAAAGTATTTAACTTGTGACTAAATGGCTGCATTGGAGACATTGGAAGCCAGGATATGTTCTAATGGTCTTGGGCATGTACTGTACTGTACCGTACGCTTTCTGCCCCACAGCAAACACATTGTCTATGCAGACCAGACCGTCTGCTGCCTCAATGTGTCTCCTTCAGGGAGGGACTCCACATTCTGGAACCTAGCTGAGATAATGAGAAAAAAATGTGTGTGTGTGCGCGTGTGTGCATTTGTGCATGTGTGTGTGTGTGTGTGTGTGTGTGTGTGTGTGTGTGTGTGTGTGTTTGTGTGTAAAATAGTGTGTTATTTTATAAATTAAAGCCCTACTTTTACAAGGTTGGTGCACAAAAGTAGTGAAAATAGCCGACAACATTAAATAAATAATAACAAAGGGAACAGTTTTGGACATGCGAGGTTTCCACCCGACAACGACAATGTGCTTGTGTAAGTAAGAATGTGTCTGTGTCTGAAGTGAGAGCGCGCATGCTTTTGAGTGTTTCTTTATTTGTGTGGACACGCCCCGTAATTATGGAGCTGCCAATAATGGGAATTAAGCCCTTCATTTGTACTCGCTCGTTAGCTTGAAGATCCGTTCATTTTGACAAGCGACATTATCGTCTCTGTTGGGTGGAAGCCTTGTATGTCCATTGTCCACCAAAACCATTCCTTTTTTATTATTATTAAAAAAGACGCGTCACATCAGGTTTCGAGCTTGTAGATCTGCTATACTTTTGTATGACATTCTTGTATGAGGCAGTAGCTAGGGCATTCATTTACTACAAAGCAAAAGATGAAATATTCATTCATTCATATTCAGAGAACATATATGAACCACTTTGGCCCTATTTTATACTTACGAAAATAGTAAATAAAGCTACAAGCTCACAGTGAGTTGTGAGCTCGTAGATATTTTGAAAGATTGTGATAGATTTTGAAACCTTTAAAAGCAACATTCTACTTAATGAATATTTTGGTACATAATTATATTTTGATGACCATACTTTTTACTTTTACTCAAATACATTATTTATCATAGAATGTTTACTTACTTATTTCTACATTGCTACTTTTAAAAAAGTTCTTCCACTACCGATGAAAAGTCTTCTTCTCCCTGGTATCCATCTTTCTTAGGCTGGACTCACACATAATGCGTGAAACATCTTCTCCGTATCGTATGAGAATGGCCACTGGGGGCGCCGTACTAATGCATTGTCAATGGAAGGTTGTTTGGTTTTTTGTCGTTGCCGTGTCTCTAGCTCAACCGCAGCCTGTCTTTTGGCCAAGAGACACGGCAACGACAAAACACCAAACAACCTTCCATTGACAATGCATTAGTACGGCGACCCCAGTGGCCATTCTCAGACGATACGGAGAAGATGTTTCACGCAAATGTCTGTACGGCGCCTTACTGTTCGCTGGTTACCAGGCGATGAATAATATTGTGCAATGGTTGCCGTGGCAACAAGATCCATATACCTTGAAGAGGAGTAGAGGCTGCAGTGGACCGGCTGTCATGATGAGGTAGTGAGGCCTTGGATCCCACCGTTTAAGAATCACGGAATTTATGACATGAGCCATGAACATAACATCTATAATCCACTCCACAGCTCACAGGAGGCAGTGTATCTGAAGTAGGGCTGGGCGATATACTGTATGTCTTCAATTCAGTATCACGATTATTTTAAACTTTCGCCTCGATTCCGATAAAAAAGTAAATCTACAACATGTCGCGATGTGACCTGTTGTAAACTTGTTTTATATATATATATATATATATATATTTCTATCATTTTTATCCCGCAATTTTTGCACCCATTTTTTCACCCAGTGCCAATTGCCTAAGCTGTAATCCTGGGCTCTGCTCTCCCTCTGCCACGATTGGGGAGGGCCCCGAACTGAGCTCATGCTTCCTTCAGTGCATGAGGAGTGAGCAGGCCGCTTCTTTTCACCTGACAGGGGGGAGCTTCCCCGGTAGGACGTATAGCGTGTGGAAGGAACACGTTATTCCAAACAGTTACTTTCCCCTCCATCAGGCGCCCCGGCTGGCCAGGGGGGTGCATTATAGAGACAAGGATTACTGCATGTTTTTGTGAGGGTATCAACCCTAGGAGACACGGGGAGAACATTCAAACTCCACACAGTAATGCCCTTTCGCAAACCCCACCGACAAGTTTAGTAGTAGATTAGTAGACAAGTTTTGTTAAAGATTTAAACCCTTTTTTATGTTTTATTAATGCAAGAACAATGACTTCTACGAAGAGAAAGGGTATAGTTTCTATTAGCTTGGAATCCCCATCAATGGTGTCATTGTTAGGCAGGTTTCTGAACTATAGCCCACCAATTGAGTGAGTAGACAGAAATTGTGCCATCTTATAATGAGCGTCAGTGAGGACCAATTATATGAAGATATGATTGACAATGTGTGAAGCGCTCCTTTTAAAGGACTTTGTGTCTGTAGTATTACACTTTTGAGCAGATAAAAATTACATGAAGTGCTCACCAGTCACCAGGGCTCCACTCTGGGGCCTTTTCTGTTCAATATCTTGCTCCCACTATAGCTCACATTATGGAAAACACCGAAATATGTTGCCGTAATGATGCAGACGACACACGCATTTACATAACCATATCACCGGGGGGACAATACAGTACAAGTATTGATTTAATGCATTGAACAAAGAAACGATTGGATGTGCCAGAATGTTTTTCATTTTAAAGAAAGACAAAACTGAAGTACTGTAATTAGCTTTGGAGCCAAGGAAGAACAATTGAACCTTAATTTGTTAACGGAAATCTTGGTGGAGTCAAGGACCTGAATTTCGACAGCCGCATTAAGGCAATTACAGATTCTCCCTAATATCACCTTAAGAATATGGGGATTAAAGGACTTATCTCTCAGCAAGATATTTGATAAAACTTGTCCATGCATTCAGATTCATCTTCAGCATTCTTGACTTCTGTAACAGGTCTCTACGAATGTATCAGACAGATGCAGTTGATTCACGCAGACTGCTGGAATCCTCACTAAAACCAAGAAATTGGCTCATATCACTCTAGTTATCAGATCTTTACACTGGCTACCTGTCTATTAGAGCCCGACCGATGCCATATTTTTGGACCGATGCCGATATTTGCCTATGGAGAGTGCTAGACCACCGATTGCCAATGTTTAACCAATGTTTTGTAATAATATAAAATAATAATAAATAGCCTAAATTTCAAAAACGTCTTGCCTTCAAAACCTTTTTTTCCTTTTTTTTTTAAACCAATGTTCCATGGACTAACAGTGGTCCTTGAGGGGTTTCCAGGTGGTCCCCAGCTAAATTATGGAGATTTGATAACCAAATGGATAAGATCTTTAACTCATGAGTGTAAAATGAAACCAGATGGATCCTTTCGGGCAACGACAATATATTCTACGTTTTGGGTCTGAGTGGCTTAATATCATCAAATGGTGGTCTAATATTATTAAAAAACGACCAATACATTGGGGAGATAATGACCGATGTCCGATGCTGACATCGGGGTCCAAAAACGACCGATACATCGGTTCGACCGATACATCGGTCAGGCTCTACTTGTCTATCAAATAATTTATTTCAAAATACTACTATTCGTTTATAAAACATTGAGTGGTTTAGGGACTAAATACAGATCTTGTGCTACATCATGATTGATCCAGACTGCAGCCTGTCTGGGACTGGTCTGTTTCTTAACCTAGAGTCAGAACTAAACACAGATGGGCAGCTCTCTGCAGCAACCGTGTTCTTTTAAATCAAAGCTGAATATCCTTTTCTTCACTGCCTTTTAGTGACGTCTCAATGCGCTGCGTCTGAATGTCTTAATGCTTTGTGTAAAGCTCTTTGAATGGCCTTGTTGTAGAAATGTGCCATACAAATGAACGTGCTTTGCCTTACACAGAGAAACTAGCTAAGTTCCTCCTCATCCTTATGAGGACAGTTGGTTCCTAGGCCAAGGGTCTTCAACAGGGGGTCTTCAGAGTTACTACAGGGGGTCCTCCAAATCTTTGTGTGATAGAAACCTTTTTCTCCTTTTTTATACTTGACGTCCGAAATAGAATGGTGGTTGGTAGATTAGCCGTGACATTTCTATTATTGTATTGTGATCTGAGACATAATATTATGTTTATAAACATGACCCCGCAGCCCCTCCATCTTGAACAGCGCCGCTGTTTTTTCTTTTTTTTTTTTCCCCAGGCCAGTAACTCACCATGATTTTCTCGATTTCCGTTGGGATAGAATGGGGGTTTTGGCCGATCGTCGATGTCCCCGTGCGTTTCGCGTGCGCGATCCTTTCACGTAAATGTCCCCGCAAATAGTCCATGTGTGACTGAAGAACAGAACTGAAAAGTTTCGCTAGCATAGCCCCAAGCATGGCTGCTGTAGGAGCTCGAGTGTGCAGACAGCAAACGGATGGCTGGGAGTAGCCTTGGAGAAGGAGAGGCGCTGACGTCACCTCTGCTTCATGCACGGTCTGCATGAGCTATCAGTGCACGAGTGGTGACTAGGGAAGGTTAGACGATCGCCGATTTTCGGATCAAAAGCTTTTATTCCGGTTTTAAAGACAAAGTCCGGGAATGTACGGCGTGGCTGAGAGTCCCTGGGGGGATGTGCGATATAGTACGGTTTTAACATTAAGGGGCTCCCCGTGGCTTAGAAGGTGTTAACCACTTGAATCCTAGCGTCCATATTTTGGGAACTTTAGCCAAAAATAGCAGATCTAAAAGCTCACAACGCCTCACGCTGTAGATCGGTTATTTTCGGCAAAGACGTCTGGCGTAGAGGGGAAAAAGAGCAGACTAAGTACTTGAAATGTCAAGTTAAGTATTGACCGTTCAAGTGGTTAAATACGTATCTGAAAACACAAAATGACATGAATCCAAAATACAATGATGATTGTGCTGTCGAACAATGAAACTATATGGAATCTATGAAAAAGTTGTGGGGGTCCCTGCTTCATCTCTTTCTCAACTAAGGGTTCCTTGGCCTGAAAACGTTGAAGACCCTGGTCCTAGGCTGTCATGTCATCTAGCCATCATTTGAGATTTCATTACAGTTACACAGTGTTGAACGCCTCTCAGCAGGATAGAATTAGTGGATGCTTTAACTATAAAAAAATAGCAGATATACAAGCTCGCAGCGCGGCACCGAGTGCCGCGCTGTAGAGCTTGTAGATCTGCTATTTTTGAAAAGTTGTGAAAATATGTGCAAATCTTTGAATATGTATTTTCAAAGCGAACATTTGTAACAAAATTTTGCTCCTGGGGTGGTCCCTGGAACGAGATATTTTGAGATGGGGGTCCGTGGCCAAATGAATATCAGTTTGGGGGTCCTTCACATGAAAAGGTTTGAGAACCACTGACATAGTAGTCTCTCAAGAACAGACTAACTGAGCTCCAGTTAAGTGAAAAGGACCTTTTCTTTGACGATGGCTGGCCAGATTGCTGACATAGAAAGATAAAAAACCTTAGAAGGATTCAAAAGATTTTTTTTTTTTCAAAAATAGCAGATCTACAAGCTCGCATCGCGGCACCGAGTGCCGCACTGTGAGCTTGTAGATATGCTATTTTTCAATAGTTAAAGCATAACATAATGATACAAAATAACGTGTACCCGTTCTGCCAGCTAAATACAGCAGTACATCTTGAAAGGCATCATCTGTCTCCCACACACTGTCACGTGACTGCACAGATTCATCTTCAGCATTCTTGACTTCTGTAACAGGTCTCTACGAATGTATCAGACAGATGCAGTTGATTCACGCAGACTGCTGGAATCCTCACTAAAACCAAGAAATTGGCTCATATCACTCTAGTTATCAGATCTTTACACTGGCTACCTGTCTATTAGAGCCCGACCGATGCCATATTTTTGGACCGATGCCGATATTTGCCTATGGAGAGTGCTAGACCACCGATTGCCAATGTTTAACCAATGTTTTGTAATAATATAAAATAATAATAAATAGCCTAAATTTCAAAAACGTCTTGCCTTCAAAACCTTTTTTTCCTTTTTTTTTAAAACCAATGTTCCATGGACTAACAGTGGTCCTTGAGGGGTTTCCAGGTGGTCCCCAGCTAAATTATGGAGATTTGATAACCAAATGGATAAGATCTTTAACTCATGAGTGTAAAATGAAACCAGATGGATCCTTTCGGGCAACGACAATATATTCTACGTTTTGGGTCTGAGTGGCTTAATATCATCAAATGGTGGTCTAATATTATTAAAAAACGACCAATACATCGGGGAGATAATGACCGATGTCCGATGCTGACATCGGGGTCCAAAAACGACCGATACATCGGTTCGACCGATACATCGGTCAGGCTCTACTGTCTATCAAATCATTTATTTCAAAATACTACTAGTGGTTTAGGGACTAAATACAGATCTTGTGCTACATCCTGATTGATCCAGACTGCAGCCTGTCTGGGACTGGTCTGTTTCTTAACCTAGAGTCAGAACTAAACACAGATGGGCAGCTTTCTGCAGCAACCGTGTTCTTTTAAATCAAAGCTGAATATCCTTTTCTTCACTGCCTTTTAGTGACGTCTCAATGCGCTGCGTCTGAATGTCTTAATGCTTTGTGTAAAGCTCTTTGAATGGCCTTGTTGTAGAAATGTGCCATACAAATGAACGTGCTTTGCCTTACACAGAGAAACTAGCTAAGTTCCTCCTCATCCTTATGAGGACAGTTGGTTCACTACTTCCTAGGCCAAGGGTCTTCAACAGGGGGTCCAGGACCCCTAGGGGGTCTTCAGAGTTACTACAGGGGGTCCTCCAAATCTTTGTGTGATAGAAACCTTTTTTTCCTTTTTTATATTAACCACTTGAATCCTAGCGTCCATATTTTGGGAACTTTAGCCAAAAATAGCAGATCTACAAGCTCACAACGCCTCACGCTGTAGATCGGCTATTTTCGGCAAAGACGTCTGGCGTAGAGGGGAAAAAGAGCAGACTAAGTACTTGAAATGTCAAGTTAAGTATTGACCGTTCAAGTGGTTAAATATGTATCTGAAAACACAAAATGACATGAATCCAAAATACAATGATGATTGTGCTGTCGAACAATGAAACTATATGGAATCTATGAAAAAGTTGTGGAGGTCCCTGCTTCATCTCTTTCTCAACTAAGGGGTCCTTGGCCTGAAAACGTTGAAGACCCCAGTCCTAGGCTGTCATGTCATCTAGCCATCATTTGAGATTTCATTACAGTTACACAGTGTTGAACGCCTCTCAGCAGGATAGAATTAGTGACTGCTTTAACTATAAAAAAATAGCAGATATACAAGCTCGCAGCGCGGCATCTGCTATTTTTGAAAAGTTGTGAAAATATGTGCAAATCTTTGAATATGTATTTTCAAAGCGAACATTTGTAACTAAAATTTTGCTCCTGGGGTGGTCCCTGGAACTAGATATTTTGAGATGGGGGTCCGTGGCCAAATGAATATCAGTTTGGGGGTCCTTCACATGAAAAGGTTTGAGAACCACTGACATACAGTAGTAGTCTCTCAAGAACAGACTAACTGAGCTCCAGTTAAGTGAAAAGGACCTTTTCTTTGACGATGGCTGGCCAGATTGCTGACATAGAAAGATAGGTTTTTTCCAAAAAACCATAGAAGGATTCAAAAGACACTTCAAAATCCTAATTTTCACGATTTTTAAAAAATAGCAGATCTACAAGCTCGCAGCGCGGCACTCGGTGCCGCGCTGTGAGCTTGTAGATCTGCTATTTTTCAATAGTTAAAGCATAACATAATGATACACAATAACGTGTACCCGTTCTGCCAGCTAAATCCAGCAGTACATCTTGAAAGGCATCATCTGTCTCCCACACACTGTCACGTGACTGCACTGTAGTGTTTATCATCCTCTATAAGGAAAGCATGCTGTGTTTGGGTCAAAACATAACAGATTGTGATGAGACATAGTTGCTCTCCAGTGACCGTAGAGAGATAAGCAAATCAAAAACAACCAAGGCGGGGGACGCGGTGGCTCAGTGGGTAGCTCTTTTGCCTCACAGCTAGAAGGTCCTGGGTTCAATTCCCGCCGGGGGAAGCTGGGGGCGTATTCCCTCCTCCGCGTCATCGGTGCCCACACCCTAGGTGTGGTTGGTGAAGGCCGGGCCCTTTCTGTGCAGAGTTAGCATGTTCTCCCTGTGTCTCCTAGGGTAGGTGCCCTCACGAAAACATGCAGTACTCCTGGTTTCTGTACTACCTCCCCCTAGTCAGCCGTGTCCTCCCCAAGTCCCCAGGTGTGGCAGAGGGAGAGTAGAAACCAGGTCTACAGGTTAGGTAATTGGCACTGGGTGAGAAAATGGGTTACAAAATCGTGGGATAAAAAAACAGGCTTGTAATTGAAAATACTACAACATTTCTTGTTGAGTGCACAAACTGTGCCTGCCCTTTTTTTATTAACACAGTAAAGGGCAGGCTACTGGCTCTGAGGAAGATACTGGAAGGAGTCATGGAGTAGAACCTGTCAGCAATGATCACCTTCATCGACTTACACAAAACATAAGTTTTGGCAACGTTTTTGTTCTCTCTTATAATTTTTATCCCACGATTTTGAAACCAATTTTCAACCAGTGCCAATTGCCTATGTAATCCTGGGCTCTGCTCTCCCTCTGCCGCACCTGGGGAGACAACGGACTGACCTCATGCTTCCTTCAATGCATGAGTAGGCCAAGTTGTTTCTTTTCACCTGACAGGGGGGATTTCCCGGGATGGAAATAGCGCGTGGAAGGAACACGTTATTCCAACCAGTTCCTTTCCCATCCATCAAGCACCCCGGCTGGCCAGGGGGAGGCATTATTGAGACCAGGATTACTGCGGTTACTGAGGGTATCAACCCTAGGAGACATGGGGAGAACATGCAAACTCCACACAGAAAGGCCCTATCGCCAACCCCACCTAGGGTGTGGGCGCTGATGACGCGGAGGGAGGAACACGCCCCCAGCACCCACAGCGTCCCCCAGCGGGAATCGAACCCAGGACCTTCTAGCTGTGAGGCAAAGCGCTAACCACTTTGCCACCGTGCCCTGGAAACGTTTTTGTAACCAGTGTAACCATTGTGTCCAGTTAGCTCAGTCGGTAGAGCTCTTGCCTTTGGACCACAAGGTCATGGGTTTGATTCCTGGCAACGCCAACTCAGCGTATGAGTAGCACGGCTTGGGTGCGGCAAGTCTTGCGGCAAGTACTGGGAGCTGATGGGAGGTGTGGCGCTCCACCTCAGCAATCCATCTCCTGGGGGTTTAGCGCATTGCATTCTGAGCTAACGCGGACGGTTTCTGTTGACAAATGGGCGGACCTGGAGAATCTCTCCGGGAGTCTCTGGCCAATAGCATTTCAGTTCCATGTAGTATTTTGGAAACTCTTCAGTGAGGACTTAAAACTAGAATTAGACCCAATCAATGTTGTGACTATAGGCAAACTATTCCATGTCATAGCTGCAGCTTCAAATCCTCATATGGAGTACCCTGATGTAATCAATATGATGTAAAAGTTACTGTAATTACCCTGATGTAATCAATATGATGTCAAAGTTACTGTAATTACCACAAAGACATCTGCTGTCTATTACCACACTTTCCTGTAAATTCCCAGCCAAGCCTCTACCACTCTTAAACAAAACAAGAGATACAGTAGTTGTATAATTCAATTTTTAAAGATTGTTATCAAAGGCATGTACTGTAGTTGTTGTTTTCTAACCAACGTGTCATTTTCTGGGTCAAGAATACATTGTACCTCTGGCATAAACAACCAGTTTCCCCTTTGAAGTGCTTTTCTGCCTTATTTTGTGTGGTAGGGGGGAAGATAGAGAAGTATTGGTGTTTTTTCCTACCAAGGACATTGTGTTAATTCTATCATAAGAGGATACTGTGTGTTAAGGCCAGGTTTTTTAATTATTGTGTGTGTGTGTGTGTGCGTGCGTGCGTGCGTGCGTGCGTGCGTGCGTGCGTGCGTGCATGCGTGCGTGCGTGCGTGCGTGCGTGCGTGCGTGCATGAGAGTGAGAGAGTGAGTGTGAGTGTGAGAGCGTGCGCGTGTTACTCCTAAGCTTTCAGCTAAGGGCCCTATCTTGCACCCAGTACGAGGCGGTGTAAATATAGCTACAGCGCAGGTGTCATCGCTAGTGTCCAAACTATTCAGTTGTCATTTCCACTCCCAGCGCCCACAATGTATAATTACCAAATGTTTTTGAGCTCATCCACATACTCATCTGCTGTAAGCGTTGGTCTTAAAATGTGTTGTAATTGGTGAATTGCTATCTTATGTACAGTGAGAAAATTGAAAAAGCAATTGCACAGTGGTTAGCGCTTCGCCTCACAGCTAGAAGGTCCTGGGTTCGATTCCCGCCGGGGGACGCTGTGGGCGATGGAGGCGTGTTCCCTCCTCCGTGTCATCAGTGCCCACATCCTAGGTGGGGTTGGCGATAGAGCCTTTCTGCGTGGAGTTTGCATGTTCTCCCCGTGTCTCCTAGGGTAGATACCCTCAAAAAAACATGCAGTAATCCTTGTCTCTATAATGCCTCCCCCTGGCCAGCCGGGGCGCCTGATGGAGGGGAAAGGAACTGGTTGGAATAATGTGTTCCTTCCACGTGCTACGTCCAAACCGGGAAAATCCCCACTGTCAGGTGAAAAGAAGCAACTTGGACTCCTCATCCATAGAAGGAAGCATGAGGTCAGTCCGTTGTCTCCCCAGGCACGGCAGGAGAGCAGAGCCCAGGATTACAATGGGTGACAAAATCGTGGGATAAAAATTAAAAAAGAAAAAGCGAGTGCGTGTAATTGTCTTAAATAAAGTGACAGCACAGATAATTCCTCAGTATTTAGAGAGCACGTTCAGATTAAGATGTGCGCCAGTGGGATTCATATAATGTCTGTATTATGTCTGTGAATTATCAGGCCATGACACAGGTGTATGCTGGTGAACTTCACTTATACTTTCTTAGTTTCACACAGAATAACAACATCATACAGAATGAGCAATCGATCCCAGAATCCCTCAGCGCTCCCAACACGGCAAGACACAACGACGAGTGCAGCATAATCAAACAGAGCGGTAGTGCAGTATCTCAACACATCACTGGTGGCGACCCAGGGAGACATAACAGTCAGCAGCACACTGCTTGCAATCAAATTCCACCCGAATTCAACACAACTCTAATGTTCAACATGGTAGATTTGTAATGGAAGTTTTTGATGTTAGTTAACCAATTCAGAACGGGTACAAAGTATTGTGTATTATTATTTTATGCTTTAACTATTGAAAAATAGCAGATATACAAGCTCACAGCGCTGCACCGAGTGCCGCGCTGAGAGCTTGTAGATCTGCCATTTTAGAAACAATCTTGAAAATTCAAATTTTGACCCGATTCTATAAGTGTCTTTTTGAATCCTTCCAAGGTTTTTGAAAAACCTATGTTTCTATGTCAGCAATCTGGCAGGCCATCGTCAAAGAAAAGGTCCTTTTCACTTAACTGGAGCTCAGTTAGTCTGTTCTTGAGAGACTACTATGTCAGTGGTTCTCATGTGAAGGACCCCCAAAATGATATGTATTTGTCCACGGACCCCCATCTCAAAGTATTTAGTTCCAGGGACCACCCAGAAGCAAAATGTGAGTTACAAACGTTCGCTTTGAAAATACATTCAAAGCGAATTTGCACACATTTTCACGACTTTTTCAAAAATAGCAGATCTACAAGCTCGCAGCGTGGCACTCGGTGCCGCGCTGTGAGCTTGTATATCTGCTATTTTTCAATAGTTAAAGCATTCAATAATCCCAGGCCTAAATCAGGAAGATCTTCAGACAGACAGAATCAGACGTCATACTTTATTGTAGATCTCATCACAGAGGAGAGAGACTTGCGTCTCCCTCTCAGAGCTTCCCCCATCAGCCCCCAACACCCATGTCCCACACACATTTATACATAGGCAGGGAGATGTACAGAAAGGTAACAACAGATGGTCACTCCTTACATGGTCTCTATTCTATAGTTACACACACAGTCAGCATATTTGAAATAGGATTTGTGTGAGGCGGCTGTGTGTAAGGGGTTTGTCAGGGAGGAACAGGCCATCTAATAAATCAACACCACAATGATTGTCATATCAATTTTGCCACCACAGGATACATACACATTTGACAGTCTATAAATATTTCTACTACAGATGGCATTACAGAGCGACTCGGCTTTGATGTTCAAACATTAATGAATGATCTGGGCCAGATTATACATCTATTACATAATAATATGAAGAATGTCTCCATGTGTCTTTTGAGATCAAAGCGGTGAGGAGAGAGAGGTAGAGAAAAGGTTGGGGGAGTTTATTTCAATACGTAGCCTTAGCCTAACCTTGTTACTGATAGCTTATACAGTGTGTTCAAATACAGTACTGTAAGAATGTCATAGACCCATAGCCTCCTGTCTTGCTTTTTTCTGTAGTTGCGTTTCCATAAAGCCGTTTATTGCGCATTAAGGCTTTTGCGCATAAATCTATTAATGGAAACACTTCAAAATTCGAATAAACTTAAAAAAAATTGGAGGAGGTGGATTTTGAGGCTTTACCGAAAAAAACGTAATGCGCATTAGTGAATGGAAACGCTGAAGCGAATTATGTTTTGAATTAAAATGCATTGAAGGGCTGGTGGGGGTCGGCCGCCTCTTGGTTGTACCAAGTTACCAACACGTTCAAAGTTGTGCTCAAAAGTAAAACCACACGTCATTATTATTCTCCGTTCTGCGACGGCATCGCGTGCACAGAACGGCCGAGAACAGCAGACCTTCAAGCTCACATCGCATCCGCAACAGCTGTTATCGTGCTCAATGCTGTTGCGGGGTTGTGGAGTGGAGTGTCTTCTCTTCTTCTCTCTCTCTCTCTCCATAGCGCCGCCCATGGCTGCTGTGGTGACTACTACGTGTTGCGTTCTGTCGGTGTTGTTTGGTGTTTGTCTGTTTTTTGTTTTTGTTTATGTTATATGTGAAAAAATTATTTGAATGCAAAAATGTAGTATGCCAAAGCAAATTCCTATGTGTATAACACAATGGTTAATAAAGTAATCTGAATCTGAAACCGGATCTGAATCTCATATCTTATATATGAAATCTATAGGCTGAAGAGCCCTTAGAGTGCATGTTCAATAATGTGTCTCACTTGACTGGAAAAATAGCGCCTGTCCGACTGCTTATTTCATGAACTATCTTCCAAGAATCGCATTTTATCAGTGAATGGAAACAGGCAAAATGCAAATTTTCTTTTTTCAACTTAATGATAATTCGCTTCCTAATTCGAATAAGCTTTATGGAAACGCAACTTGTGCCCGTACAACCGTATGGTTAACATCAGTATCCGGTTCGCGGCTCCGACCGCATACGGAACGTTTCTGTCATGCTTTTATGCTGTTTAAAAAAGAACCCAACTGAGAATGAGCATGTAAACTTGCGACCGTAGGTCGCAAGTTTAGTATGTGAACCGTCACAGCTTGTCCGTATGTATGTATCTCTGTCTATAACGCCTGACACTGTGGGTTTGTCGCTCTGACATCATGCTCTGACGTCACTGTGATGTCAGGGGAACCACTCTTGTCTTAACTAGGGTTGGGTATCGTCAGCGATACTTTTAATGGTATCGATTCAATGATGTCGATACTATCGGTATCGGTTCGCGTAAAAACGAACGATACCTTGTTTCGATACTTTTGAATGCACCCCTTGCCAGTCGCATCTATAACAGTTGGGCTACTGAGAGTTTAATGACTGCTTTAGTAGGCTACACTCGTTACTGTGAAAATAGCCGAGAATAGCCTATAATGTATATTATTATGATAATGATCCAACGTCTATAAAATAGCCCATAGAAAAAGGCAAATAATAATTATAATAATAATAATAAATAAAAAGTATCGAAAATGGTATCGAAAAAGGTATCGCATCGATTCCCAGGTATCGAAAAAGGTATCGTATCGATTAAAAGGTGAACGATACCCATCCCTAGTCTTAACAGAATGGATTTGCCGCTCTGACATCACGCTCTGGCTTCACTGTGATGTCACACTTACAGAATCCCTTTTATGCCCATATATGGAGTTCCCAGATGACATCAATATTAAGCCCATATCTAACAGGACTTCATATGGGAATGCCCCATATACTGCATGGAGGCTACATCGGCCGCATACCACACTAACGGCTGGTTCTACAGACAGGGATCTCCATGTATGGGCATGAAAGGGTATAATGTCAGATGTCATAGACATCATAGGACTTTCACATAACGAATAACCGAAAGCATGTTTGGGCTCTCACAGCATATCTCCATATACAGTACATGGATCTCCATATATGGGTACCAGGGGTCTCCATAATGGGTAACTGGTCTGATATACATCACTGGCCAGATGGCCAAGAATTGGTGTGACCTTGTCGCCCTGAGAGCGTCTTACTAGTAATTATACGTTGATTTGTCAAGATATCACAGATGTCTCTTGGACATGGGAACACAGGAAGAAGGCATGATTCTGATAGTAGCAGCAAGGCTGTTGATGGTCCAACTCTAGTTTCCATGTAATGTTTCGGTGTGCAGACATCTTTTGTTTGTCTGAGTATATTCCTTCCACCCTTGTTGATGCCTTTTGTCTCGCTTGTCATATTCTGTCAGTTCAGTGCCAGTCTGGCTATGGAGGATGCTACGTTTCATTATCCTGATTGACAAGACAGTCTGCCTTGTGATTTGACAGGGAAATGGAGATGAAGCCTGTTGTCTGCGACTAATTCTTCATTAACTCTTTTACTGCTACAGACGTTCCTGTTCGCCCCAATTCTGAACGCTGCTCAAAGCCAATACGAACGCTTGTTCTTTTACCTTGTTGATGTCCGTAAGCTGAGGGGTTGCACGGGTGTGTACAGTAAAAACATCTCCCGTAATGCTGCTCTCAAAAATCCACTACACGTTAACACGGTTGTCCAATTCACTTCCTTGTTGTTTTCTCTCGATCTGTTGCTCTGAAACGATTCAATGGTCTGAAGGGATGGCAAGCCGAACGGCCCATTTCACATTAATTCTTGCATGAGGCTGCCCTCTGCTGCCAGTATGGCCAAAGTACATTATGTAATAATAAATATATATATATATATATATATATATTAGGGCTGGGACTTTAACTGATTAATTGTGATTAATTAACACATGGGCTGCTCAGGTTTATAACATTTCTAGCTGTTGCTGCTGCCGCCGTTCACTCACGCTTTATTTTGAAGAGCCGCGGAAGCTTCGTGCGTGTGCACGTGGGTGTCCACTGACGATTGAGGAAGATAATCCCTTTGTTTACAAACGCTCGCGAAACTAAAATCCAAACGCTGGCCGACCATCGCGTTATAGTGTCGCCGTGAAAACAATCAGATCTCTGCTTCCCTGGCGTTCTTTTCACCTCATTCAGAGATAAAGCCCTTTTTATGTTTCAAAGTAGAATGGAAATCAATGCAACCAGCCTGTGCCATTCTCTCTCTCTCTCTCTCTCTCTCTCTGCTACGGGGTGACGTATGGACTCGGGTCATTCAGAGGGCAGGCAGCAGCACGTACAGTTAACCCTTCGTTGTCTCCTTTTGGCATGGTGACACCTAGTGGCCTTAACTCGTTACTGAACGAGTTTGGCACCATGGTTGTTAATTACAGAAAATTAACGCGATTAAAAAAATTAATGCATTTTAATCGCACATAGTTTTTGCACCACAGAACCTTCAGTTTCGGGCATACCGATCATAGCGATGCACCAACCAAGAAGAGACAAAAACGCAAAGGGAGAGGTAGCCGATCAGAGCGCTTTGCTTGGCCCAGTGGAAATTTAGATTTAAAAAACTCACTCGTTGATTCACTCGTACAACAAAGTGTTTTACTTGAAAAAAATGCTTCTCGGGTCAAATATTAATATGCGATTAAAATGCGATTAATTGCGATTGATTAATTACAAAGCTACGGAGCCCCCTAGTGGCCACTGGAGGGGAAAAAATATCTAACGCTAATTCGTGGCCACAAATTAGTATTTCGTGGGCATGAATTAGTATTTCGTGGCCACCAATTACTATTTCGTGGGCATGAATTAGTATTTCGTGGCCACGAATTACTATTTCGTGGGCATGAATTAGTATTTCGTGGCCACCAATTACTATTTCGTGGCCACCAATTAGTATTTCGTGGCCACCAATTACTATTTCGTGGCCCCCAATTACTACTTCATGGCCACCAATTACTATACTATTTCGTGGCCACCAATTACTATTTGTGGCCACCAATTACTATTTTGTGGCCACCAATTACTATTTTGTGGGCATGAATTAGTATTTCGTGGCCACCAATTACTATTTCGTGGCCACTAATTAGTATTTCGTGGGCACGAATTAGTATTTCGTGGCCACCAATTACTATTTCGTGGCCACCATTTACTATTTCGTGGCCACGAATTAGCATTGTATATTTTTTTGCCCTCCAGTGGCCACTGCGGGGCTCCGTACAAAGCCAATAATTAATTAGATTAATTTTTTTAATCGCATCCCAGCCCTAATATATATATATATATAAAAAAAAGAAAAAATATTTTTCTATAACGTTGCAAAGGTAAGCTGCTTTTTGCTGGCAACAGACCCAATAAATAAATAATAACATCTGGCAGTAAAACTGTTGAGACGAAAGCTCTAAAATATTCTAGATCAGCGATATAACTTTTGGACCTGTGGGCCACGTTACAAAAATGTCAAGGGGCCGCGAGCCAGTTGATAAAATGACATTACTTGATAACTTCTCTCTTTTATTTGCTTTATTTCCACATAACTTCAGACAAGTGCAATGGGCATTATTTTATGGCTTGGAATTCCATATATATTCTGACATAATTTGAAAGTAATTTGCTACATTTTCTCTCTGTGCAATCAGTGAAAATCTGCGATTTCAATGGCCGCTTTCAAGATGTTTTGGCCATTATCTCTGGAACGCAAGATCCAATCTGCTCACTTGTTCTAGATCATTATGTACTTCCTTTTCTCTTTCTGCTTCCTTTATCTGTGCTCAACGACTCAATGTACATCATTCTGTTGCCATCAACCAAGTTGTACTGTACTTGTGTTTATGAGTCTTCTGTTGCAACGCTTCCTCCTCACTCATGTCCCTTCTCCCTAGGAGTACCATGCCCAGCTGGAGGAGATGCGTGTTGCCATCAGGCAGTTGGAGGAGGACCTATCGGCCGCCCGTCGACGGAGTGACCTGTACGAGGCTGAGTTGAAGGAGTCTCGACAGACCAGTGAGGAGCTGAAGAGGAAGGCTGCTGACTACCAACAGAGGATGCAGAAGGTCTGGACTATGGAGTGTAATCATTATTTTGTTTATTTAGTAACTCCTCTTTTCGCTACACACTAAATACCTTTATTATCCCACGGGGGAAATTCAGTTGCCCAGAGGCAGCACAGCAGTTTAAGGTTACAAGTTACAAAGAAGTAAGAAAAAGAGTACTGTAGTGTGTACAGTCCAAAGAGCAAGGCACACAAAAAGAGAACAATATAAACATAAAGTGTCAAAAAGCTGTTGCAAAAAGGAAGAATATATACATAAAGTGACCACGAAACATTCAGCGCTCATAAGTGACACACACGTCACACACAAAAAAAGCTATACTCAAAGCACAACTTAACAAACAGTGCACATAACAGTCAATGCTAGTCAATGCAACTCAAGTATCTCACCGCCATATCAACACAGCAATAGAACTCAGTTGAACCAACACAACCCAATAGTGCAGGGCCAAAATATTATCCAGAATATTTTTTTCCCCCTTTTTTAATAAAGTGTTGTGTTGTGATGCATTCTGAGCTTGTTGATCTGCTCTTTTAGCAAAATGTTTGCCCCCGAATAGGGATGTTAGGGCTCAAGTGGATATATATATATATATATATATATATATATATATATATATATATATATATATATACAATTGATAAAGTAGACACAACATGACAAATTCACACATATTTTCACAGGTGAAAGAGCAAGGCAAAGCAGAGACGGAGGAGCTTCTTTCCAAACTGGAAAAGGTAGTTCATTAATCCATTGGTTTGCAGAGTTTGCATACTGAAGAAGTAATAGATTCCTGTGATGTGTGAGGGGAGGACATATGTACTGTGTAGACGGGTGACAAATTAAAGTAATATCAACATAAGGTCTTTTACAGTATTGTGCCACCACAAGCTTCCAGAACAGCTTCACTATACATTGGCATAAATTGTACAAGTGTCTTGAACTCGACCATTCTTTAAAAAGATGTTCCCTCATTTGATGTTTTGAAGAAGGCGCTGGTCTAACACGTTGATCCAAAATCTCCCATAGGTGTACAACCGGGTTGAGATCTGATGACTGTGAAGGCCATAGCATTTGATTCACGTCATTTTCATACTCATCAAACCATTCAGTGACCCCTCGTGCCCTGTGGATGTGGGGGCATTGTCATCCAGGAAGAAACAACTCCCATCAGGATAGAAGTGTTTCAACGTAGGATGAAGGTGATCACTCAGCATAACTTTGTGTTGATCTGCAGCAGGGACCCTTCCCTCAAAGCCTCGGAGATAAGTGGACCCCAAACCGTGCTAGACAAATGCCACCCACAGCAAAACAAAGCCACTGGAGCCTCTCATTGTAGAGGTCGAGCAATCAGGCCTGTATTGTTCTGTTGGTGTACATCACATGCTCACTCACCCACTTGTGGAGAATATGGTGATATGACTCATCTGAACCAAACACTTTTTTCCCCACATCGCTGTAGAACAATAATGGTTTTTGCATCACTAAACCCTCAAATGTGAATTTGCCATCCGTACCAATAATGAACCCCGTATTCAACAGGCATCTACAGTATGTGTAACAAAACAGTTTGCGATCATGTTTATACATAGTATTAATTTCTGGAGCATTCATATGAAGAACGCATTTTCAAAGATGGAAATGATCGGTTGTTCATAAATTAACTGATATCAGAGCACCCTATGACATCAACACCAGATCTATGATCGCTCTGAAATCTGAGTAGATTCATCGAGTATATTTATGAATGCACCCAAACATTAGGCTACGCTTGGTGACACTCTCTAGTGTTACCATTGGGTATTTTTTATCAATCCTTAAAATAGACACAGTAATGAATGCTTTTTCGATGCATGTGTTTATGTCTGTCTGTGTGTGTGCGTGCGTGGCGCACAATGAAACGTCTGGCCACTTACTGTACAGCTTTTTCTTCTACATCTTGATCCAAAATCGAGATCAACTGGTCCTGCTCAGAATGTTTATACAGCATGATAGGATGTTAATAGTCTCGCGTGGCCAGACTGTTGCCTCCGCGATTTGGTCAAATGCTCCCGGCATACAGTCTGGCAAACCGGGGAAGAAATGATGAGTGCGAGATGAAGCGGAAGTGAAGCCCTCTCGTCACTTCCGTTTCAGTCTCACATCGCACACATTTATCATTATATAAATAAAAATCATATAAGCATGTTTAGCTTGCTGCTTAGCAGAAATGACATTTTAAAATATATTTTCTTGAACGGTAATGCCCGTTTCCATTACTCGCCGTTCGGGAGCTGCTGTTCCAGACTCTATATAGCATTCAGAGATTGTGGAATAGTTGTCTGGCTACGCGAGACTAGGATGTTAATGACTTAATTGTGGATTTGCACGCTATATGTTATCTTCTGCCACGACAGTACAAAGGCAGGGCCCTTAGCCAATGAGGTGCAATTGGAAATAGGTGGAAAAACATCTGGGAGTGGTGTTAGCTGGAGTATTGGTTGAGCTTCACATGACAGTTAGCACGCTACAGAATATAGTAACGAGCGAGCCCACACTGTTTCGTAGGAACAGTATGTCTAGTTGTATCATGTAATACACCTACATGGAAGCATCTGTTTGTTTCTCCACCTGTTTATTCAAGTTTTTCCTTTAATTTGTCACCTGTCTGTAAATAAACTATTTGACTTCATTTAATCATAAATGTGTGGATGGACCGATGAAGGCAGTGACAGTGACTTTGAAATGTAATTTAGCATATTTTACAATATGCATATAATTGTGTCCTTTTGTCTAGACAAATTCTGAGCAGCAGACTAAGATTCAGGAACTTCAGGAGAAGCTGGCAAAGGTAATTTTGTCTGAGAACCCTAATGGATTGACCATTACGAGCATACACCTCAGTCTGATAGCCTCCCACACACATAGGCTTTCATTTTACTCATACAATACAAACACATACAAATGCTGTACATCTAAAATTCAAAAAAAGATTTGTAAAGATATTGTTAGCAGTCACCATTTTACATACTGTATGAGATATGATCAATGCCATAATACTTAATAAGATAACATTATACATGTTCACGGTATTGTGTCATTACCAGATTTACAATTGTTACCCTCCCATTGAGCAATTTTCGGACTATTATAGTCTATCATCAGTCTAGTCTAAAAGTGAACGTTTTTAGACAGCTAGGCAGTATTAGATATTGAAACAACGTCATTTCAACGGCTATATAAACGGTCTACAGTATACATAGCCCCATATAGAACCTCACCCGTCGCTGCATACTGTTGTGCTCCGAGATGAGGTCCTAAAAAGATGGCGTAGCGATCGCTGGGACTGCCGCAACAACGAGTTGGAAAACACTCAAAACGACATTTTATCCAAAAAGTAAAGGTAGTTCCGAGCTCACAGACTGTGGTTTACCTAACCTCTGTAAATAAAACATCAACCACGGCGTTGGGAAAACGGCTTAAATGTTTTTTGGTGTCTACATAATAGACGCCTAAAAAACAGCTAATCAACATCTAGGCTAAGCCGTCTAAAAGAAACATTCACTTTTAGACCAATTCACTCTCTCCCTCTTCCTCCTCCTCTCATGTTTCCATTATACATTTATTTTTAGATCTGTGTATGACAATGAGCGTCAAAACAGTTTTTTTATTATCAAGTATTAGATGATTAATGCATTATCCAATCAGCATCAAATGCGAAAAGTATGTTGCACAAAGCTATTTCATGATGCCTGAAACTAACCACGTATGCATCACTGGGTATAGGCCACCTGGCCTGGAGGAGATATGTGCACCCATTTCTAGTCTTTTTTTTAATCTCACTGTTCTGTTACTCATTGTTTTTCTCTCTCTCGCTCTCTCTCCATATTTTTCCATTTTCAATAACTCTCCTGTACGCATTTTCCATTGTCTCTCTCGGTTTCTCTATCTATCTCTCCTGCTAATGACTTGTACAAGCCCTGCAGTGCCATCAACCATATGTTGATCATTGGACAATGGACTAATTAAACTAGCTTTATATTAAACCCTGAGCCACATTTTTTCTCTCCATTAGCAATCAAATACTTTTGCCTCATTACAGAAAATTCATTTCTTTAATATATTTCTGAAAAATAATGGGCCTCATATTCTGCTCATCGAAGTTTTCACGCAGTAGGTCACGTTGTTGATTTTGTGTTTTTCACTTAAGCAGCCTCCCTGAAAAAAAAATTAGTAATTATGTAACTGTTTTGCAGAATGAAAAATGTGCATTAGCCAGCACCCACTTGCTTATTGGCTCTCAGCCAAAGTGGATAGGCACCAAGAATCATTTGGAGGTCCTGTTCTATTCTAAATATGTAGTTGGCAGGCAAATAAGTCTTTCTGTGACAGTGGCTGCACTGGCTGCTGGTGAATTTGGGGATTTACCAATCACCAAGTCTACAGTATGCAGTCATAAATGGCAGTTTCCTGGTCAACTTTTGATCGGCATTCAACAGCTATGATCAACACTGGCCCATACAGTATGTTACACAACAACATCCTGTCTGCGGTCATGTGACCAAGTGACGTCATGAAGCATGCATTGACGCAGCAGGGCCGCCGTGTGCAATACAATGGTGGTGGGTCTGGGCATCCAGAGGGGATAAATGTGCCGCCATCTAGGGGCACCCAATGTGTTAACATGTCATTAGTCCGAATTTAGTTATGGTTACTGAAGTTAGGGTTAGGCATTCTTAACAGATTCGGACTAATGGGCTGTCGGAACAAAGAGGTTTCGGACCAATGCCATGGCTCCGTGGTGACTAAAACTAAGACTAAATATATTGACAATTTCGTCAACAAAATAAAAACTAGACTAAAACGTTAGGGAGGGACTAGTGGAGAAGAGAGTAATTTTATGTTTGGTTGCTCTCAGGTGTTGCGTGCTGAAAATAGCCGATCTACAAGCAGCGTGGCGCGTTGTTAGCTAACCAAGTGCAAAATACATTTTAGTCGACTAAATCAACTGTAGATTTAGTCGCCTAAAATCTTATGATGACTAAAATTAGACTAAAACTAATACTTTTCAGGTGACTAAATTATGACTAAAACGAAATTACATTTAATTCAAAAGACTATGACACTAAAACTAAATCAAAATTTGCTGTCAAAAACAACACTAGTCTAATAAGAAGTTGTTCATGTTCATCATACTGTACCGTATTGTCGGTCAACTCTCCTTTTGAATCACAGACAGTCAAGGCCAGCGCAGAAGCCACAGATCTGCTCCAGAGTATCAGAATGTCCAAAGACCGAATGGAGCGAGAGCTGGAGAGACTACAGACCAAGGAGGACTCCAGTGACAGCCTTCGTAGACGCCTACGGGAGACAGAGGTACACACACGCACGCACGCACGCACGCACGCACGCACGCACGCACGCACGCACGCACGCACACACACACACACACACACACACTAGTAACTAGGGCATTAAAGACTTGTGATTTTTGCAAGTCGACTCGACTCAGTAAAAAGTTGAGTTGAAGTCGACTTTATCGTTTGATGACATCATCACATCACACACGACGTCTGGAAGTGTTCATAACTCAATGCTATGTATTTCAGTGCCCTATTTGAAAGCTGTTATTGTAAAACGGTACTGTGCTTTTTTAAACCTGCTGAACTGTCCACTATTTTTCATCAGACTCTCAGTTTAGATTTTTTTTTTCTTATTTCCCTGTTCTGATTAAATACATTACTCTTACATTCCAGTTTGGAAAACACGTTTTGTTTTGTTTTTTACAGTTTTTTTGTTTTTTTGTTATTAGGGACAATTAAAGGCTACTGCCGTATTTAACCCATTTAGACCTGAGGCCGATTCTAAAAATGCCTTCTAAACAACAATTTTGTTGCTATTGTATATCGTCGTTGTCGGGTGAAAAACATGTATGTCCAAAACCGTTTGTTTTGCATTTATCATTTTAAAAATGATTTAAACTAGTGAAAACAGACGATCTGCAAGCACACAACGCCTCGCACCGTGCTTGTAGATCTGCTGTTTTCACTACATTTGTGCGACGGCCTTGTATGATGAAGCAGGGCTTTACTTTGCGAAAGAACGTACACATTTGAAACTTGGAGATACCAGGTTTCCACCCAACGACGACGATATACTGTACTGTACATAGCAACAACAACAACACAAACACGTGTTCCCGACCTGAAGGGTAAAAACAACAAAAGGGGTTGAGGCTGACTAAATGTCAAAACTAACAAGGGGCAATTGAAACTGGACTATAAGACTGAGACTAAATCTAAAAATGGCAGATAAATATGTAATACTAATGCATGAATGCTTGGGTTTAAATCCTATTAGTTGACCTTGTATCTGAATGGTACTCTCCTGTACTTTTCCTATGCGAACTTCTAATACAATATTTAATCACTCAATCAATGGTAGTGCAGACTTCACCTTTAAGCTAAATTAATTATGACCGTGGACTTAACATCATTGTTTTAATTGATGGCCTTCCTACTTTACGCCCTCACATATTTAACAACACTAAAGGCCAAGTGGCCTTGAACCTAAAATGATGAAATTACAGGCATGAGGGAGACTACCGTATTTTATTTTGTAGGACAAAAACAAAGTTTAATTGCTATTCTGAATCAAAACATCACTACCATGGTAAGCCATAACAGCAGTGTTTCACTTTTTAGCCATTGTTAGTGTGCTAATCTGTCTGGCACTGGCATTTTTCTAATTGGCTCTCCAGTGGTTTGCCATTGATTCAAGTGGCTCAGAACAGTCTTAAAAAACTTTTCTTTTTAAGTTTCTGGCCAAGTTCTGGGTACATCAAGAGCTCTATGTTTATTCATGGGTCATATTCCAGTGGTTTTCAAGCTGTGGGTCAGGAAAACACTTGATTTTGAAGTGACAATTTAATGACTTTTAAGACCTTTTTACAGTAATACCTAAAAAAATAAATGAAACAATAAATGAAAAAGGCCACACAGTCAAAAGTAATCAACAAACTATACAAACACTGACCAAATTGTCAATGAATATAAGAAATAGGCAAACGGGGTGCCCGCTGGCCTACTGGTCCAGGTGCATACCACTTAGGCATTGCCACATAGGTATGGATGCCTGGCGGCGTCGCCGGTTTGATTCCCGATCCGGACGACCTTTGCCGCGTGTCACTCCCCATCTCTCCCCCCATTTCCTGTCAGTCTGCTGTCCTATCTATAAAGGCATTAAAGCCCAAAAACAAATCTTTAAAAGAAAGAGGCAAACATTTTGATCTGCTATTTTCACAATATGTATCTGTGGAACCGAGTCAAACTAAATGACAAACGCCTGAACTCCTATAATTCCAAGTGCTTGTCTGTCAGGGTGGGGGGTCCCCAGTTCAAATATGATTATTATGGGTGGTCGCGGCCTGGAAAAGGTTGAGAACCACTGATATATTCAAACTCTCCAAACATCTAACCCGAATAGTCTACTCTACATGAAATGCTAATGAAAAATGGTATTATATTACTCAGCACAAATGTTAGCTTCTCCTTGTTGATCCCTGTCGCACACAGATTTAATTTGCTGTGACAAAATTGGTCCAACGTGTGTTCATGTTCATTTGAGTAATATTTCATTATGCTATGCATCAGACGCTGCAAGTGATCTTATGAATAATTCCAATTTCTTAGATAGCATGACGCACTAGAACTGTGATAATTAGCATAGGTTAAGTTATGAAATGGGGTCAGATGGGAGAAAGGCTGTGTGTCCGGTTTCAAACAGAGACCTGAAGACCTCTTAAATCATCACCGCTGAATACTAATTGGCCCCTTGAAGACATTTATTTATAAAAAAAACACATAAAAAAAAGTTGGATAATGAGGCTTATATCCATGGGGGTGTTATTGCTAACAAGCCAAACACATCCGACTACCACATCATCAGTTTTCCCTTGAAATGTAAATGTCAGGCTTAGTTGGAGCTCTTTGTGAATACATTATGTTCTCCAACTTGGACCATAAACAACGTCCACGATTCTAGAATCTTCTGAGTTCAAATGTGGGCTTTGAAACTTGTAAAGATACACTGTAAGATAATTATCTGTGTGTGTGTTTGTGTGGCGTGTGTGCGTGCATGCGTGGGTGCGTGCAGTGCGTGCGTGAGGCACACACGCACTGCATTTCCCATCTTTTGAGCATGCTGAATAATGATGTTAGGGAGCTGGCTATATCTTCCCGGTTTCTTGATCTTGAAGGAGATACAAGGTCCCTTCAGCCAGGGAGTCAGAACCACACTTCCTTGGGTTCAAAAGGAAAAACTATCTTGAACGATCTTTGTGACTCGACTGTGAGCCAGTGTGAGGGTCTCTGAGGACATAATAAACCAGTAAGATGCCCTAAGGGTGAGATGTGACCGTTAAGGGCGGAAACCACAGACTTGTAAGAGGGGGCGGGGCTTCAACAATTACAGCTCGTCCCTATTGGCCGTCTAAGTCCAGACATGGTACCATATGCTGCAAACTGAAGTTATGGCTGTTTAAAGCCCAGCCAATAGGCAGACACAGGGGGCGGGGCTTCAACAATTATAGCTCGTCCCTATTGTCGGGAAAAAGTCACAAGTCGTGTGAGCCTTTTAAAGTTGAAATCACGTTGCTAGGCAAAAGTAGGGCAGAGTTAAGATTGAGAGCAAAGTGTGACTGCCGCTGCTGGTTTAGTAGACAGAGGGGGCGGGGCTTCAACAATTACAGCTCGTCCCTATTGGCCGGAAAAAGGCCCAAGTCATGTGAGCGCTTTAAAGTTGAAATGACGTTGCTAGGCAAAAGTATGCCAGAGTAAGTGTGAGAGCAAAGTGTGACAGCCGTTTAGTAGACAGAGGGGTGGGGCTTCAACAATTACAGCTTGTCACTATTGGCCGGAGAAAGGACCAAGTCGTGTGAGCGTTTTAAAGTTGAAATCACGTTGCTAGGCAAAAGTATGGCAGAGTAAGAGTGAGAGCAAAGGGTGACAGCGTGTAACTTATGTTTTCATATTAACTGCTCCCTGACAGTCGCATGACCCCCGCACCTCGAATCCTGCTGGATCTGTTTCAATTTCAGCAGCAACAACACTGGACTGGTCTTAAACTCAGGGAAAACTTGCTCGTCTTCCCTCACTCTGTTTCCCGTTAATTTCTTAGGAACGCTGCTCTCAATGAGGACATTATCACTTTTACAGTAAAAGCCAGGTTACACAGGATGTGTAACCTGGCTTTACATTATGACATTATGACCTTTCCCTCTGGTTTCCCTCTACCCATGTACCTCATAGTTTGTGTCACACCACAGTGCTTGTCATATACCAGCCGCTCCGCTTATGATTATAGGTGCATCTACAGCACTTGTGTTCATCTTTTGCAGCCTATGACATGTACGATAGGTTTCCAACCACGTTGATGGCTTGCAAAAGTCTGTGCAATCTCTATCACTACATTCTGTGCAATCTCTATCACTAAATTCTGTGCAATCTTTATCATTAGCCACCAAATATGGGCGAAGATGGCATTACTAGTACCCCTCAGTGGTAATTGGGTAATTGTCCAAGATTAGCTGACTGTACTTTTACAGCACCTTGTATCTCTTATTTGGACATAAATAAATTACAATGTGTGTGTGTGTGTGTGTGTGTGTGTGTGTGTGTGTGTGTGTGTGCGTGCGTGCGTGCGTGCGTGCGTGCGTGCGTGCGTGCGTCTGCATATAGGATGGCAGAAAGACTCTGGAGAACCAGGTGAAGAGGCTGGAGATCGTGGAGCGTCGGGACATTAAGCTGAAGGAGGACATCCAGGGCAAGGCCCAGCAGATCCAAAACATGGCAGATAAGATACTGGTGAGGCCTGGGAGTCTGCCATTAGCACTGTGGTTCTCAACCTGTTCAGGCCGTGAGCCCCAAAATAGGGCATTAACGAAAAAGTCGACAAGTCGACTCAGTCGACTTCATTACACAAGTCGACTCCCACCAGAGAAAGTCAAAAGTCGAAGTTGAAAAAAAAAATCATACAGTTTCATACAGTTTGTTGTATACTTTTGATACAGTAATGTTATCGTTTTGAAAGTCATTCAAATTTTATCTTCGGGGTGCGCCCGCTGGCCTACCGGTCCAGGCGCATAACACTTAGGCATTGCCACATAGGCATGGATGCCTGGCGGGGTCGCGGGTTCGATTCCCGATCCGGACGACCTTTGCCACGTGTCACTCCCCATCTCTCCCCCCATTTCCTGTCAGTCAACTGTCCTATCAATAAAGGCATAAAAACAGCAGATCTACAAGCACACAACGCCTCGCACCGCGAGGCGTTGTGTGCTTGTAGATCGGCTGTTTTCACTATAGTTTAAATCATTTTAAAAATGATAAATACAAAACAAACGGTTTGGGACATACAAGGTTTCCACCCGACAGCGACGATATACTGTTTACATATACATACTGTGAAGTCTGAACGCAAAACCAACACACGAGTCACAAATGCCAGGTTTAATACACACTGTACTGTGCGTCGTTTTATTTAACAATCAACTTAACTTCTTCCCGTTTGGGGGCTTTAAATCAACATCAATATCACCACACCACATGACATGCTCTGATGCTCTGGGGAATTCCATGCATTTAGCGTTTTGTGTTTCCCAGTTCATTCGTCCATGCATTTTGCCTATAACAGAAAGAAACACTGCTATTAGAACCATGCCACATCTCACGGAATGGTGTGCCAGGGGAGAACACAGTGGCGTCATTTGCTTACCTCCCGATGAGGAGAGGTCTGCACAGCCGGAGAGCCAGGTACACAATGTCTGATTTCCCCAGAGTGGAGGAGGCGGCGGCCAGGTGTTGGCAACTCAAACTGATTGAGAATCAATCTAGGGACATACCTCCCGTCAATCACGCGACCGCGGTTTTCCCGGTGAACCTGAGCGCAACGGTGGGGGCACGGGAGTGTGGGGAACACACACCACTGCCGATGATGGAGAGGTTATATAGCTTTATGAATTGAGAGGAACTCTTGCCGATTCTGTAAGAGACCTGTCGCCAATTACAAGATATTTAAAAGTTATTTGGGGCCATGATGAACCTTTTCTTCCCACTACTAGACTAATAAGGATCTATATTGTCTGTGTACACATGACAATTAGTCATGTGTGGCAATATCGCGGTTCTACTAGTTTTATAGTAGGTTAGTGTAGGCTTAGAATAGAAGCATTTTCAGAAGTTAATTTAATGTTTTCCTTTATCCTCATCTAATCTTGCGCTAATGCACGCAACTGTTTTCGCCAGGTTTTAAGGCTTAGTAGGCTTTTCAGAAGTTAATTGAATGCTTTCCATTTAATGATTTCCTTTATAGTCATCTTGCGTTAATGCACTCAAGTGACGCAACTGTTTTCGCCAGGTTTTAAGGTCTTATTTTAGTTGTTTTCTCACAAGCTTGCGACCCTCCTTGCCCATCGGCCCCCACCGTTGCGGGCAGAAAATCACTCTGCCCAGGCACTGGCGCTCTCCATGGTGCTGATTCCTGCCTCCACTGTGAACACTTAGCCTATAGTAAACTAGACTCCTCCTGCCTTCTGAAAGGAGAGAGTCTGCTTTACGAGGCTAGTGTACACTTGTGACAACAGCAACTCTCACCTGATCGGTGGGAACCCCGCGGCAGAGACTCCACAATACGTACATACACACGGTACATACGTACATACGTAGGTGTACATACATAGTGTAGGAGTTTCCTCAGAGTTACTACAGGGGGGCCACCAAATCCTTGTGTGATAGGATAATATTTTTTAATTAAAAGCTTTGAACCCTCGCATCCCTATTCTGAGGAGAACTTTAGCCAAAAATAGCACATCTACAAGCTCGTGGCCTTTAAGCTGCCTTAACTTAAAGGCCAGTCCATGCCGTCTCCGACCACTGCACTTTTTGTCTGAGAGTTCCGACTTTCCGACGTGCAGCTTTCGGAACTCTAATTCGGGGTAATGCTTTTCAGAAGATGCGGGTGACGTTATTTTGTAGTTGAACCGGACCTTTCCGACGAAAGGTTCGGTGGTCGGAGACAGTATGGACGGGCCTTTAAGTTGAGGAGAGCTGGTACTTAAAGGAGTAGTTCACCCCCAAAATGACTTTTTTTCTATTGATTACTCACGCCATGGAGACTTGAATTCATGGATATTTTTTTGTTTTTGTCGCATTCCTAAACCAATAATTTGATTATAATGAATGTACCCCCGTTGATTCCGGTAGGGGACCCAAAGTGTCTTTGGGTCCCCTACCGGAATCAATGGGGGCTTTATTGGCTTAGGGGCTGTATTGGCTTAGGAATATGACAAAAGCTAAAAAATGTCCATAAATTCAAGTCTCCATGAGTTGAGTAATCAATAGAAAAAAAGTCATTTTGGGGGTGAACTACTCCTTTGAGACCAGGGGTTTTCAAAGTGGGTGACGGGGCACCCTGGGGTGCCGTGGCAGCAGCCCAGGGGTGCCGCGAGATAATTTGATAATAGTTGGAATTTATTTGGACACTTAAAAAATATATGTAGTATCATTTTAAACGTGTAATACAATGTTATTTTCAGTCAGTTCTAACCAAAATGTCTATTATCTCAACGTTTTCCTTGCAATATAATCGCTAAAATATGCTATAAATATAAGGTGCTGGGAGTGAAAATTATGAATATAATGTAGGGGTGCTTCGGATGAAAGATAGATTTATGGGGGTGCCTTGAGCCCAAAAGCAAAAAGTTTGGGAACCCCTGCTTAAGACAATCAAAACCCACAGTGTTCAAACCTGTGTCCTCACCAGGGACGTGCTGGTCATTGGGAAAAGCGGGACAACTCCCGAATGGCCGGTTCATTCCCGGCCGGTCCAGGCGAAAAAATTAAAAATAAAATGTCGGCCTTCGTACCATTTTGGGGGCTGGGCGGCCAACCAAGTAAATCGTCACTGTCGGGCAGAAACCTCGTATCTCCAAGTTTCAAATGTGTTGATTTTTTGCGCAAAGCAAAGCCCTACTTCATCATACAAGGCCGTCGCACAAAAGTAGTGAAAACAGCAGATCTACAAGCACACAACGCCTCGCGGTGCGAGGCGTTGTGTGCTTGCAGATCGTCTGTTTTCACTAGTTTAAATCATTTTTAAAATGATGAATACAAAACAAACGGTTTTGGACATACAAGGTTTCCACCCGACAACAACGAAATATAACTCATGTAATTGGCCCACTGGCTTGTCACTTGTCATGATCTGAAGTGGCAAATCTTTGAGTAGCAGCAGCGCTATAGAGAGGGATCTCTCTCTATAGCGCGCAATGAGGGCCTCTCCAACTCTTTTTCCCGGGCTGAATCAGGGGCCCAGCATGTCCCTGGTCTTCACTCATGTGCTCTTTAACCTCAAGTGATCCGTGTTGTTTGTGTGTTTGTGCAGGAGCTGGAGGAACAGCTGCGGGAGACGCAAGCTGCAGCCCAGCGTGTTGAGACCCTCCTGGAACAGAAGGAGAGGCTCTATGAAGACAAGATCAAGGTGGAGTCTCAGAGCACACAGAAAACTGAGAACAGTTCTGGCCCGTGGAAGTGTTTCCAACTTCAAAGTTGGTTGTTGGTATTTGGGGTTTTCAATGGAGTCCGCTTCAGTCACTCACACATGTACTATTGGCTTTTTGAGCGGTGGTAAACCGCTCCATAGAGTGGATGTGCGTGTGTTTGTAGCCACTTTTTCCTCAGCGTTTTGCCATAGCAATGTGTGTGTGTGTGTGTAGCCTGTATTACATCACCAATTACATCCTAGACCTATATACTAGTCTGAAGACGTTATGGAAGCACGACCACCGCTCACTTCACATTGGGTGTGATTTTTTAATATTTAAATGAAAACAATAATAGAAATGCAAATACAGTAAATAGACAATGACGTATTGTGGGCTTGTAAATTGGCTATTTTAGATGCACAACACCCACGTGCACCTAAGTAGAACAGGGCATTTATATGCAGGATGTGGATGTCCAAACATCATGCAGGTAGCACATTATTGTCCTGCCAAAATATAGCATTATACAGTAGTATACACCAGTAAGACGCCTAAGGGCGAAAAACGACCTCGCCCTAAAGGGCGAGGTTGTCTTGGCCATCTGTAATTGGCCATCTGTATTGGCCATATATGGATTATGTTAGTGTGGTAATGATGCCCCTAATGATGCCCCTAACAGGGCTTCATCAGGGAATGCCCATATATGGACTTTTATTTTATCTGTTATTAATATATATCGGACCAGTTACCCATATATGGAGATCCCTGATAGCTATATATGGAGATCTATGTACTGTATATGGAGATATGGGCATATTGGTTGGATCTGCGGTTCTACAAAAGAAACGTTGTTTCATACAACTGTACATTGTGCAAGTACAGAAACGGCAGGGGAACACAGCTAAGAACGTAAGCAAAAATCTGAGCTATCCGTGTGCAAAAGTTGGAGTCAGTAGAACCAACCGTGTGCTGCCTGTGAGACCCCAGACATGTTTACTCGGTTACTCGTTATGTGAAAGTCCTATGACGTCTATGACGTCTGAGATCATACATACAATCCCTTTTATGCCCATATAGAACCAACCGTGTGCTGTGAGACCCCAGACATGTGTCTGTGCGTGTCAGACAAGGGATTCTATTGTAACGGAACACCCAGATATGGGCTTAATATTGATGGGCGTGAAAGGGATTCTATCAGTGTGGTTGCGCTAACAGGGAGATCAGCTCCATATAAGGAGATCGAGGTGATGATCCAGTCGTTTCCATGTATGGATATCCAGGGTTTGATCTTTGATGAGGTGATGTCAACAATATGATGTCACAACAATGTGACATTGGCATTGAGGCGTTGCGGCTCTACGACGGACAAGATATGCCGGTTTTCATAGTTAACTGCGACTGGTCGCAATTATTTTATTTCTTCAACAGTATATATTTGTATGTACTTACAGTACACATTTGAACCATTTTCCAAACCAGCTAAGCCTGCTAATGCTTTTATTCTAACTGTTATGGTTAGGCAACATGAACATCTGCACACATTTTGAACGTCTTATATCGTCACTGTCGGGCAGAAACCTCGTATCTCCAAGTTTCAAATTTGTGCATTTCTTTGCAAAGTAAAGCCCTGCTTCATCATACAAGGCCATCACACAAAAGTAGTGAAAACAGCTGATCTACAAGCACACAACGCCTCGCGGTGCGAGGCGTTGTGTGCTTTTAGATCGGCTGTTTTCACTAGTTTAAATCATTTTAAAAATTATAAATGCAAAACAAACGGTTTTGGACATACAAGGTTTCCACCCGACAACGACGATATTATTCTCTGAACATTGTGTGCAATTCAAATCTCATACATCATTTATGTATTTTGCCGTCATGGCAAGATGAATGCAGCATTGTGAGAATGATTCCGTTCCCTCACTCACCTCTTACTCGCCTGTCTGTTTCAGTAAAGCCAACTGTGGTTCTGTGGTTGTGTGGTGTGTGTGGGCAGATTCTGGAGTCCCAGATGAAGGCAGACATGGCTGACAAGGAGATGCTGGAGGCCAGTCAGATCAAGTACGAAGAGGAGGTACAGCAGAAGTGCAGCATCATCAGCGAGCAGAAGGCGGTAAGAGCTGTGTGAGCCTGCTGGAGATTTTCTCTGTTTTGAAAATGTTAAAAGTGGTGAAATAATTTGAGTACCTGAGACGAATAACAGTATAAGTCTATATTTGAATTTTTTTGAATATATATATTTTTGGATTTACCATCTGTTAAATTGTTAATGCAATCCCCCTTCATTTTGTTTAATTGTCGGTTTTAATGTTATCTGCTCCCTTTGTCTGCTGAATATTGCTTGTACGGACTTAGACTGTTGTTCGACAAACTGCTGGAGATATACTGTTTTTCCACTTTCCATAAGTATTATGTCTTATAATTCCCAATGTATATGAGTTAAGTAAAAAAATCTAACTCAACAAAATGAGGGGAGAGTACATTAAGACTTTGAGAAATTAAAAACTTCTAGTTTGTGGTTTACAGTCTGGTAAATCAAAAAAATGTCTTTATCCAAAATTTTAAAATACGGACTTAGACTGTTATTCGTCTCAGGTACTCAATGTTAAATCCACAGAGAGATGTATTGACCAATAGTATTGATCTAAATGATATAATTAAAGGTGGTGCCATAGTTTTGTACTTTTTCTGTTTTGTATGTGTCTATGGAGTTAACATTAGGCTACTCTACTCTACTCTCTACTCTAACCCCCAGGTGTGGTTAAAATGTGCAAATATGACTGCAAATATATCAAACATACCGGTAAAATCTGAGTTGGCTCTATACTTGGTCTGCTCTTTTTTCCCCAGCCGACACCATATATCTTCACCAAAAATAGCCGATCTACAAGCTCGCGGCTGTTCGCGTTGCAATGCATCATGAGCTTTTAGATCGGCTATTTCTGCGATGCTGCAGTTCAAGAGGTTCAAATGTTGCATTATCCCCTGCTCTCCTTGCAGACCATCAACGCCATGGACTCCAAGATGAACAGCCTGGAGCAGAGGATCGCTGAGCTGTCCGAGGCCAACAAACTGGCAGCTAACAGCAGCATCTACACACAGAAAAACATGTAAGTCACAAAGAATGAGTTATTTGCGACCGTATGTCGCATTTAGTACGATGAAAACCTGCAGATCATGTCCGTCCGTCACGCCTCATGTCACGCTCCATATGGCCAAGATCCCTGATGTCATCAATATTAAGCCGAATGCCCATATATGGTCCGTGTGTGCATGTGTTTGTGTGTGTGGCAACTGGCAAACACTGAAGTAGTGGCCATTCTGGCCAAATATGCACAGGCCACAGACACCGTGTCACTGCTTCACAGCGTCGGGTGGGACTCTACTGTACAAACCATGCCTAGGAAAGTGTCAGACATTGTTCTGTGTATGTGCCATGCTATTAAATTAAAAAAGAAATAGGGGGCGGTGACTGATGTTATTTTCCCAGGAAGAGTGAGAGGTTTCTTTTGTTGCTCACAGCATAAAACCAAACAAAATCCAGTGTGTTTAATTCATGTGTCAAACTAAAAATGAATGTGTGCAAAGCCGTCAACACAGTAATTAGTCATTCATAACAACTCATTTCTGTTTTACTTTTAATTAATAAAAGGTAACTGAGAGCCGTATTTTATATCAAGATGCTTCACCCATGTACAAATGCATTCATGACACCTCAACTCGTACTCGCCAATTTTAAAATGAACTATATACTCTACTGTACAGTCTGCGCGCACGCACGCACACGCACGCGCGCGCGCACACACACACACACACACACACACACACACACACACACACACACACACACACACACACACACACACACACACACACACACACACACACTCACATACAGTACACACACACACAAACAATTATAAACTGAACAGCAGGTGAAACACTCAGTGAGTCTCACGCCAATTAGTGCGAGCATTGACGGAAGAGAATCTTGGGTAATGTAGGCAAAGTCTCTGGGTGCCATGTTAGTTGTGCCCGAGAATCTAGAACGGAACCAGACCTAGAACCACAGTTCTTTTGGTGGAAAAGGGGTGTGGTTCAGGTTGAATTCACTCCACCTACATCCAGCACCACCGTATCCACAAGTTTCCTATGTCCCATGCCGTAATGTGCTGCTGTGCCACCTGAATCTCTGCATTGTGATTACTTGGTGATTTGTTAAAGAGGTGGTACCATAGTTTTGTACTTTTTCTGTTTTTCATGTGTCTAGGAGGTTGAAAGTACTTCATTAGACCCCCTGATGTGTTTTTTTTTTTTTTGGAAAAATGATGTATTCTCTTAGTATTTGTTTGTTTTCTCTTGGAGGCTGCCACCTTGTGGCCAAAAGTGTCAGTTAAAAAACACAGATACTAAGGGTGTCACAGTATCAACTCCTCCCCAATTGCCATTCACCCCACACTGTGGGGTGTGGCTATATCAGCTGGGTCACCACCCACCATGCCAGCCATGCATACTTAATGAACTGGGGGTGTGGCCACATAAAAACCCAATTTTAACTCTTTCTGTATACTTTTTTGGAAAAAATCTTCCTCCTAGTATAATCATAATACCTGATAATCATGTTTTAGAGGGGGGGAAATCATGGCACCACCTCTTTAAGTGATTTGAATCAGCTGTGTAGAGGAAGTGAAGCACACATTTTCCCCAGTAAGCTTGTTGGGAAACTTGTGGATAGTGCTGAAGTGGTGTATTTGACCTAATGTAGGTATCTTGTTATTGGTGGTAACCAGGGTATTAATAGGTATGTAGGTAATGTAGGTATCTTGTTATTGGTGGTAACCAGGGTATTAATAAATATCGTGTGTCGTTTCCCTGTCAGGAAAGCCCAGGAAGAGATGATCTCGGAGCTCCGGCAGCAGAAGTTCTACCTGGAGTCCCAGGCAGGGAAACTGGAGGCCCAGAACGCCAAGCTGGAGGAACACCTGGAGAAGATGAGCCAGCAGGAGCAGAGCAACAAGAGCCGCGTGCTGGAGCTGGAAACCAGGCTCAGAGAGGTGATGGGGGAGAGATGGCCTGAAGTCTGGAGAGCAACAGAGAGTGTTAGAGCAGTGGTTCTCAACCTTTTCAGGCTGAAACCCCCAAAATAATCGTATTTTAACTGGGGACCCCCCACCCTGCACAAGCACTTGGACATTACATTTTGACTCTATCTATTCCATTGTGAAAATAGCATGTAGATCTGCTATTTTCACAATTGCCTCTAATATTTGACAATTTGACCAATGTTTGACCAGAGGGGGGTCACTAAAAAGGTCTTTAAAGTCCTTAAATTGTCACTTTAGAAATGTGCAGATACCCTTTATACACTTATACTGTATGTTAGTCTCTTTACTGTTGAGTGAGAAAACAATGTTAACATTTAGCTAAACCCACAGGTTGAGAACCATTGTGTTAGAGGACAAGTAGAAGGGAGAGCATAGGAGAGTGAGAAGAGTAAAAGGAGAGAGGGTATAAGTGCAAGTTAAGTGAGGATGTGAGGAAATAGGAGATGGAAAGAGTGGAAGAGTGGGGAAAACATTAAGACCTGGAGATGAGACTAAAGGCCCAAAAATATCTGCCACAGATATTTATTTTATCTGTGGCAGGTGTTTTCTTTTTTATCTGTATCTACTGTACCATCCACTTTGAATGGAAAAATATCTGGAGAAAGAGATTTTTGTATCTGTTTATCTGGCCCAGTGGGAATGGGCCTTTAAAGAGAGATAGAGGGAGAGCGAAGTGAAGACACCTGGGAACAGGGGAGAGGAAGTGGGACGTGGTGCAGACAAGTGAGATGAGAGGTCTGAGAATAGAGTAGTGATGAAGAATCTTTTGATTAGAGAAGAGACGGTGCAACTACTGTAACTACAGAGGTTGTGATGTAACTACCCCTAAGATTGAGAGAGGTATTTGGGAACGCGGAGACTAGGATCTCTCTCTCTCTCTGTGTGTGTGTGTGTGTGTGTGTGTGTGTGTGTGTGTGTGTGTGTGTGTGTGTGTGTGTGTGTGTGTGTGTGTGTGTGTGTGTGTGTGTGTGTGTGTGTGTGTGTGTGTGTGTGGTCTACTGTCAGCTACTGTTTAGGACTGTGGAATTAATTGGTGGTCTTCTTTTTAATGTGGCTCCAGTAGCAAAGCGTCAAACTGGGCCATGAAATAAACTGGATGATTTGTCCCAGCTCCTTGATCAGCTGGAGAAACTCTCCTTGCTCTTCAGAGATCTCAGAATGGACCCAATATTTCCTTTTCTGTTGAACAAGAGAGGACCACCAGAGAGACTACTGCTCTCCCATTCCTCATTAAACCCATTTAGACCGGGAACGCATCCATGTCACGTTAGATTTGAACCAAACCAGGGACGTGCTGGCCATTGGGAAAAGTGGGACAACTCCCGAACGGCTGGTTCATTCTCGGCCGGTCCAGGCCGGGCCATTAGGAACAAATTAAACTGTTTGCACAAAAGTAAAAATTAAACTGTTTGCACAAAAGTAGTGAAAACAGCAGATCTACAAGCACACAACGCCTCGCGTGCTTGTAGATAGGCTGTTTTCACTAGTTTAAATCATTTTTTAAATGATAAATACAAAACAAACGGTTTTGGACATCCACCTGACAACAACGAAATATAGGCCTAATTCATGTAATTGGCCCACTGGCTTGTCACTTGTCATGATCTGAAATGGCAAATCTTTGAGTAGCAGCAGCGCTATAGATAGCGCACAATGAGGGCCTCTACAACTCTTTTTCCCAGGCTGAATCAGGGGCCCAGCACGTCCCTGAACCAAACTAACTTTTAGTTTATGCTTTGACTATTGAAAAGTAGCAGATACAGTATACTGCTGCTGTAGGCCTGCTCAGATCTCTGAAACGTTGCTCTTTCAATAAATTACTCTCTGGAACTTACAAGTGGCAGCGTGCGGGTTTATCAGTGATCTGTCTCAGATTCCTTCCTACTGTTTTGTTACCCACACACCTGCTTGAGAGGAACTGGGTGTGCGAAAGCCGTCTCTTCGTATCTAATTAATTAATCGAAATTAATCAGTTAAAGTCCCAGCCCTAATTTCTATCTCTCTCTCTCTCTCTCTCTCTCTCTCTCTCTCTCTCTCTCTCTCTCTCTCTCTCTCTCTCTCTCTCTCTCTCTCTTGTAGATTGGCCTGGAGAACGAGGAGCAGAAGTTGGAGATCAAGCGTCAGGTGACAGAGTTGACCCTGTCGCTGCAGGAGCGCGAGTCCCAGATCAGCGGCCTGCAGGCGGCGCGGCACGCCCTGGAGAGCCAGCTGCAGCAGGCCAAGACCGAGCTGGAGGAGACCACTGCAGAGGCAGAGGAGGAGATCACCGTGCTGCGAGTGAGGCCGGCTTTACACTGCCACTGAAATCTAGCTTGAATCAGACCTGAGTCACATCAAAAGTGGAATCCGATTCTTTTTAAATAGTCTATTAATCCAGACAGGTCACATGCAGGTCACATCAAACTGTCCAAACGTCACTTGCTGCGCGACCCGAGCGCGGCTGTAATGATGTCATTACAGAGCGCAAGTATTTACTATTTGATTACCGCGCACTGAGCAAATGAGAAAAACAAGAGAGGAGAGAGAAAACACGTGAGCTAAATAGATAAAACCAGAGAGAAGAGCGAAACACAAGAGTAAAGATGTGTGTTTGTTTTTGTTGTTGTCGCATATCCTGAAAGTAATCAACTAACTAATCAACAAACTGTCACTTGCAAATGCACTGTGAAAAGTCGGGCCAAAAGATCGGATTTGAGAACCAAATCGGACTTGGGCTGGATTTGATTGCAGTCTAAATCCGGCCAGAGAGAGAGAGATAGGGAACTACACGATATGAAAATGTCATGTCGCGATTATTGTGATTAATAATTTTTTTTTATTATTATATTAACGCGATAATCAAAATATCCCCAACATCCATTATCCCGGGGCAGAACATTTGCCAAAAAATAGCAGATTGTCTATTTCTTGGCAAAGAGATTTGGTAGAGAGTGAAAAGAAAAGACTGTATCAAGTATGTTATTTACAGGTCCGTTTTACCAATTATAGAGGGTTTTAAGTGGTACCGGATATGCAGCGCAGCAAATAAAAGGTGAATTGATCCTGCGTCATGCATGATCACAGGATAGTTTCCCGATGAATGAAATCTCCTCGATATGATTATTGTGAGTGTTCTTATATCACGATAAACGATAATTTGCGATTTGCATTCCATCCCTAGAGGGAATTCGAGAGAGGGAATGAGGGATGGGGAGTGAAGGATACAGCAAGGCACATGAGAGAAAAGCAGAAAGAGCATTGGAGGGAGGGAAGGAAGGAAAAGAAAGGAGAGAAACCAAAGGCGGGAGAACAAGAGCGAGAATGAGGGAAGGAAACTGCAAAGAGACAAAGACATAGGGGAAGATAATGAAGAAATGAGCTGGCAAGATATAGATGGTGGAGATATAGAATTTGTACTGGTTTGTCATCTTCTGTGCTAGTTCCAGATGTACTGTACAGTAGCCACCGTAGATAAGCATTAACATTTTACTGCATGCTTGCCATGCTCAGAGAGAGAGAGACTGAGATAATGGCTGCTCTACCATGCAGTCTAGTCTCCCCTGTTATGTAATGTGTAGCAGTGAAACCTCCTTGTACAATACTCTTGCTGGGTGCTCTATTTAGAGCTACAAACGGAATAAGAAAAAGGGTTAAAGGGAGTGAGTGGGAGGAATACAAGACATGTATGTTGTATAGTGGTGTAATGTAGGGAAACCTGTTCCTACAGTATGTCTGTAAAGAATATACAGATCCATCTAAAAACAAACAAATAATTATATCTATTTTTTGTTAAGATTTAGTTTTTTTTTCATGGCATACAGCTCATGAATATCAAAAGTCCATATTTCAAAATATTACACGAGACCACTCAAAACAAGGATTTTTTTAATAGAGAAATGTCAAACTTCTGAAGTCAGAGTTGCTTGAAGTCCAATGGGAAGTTTCCGTAGTCAGTTATGATTTGGGGTGCTAGCAGGGCATCTGCAATGCTTTTTTTACAATATTATTTTTTTTGAATATATATATATATATATATATATATATATATATATATATATATATATATATATATTGTACTGTATGTGTGGTCATACTGTCACAGTGTAAAAACCTCCAAGGTGGATGTTCTGCAAAGAAACGCACACTAACACATAACACAAAATAATACGATGCCTTCAATAATACAGGTTGTATTTGAAATCAAGTCATAGCTTTTGTTTCTTCTGTTAGTCTTTTGGTGTGATGTCCAACCATGTTTTTCCACAAATCTTTTTGTCTTTCTTCCTCTAGGCCCACCGAGATGAGATACAACGCAAGTTTGATGCCTTAAGAGACAGCTGTGCGGTAAGGTTGCTTGCACTTTCTTTCTCACTCTTATTTCTATCCTGGTTCTCAGGAGGAGGCAACCTGCCCCCCCCTGGAATGAATGAAATCTCAATGGAATCATCAACCACACCCAGCTTTGATATGTCCCTTAATTTATTCATTTCCATACCCATCAGAGTAAAGCTGCATACTAAAAGATTTATATTGATTTTCCACTTTCATCAAATCCCCCCTGTGACTCTGCGAACATCGGTGCTCTCTTAAGAAAAGAAAGAGGAAAAAAGAAATCATCTCCTTCTCCTTGTTCTGAAAAACCACTACCTCGAGCTACTGTAGGGATGGGACGATATGAACATTTCATGTCACGATTATTGTGGCAAAAGAATCGCGATTTACGGTATTATCGCGATAAGCAATGTGTTGTGAGATCGGCTATTTTTTGGCAAAGACATTTGATAGAGAGTGAAAAAAGACTGTATCAAGTACGTTTATTATAAGTACCTTTTACCAATTATAGAGTGTTTAAGTGGTACCGGATATGCAGCTTGGCAAATAAAATGTGAATTGATCCCAGTGCATGACAAATGAGTTCAAAAGACTATGACTAAAACTAAATCAAAATTTGCAGTCAAAAACAACACTGTGGTTAATACATAATGGTCTCTCGTCATCCCTTTGCCCTA
Source organism: Nannobrachium achirus (assembly GCF_963921795.1). Classification (NCBI taxonomy): domain Eukaryota; kingdom Metazoa; phylum Chordata; class Actinopteri; order Myctophiformes; family Myctophidae; genus Nannobrachium; species Nannobrachium achirus. Next base: position 17,407,193 of record NC_137832.1, read on the forward strand.
CTTGAGAGATCCTCCCACTCACGGGCTGTTCACCACCACCATAGATTTTGCTGGCAAATATTCAGACAAATCACAGTCAAAAGTTGATCAACAAACAGGTTTTAAAGCCACTCTATGTGCAGAACTGTTTGTTCCACATGCATTTCTTCCGAAGCACTGTTATGTTGGTGCACACTCTTCAGCCAGTGGCGTCAGTTCAGAAAAAGCTAAGGTATGGCAACATGACTGGTGTCTTGCACACGCGCCTTGCGCGCGTGCAAGACACCACAAAATAGACACCACAAAATAGACGATCTACATGTGTGAGCATAGATCTGCTATTTTCACAATAGAAAGCATTATTATACATTTTTTTCAACTTCGACTTTCTCTGGTAGGAGTCGACTTGTGTAATGAAGTCGACTGAGTCGACTTGTCGACTTATTCGTTAAAGGAGTAGTTCACCCCCAAAATGACTTTTTTTCTATTGATTACTCATGCCATGGAGAGTGGAGTTCAATAATATTTTTTGGTTTTTGTCACATTCCTAAGACAAACATTTGATTTGAGTAAATTTACCCCCATTGATTCCGGATGGTGACCCATTTCGAAACGGTCACCATCCGAAATGAATGGGGGTAAATTTATTGTTATCACATTTATGTCTTAGGAATGTGACAAAAAACTAAAAATTATATTGAACTCTACTCTCCATGGCATGAGTAATCAATAGAAAAAAAATCATTTTGGGGTGAACTACTCCTTTAATGCCCTAGTTCACCTCCCCTCCCTTCCCTTCCCTTCCCCTCCTCCACCTCCTCCTCCTTTTCGTGTATTTAGTTGCCGCTGTCAGACCCCTGCCTCAGGGGAGAAGATGCACCGGCTCAGCGGAGTAGAGACAGCTAATTTACGTACTTAAAAGCTTTGCCTCCGTTCCCTCCTCCTGCTGCCTTGTAGGCTATACCGGCTATACCGTAGAGCCCAGGGGCGTCAATTGGGTATGGCAGGGGTATGCAGCTGCCATACCCTGGGTCCAGGGGGGAAAATAAAAGTTACTTTTAAATATAAATCCATGACCATGAATGTCTCTTTGTCTATCTGTTCTGGTCATTATGTTGTTAAATTACATTAAAATAACTACAAATGCAAAATGTTACAAAATTAACTAGGTATTATATAATATTCTCCACGCTTTTATTCTCCCCATCTTGACAAAATGGTATATTCCCGGGTTCTGCAGGTCAGCTGCACAGGTGCAATTAATTATTGTTAATTGTGGCACGTTTACTAACATGCCAAGTTTAGCTGCACTTGAGCAACTGTTCCAGGCTGCCATATCATCCAGCCCAAGAAACCGTAGAAACGGGGGAAAAAAATAGAATGTACTTCTTAAAATAATCATGCCTGTTTCTATAAGGTATGGCAACATGACTGGTGTCTTGCATGCGCGCCTTCGCGCGCGTGCAAGACACCAGTCATGCTGCCATACCTTAGCTTTTTCTGAACTGACGCAACTGGTAGAGCCCGATTCATACTTCGTCACGACGACAGAGCATAAATTAGGCTTATAATTCCACTCGCTACACTGGTTCCCAAGGGAGCCAGGGAACAACCATCTCTTTAACTGCCGGCTTCATCAGCATCTCCAACCCTCATTTCCATACATTATGTGCACGCAAGAGCCTTCGCTGATTAGAAGAGGAGCATGGCGCTGATGAATTGATTAGCCTGATCCCTGCTCTGCCCTCGCTGAGATGTGGATGCTTGTTTGAATGATACATGTAGCCCTGATGTCATTATAAGATGATTAACATAATGAATCGATTTGGGATCCAAGCTGTGCTAGATTTGACACTGTGTGGAGTGGCTTGTCAACACACTGGGATCCACTCTGTGAATCATAATATGCTATACAGTAAATAACTAGAACTGCACGTCGAGGTGCCAACTTGCGCCTCACACACAGGTTGCACACATGGCCAAGCATCGTGCGCCACAAGGTGTGCCCTGCTGGCCTCATTGGCTGTTAATGAAGACATTACCAAGAACGCTCTTATATACCAAACTCTGCTGACATCACCGATGGCATCACCAGGAATGCTGGTCCCTCATTGGCTGTAGGCAGACCCACATACATACTACATACATTCCCAGAATCCCAGCCATTTCAGGGCTGCAGTCTTCAAAAATGTCGGACACCTACATAGTACATACCCAGCCCATTACAGTACTTGCGCGCTCTGCTTGCACAAGTAATTATAATAAATAGATGTGAGGCGTTGTGTGCTTGTAGATCTGCTGTTTTCACTAGTTTAGTACATATATTTTAGATGATAAATACAAAACAACCATTTCGTTTTCCACCCGACAACGACGATATGCTATAAATATAAGGTGCTGGGAGGGAAAATTATAATGTAGGGGTGCCTCGGATTAAAACAAATATTTATGGGGTGCCCTGAGACAAAAAAGTTTGGGAACCCCTGCTTTAGGTGACAGGCCCCCTTTAATTACAGTACTTAAGTACTGTACTTAGTTACTTTACACCACTGACTGCAGGTGATCACAGACCTGGAGGAGCAGCTGACCACGCTGACCCAGGAGAACGCAGAGCTCAACCGGCAGAACTTCTACCTGTCCAAGCAGCTGGACGAGGCCACGGACGAGAGCGAGGACCGGCTGCAGCTCAGCCAGGACGTGGACCGCCTGCGCCGGGAGGTGGCCGACCGAGAGATGCACATGAACAACCAGAAACAGGTAGCCTGACACAGGTAGCCTGAATTGACATTTCGTTTCACTCCATTATTCAGTCTGAAACTCAGACATCCCAAGTCTCCTGGATGTTGCGGGAGTCTCCCGGAAATCAGTGTCTCCTCCCGCACACCCGCGAGTGGCACTGAACCTCCCGGAAATCCCGGCCGCTCCCGCGAATGCTTGGCATATCCGGCTGGATCCGGTCTAGAACCGGATCTGCGACCCGCGATGCAAATAAATGTGTTCTCATTCGTCGTCGAACTGTCAATCTTGCAGCCTGTGCGACGCATGGCAGCCTGCAGGCAGGCTGTTGTGTGTGTCTCACTGTGAGAGTGTCAGAACTTTCTCCCAAATAAGTAAGAAAGACATCATGCTATAAATTAAACCGATTATATTAAGCCTAAAATGGTTCCGCCGCCGTGCAAAACCGTTTTTAACAGTTGTTAACCATTTTTAACTGTAGAAAAATTAGTAAAATCCGAGAAAAACCCGATATTTTTTCGTGTGCTGCGCGCACATGCACAGGGGACCTCCCGGAAATGCTGATCTCAAAGTTGGGATGTCTGGAAACTGCTTTCATCCAAGGCAGTTTCTGGGATGGGCGTTGCCAAAGAGGCAGTCTTCTGTGATTGGTTCACCGTCTGACCAACACAACAGTAGCAAAGCAGATGACGTAGTGTTGTTATGTGGCTGGCTACTAGCCTGTTGCTTGCTACTTGCTAACCAAAGAAACAGGCAGAATAGGAGCGCTACGAACTAGTAATCAAACACAGTAAAACATGTCTGCTACTGATGTTTCATAGCGAGATCGATACGATCGCATATTACCGCGACGGGCGACGCAATGTTTGGGAATGTGCGGTGCGGTCCGGCGGCGACACTAGGTTACTTGGAATCGCACTGAGTTCTTGGAAAACCCCACCCACGCTGATCACTGAAAAGCGACGCTGATTCGCCTGATGGATTTCCAAACAAGGAAAACCTCTTCAATGAGAGCAACACCAGACCTCTGTACGCCGAAACAAAAATTTAAAGGGGTGTGGCTAGTGATACAAGGTTTGTAACCAGGCAAAGAAACAGGTGTTTGAGTCAGGGATTGGGGCTGTCACGATTATGACATTTTACATGGCGATTACTTGTCACTCAAATACTGTAACTGCGATTAACGATTTAATTGTGTTGTTGTTGTTGACAATTACATTTCTGTTTGGCTTTTAGGCTTTGAAGTTGCACATGGTAGATATGACACATAATCTAAATATACAAAGAAATTCCTGACATATTTGACAACTTTATACTTAAAAAAGAACATTGATAGTGGAAATAGCCGATCTACAAGCTCACAACGTGTCGCGATGCGACGCGATGTGAGCTTGTAGATCTGCTATTTCCACTATTTTTTACTTTAAAAAATATATATGAACATTTTTCAACATGGAAACGATTATGACGATTATGAAAAATAATCGCGATTATGTCAAATAATTGCGATTAGACGATTATGTAATAATTGTGACATGCAGCCCTAGTCAGGGAGGTTCCTACTCTTTTGGTTCTGGGACTTAAAAATCATTTAAGCCCCAACGCACGCACGCACGCACACACACACACACACACACACACACACACACACACACACACACACACACACACACACACACACACACACACACACACACACACACACACACAGCTGAGTCAAGTCTCATGTCATCAAACATTCCGACACTAACCCTATCTCTAACCCTAACCCTAAACTTAACCCCTATGGGAGTGTCGCCACTCCGACAATAAGAAGTCAATCTCGGAGTGGCGACATGTCGGAATGGAGAGAGACTCCCGATGTCAGTTATCATGTAACTCCTACCTGAATCTTTAACGAATAACCATGAAAAAAAAAAACTGTTTCAACAAGTACACATATTCTAGTCTACTCTTTGTTTGTCTCTTAGCTCCGCAGAGCTCCGTACTAGGTTGTTGTTCACACCGATATGTGACACGTCCACGTTACCTGTCTGAGCTGACCCAGACAACACCTTTTCCTCAACGCTGTCAAAGTCTAAATCCCGGAAGGTTCTAGCGTTATGTACTGTATGCTGGCAGGGGCGGCCTTAGTAATCTGGAGGCCCGTTTCAAGAGTTATTGATGAGGCCCCCCCGCGCTGCTGCCAGCGCACCGAGGCCACATTAGCCGCGCAACAATCCCACACAGAAGTTGACCTATAGTCAATGACTGGCTGCTATTTATATATTATTATTATATCACTACATAATGTTATAGCATTGACCTAAATGGTGTTATATTAACAAGGATATATGATTATTAAAAAGTGTTATAAGTGTGTTGCAAGTTGAATAAGGCTTGCTGGCTAGCTCTTGGAGGCCCCCTGGTGGCTGAGGCCCGTTTCAATTGAAACAGGTGAAACATAGCTAAGGCCTCCCCTGTATGCTGGAGGCAGCTCTGAAGATAGCAAGTGTGAGAAAGAGAAAGGGCTGTGTGAGCGAGTGTGTGTGCGTGCGTGCATGTGTGCATCTGTGCACTGCTCCTGCGAGTGGGTGCGTATGTGGGTGTTCAGTAGACAGTATGGTACCTCTCTCTCTCTCTCTCTCGCACTCTCTCTCTCTCTCCAGTGGTGGAAAAAGTACTCACATATTTTACTTTAAGTAAAAGTATCATTACTGCAATGTAGATCGCACTCCATTATAAGTAAAAGTCCGGAATTCAAAATGTACTTAAGTAAGAGCATGAAAGTGCCTGCATCAAAATGTACTTAAAGTACCAAAAGTAAAAGTACAAAATGTTTGAAAATTGCAGATCTACAAGCTCACAACGCGTCGCAAGCGACGCGCTGTGAGCTTGTAGATCAGCTATTCAAATAGCCAAAGGTATTAAAATATGGCTAAAGTGGTTCATGTATGTATTATAATATTAGAATTTATAAATGCAAAGTAACTCAAATAAATGTAGCGGAGTAAAAGTACAATATTTGAATGCGAGATGTAGTAGAGTAGAAGTAAAAGTATTGGAAATTGGAAATACTCAAGTAAAGTACAAATACTTCAAAAGTGTACTTAAGTACAGTACTTAATTACATGTACTCAGTTACTGTGCACCACTGCTCTTCTCTTCCCCCCCTCTCTGTCTGTCGTTCTCTCCCTCTCTCAGTCTTTCTCTCTCCCTCAGTCTTTCTCTCTCTCTCTCTCTCTCTCTCTCTCTCTCTCTCTCTCTCTCTCTCTCTCTCTCTCTCTCTCTCTCTGTCCTGGTGGTTGGTTGTGTAACCAGCTATGGTTGTTGGACGAGGGATGCGGTGGTGGTGCAGTGGGTGTGTGTGTGTGCACATGTGTGCCACACACACACACGTGTGTGCATGTGTGTGTGTGGGAGGGATGTGTCATCCCCATCACTCCCAGGTCGCTGTGGTTGCTGAGGATGCGTTGGACTTCAGAGAAGGGCTGCCACATTCCAGAACAGGCTATTTTTATCTTTGTGTGCTTTTGTCTGAAGCAGCGTGTTGATGCGAGACTTGAAACATAGCGGTGAATGTACACTACATAAGTGTCTTTATTATGACAGGGAGTCCCGCTGCTGTGTCCTAAAATGTTTGCTGGAGACATTTCCTAATTGCCATCCCCCGATACTGTGCACTGCTGTTTTTGTTTTCCAGCGCACGCCGCTGTTGTACGACAAAATATAAATCAGGTTTTCTGCCTGGCTTTGTCTGTTTCAATAAAAAAACGCATCCTTTCCATCTTGAAGCATTGCTTTGTCAAGATGTCTTTTTTCAACGTCAGCAATATGACAAATGTGGTGGACTCCAGTGTTGATTTTGTCGACTAAAACTATGACAAAAAATGTTTGTCGACTGTGCTTTTCACTGACAAAAACTAAATAAAAACTAAGCTGTGATGACTAAAACTAAGACTAAATATGTAGACAATTTCGTCAACAAAATAAAAACTAGACTAAAATGTTGGGGAGGGACTGCAAGGTGGAGAAGAGAGTCATTTTATGTTTGGTTGCTCTCCGGTGTGAGCTTGTAGATCGGCTATTTTCAGCACGCAACCAAGAGTAAAATCAGTCATTACGATGCCATCAAGGCCTGCCAAAATTTCATTTGACTAAATCAACTGTAGATTTAGTCGCATAAAGTCTTATGATATTCAGTCAACTAAAACTTGACTATAAAAACAAAAACATTTCAGGTGACTAAATTAAATTTTATTCAAAAGACTATGACTAAAACTAGATCAAAATTTGCTGTCAAAAACAACACTGGTGGACTCCACAACAGCTTGTCTTCTTCCCTCTGATAAAGCAGGTCTTTAAAGGTCCTTACATACCGCAGGGCACAGTTTTCTTTTTCTTTTTTTTTTTCTTTCATGCATTATAATTTGAACAGAAACATCCACACAGAATGACATTTGTATTCGGAAAGAGGTTGACTTTTCACCTTGATTGAAAGCATCAACCTGTATGAATTCAAAGTTACAGAAAAGTGCATAAAGTAAAGTACTGTTGGACAACTTCCTGTAGTAAAGATTCAGTTTAGGAATTAAATAAACTGTCATGAAATACCTTTTGAATAAATTATTTGTAGTTCTGGCATTTCATCAAGTAAAACACATTCTTTGACTTTTACAGGTTTTTTGCAAATAAAGCCATGAATTTGCAATGCAACACATATGCAACACATACGTAGGCCTTTGTTAAAGTAAAATATTTGTGGGTTAAATTTAAAAACATAAAATTAAAACCGAAAAATATACCATAAAAAACATAAACAATTTAAATGTTTTTTTTTTTTTTTTTGTCATTAAGGTTAAAAAGCCACCCTGCACCTTCCCCCTCTAGTGTGAACTGTAGCACAGACTCGGTGTAGCACGACAGAAATTATGCCAATTAATATTTAAATATTCACAAAGATATGTGCATCTGTTTACTATATTAAAAGTGTTGTAAGTGATATTTCGTCGTTTTAGTTTTTTGGTCAATAATAAATAAAGAGAGAGTGTTTCTTCAGTAACAGGGATCTCCCAGTCTCTCCAGCTCTTTAGTAAAGAGAAAATATATTTTCAAGTGGGTTGCCAATTTCAGCCAATCAGGGAAGAGAAGCTATTTTAATTTTATTTAAAAATATCATTACTAATTTCAGTTATTTATCCTGTATCCATTGTTCTCTCTGCTGCCAGTATCCACTAGCCTGACACTCAGCCTGAATTGCATTTTGTTTCACTCCATTATTCAGTCTGAAACTGCTTCCCTCATGAGCTGTTTCTGGGATGGGCATTGCCAAAGAGGCAGTCTTCTGCGACTGGTTCACCGTCGGACCAACACAACAGTAGCAAAGCAGATGACGAAGTATGTGGCTGGCTAGTGGCTAGCCTGTTGCTTGCTACTTGCTAACCAAAGAAACAGCAGGAATAGGAGCACAACGAATTAGTAATCAAACACAACATAACATGTCTGCTACTGATGTTTGATAGCGAGATCGATACGATCGCATTTTACCGCGACGCAATGTGTGCGGTCCCGTCCGGCGGCGGCGAATTGCACATGAGTTCTGGGAAAACCCCACCCACGCTGATCACAAGACGCTGATTCACAACGCTGATTTGCCGTACGGATTTCCAAACGAGGAAAACCTCTTCAGTGAAAATTAAAGGGGTGTGGCTAGCGATTCAGAGAGTCTGGAACCAGGCTAAGTATCCACCTGTGCCGGGGGGCGCAGTTCAGGCCAAAGGTGGTACTGCAGCTGAAAATGCTCTGAGAGCCATTCAAAAATGCGAGAGGTTCTCTATTCAGGAGTGGTAATTTAGCCTCAAACCTTTTGAAAAACGTTTTTGGGACATAAACAATATGACATAATACTTTTTAAATGCATGGTGTATCACCTTTAACACTTTCTTCTCTTTTTAAATCACTTACATATTATGTATCACTCTAAACAGGACATGGCCTGAGCGTAATGAAGTAGTATTCAATTCAGTGCAAACGTTTAGCTTTAACCAGGAGGAATGTTCCAGTAGCGATGCCCAGCAGACCCAGAGTCACACCAAGTCCACAGAAGACAGCTGGAGCAGAGCTGCTCTCGATGAAGGCCTCTGGGAACTCTGTGAACACATCAATGAAACACACCTTTTAACCTTGCACACTAGCACTGCATCCATACAAAATATCCAAGAATGAATTGGAACAATATCCAAAAAGTCACGCCTAGTGTGTGAAGTGAGCGGTGCTATTTATGAGTTAATCTCATCAAGCGTCCCGCTGGCCAATCACAGCGCGTGTAGCCTCGCGTAGCCAGGCTTACTCATCTGCGAAGAGAAAAGCCTGGTTACAACTAGGGCATTCATCGAATATTCGAATATCAAAGTCACTCTTCGACGTTGTTCACCGAAGTCGAATATTCGCTTATTTTAATTTTTTTATTGTTTTCTCTTTAAAAAATCGATAGTTTATAAAGCTTGGCTAGATAGGAAGTCATAAGAATGAGTTGTCAATGCCCCTGGTGGATGAATTTGTTAATGCTCTATACCAGGGGTTCTCAAACCCTTTTAGGCCGTGACCCCCAAAATAAACATATTTGAACTGGGGACACCCACCCTGACAAGCACTTGGAATTGTAGGTATTACATTTAATGTGACTCGGTTCCACAGATAAATATTGTGAAAATAGCTGATCTACATGCTCACAACGCGAGGCGTTGTGAGCATGTAGATCGGCTATTTTCACAATGTTCGCCTCTTGCTTACTTAACCCATTTAGACCGGGAACGCAAAATGCGTTTTTACCTTTCAGGTCGGGAACGCAGAATGCTGTTTTACCTTTCAGACCGGGAACGCAAAATGCGTTTCCTGCGTTTCCTGTAGTTTTTACCCTTTTCTGGTCTCGTGGCCAATGAAATGCATCAGGAGGCGATGACGTATGCTTCCCTATGACTACCGCAAAGCATTCTGGGTTTTTTTTTTCTGTTTGGGAGGGGGCTGCACTGGGAGAATCCCAGTGAAGCTTCTCATAGCGGCGAAATGGAAGACGCGTTGAGCGAAGGCAAACCGGACCCGCTGGAATTGGCATTGTTATTGTTACGTGATATGTTTGAAAACGACGACGATGATGAAGAAGTGTTTCATGGATTTCATGAGGACTGGATTACTTTTCACGGACGCACTTTGAGACGGCTAGTTTCAGAGACCAACACGTTAGCCGAACAGCTAGTCAACCCCAAACTCCAGAAACACAGATTTGCAGCTATAGAGGTAATAACACGTATAAAATGATTATGATGATATGGTTCATTCATTCACATACACAGGCGCACACACACGCACGCACATATAATAATAATGACAAATGTCGCTCGCCAGATTTACCGCTATATGGAGCTAACAACTAGAATTGAAATATTGAAAATGAAAGTTTTGGTGCTTGTTGTTTCTTGTCAAAGTGGTGGTCTATGGTGTAAGGCCTATGGTGTAAGGTCTCAAATATTTGCTAATTATGTTTCTATGAGCTACATAGGCTGAGAAATATATTATTTATTAGACGTTTTATAAGATTTATTACAATTTATGAGTTTGCAGATTTCTTTTAAAAAAATTATAAAGGTCTGGACCATGACAAATAATTTCCCATGAAAGCCAAAGGTGTAAGCTATCAAACAGTTTTGAAATTTTGTTTCTAGCTGCTACAGAGGCTGAGAAATAAATGTTTTAGTAGACGTTGACACCTCTGTGAAGTTTTCCATAAAATCTCAGGTTTTAGGGGTATTTTTCCAATCGGCCATAGGTTTTTAAGGCTTTTTTCCAGACGGACTTAGGTCTAAATGGGTTCATATTTGACAGTTTGGCCAGTCCTGTCGAATATTCGACTATTCGAATACTTTGGGGTCGAATCATTTGAATACTAAAAATCACTATTCGTGAATGCCCTAGTTACAACCATAGGCTGATACAGCATAGAACGGTGCTACTTCCGCCGGGAGAATTTCACTGGAAGTTGTCTTTTTTCAACACGTCATGTTAACCGCAGCACTTCCGCCACTTCCCATGTCTACAGGTTCATGCCATTCACATTGTATATTGTGGCCAGGGTGCAGCGCGTGTGACATTGTACAACTAAAGATATCCAAACTGGACCTGGACCAATCAGTGACATCTCGATTGGGGCCAGATCAAGTCAAACCATGACTAGTCAGATCTGGCGTAGAATATCACCTGATTTCAACCAACATAAATCCTGCCCACGATGAATATCATAACTAGTCAGATATGTCCCAGAATATAACCTGTTCTGAACGTCACCGGAGTCACCGGAGGACGTTATCATAGCGTCATCATGATGTCGTTTGGCTTGCAGGGGAGGCACTGCAGTATTCGGACAACTAGACTCCACAGTGGTGGACCGGTATTCTTTCCTTATGCCACCTGAATGCCCATCAATATTATACTTAGATGTGATTTATTTATTGGCAATTTGGAGCATTTGATAATTCTTGGTGTAAATTACGACTGGTCATTACATCTTTGAACTTGTAATAGTCTGGGCGTTTTGGGCAGTATTTTATGGAATCGTGCACTTTACGATAAAAGAATGAAATTTGGCACACAGTTAGAACATGCCATTATGGAACATTTTTGGCTATAGGGACATTGTAGATTTGTCTTGGGAAACTTGTGGGAGCCAATCAAAGTTGGGGTCTCTTAGACTTTACTATACAGTAAAATAATACAAAAGATAAATATGCTAAAGGGCACGGTGGCGCAGTGGTTAGCCTCACAGCTAGAAGGTCCTGGGTTCGATTCCCGCCGGGGTACACTGGGGGGCGTGTTCCTCCCTCCGCGTCATCAGCGCCCACACCCTAGGTGGGGTTGGCGATAGGGCCTTTCTGTGTGGAGTTTGCATGTTCTCCCTGTGTCTCCTAGGGTTGATACCCTCACAAAAACATGCAGTAATCCTGGCCTCTATAATGCCTCCCCCTGGCCAGCCGGGGCGCCTGATGGAGGGGAAAGGAACTGGTTGGAATAACGTGTTCCTTCCACGCGCTACGTCCAAACCAGGGAAATCCCCACTGTCAGGTGAAAAGAAGCAACTTAGACTCCTCATGCATAGAAGGAAGAATGAGGTCAGTCCGTTGTCTCCCCAGGCACGGCAGATGGAGAGCAGAGTCCAGGATTACATAGGCAATTGGCACTGGGTGAAAATGGGTTACAAAATCGTGGGATACAAATTATATTAAAAAAAGAAAAAAAGATAAATATGCTTTAAGTAGCATTTGAGGAGTCAATCTAGGGTTTTTTGGGGATTCTGAATCCAATGCAAGCATTTGTTTTGCACGGAAAACATTCTTTGGGGTAAAAACGGACCCCATAAAACTATGGTTTAGTGATGACTCATCGCTTTTCACAGTTTTGTGGGGGCCGTTTTTCGGAAAGGAATGTTTTTCGTGCAAAACAAAAGCTTGCATTGGATTCAGAATCCCCCCAAAAAACCCTAGTTTGACCCCTCACATGCTACTTAAAAGAATTTGTCTTTTTACTGTATAGTAAATTCTATGAGACTCCAACTTTGATTGGCTCCCACAAGTTTCCCAAGACAAATCTGCGATGTCCCTATAGCCAAAAATGTTCCATATGGCATTTTCTAACTGTGTGCCAAATGTCTTGCTTTTATCGTAAAGTGCACGATTTTTTGCCCGCGAAACGCAGCCTCAGACTATAAGGTTCTCTCACCCCAACGCCTGGTCTGAGGCTCCGGCAGAGCTTCATGCTCCACAGTACAGGCATAGACGTCTCCCTCCTGGGGGGTGAAGGTCAGGGTGGAGATGTGGCGGTAAGTCGCATCAGGATTGGGGTAATACGAGAAAACACGATCTTCCACAGCGACTACTGCGCCGTTCTTGGTCCAGTTCACTTTGATGGAAGGAGGGTAGAAGTGGTTGACGAAGCAGATGAGGGTGTTCTCCGTCCCGCCCTTCACTTCATCTTTGGGGTAGATCATGGTGTCAGGGGCTTCTGAGGGTTAAAGTCGATGTTCAAAATGAGGCGGTGCATCCAAAGCATACATGGGCAACTGGCGGCCCGGGGGCCACATGCGGCCCCCACCTTCACTTAATGCGGCCCGCAGGTTGATACCGGAATACTGATATATTATTGATTTCAGCTGTTACAATTCCAAACATGACCTGCTTTAATTCCATCTGTCTATATTAGTAGCTTAACGACTAGTATAGTAGTATTAAAATGTATTTATTTTATGTCAAATGTATTTGTATTTAGGTTCATAAAGTTAACATGCGTATATAACTAAATGCGTTTGAAATTAAATCAAAATGTTACATTTCAGGTTTCCAATTAAAAAATAACAAAAAGGTAATTCAAGATTCCAATTCAAAAGATGCAAGTTTTGAGCTTGTAGATCTGCTATTTTTGCTTCTTTTGTATGAGATACTAAAGTAGGACATAGCAATATGCTATATGGCCCTCTGAAGTGAAGGTGGAAATATAGTGGCCCTCACCATCATCAAAGTTGCCCATCTAAAGTGATGATGATCTAAAGTGTTTCATCAGTGGACCATAGAAATTACCTGTTGGTTCAAAAACAGTGTCCTTACCTTTGGACTCGGGTCCTTTGTCGTCGTCGTTTAAATAATATGATGTATCCATTACCTTTGGACATTCAGCTTTGAATCGCTTTGCTTGCCCAAAGGTAGGCAGGAAGGGAATATCATTATGAACCCCAGATAATTGGATCCTAGCTGATTGGATCCTAATAGGCACCTCTACTGTTTCTCTCTCATAGTCTACGTGGAAGACTTCATCATCACCATCACAAGTCATAGAGAGCAGGGCCTCTCCAGACTCAAAGCACCCATAGTTGTATTGACACGCTAAAAAAGAAGAGTTTAATACATTTTCGAGTTAGCTCTTACATTCAATGTATGTTATTTAGGACACATTATTTACTTATTTATTTACTCTCTTTATTCTTGATTCATTATTGCTATTTTGTATTTTCTAATCCATCTAGATCATACATGGGCAACAGGCGGCCCGGGGGCCACATGCGGCCCTCACCTTAATAATAATAATAATAATAATACATTTTATTTGTAACATACTTTACATTTGACAGCAAACCTCAAAGTGCTACAGTACAGATAAAATAAAAACAGCATAAGATAAAACGTTGGCAAAAGGCAATCAAAGCAAGTTAAAACAAGTTAAAAAGGCAGGGTTTTAAAGACATAAAAGCTTAGCTAACCAAAAGCTTTGTTAAAAAGGAAAGTCTTCACTTAATGCGGCCCGCAGGTTAATATCTGAATACTGAGATATCATTGATTTCAGCTGTTAGCCTGTTACAGTTCCAAACTTGCAGACATGACCCGCTTTAATTACTTCAGTGTATATTAGTAGCTTAATGACTAGTACTAGTCTTTTTTATGCACAATGTATTTGTATTCAAGTTCATAAAGTTAACATAAGAACATATACTGTAAATGCATTGGAAATTAAATAAAAATGTAACTTTTCAGGATTCCAATTGAAAAATAGCTAAAAAAAAAAGAATTCAGGATTCCAATTCAAAAATAGAAAAAATTGCAGATCTACAAGCTCAAAACGCGTCGCGCTGCAACGCGTTTTGAGCTTGTAGATTGGCTATTTTTGCTATTTTTGACTGTATATGCATTGTGGCCCTCTGAAGTGAGTGTGAAAATATAGTGGCCCTCTCCATCATCAAAGTTGCCCACCCCTGATCTAGATCACTTTGCTTTGATCACATGGGAATTCTGATTACTATGATGAACTATATTCTGCAAAACTATATATCTAAAAACAAGGACATTGGATCACTTGCAAAACGAGATTAAGATCAGCGATAGTAAAAAATCACGTGCTTACTTGCAAACAGCGCGTAGGTGCAAACAGCTCCAGAGAAAAGGAGAATCATTTCAAAGTACATTCTATCGCCTTGTTGAAATGCTGCAGTATCTACTGTGTTAACTCACCCATACATTGGGGTGAGGATTTGAAAAGGAAGTAATTAAGTAGTAAGTAATTTAGTAACTCATTGGTAGCTAAGAGGAAATCATTCATGCAAATAAAGAAAACGTTCCTCATTCTTACACCTCATGCATCGTGTGTGTGTGTGTGTGTGTGTGTGTGTGTGGGGGTGGGTGGGTGGGTGGGTGGGTGTGCGTGCGTGCGTGCGTGCGTGCGTGCGCGCGCGCGAATACATATAGCAATTATTTGATAGTCAATTATTTTTAACGAATTCATTTTTATCACTAATCACACTTTTTCCTCAAGGGTAATACATTTTGGGTCTTAAGATCTCTCTGTAATGGATATTTGAATTATATCACTGAAACAGTAATCAAAGTATCGAACTCATAGTACTCATATTTGCACATTGTTTACAGCTCCCCTGTAAAGTGTTGTTAAATAATGCTGTTAATGATATAGGTGGTGCCATAGTTGTGTACTTTTTCAGTTTTGTATGTGTCTATGGAGTTAATACTCCATAGATACATGGTTATAATATGCATGTGTATTTTTGGTTTCTTCCTGAAAGCTGAAAGTCCCAGTTGAAAGACACAGATTTAAAGAGTAGTCCACCCTCAAAATGTTTATTTTTTTCTTTTATCGATTAATCGCCATGGAGACTTGAGTTCAATAATATTTTTTAGTTTTTGACGCATTCCTAAGCCAATAATTTGATTATAATAAATGTACCCCCATTGATTCCAGATGGAGACCCAAATGCATTTGGGTCTCCCTCCGGAATCAATGGGCCTACAAAGGGTCTCCTAAAATGATTGGCTTATAGGAATGTGACAAACACAAAAAATATTATTGAACTCCGTCTCTACATGGGGTGAGTAATCGATAGTAAAAATGTCATTTTGGGGGTGAACTACTCCTTTAATCATAAAATCATCCCCTCCCCTTTTTGCATTACAGCAACACTGTGGGTGTGGCTAACTTCAGCTGGGTCACCACCCACCTGACAACCATGTATACTTAATGAGCAGGTGGCTGTGGCCACCTAAAAACATAATTTTAACACTTTCTGTACACCTTTTTGAAAAAAATCTTTCTCCAATTATAATCTCTATACCTGATGATTATGTTGTAGGGGGGAAATCACTGCACCCTGTCTTTAAGTGTTGATAACAATAGCTTGAATTTAAATAGTGCCTTTCGTGAACCCAAGGACACTTTACATCTAAAGCAATGATTCTACCACTTTTTGTGGTCACATGTTCAAATACTGGATTCTGATTGGCTTAAAACAGTGGTAAATCAGTCAACAACCTTGAGTTGGCTCATGAACCCCGCCCACTGAAACAATTAATGATTGTAACTAAAGATCCTTGCAAGTTACAACTGTGTTTTCTTTCATTTATAGTAAAAGTGGTAGAAAAGCAATTTACCATTCGAGGTCGTGGGTTGTTTGGCACTCGGCTTCGCCTCGTGCCACAACCCTGAAACAGTGATAAATCAGCCAACAACCCACTCCCTCTCATGGTAAATGGCTTACACAACCAACAAACAGACAAACAAACAAAATAACAACTGCAGTCCAGTGTTGGAGCACGGCAAATCTCCATTGGGAGAGAGTTCTCCAGGGTAGGGATGCCACACTGGAGGCTCTGTCCCCAAGTGTCCACTTGCTAGTTTGGGGGATAGAGAGGAGGTCCAAGTCTGTGGACCGCAGGTATGCTTCCATATGCAGGTTTTGTGAAAGAGTGTTTTTCCTAAGAAGAGAAATACTGTAAGTTTTTCCACTTTCCAGGAAGCCAGTGCAGCTGTTCACGGGTGGGGTGATGTACTGTACTTCCAAACATGATTAAACATAAACATTTTTTTTAAATGTTTAGAAAACTACACAATACACAAAAAAATCTGCTAGTGCTTGACTTGTCTTTAGACATCAATAGTAGATAGTTTTATTTTAAAAATGTTATATTGTCACATTAAAGGCGGAGTCTCATTGTGAGACTGCTGCATCTCTAATTCCTTTCCCTGTTTTTGTTGCATTGTGTTGAGCTCCTGCACATCTGTGGCTCTCCTGGCACACAACCGTTGTTGTTGACGCTATTTATCAAAGCATGAATATCAAGAATTTCCTTTGTTTGATTACCTTCTCACTTCTCTGTCTGGGTGAGTGACATGACTTTATATGTATCAATGACGAATGATGAAAAATAAATGATACTGGCAGTATTTCTTTGTAAGTTAAGACAGTGTTTCTCGAATGGTGGTAACTGTACCTCTATGTAGGTGTACGTGGGGGTACTAGAGGGTACATACGGGAACATGGAAAGATTTCATTTTTTGAAACATTTTCAAATGTTCAATGTTCATTTTGTCTTTGTGTGAACCTGCTGGTTCACAGGTGTGGTCACACCAAACTGGAATTGTAAAAAAAACGAATTGGCAGATTCCGGCCTCATAGGCAGAAATAAAGTTCTGTGTGACTGTGACCGCAGCCGTCAAGCCGACAATTGTTTTTGACTAGATCAACTTTATTTTCATTTTTCATTTTTAACAAATAAACATACATATACATCATTTTGTATTCGGCATTTCCCTCAAATTTTGGGGTGAACTACTCCTTTAACATAAAACTTTTATTTTTGAATATATTTATTGTACAGTATATCAAGTATTTCCCTTTCTGAGTGACATGACTGTATATATAGCCTATCAAAGAAATATTGAATGGAAACATTTCTTTGTAAGATAACATATGGTTTTGAAGTTTTTAGTTTTATTGTCAGTGCATTAATACGTTTGTGTCCTACCATTACAGATGCTTCAAATGGATATTTCTTGGAGTCAATCAATTACTGTTTCTACAAAGACCAAAGTCTTGAGGAAGTTGAGCATGCTATAGTTCACCATTTCAACCAGAAACTAATATTGATCTGGAACAGCACCCGACTCAACTGGACAGATTACACAGCCAACAGCTATTGGGCGGCAAACAGATGGAGCCGCGATCCTGCAGAAATAGCGCGAAACACATTTTACAAGCAACTACTGTGCAAGAGCAACATAGCAGCCTTCAAAGCAGTAAGAGGTAATGGGGGGAACAATAATCCTATATAGTCAGGGACCCACAAGCCCAAAAGCTCAAGGAATAGGTTTGAACCTGTGATGTCATGCCGTACTTTTTATTTCTGTTTTATCTATTAGTTTGGTCATTAAGGTCCACAGAATGAGAGGCATGCTCTGCCGGAAACATTGCGAAAAAAAATTATGTCCATTATATTCACTGTCCCATTGACTCCACTATACAGGAAAAGAAAAATATTAAAACAAGAAAAAAATCTGCTTTAAGTAGCATGAGAGGGGTCAAACTAGGGGTTCTTCATGATTCTGAATCATATATCGGCCCCACAAAACTCTGAAAAGTGATGATTTTTGATGACTCATCACTTTTTACAATTTTGGGGGGCCGAAATTTTGCCCAAGGAACCCTAACCCTAACCCTAATGCCAAACCCATGCCAAACAAATGCTTGCAATGGATTCAGAATCATGAAGAACCCCTAGTTTGACCCATGCTACTTAAAGCACATTTATTTTCTTTTTTTCTAAATATTTTTCTTTTCCTGTAAATTGAAGTCGATGGGACAGTGAATATACAAATGGCCATAACTTTTTTTCGCGATGTTTCCGGCAGAGCAGGCCTCTCATTCTGTGGACCTTAACTCATTCGTAGTTTTCGCCCGCAAATCCCGCGGATTTCTCTATGTCTTTCACTGCTTCGGCTTCCTACCTTTTAACGCGGGCGCTCATCCAATTCCCATCGTGCGTGATCGGACACTGCTATGCATCGTGTGTTCGCGTATTCCACCAGCTTCTCAAATCCGTTGATTTTTTTTCAATTGATCAATCCGTTCTCCATCTGTACACCGCGGAGTTCACACAGTAAGCTGACGGGCCAAAATAGAGGACGGACCGGGCTTCCGGTTTAGGGCTTCAATGTTAAACTGGTCCGCTCAATAATGTGTCCGTGTAGAAACGATGATCGCGGAACATTAGTTCCGGATTTTTTTTTTTATTTTTCGATAATTTTTTTTTTTTTTATTAATTTTTATTACATTTGCGGGATTGGCGGGCATGGCAGGGAAGGGGGTACAAAGGGGTATTTTTGGGGCAGCATATGAGTTAATGACCAAACTAGTAGATAAAACAGAAATAAAAAGTACGGCATGACATCACAGGTCATCTCCCATTCTGGGCTTGTGGGTCCCTGGCTAATGTCAAAATGCCAAATTTGGCGTCCTAATGTGTTATATTTCTATACAATAAATGGTTAATTGTTCCAGATTGGATGACAGTGAAACCCACCATCACATTGAAGTCAGTGAGGCCGTCCAGTGGCAGACATCCGTCCATGCTTGTGTGCAGTGCATACAACTTCTACCCCAAACAGATCCTAGTCACGTGGCTGAGAGACGGAGAGGAAATCACTACGGATATCAATTCATCTCAGGTGTTGACTAGTGGAGCTTTCTATTATCAGTTCCATTCCTTCCTGGAGTTCAGTCCAACATCCGGAGAGACCATCACCTGTATGGTGGAACACCCCAGCCTCACTGAGCCAATGTTTCAACACTGGGGTAAGAGTGTTTCATCATGTGTGTTTAATGAATTATGTATTATGTACAATTATTTGCTATAATCGCAAATATTTTGTCACAATCGTCACAATCATGAATGTTGAAAAATGTTCATACAATTACAAACATTTTCAGAAATAGTGGAAATAGCAGATCTACAAGCTCACAATGCGTCGCATCGCGACGCGTTGTGAGCTTGTTGATCGGCTATTTCCACTATCAATGTTATTTTTAGAAAGTTGTCAAATATGTCAGTAATTTCTTTGTATATTTAGGTTATGTGTCATATCTGCCATGTGCAACTTCAAAGCCTAAAAGCCGAACAGAAATGTAATTATCAACGACAAAAACACAATTAAATCGCTAATCGCAATTATTTGAGTGACAATTAATTTTGTGACAGCCCTACAGTATGTATGATTCAATTCAATTATTTTATTGTCATTTCAGGAGCAACTATATGTAAATGTTCATCTTGTGATTTACTGCATTAAATAATACCCACAATTATTATTTAAGAGCTGGTGAAGGCGCTGCACGGCAAACTTAGAAGGGGGAGAAAAACAGTATGAGATGTTTTTAAGAGGTGTTTTGTGTGAACATTTTCAGACTCCTCCCTTCCTGGGTCAGACAGGAATCAAATAATAGTTGGATCAACTGCTTTGCTGCTTGGCCTGGTCTTTGTGTTCACTGGATTGATCTACTACAAGAAGAAGGCTGCAGCACGCATCACTCTGCACCAAGGTGAGAGGACTGATCTCAATGACAACTACAGATGGCATCCTTGTATTTTTTTTTTTTTTTTCATAATCCTGTCATCAGTGTTACTGTACATTTACAAGAAAATAATAATGCTCTACACCAGGGGTTCCCAAACTTTTTTGTCTCAGGGCACCCCATAAATATTTTTTTTAATCCGAGGCACCCCTACATTATAATTTTCACTCCCAGCACCTATATTTATAGCATATCGTCGTTGTCGGGTGGAAACCTTGTATGTCCAAAACCGTTTTGTATTTATCACCTATAAAATGTACTAAACTAGTGAAAACAAGCACTACAAGCACTATCAGTTATTATGGTGGTACTGTTTTTTATGGTGTCAACAGATAACGCGTTGGTTCCTGTTGAAGACCGTCCAACTGGGAGGATGGACGAAGCTCCAGTTCCTGAAGTTGAAGAACTCCTTCCACATTTGTAACTGGTGCATGTGAGGTGGTCTTATTGTAACGCTCTGAACAATCATTATGTGCTGATGTTATATTGTCTGCAGAGATACATTATCATTATCATCATTATTAGAGCAAAGATAAGTTACAGCATGTTCTTATTATGTTATCTTTATATGATCTTATTACCAAATAGTAAGTAGTAAAACTGTCTTTTACTGTATTCGCTTCGTCACACTAATGAAATGCAAGCTGTATATAGGTGTAAATATTGGTTTTCTCTCCTCAAATGTCTCTGGATGATATCAAAGTTCAGCACTAGAGGAACTTGTAAGTGTACCTGTGATTAGTTGAGTTTGGAACTGATTATAGCCTAGTATCAGTGACAACAGATGAGGTAGCTTGGGGTCTATTAGGAACTATCTAGCAGGAACTGTTTTTAAAAGATTTACATTTCGTTGCAATGACAAAAAGACAATGGCTGAAGGGCAGGCCTTATTGAACAATCAGTTTTTATTTTTATATATTTGATATTTGATTGTTTTCTTATTATTTGTATGTTTTGTCTTTTATTGTATTCATAGCTTTAGAGCTTAGTGAAGTGTCTAGCAGTGGTGGAACAAGTAGTCGCATTTTGTAAAAGTATCACAACATAATAATACAATAAAATAAAATAGGGCTTACTGTATGTTTTATGATAAAATAATCTGCAAAAATAGATGGAATTAAACTTCGCTGTGACCATGCCCTAACTAAAGTTTTCAAAGCATTGTAGTGAGGTAAAAGACTTTTACCTCAAGTACAATATTTGGCCCTGAGATGTAATGGAGTAGAAGTAAACGTACTGAAAATTGGAAATAGGCCTACTGAAGAAGAAAAAAACATAAGTACTAACTGAGTCAATGTACTTAGTTCCACCACTGGTGTCTAGTGTAAAAGACATGATGATCTTAAATGCTACATTTTTTTCATTAAATTCTTTTTCTCCCAGTTATAATCAGCCTGTAATGTATCCAGGGGAATGATCTAATCTATGGCTAATATAATGCTGTTTTTTCTTTGTGAATAAAAGTATGATAAAACACAGAACTGACTGATGTAATCTGTTCTTTAACAGCATGGAATGTAAATTATATTTGTATTTTTTTGTCTGAGCCGTTCATCGTCATGAATGGTGTGATGCATCAGGGTGTTAAGTTGCCCTTGAGCAAGTGTAGCAGTGTGAACTCTCGCTTGGTAGATATTTATAAATAATAAATAATCATAATAGTATATAATAAACACATATTCAATATTATACACATGTAATATATACAGTATATACGATAAGACTCACACCCACTATAGTGCCGATTATATTGCTTATACATATAAATGCATTAATATATCGTCACTGTCAGGCAGAAACCTTGTATGTCCAAGTTTCAAATTTGTACATTCTTTCGCAAAGTAAAGCACTGCTTCATCATACAAGGCCATCACACAAAAGTAGTGGAAACAACTGATCTACAAGCACACAACGCCTCGCGGTGTGAGGCGTTGTGTGCTTGTAGATCGTCTGTTTTCTCTAATTTGAATCATGTTTTAAAATGCTAAATACAAAACAAACGGTTTTGGACAACTACGATATACAGTATATACGATATGAGACTCACACCCACTATAGTGCCGATTATATTGCTTATAAATGTACTACTTATTTATACATGTATTACCTATTTTTAATAAATGCATTAATATATTTAGAAATATTTGTGTCAAGTCTTTGTCATCCATCCATCCATCCATCCCATCTTCAACCGCTTATCCGGAATCGGGTCGCGGGGGTAACAGTTCCAACTGAGACTTTGAGATTTCCTTATCCTGAGCAACTTCCTCCACTCCCTCAGGGAGTATGCCGAGGCGTTCCCAGGCCAGTTTAGAGATGTAATCCTTCCATCTGGTCTTAGGTCTGCCACAGGGTCTCCTCCCAGTGGGACGTGCATCGAGGACCTTCCTAGGAAGGTGCTCGGGAGGCCCGAACCACCTAAGCTGACTCCTTTCCAAGTGAAGGAGCAAAGGTTCTACTCCAAGTCTCTCTCGGGTGATTGAACTTCTCACCCTATCTCTAAGGGAGATACCAGCCACCCTTCTGAGAAAACTCATTTCAGCCGCTTGTACCCGAGACCTTATACTTTCGGTCATGACCCACACTTCATGTCTTTGTCATAAAAGGAATAAATCAATAGAGGGGGAGGCTAGACAAAAACTCAATTCTGTCCTGTGGCGTTGCCAGAACATCGAGACCCTGAAGACCACGTGCACCATGCTGGAGGAACAGGTGATGGAGCTGGAGAACCTGAACGACGAGCTGCTGGAGAAGGAGAGGCAGTGGGAGGCCTGGAGGTCAGCGCTGGAGGACGAGAAGAGTCAGGCTGAGCGGAGGACCAGGGAGGTGCAGAGGCTGCTGGACACAGAGAAACAGAACAGGTGACACTCACTCACTCAGGACCACTGTGTCCCAAACAGTGGGTGGGGCGGACGCGTTTCTGGGTCGCAGACTATTCTTTTTGGGTCACTTATAGGGATGGGACAATAGGCGATATTATCGTTTATCGTGATAAAAAAACACTCAGGATAATCGTATTGTGGAGATTTAATTTATCGTGACATCGTCCTCCGTCATGCACTGGGATCAAATCACCTTTTATTTATTTATTTCTGGTACCACTTAAACCCTCTATAATTGGTAAAAGGTACTTATAATATACGTACTTGATACAGTCTTTTTTTCACTCTATCAAATGTCTTTGCCAAAAAATAGCCGACCTACAAGCTCACAACGTGTCGCGTTGCGACGCGTTGTGAGCTTGTAGATCTGCTATTTTTTTGGCAAATGTTCTTTTTGTTTTTTTATTATTATTATTATTTCAAAA
The DNA here is from genome assembly GCF_963921795.1 of Nannobrachium achirus. NCBI lineage: Eukaryota > Metazoa > Chordata > Actinopteri > Myctophiformes > Myctophidae > Nannobrachium > Nannobrachium achirus. The sequence continues at coordinate 17,430,643 of NC_137832.1, forward strand.
CTTTTTCAAAAAACATTCCCAAAAGAGCTACATTTTTTCATGAATTAAAAACAATTCAAGGGTTTTTCAAGGTAATTTCATTAATAAATAAAAGAAATCTAAGAAATTCCATGTATTAGAAAACAAATGTCTAAGAACTTAAAGTAGTGAAAATAGCCGGTCTACAAGCTTACAACACGGCGCGAAGCGACACCTTGTGAGCTTGTGCATCTGCTGTTTTCACTAGGATCCACTTTGGGTCACTGGCAAACGTCTAATTTCTCTTTTGGGTCACAAGCTAAAAAGTTTCTGAACCACTGCAGATTGATTGATCCGTCAACCGATCTGTCAATCGACCGGCCCATCAGTCTGTCCGGTCGATTGATTGGTTGATCATACATCATAATTACATTGGACGAACCAGATGCATTGCTAAAATGTATAGCAGGCGAGGCTTTTCCGAGAGAAAAAAGTGTGTGAGAGAGAGGGAGAGGGAGAGAGAGAGAGAGAGAAAAAATATATAGGCTAATGTAAGATTGCCGTGTGTGTGTGTGTGTGTGTGTGTGTGTGTGTGTGTGTGTGTGTGTGTGTGTGTGTGTGTGTGTGTGTGTGTGTGTGTGTGTGTGTGCGTGCGTGCGTGCGTGCGTGCGTGCGTGCGTGCGTGCGTGCGTGCGTGCGTGCGTGCGTGCGTGCGTGCGTGCGTGCGTGCGTGCGTGCGTGCGTGTGGATGGATGGTGGACGGTGAACCGTGGGTGGGCGCCGCAAACATAACATGCCCATATAAACCTAGATTTCTGTCCTGAAAAAGTGAAAATATAGAAAAAAGGAATGAAACTTGATTTAAATAAACATTTTGAGATTGGTGAGAATTCTGAAATGTTCAAAGGTAAAGAAGAGTGATAAGTAGATTTAGGACCGTTTAACTGTATAATTAAAAGCTCTGATAGTCAAGAGTTGTTTTTGAAAAATAAAAGACGCGAAGCAAAATATGAGAAGAGAAAACGGGAGTACAATAAAGTTGGTTTATTCAGAGAATGCATTCTGAGAGATACCGAGAAAAGCCACAGTTTACATACAGGAATTAAGTCACTCCCCTCAAAGGGGAGAAAGTGAGACATCAAAGAAAAGGGTCCTGTGTACTATCTTTCTGTACCAGGCACAAGGTCGCACAGGGCTGCAAGTTGATGAACACAGTTCAGGTTTATGCTAGTGGAAACTCAAATAATATAATGAGCTATCTTTAATGACAAGACAAATGTAAACACTTTAAACATACAAATGTTTAAAATAGAATCACACTATAAAACATTCTTCATTCTTCAAAGAGGTTTTGTATAACGTTAACATTCATAGCGTTGGTGCGTCCGTGTCAAAAGTGGAAGAGGAATGTAATCGTTCCATGGGGGCCTCCGTAACACATTTGAAGTCGCTTTGGTTATTTGGTAACCATAGCAACAATAAGCATCATCAGGTCTCCCACAATAGTAGGTGGCTGAGAACATGGAAGTAGGGTCATAAGTAAAGACCTATTTATATCTGCAGCTATAATATCTATAGATATTTATATCTATGACACTCACGCATATACTGTACACACACTTACTCACACGCCTACAGAGCTTAAAGAGTCGACTCTAGGCTTAACTAGATTGCTACTCTCTACTACAGTGTTTCCCAAACACTGGGTCGGGAGTAAAAAATAAATCCATTTACTGAAATATTTTTAAAATGTTTTACAAGGCTTTCAAAAAGCAAAAAAGTAAACATTTTCAAGAGAATGTAATGAATATACAATACATTTAAGAAATTCCATACAAAAAGCTTTGAAGATATAGTGAAAATATCTACAAGTGTCTGAAAGTGAAAGTGATGCACATTGTAATGTGCTTTGGAGAAAGTCACTACATACGGGGCGGCATAGCTCAGGGGTAGAGAATCCCTTATTAGAGCACCCGAAGGTTCCCAGTTCGAATCCGGGCTCCCCCTGAGTTAATGTCGAAGGGTCCTTGAGCAAGACTCTGAACCCCTGATTGCTCCCGGTGAGTAGGTTGGTACCTTGCATGGTTTCCTCCGCCACCGGTGTATGAATGTGTGTGTGATTGTAATGCACAATCTATGTAAAGCGCCTTGGATAAAAGCGCTATATAAATGCACCATTTACCATCTAACATATAATTTTCGGAATGTCTGTCTGTCTGAGTGTCTGTCTGAAACCGCGTTTCTCATCAGTGGCTGGAGCAATTGATCTGAAATCGCATCACCATAAGCATATGAACACACCTGACGTAACTGTGAAGCCCGTTTGTCACTTTCGCAAATCGGATGCTGTATATTTGCATTTTTATGGTGTATCTATATCTATTTAGCCTACAGTACCTTTTGTGACCACACATGTTAAGGGAGGGGCGCTGTTGTTCAGGCCATGCACAATCACACACAAACCCACACACACACACACACACACACACACACACACACACACACACACACGGGGGGAGTGTGTGTGTGTGTGTGTGCAGGCAGGCGGGTGGGCGGGCGGGCTGGGGGGGGGGGGGGGGGGGGGAAACAGTATCTCTGTAGCCATTAAAGGAAACGGGTTTCTTACATTGATGCTCCTACATCATGCAAGCACCAGTTAAAGTTACTTTCCATCCCTACTGTGTGCACAGTGCACATCCCATAACCCACACACTGCACATCATTTTGGAGCTCATATCTTTGAACGGGTAAGAGCTAGTTACATAAATGCACCCAAATGCATTTTTATTTACCACATTACAAGTAGTACCTTGATAATACATAGGCCTATAATGACTTGTGAAATATAATGAAGCATTGCGTTCGTTAGAGACATGGGACAGCTGTAATCAGCTGTCAAGTCTGCTGATTGAATAAGTGTTTCTAATCAGCCACAATTTAAGCCACACCAGTCACAGCCCATTCTCACGACAAGTGGGTCCATTTACACTGCTTCTCAATGCTTCTAATCTACACTCACTGTTGCTGCTGCTGCTGCCTCCAACACACACCGAGAGAGTGTTTTTTACTGGTGATTCAGTCAGAGTGTATGAAAGGGTGCGCTCGTTTTATTGTCCACGACATTGCAAGCGGCGCGAAGGCCAGCGGACCTTGGTCCTGCTCTTCGCCCCCGAGCGCCGCAGGCGCGAGTGGCCGCGAAGAGCGGGCCAGGGCCGCGCGGCCGGCGGAGCGCCGCGCGAGTTACGAAGCCGTGGTGAATGCAATCGTTATATTTATGCCCAGGCCGTAAGGCCTGGGCAAGCCCACGATAAACGCCCGCGCAGTCCGGTGCGCATTTCCGAACGCACCCTTTCCCCACACTCGGACTGAAACACCAGTAAAAAACACCATCCCACACACACCAGCCTATACCTTAGAGCAGGGTAGGCCCGCGGGGGGCTACTGTCTGGCCCACACCAACCCCAGTAATAATGGTGGTATAAGAGCAGCAACAACACTAGTATATCGTCGTTGTCGGGTGGAAATCTCGTATCTCCAAATTTGTACGTTCTTTTGCAAATCATACAAGGCCGTCGCACAAAAGTAGTGAAAACAGCCGATCTACAAGCACACAACGCCTCGCGGCGCGAGGCGTTGTGTGCTTGTATATCGGCTGTTTTCACTCGTTTAAATCATTTTTAAAATGATAAATTCAAAAGGAATGGTTTTGGACATACAAGATTTTCACCCAACAACGACGAAAACTGTCGCTGGAGTAGTGGGAACGCCACCGTCGCCCCCTGCAATGTTGTGGCCCTGGACTTGGTACCCTAGACATAATCTGGCCCTTGGGGAAAATGAATTGGGGAACCCTGTCTTATAGTCTGGAAGGGCTCAAAGGGAATACTGAAAATGTTTTCCATGTCAATTCAATGTATTGCTTAGGTCCACTCTAGTATACCCATATGGGGGCTTGTTTATTCTACATTTTGTTCCCTAATTTAGCTTAGCATGCTGCTTGACTTGGTCAATGAAAATGTAAGGGCAGAGCAATTAACAGCAAGTATAACTATACCATTTGTTGCAAGACTTGGAATCCAATATGTGCTCATTCATTCTACTGTGATTAGAGACACAGACACCATTTTATAAACATTTTCAAGTAAAGGTGACTTGTGGTTGTAGATAATTACAGTCCTGACATTTGAAACGCAACAAATTCTGGGCCCTGGGTACAAGGATTCCCTGCGGGCCCCCCACGAATGTTCTTCATAGGGGAGGGGGTTTAACCCATTTAGACTGGGAACACATTATTATGCCTTATTTTGTGCTTTATCTATTGAAAAATAGCAGATATACTGTAGAAGCTGCATGCTTGTAGATCTGCTATTTCTGAAAAATCGTGAAAATTTGTGCAAGTCTTTGATTATTTCAAATCCTTTCTATGTCAGTGCTGGTCAAACTTTTTCATGTGAAAGACCCACGGACCCTCTTCTCAAAATATCTAGTTCCAGGGACCCCCCAGAAGCAAAATGTGAGTTACAAATGTTCGCTTAAAAATACATATTCAAAGATTTTGCACACATTTTCATGACTTTTCAAAAATAGCAGATCTACAAGCTCGCAGCGCGACACTCGGTGCCGTGCGTGTGAGCTTGTATATCTGCTATTTTTCAATAGCTAAAATATAAAATAATGAAGGCCTCTCCACCTTGGGCCCTAGTAACTCAGTCCCACTTTTCCCCTCCTTGTGACGCCCCTGGACATGACTGCAGTTAAAACAGGGCAGTTCCAGTTGAATTCACGTTCTTTCCTGCTCTCGTCCGCCGCAGGCTTCGTGCGGACCAGCGGAACTCAGAGTCTCGCCAGGCTGTGGAGCTGGCAGTGAAGGAGCACAAAGCAGAGATCCAAGCCCTCCAGCAAGTTCTCAAAGACCAGAAACTCAAAGCAGAGGGCCTCTCTGACACTGTGAGACTTTCTTTTTACCACCGCGTACTGTATACCTCACTGCCCCGAATCTGCATTCGGTATTCAGCATTTCCTAGTGCAGTGGTTCTCAACCTGTGGGTCGGGACCCCCAGGGGGGTCGCCAAATTATTTTGGGGGTCCCCAGATGATTAGCTTAATGTGAAACATTGTTTTCTCACTCAACAGTAAACATACCAATATAAAGTTTAAGTGTATAGACTGTATCTGCACATTTGTAAAGTGACAATTTATTGACTTTTTAATACCTCTAAAATGACAAATTAGACATTGGCCAAATTGTCAAATATTAGAGACTGAAATTGTGAAAATAGCAGATCTACATGCTCACAACGCCTCGCAACGCGAGGCGTTGTGAGCATGTAGATCTGCTATTTTCACAATAGAACCATGTTATACAAAATGTAATTCCTCAACTCTTAGTGCTGGTCAGGGTGTGGGGGTCCCCAGTTAAAACATGATTATTTTGGGGGTCACGGCCTGAAAAGGTTGAGAACCCCTGTCCTAGTGAGCGGATCACAGATTTCACCTCTGTCCTCTCTCTCTCCACCCTCCAGCTGAACGACCTGGAGAAGAAGCACGCCATGCTGGAGATGAATGCCCACAGTCTGCAGCAGAAGCTGGAGAGTGAGAGGGAGCTGAAGCAGAGGCTGCTGGATGAGGTGACTTTATCGTTTGATGACGTCATCACATCACACACGACCCCCCCCAATTATTTTGGGGGGGTCCCCAGATGTTAACTTAATGTGAAACATTGTTTTCTCACTCAGCTGTAAACAAACCAACATATAGTTTAAGTGTATAGAGAGTATATTCACATTTCTAAAGAGACAATTTAAGGACTTTTTAATACCTCTAAAATGGCAAATTAAACATTGTCCAAATTGTCAAATATATAGAGGCAGAAATTGTGAAAATAGACGATCTACACGCTCACAACGCCTCGAGGCGTTGTGAGCATGTAGATCTGCTATTTTCACAATAGAAAGCATTATTATTATATATATATTTTTTAACTTTCTCTGGTGGGAGTCGACTTGTGTAATGACGTCGACTGAGTCGACTTGTCGACTTTTTCGTTAATGCCTTACTACAAGACTTGTGGCCTAAATGACAAAAGGCTGAAAGAATATCCAACTTGAGTTCCTTTTGGCATGAGGTCAGATGTTTGCTTCATGAAATGCCAAATATAAGAGCTCTGCATTTGCTCTCATTAGTTGACATCTATACAGTACATCAGGGTTCCCCATTTAGTTTTCCCCAAGCGGGGCCGAAGTATGTCTAGGGTACCAAGCCGAGGGCCACAACATTGCGGGGGGCGACGGCGGCGTTCCTGCTACTCCAGCGACAATTCAGATATATGCAGTGTTTCTCAAGCATTGTGCAGCAGAGTCACGATTTAAGGACTTTTAAAACCTGTTTAATACCTCAAGAAATAAAATAAAATGGACCATTACAGCATCAAAAATAATCAACAAACTAGAAAAGAAAATTTCTAAGAAATTTTAAGTGTGCCTGCAGCTCGCTAAGTCTGTGCAACCTTGTGTAGCGGTTGGTGTTAGTGTTTCGTTTTGAGAGGGTCGTTCCCCCTGAAAAACACGTTTTGGCATGAAACGGTTACGTTTTGCGCGTTTGTGGTGCCCCCTATGGGTCGAAGTGGAAATGCTTTTGGGTATATGTTCAGTATAGCGCCCCCCACTTGTGGTTAAAATTTGGTGTTGACTGGATGTTTCGTTTGTGATTTATGGCTACTTCTTACAAAACGGGCTCCTCCCGCTAACTTTGGAACCCTGTTACGGAAGAACGGTATGGACTATCAAAATATCGTTTAAATATGTTTATCGCATGAGTCCATAGATCGTGTGTATTGATTTTTGTGACATTTGGAGAAAATATGTAGGAAAAGGAGCAAAAAGTGTGTTTTAAAGAAAATTCAAAATGGCGGAAAATCTATCCTGACGCAAATGGGCGTGGCCTATATGAGGAGATGCGTCATGACCCAAGGAATCCAGGGAAAAAGGAATTTTAATTTTCCGACCCACGGTTCAAGAGTTACAGGCCGAAAGGTAAAGTGGACTGTTATAGCGCCACCATGAGGCCAACTGACGAAATCATTTTTTATTTTATCCTTGATATCATTATAAATCTCCTCTCCAAGTTTTGAAACTGTAGCCCCTATGGTTTGCGAGAAAAAAAATATTGAATGTGAGTTTTTGCGATTCCCATTATAAGTCAATGGGTAAAATTAATTCACTACTAAATTAATATCAATTAAACGATACAACTTTTCTCTTAGAAAAGTAATAGCACCCCATTCCCGGCCGATGATGTATATATTGCGGCGGTGGCGTAAATCGTGCGGCACTTATTACGTGCCGAACTTTGTGGCGAAACTAACTAATTAATTAATGACTTAAGTATGGCGGATTACAATAAGTGTTTTGCCATTGCATGGCAGGCACACTTAACTATATAAAAACTGGTAAAACATTGGCCAATGTTAAAATAATATAAGAAAGAGGCAAACATTTTGAAAATAGCCACACATGCCATATATCTACCGGTAGGTGTGCCCTGGGATCTTTTGGCTATGAAAAGTGTGCCCTGGCAGAAAAAAGGTTGAGAAACACTGTACTAGTGTTGTTGCTGCTCTTATACCACCATTATTATAATTATTATGAGAAATGCACTCCTTAAAAAAAAAAAAAAGTTAAGAACCAATTAACCAGTCTGCTTGAAAAGTATGCATCTGTAGCAGCTAGTTGACAGTGCAGAGACATAATTGCCTTCCTTTGATTCATTAACAAGGGGCTGTTAGCTACTTATTGGCATCAGCTGCCAGCTGGACACAGAGTCTGACACAATCGCCTTCCCTCTGCAGGGCTCTGTGTCTGTCTCATTTCTCCAAAAGCCCTTGAATATGATTGGGGTTGGTGGGGGCCGGACAGAACCCCCCCGCGGGCCGCAAATGGCCTGCGGGCCACCTATTGGGGAACCCTGCAGTACATGTTGGGTATTTTTGCTGATGCTTTAAAAGGCCATTTACAGTTTACAGTCTTATAGCGTCAACCGTATAATGCAGGTCCATTCATAATACCTATGCCATAAGCACTTTCACAATATTTTTCAAGGACTATTTTTCATGAACTATTTTTCATGGCATTTTTGCCATTATTTATACTAGTGTATGCCCATACCCGCGTGCCAGTTCAGAGCGGGTGGCTTCTGGAGAAACACTCATACGATTGACTTCACAGTGGACATGGCACTTCCTTGAGTCATCAGCACTACATTCACACATCTCCTCTCCCCACCCCCCAGGCCCGTAACTCCACAAGGCAGCAGTGTGTCCAGTGTCCACCCCAAACCCTCCCCTCCAGAACCCCTGTGCATTGACTTTGCCTTACCCATGATTAGTGCGTGTCATGACAGTACCTGTAGTTAGCTTATTGTAGTGGTGTCATCACTCCAGTAGTCTCGCGTAGCCAGACAACTATTCCACAATCTCCGAATGCTATATAGAGTCTGGAACGGCAGCTCCCAAACGGCAAGTATCGGAAGTAGCCGCTGCTGCACTGAACTGTAGTCCCATTGGAAACATAACAGAAGCACAATAGCTCAGACAAAGTCATTCGAGCGGCCTATTCTTGTTATGGGTGTATAGTTTAAGAAAACGTTTAAAAACATCATGGAGGTAACACCAATAACACCAGAGAAAGACGAAATAACGCCCCCAGAAATATTGAAAGGAGACTTAACGCTTCCAGTAGGACATGTTATTGTTACTGCACCAAGGGAGCGATTGCGTCACATCCGCTTAATCTCGCACTCATCGTTTCTATTTCCGTTTGCCAGACTGTATGCCGGGAGCATTTGCCCAAATCATTTGAAAAAAATGTATAATGCTTTCTATTGTGAAAATAGACGATCTACAAACATGTTGATCGGTTATTTTCACAATTTCTGCCTCTATATATTTGACAATTTGGACAGTGTTTAATTTGCCATTTTAGAGGTATTAAAAAGTCCTTAAATTGGCACTTTAGAAATGTACAAAAATCACAAGTCTTTAATGCCCTATACTGTAGCTACTTTTTCCTGGGCATACTCAGCCACAAGACTCACACAAAAGGTTTATTATTTCCCCTCAAAGCAAGGGAAGCTGCAGCAGCAGATGGATGCTCAGAAGACCCACATCTTCCGGCTGACCCAGGGCCTGCAGGATGCTCTGGACCAGACAGACCTACTGAAAACTGAGAGGACAGACCTGGAGTACCAGCTGGAGAACATCCAGGTACTGCTACTTTATATATATCGTCGTTGTCGGGCAGAAACCTCGTATCTCCAAGTTTCAAATGTGTACATTTTTCGCAAAGTATGAAAGCCCTGCTTCATCGTACAAGGCCGTCGCACAAAAGTAGTGAAAACAGCCGATCTACAAGCACGCCTCGCACCGTTTAAATCATTTTTGAATGATAAATGCAAAACAAACGGTTTTGGACATACAAGGTTTTTACCCGACAACGACGATATATTTCGTCACTGTCGGGGAGAAACCTCGTATCGCCAAGTTTCAAATTTGTATGTTTTTTTGGTAAAGGGTAAAGCCCTGCTTCATTCAAGACTGTCGCACAAAACTAGTGAAAATAGCCGATCTACATCGCGAGGCGTTGCATAACCAGACAAACTACGTTATGCAACAATGCACACTGGTACACAAAATAGACAGCCTACTGACAAATTGTATTGCTTATGTGACATTTTACTCACCTGGAATAATGCGTAGAAAACACAATAATAGTGAGTCGGTAATGTAGCTTTACTGGTTCAGGCGTTGCTGCAGTGCCAACTGAAGAACGCAGCGCAAGCTTGCAGCTTATCTCTCGCAGCTTATCTCTCGCCTTTTATACTCAAAATGTGTGCATATTGTGGGCAGGGTTGTCTGCCAACATGCAAGATAAAATGTGTATAGATGCAGTATAAAATAGCACATTTAATTTAGTCAGCAATTATATATAAATATCCTATGTGACTCATACAGTATGTATGTACCGACATACGCAAGCTTGTGCTGGTTGAACGCACACATACAAAAATACAAGCCAACAATATGTAACCAAATACACCCATAGGCCATAGCACACATACATACTGTAGCGCACACACACACGCGCACACACATGCACACATGCACGCACGCACGCACGCACGCACGCACGCACGCACGCACACACACACACACACACACACACACACACACACACACACACTCTCTTCATCCTCCTTCTTTCCCATTTTCTCTGTCTGTCTGTCTGTCAGGAAAAGATCGAGATGTCATTAGTTCTACTAAGGGTTAGGGTTATAGGTTTAGGCATAGTTTTACTGAGGTTAGGGTTAGGGTTTGGGTTAGGTTTAGGCATAGTGGTTAACATTCACCAGGTTAACATTCACCAGTGTTGGAAGGTTGGAAATGTCACCAGGTTAGCATTCACCAGCGTCGAACTAATGCGACGTCGGTCGAACAAATGTTACATCACAATATCGACACGCTCCCCCAGGGACGTGCTGGCCATTGGGAAACGCGTGACAACTCCCGAATGGCCGACCATTAGGAAAAAATTAAAAATAAAATGTCGGCCTTCGTTCCATTTTGGGGGCTGGGCGGCCAACAAAGTAAATCGTCACTGTCGGGCAGAAACCTTGTATCTCCAAGTTTCAAATGTGTACATTTTTTCGCAAAGCAAAGCCCTGCTTCATCACACAAGGCTGTCGCACAAAAGTAGTGAAAACAGCAGATCTACAAGCACACAACGCCTCGCACCGCGAGGCGTTGTGTGCTTGTAGATCGGCTGTTTTCACTTGTTTAAATCATTTTAAAAATGATAAATACAAAACGAACGGTTTTGGACATACAAGGTTTCCACCCGACATTTCTTTCTTGTCACTTGTCATGATCTGAAATGGCAAATCTTTGAGTAGCAACAGCGCTATAGAGAGGTATCTCTCTCTATAGCGCGCAACGAGGGCCTCTCCAACTCTTTTTCCCAGGCTGAATCAGGGGCCCAGCATGTCCCTGCGCTCCCCTGTCTGTCTGTCTGTCTGTCTGTCTGTCTGCTCCACTATGTTTGAGTGTAGTACACGAGGAGTCATTCATGGCGTTAGTAATGTTCATTTAGCTCCACCTGCAGGCTGTGTTCTCCCATGAGAAGGTGAAGATGGAGGGCACCATCACCCAGCAGACCAAGCTCATAGACTTCCTCCAGGCCAGGGTGGACCACGGAGGCTCCAAGAAGAAGAAGGTCAGAGACATTCTGTAGCACAGGCAGGGGCGTCACAAGGGGTAGGAAAGTGGGACTGAGTTACTAGGGCCCAAGGTGGAGGGGCCCTAGTAACTTTAGCTATTGAAAAATAGCAGATATACAAGCTCACAGCGCGGCACCGAGTGCCGCGCTGCAAGCTTGTAGATCTGCTATTTTTGAAAAGTCGTGAAAATGTGCGCAAATCTTTGAATATATGTATTTTTTAAGTGAACATTTGTAACTCAAATTTAGCTTCTGGGGGGGTCCCTGGAACTAAATATTTTGAGATGGGGGGTCCTTCACATGAAAAAGTTTGAGCATCACTGACGTGAAAACATAGGCTCGCAGCGCGGCACTTGGTGCCGCGCTGTGAGCTTGTATATCTGCTATTTTTCAATAGTTAACATTCATGGGGGGCCCGCAGTGAATCCTTGTACCCAGGGCCCAGAATTTGGTGTGACGCCCCTGAGCACAGGGGTTCTCAACCTGTGGGTCGTGGACCCCCAGGGGGGTCCCCAAATTATTTCGGGGGGTCCCCACAGATGTTTAGCTAAATGTTAACATTGTTTTCTCACTCAACAGTAAACAGGCCAACATACAGTATAAGTGTCTACGGGTATCTGCACTTTTCTAAAGTGACAATTTAAGGACTTTAAAGACATTTGTAGTACCTCTGGTCAAACATTGGTAAAATTTTCAAATATTAGAGGCAGAAATTGTGAAAATAGCAGATCTACATGCTCACAATGCCTCGCAACGCAAGGCGTTGTGAGCATGTAGATCGTATCAGCGAGTTTTAAATGTGTATGTTTTTTTCTTCGTAAAGCCCTGCTTCATTATACAAGACTGTTGCACAAAACTAGTGAAAATAGCAGATCACAAGGCGTTGTGTGCTTGTAGATCGGCTATTTTCACTAATTTAAATCATTTTTAAAATGATAAATGCAAAACGAACGGTTTTGGACATACAGTACAAGGTTTCCCCCCCAACAACGACAATATGAGTACAGTATGTCTTGGAATACCAGAAGAGTCACCGGAAATAAACTCGCCTGGGCTGGGCTGATGGTTTATGCCTTTTGATTGATTTGTTGAGGTATTTATTAGAAGTTTTGGATAAGAAAAGGTACAGTTTCATGACAGTACAGTTCACTGATACAATGTCAACTAAAAGGAAAGGCAAGGCTAATTTGTTATTTTCCATTGAGATCCTTAATATCCTTATATACCTCTGTACACTATGCCTAAACAGTTAAACCTAACCTCATTCCTATTCCTAGTATTTCAGCATGCCTAGTGATGCATTATGCATCATCAGTGATGCGTTTTGCATCATATGATGCAAAACACATCACTAGTACCGGTACATGCTGAAATACTAAAATATCTCAAAAAACAGATTGAACACAAAAAATAACTCAGGATTGTGTTGATCGTGTCCCAAACAACAATAAAATAAGATAGGGTTTTCCCAGAGGTGAAGTGGTCCTTTAACCTCAGTAACACAGTGCCAAAACCTAACCCTATTCCTAATCTTAACCCCAGAAAGATATGCGTAATCCTAAAGTTATTTCTAACCTTATTCTCAGTAAAATATAAGAATAAAAATCTAAGCGAGTTTCTTTCTGGCGACTCTACCGCTTCCCATGTCTTGTATGTGTGCTTGCCACAGGGTCTATTTGGCCGTCGTAGAGAGGACCTGCTGGCTGCCATGGCTGCCCAGGCTCAGGCTCAGGGTCAAGGTCAGGGTCAGAGTCAGGGTCAGGGTCAGGGTCAGGGTCCGGTGCCTCCTGTACCCCCGGCCCAGCCCGTGCCACTGCAGTACAGCGACCTGAAGGTGGCGCTGGACAAGGAGCGCAGCCGCTGCTCTGAGCTGGAGGATGCACTGCAGAAGATGAGGATGGAGCTACGCGCTCTCAGAGAGGAAGGTGAGAGCCAGTCATCCACTTTGGTTAAGTTACTGTTCAGTGGCGTCAGTACAGAAAAAGTTTGTGTATGTGACCTGACGGTCGTTTATCTTCCGATTAGGGAGTCTTACTTGTGTTATGTAATGTTATATGTTGTGTGTTGTTACGTTATTGTGTTACTGCATGCTTTTCACCCACCCGTATCTGCCTAGCCGTCGAGTACAAGGCACCGGAGCATGGTAATCCAGCTGTGTTATCACCCACCCGTATCTATCCAGCTGTGCTTATCACCCACCCAGTGTTGTTTTTGACAGCAAATTTTGATTTAGTTTTAGTCATAGTCTTTTGAATAAAATGTCATTTAGTTTTAGTCATAATTTAGTCACCTGAAAAGTTTTTGTTTTTGTCTAGTTTTAGTCAACTGAATATCATAAGATTTTAGGCAACTAAATCTACAGTTGATTTAGTCGACTGAAATGTATTTGGGCAGGCCTTGATGGTATTGTAGTGACTGATTTTACACTTGGTTGCGTGCTGAAAATAGCCAATCTACAAGCTCACAACGCGTCGCAGCGCGACACGTTGTGAGCTTGTAGATCTGCTATTTTCAGCATGCAACACCGGAGAGCAACCAAACATAAAATGACTCTCTTCTCCACCAGTCCCTCCCCTCTAGTTTTTATTTTTGTTGATGAAATTGTCAACATATTTAGTCTTAGTTTTAGTCATCACAGATTAGTTTTTATTTAGTTTTCGTCAGTGAAAAAAACCCAGTCGACAATTTTTTTTGACAAAATCAACACTGCACCCACCCGTATCTTCCTAGCGGTCCAGTACAAGGCACCGGAGCATGGTAATCCAGCTGTGTTATCACCCACCCGTATCTATCCAGCTGTGCTTATCACCCACGCGTATATTCCTAGCGGTCCAGTACAAGGCACCGGAGCATGGTAATCCAGCTGCTCAAGTCACGGCGCGGCAGCAGATGATGATGTCCTCCATGAAGTCTCCTGAGCACCACCAACAAGGGCCCAGCAGCCTGGCCCCTTCCAGCTCCGCGCGCAGGAAGGACGCCGCTACCCCCGAGGGTGAGTGGAAGCAAGACACGGAGGTACGAGGCAGACGCTCTGCGTTCAACACACAGTAACGCACACGCACGCACGCAGGGGTGTCGCACCAACTTCCCTGGGCCCTGGGTACAAGGACTCACTGCATTTTAACCCATTTAGACTGGGAACGCATTATTACGCATTATTTTGTGCTTTAACTATTGAAAAATAGCAGATGTACGAGCTCACAGCGCGGCACCGAGTGCCGCGCTGCAAGCCGGGGTCCACCCTATGTTCCCCAGTTTCTATGTTCCCCAGGTTCTATGCTCCCCACTTACCCTCCAAAAAGGTTCTATGTTCCACAGGTTCTATGTTCCCCACCCTCCCTCCCCACAAAAAGGTTCTAAATTATATTCCCCTCTCAACCAAAAACAGGATCTACTCTATGTTCCCCACAAAAAACGTATGTTCCCCACTCAAATGCAGGAAATGGTGGGACATCTTGCCCGGGTGCCCAGATGTCTCCACCCCTAAGTGCCCACTCGTCTATGTGCCCACTTGTCCAAATGCCCACATGTCCCTATTGCCCAGATGTCCAGGTGCCCACTCGTCCAGATGCCCAGACATAACAAAAGTATGGCGTCCAGATGTCCCTGGTGCTCCCTGTCCCACTAGTATTCGTAATCTCTCCCCATTATTGGATGTTTTGAGTTGTTATTAATAATTATAAAGGAATGTTTCCTGCATTTTTGGATAAGTGGGGAACATAGAACCTATTGTAAGTTGAGCGGGGAACATAGAACCTTTTTTGTGGGGGTAAGTGGGGAACATAGAATCTGGGGAACATATGACCTTTTTGAGCGGTGGTAAACCGCTCCTAAGAGTGTCTGTGCGTGTGTCTGTAGCCGCTTTTCCTCAGCGTTTTGCCATAGCAATGTGTTTTCCTCAGCGTTTTGCCATAGCAATATGTGTGTGTGTGTGTGTGTGTGTGTGTGTGTGTGTGTGTGTGTGTGTGTAGCCATATTACATCACATTACATCACCAGTTACATCCTAGACTTATCTGTAGCCTCTTCTCCTCAGCGTTTTGCCATAGCAATGTGTTTTCCTCAGCGTTTTGCCATAGCAATGTGTGTGTGTGTAGCCTGTATTACATCACCAATTACCAATTGAAGACGTTATGCAAGCACGACCACCGCTCACTTCACATTGGGTGTGATTTTTTGGATAAGCGGGGAACCTTACATAGAACCTTTTTTGGGGGGGTAAATGGGCAACATAGAACCTGGGGAACATAGAACCTGGGGAACATAGGTACGGTCCCCTGCAAGCCTGTAGATCTGCTATTTCTGAAGTCTTTGAATATTTCAAATCCTTATAAGGTTTTTTGAAAAACCTTTGTTTCGCATCTCAAAATATTTAGTTCCAGGGACCCCCACAGAAGCAAAATTTGAGTTACAAATGTTGGCTTAAAACATACATACATTCAAAGATTTGCACACATTTGCACGACTTTTCAAAAATAGCAGATCTACAAGCTTGCAGCGTGGAACTCGGTGCTGCGCTGTGAGCTTGTAGAGCTGCTATTTTTTCAATAGCTAAAGTATAAAATAATGAAGGCCCCTCCATCTTGTGCCCTAGTAACTAACTTAGTCCCACTTTTCCCCCCCTTGTGACGCCCCTGCACGCACGCATAGGGCATTCACGAATAGTGATTTTTAGTATTCGAATTATTCTACCTCAAAGTATTCGAATAGTCGAATAATCGACAGGACTGGCCTAACTGTCAAATATGAAGTAAGCAAGAGGCAAACTTTGTGAAAATAGCCGATCTACATGCTCACAACGCCTCGCGTTGCGAGGCGTTGTGAGCATGTAGATCTGCTATTTTCCCAATATTTATCTGCGGAACCGAGTCACATTAAATGTACCGTAATACCTACAATTCAAACTGCTTGTCAGGGTCCCCAGTTCAAATATGTTTATTTTGGGGGTCACAGCCTAAAAAGGTTTGAGAACCCCTGGTATAGAGCATTAACAAATTCATCCACCAGGGGTATTGACAACTCATTCTTATGACTTCCTATCTAGCCAAGCTTTTTTATATATTTCTTAAAGAGAAAAGCGAATATTCGACTTCGGTGAACAACGTCGAATAGTGACTTTGGTATTCGAATATTCGAATATTCGAATATTTGGTGAATGCCCTAACGCACACTCACACACCGGTCATGCAGTAGATCTCTTATCATGGTTTTTCTTTCGCACATCCTTTCAGAGAGAAGGAGGGTCACATTCGAAAGTAAGTCGTCCTGCAGTGTCTCATGCAGTGTTGGGGAAGTTACTTTGAAAGCGTAACTTGTACAGTTACAAGTAACTCACCATGGCAGTAACTTGATCAAGTTAAAGTTATACCCCTGGAGAAATGTAACTTATAAAGTTTCAAGTTACATAGAAAAAGTAACTTGAGTAACTCGAGTTACTTTTTTTTTCAGCGTTAAATTGAGAAACAAAATATAATATCCTACAACAAAAGTCACGTGCCAGCAGAAATATGCCTCTCAACTGAGTTTTATATTTTATTTCAAAAAGGTTGACATATTCTTTTGTTAACATCTGTGTTCCTAAAATAGAATTCCACAAGAAAAGAGGATCTGTTGAGGATACTGTTATGACATTTGATCTTCAATTTGATCACATCTCTTGTAAAACTGTAACTTAACTGTAAAAAATGACTGGTGCCTTGTATAGTGATAGCTACACCTTTGCTATACCTATTAATTAAACTGTTACATGACATTTGATCGTCAAATCATCTTAACAAAACTTAAATGTAAAAATTATAACTTCGCTTGTAACTTCTTGTAACTTGTAAACTTGAGCCAAAAATGACCCAAAAAGTATCTCAGTTATAGGAGTTACAGAAATATGAATGTAAGTCAGTTACCAGCAAGTTACAGCAAAATGTAACTTAGTTACGTAACTCAGTTAGTTAGTAACTTTAACTTCCCCAACACTGATCTCATGCCCCCCCCCCCCCCCCCCCCCACGGTTTGGTTCCTCATCTCATTCCATTATCCTTTCAAAGAGGCCAGATTTAAAAAAAGCTCTGCACTCTTATCAAATTTCAGCAGGACTGGTGAGATGACGAGGCTGTGCGCTCCAAACTGCGTGTCCCCCAACGTCACATGGAACCCTTTCCCTCTTCCCCAGTGCAAAGCTTTAGAAATCTGAGGCGATTGCATTTTTTTAATTTTTTATCTTGGATGCCAAAAAGATCCCAATCTGATTAACACAGCACGACCCTGCACCTCCTAGAATCCGCTCCACCCCCTTCCTTCAGTTCCACCTCATACACTGGACAGGGGGTGTATGCCTGGTACAATCTGCAATGCTGTTTGACATTTTTAAACCAGGGGTCTTCAACGTTTTCAGGCCAAGGACCCCTTAGCTGAGAGACAGATGAAGCAGGGACCCCCTCGACATGCTGTGTTGCAGATTTTCATCGATTTCATAAGTAGATTCATAGACTTGCTCATCAGTCAATGTTGGGTTTGTGTTAATGAGTTTTTTCAGACATTTAATCACTTAAATTGACGATACTTTGTAAACTTGACCTATCACTCTGTACTTGGTCTGCTCTTTTTCTTACCTCCACCCCCAACCTATTTGCCGAAAATAGATGATCTACAAGCTCTCAACGCCTCGCGGCGCGAGGCGTTGTAGATCTGCTATTTTAGGACAAGGTTCTCCTCAGAATAGGGATGCGAGGGTTCAAGTTGTTAATCTAAAAGAATTATCCTATCCCACAAAGATTCCCCTGTAGTAACTCTGAGAACCCCCTTGGGGGTCCCGGACCCCCTGTTGAAGACCCCTGTTTTAAACCCAGATTCCGGCACTGGTTGCATGAGTCACACCTTAAAGGTAACATCCAGGCATTCTGTTTTCTGGTACAAAATAGTGAAGGTTACGTTTTCTTTCTTTTTTTTTTTTTTTTTTAAACCAAATGTCCTGCCAAAGGCAAAATAGGACATTTGTGCCTCATGCCCTCTAATTCTCATACAGCCATAAGGCAATTCAAGTGCAAATGGAACTAATATATCTCCGTTGTCGGGTGGAAACCTCGTATCTCCCAAGTTTCAAATGTGCACGTTCTTTCGCGAAGTAAAGCCCTGCTTCATCGTACAAGGCCCTCGCACAAAAGTAGCGAAAACAGCCGATCTACAAGCACACAACGCCTCGCACCGCGAGGCGTTGTGTGCTTGCAGATCGGCTGTTTTCACTAGTTTAAATCATTTTTAAAATGACAAACGCAAAACGAACGGTTTTGGACATACAAGGTTTCCACCCGACAGCGACGATATATATTATTCGGCATGGAGATGAATTGAGTTCCTATTCTATTACTCATCAGTTCGGGTCCGCTGAAGCAGTGTAGGGAGAGAGCAGCTCAAAGTGCCCTCATGGAGGGTCAACCTGAAAGGACAGTGACCACTGACCAGGCCTTTGCTCATCGCACTTTTGATGACTCAGCTTTGAGCTGACATTTCTCACACTGGCCTTAATGGTGTGGAAAAGACCACTTTGACTGGATAGTGCTTTTAAGGAGGAGCAGTGGACCTTTGTAATCAAAGGGATTGATAAAAAAAACTAACCCTATTCATTTTATCTTTGCTTTTTTTCTCCTGCTAATGCCCCTTTACGCAACATCTTAAAGGGATATTTCACTTTCAAAAGAACTTTTGGTCATTTTATCCTCTAATCAGGCTTTTATGAACACCCTGAACAGTTTTTAATTTGCTTGATTCAATATTTAGATATTTGATGTAAATGTTATCAGGCCCTTCAGGCCCCGGGCCTCTCCCCATACACACTCATTGTAACTTCAAACTCAATTTTAACCATGATAGATTTATTAAAAACACCCATTACTTTTTCTCTTGACACCATACTACCCTCCTAATATGTGAGCAGGCCGTGTTTTTTCATTTATTTTTAATAATTCTTTGGGGAAAAAAACACGGCCTGCTCACGTATTAGGAGGGTAATATGAGTCACCAGAAAAGATAATGGGTGTTTTTAATGAATCTATCATGGTTAAAATGGAGTTTGAAGTTAGAATGGGTGTGTATGGGGAGAAGCCCTGGAGGAGGAGGGCCTAGTAACATTTACATCAAATATCTAAATATTGAATCAAGCTAATTAAAAACTGTTCAGGGTGTTCATAAAAGCCTGATTAGACAATAAAATGACCAAAAGTTTTTTTGAAAGTGAAATATCCCTTTAAGACTTATTTGTTTTGTTATGTTGAATGCTTCTCTCTTAGCTACATAGCTGTTTGATGTTATTTATTTTAGTTTGAGTTTTATTTTTAATCGCATGGTGCATAGAGACTTGCAAATGTAGTTTTGGTCTGTTTTCTTTTTTGTCACTCACTGTGTTTCTGATTGTATTCAGAGTATAGTCGCCGCATGAAGGACAGTCAAAGAGACCGAGAGGGGAGAGACAGGGGGGAGAGAGACAGGGAGAGAGACAGGAGCCACCACAACACCCCTCACCGCTTCACTGTGGGACTCAACATGAGAGCTGCCAAGTGCACCGTCTGTCTGGACACCGTGCACTTTGGCCGTCAGGCGGCCACATGTCTTGGTAAGTTCATATACTGTCCTCCCATTTAGAACGGGTACACATTATAGTGTATTATTATTTTATGCTTTAACTATTGAAAAATAGCAGATATACAAGCTCGCAGCGTGGCACCGAGTGCCGCGCTGTGAGCTTGTAGATCATGCCATGCCAGAACCCATGGAGTGGTGTTAACTCATTAACAGGTGCCTTCTCTCCGTCAGAATGTCACGCTTTGTGCCATCCGAAATGCTCGTCCTGCCTTCCAGCCACCTGTGGCTTCTCCAGCGACTGTGCTCTGCACGTGATTGAGGGTCCGTGTCGGGACAAAGGCAGCTCCCCTAGCCAGCAACTCAAGGAGGCCAGCGGACACATGCGTCTGGAGGGGTGGATGAAACAGCCCAGGTTAGTTGAACGTACAGTAGCTACTCTCCTTTTGCTCAAAGTAGTAAAATGCAAGATAGAGGGCGCCAGATCCCTTTGAGTCACACCCTACCACTACTTCCTGTTCATCCACAGAGCATTGATTCTAGTTGTTTTCTCCATTAGATTAAAGTGCTTTCTTTTCACTTTTTTCAACTTGTATTACTTGTCAAAATACATTTTATTTGTCTGCCTCATCCTTTTACCATCCCAAGTAATAAAAGTTGAAAAAAGTGAAAAGAAATCTAATGGAGAAAACGACTAGAATCAATGCTCTGTGGATGAACAGGGAGTAGTGGTAGGGTGTGACTCAAAGGGATCTGGCGCCCTCTATCTTGCATTGCACTACTTTGTGCAAAAGGAATGCAATTGGATTTTCATAAGCTTTCACATTGTTGCTGTCGGGCAGAAACACGATCTCCATATTTCAACTTCTTGTGTTTTCTTAGATTAACTGCACACTTTACCATACGTAGAGTGTTGCGCACAAGTAGCAAAAATATTAGATCTACAAGCTACGAGCTTGTAGATCTATTTATTTTTTAAGTGAAAGTGGTTAAATAGTTATTCAACTTTAAAACACAAATAGAATGTACTTCGTAAAATAAATGTATCATGCCTGCTAAGCTATGGCAACATGACTGGTGTCTTGCACGCGCGCGAAGCAAGACACCAGTCATGTTGCCATACCTTAGCTTTTTCTGAACTGACACCACTGACATGCCTTGACAATTTACACCGTATGCTACTTGGAAAATACAGTGAACTGTTTCTTCTGCTCCTGTAATATAGTTGTGTGATTGCAGGAACGGGAAGCGAGGCCAGGGCTGGGAGAGGAAATACGTGGTCCTGGATGGGACTAAAGTGTCCGTCTTCGAGATAGAGCCCAGAGAAGGTTGCTCACTCCTGCATTTTCACACATGTGCAACACAGTGGAAGTGCAAACAGTGACATTGTACTGTACAGGCAAACAACTCCAATATTTCAGCCAAGCCCCTTTATTAGGGCAGCTCAAGTGCGAGTGCAACCCTCAGGGTTCTCTTGTCTAAGGCAGGGGGGGGGGGGGGGGGTCCCAAATAATTGTGGGGGTCCCCAGATGATGAACTTAATGTACAACATTGTCTTCTCACTCAACAGTAAACAAACCAACATAACGTTTAAGCCTATAGAGCATACATGGGCAACTGGCGGCCCGGGGGCCACATGCGGCCCCCACCTTCACTTAATGCGGCCCGCAGGTTAATACCGGAATACCGAATATATTATTGATTTCAGCTGTTACAATTCCAAACATGACCTGCTTTAATTCCGTCAGTCTATATTAGTAGCTTAATGACTAGTATTGTAGTATTAAAATGTATTTGTATTTAAGTTCATAAAGTTAACATGAATATATCATTAAATGTGTTTGAAATTAAATTAAAATGTTACATTTCAGAATTCCAGTTCAAAATAACAAAAGATTATTCAGGATTCCAATTCAAAAGAAACATAAAATAGCTGATCTACAAGCTCAAAACGCATCGCAGAGTGAGCTTGTAGATCTGCTATTCTTTTGCTTAGTAGGACGTTGCAATATGCAATGTGGCCCTCTGGAGTGAAGGTGGAAATATAGTGGCCCTCTCCATCATAAAAGTTGCCCACCCCTGCTATAGAGCATTGTACATTTCTAAAGTGACAATTTAAGTGACTTTTTAATACCTCTAAAATGACAAATTAAACATTGTGCAATATTGTCAAATATTAGAGGCAGAAATTGTGAAAATAGCAGATCTCCATGCTCCATGTAAATCTGCTATCTTCACAATGGAAACATGTTATACAAAAAGTAATGCCTAATGTATGTAATCCCCAGTTAAAATATGATTATTTTGAGGGTCGCGGCCTGAAAAGGTTGAGAACCACTGGTCTAAGTTTGGCTTTAATACCACAACCTAAATTGCCTCCATCTGCATGGCGACATTAATTACATTGTACACTTTGCACTTACACTGTGCTGTTACTCCCCTCTAAGTACTATTAGGGAGACATGAAGTACTTGCATGATATTTGTATTTACAGTACTTGTGTAGGCTAAAACAAAGTGTTTTTCTTTCAGACTCAGTGAAGCCACTGGAAGAGTTTGACCTGTGTCCGTCAGATGGAGAGGTGATGGTGCATGGCGCAGTGGGAGCGACTGAGCTGCCCAACATCGCCAAGTCAGGTACACAAAAAGTGTCCTTTCTTAAAGGAATATTCCACTTAAAAAAAAAACTTTTGGTCATTTTATCGTCTAATCAGGCTTTTATGAACACCCTGAAGTTTTTAATTTGCTTCATTCAATATTTTGATATTTGATGGCCCTCCAAGGCACAGTTCCTCTCCACATACACACCCATTGTAACTTCAAACTCCATTTTAACCATGATAGATTCATTAAAAACACCCATTATTTTTTTCTGGTGATTCATACTACCCTCCTAATACGTGAGCAGGCCATGTTTTTTCGATGGAAAAAATGCAATACAAAAATGTTTTATTAAAAATAAATGAAAAAAGTTATCAAAAAAAACACGGCCTGCTCACGTATTAGGAGGGTATTATTAGTCACCAGAAAAATAATGGGTGTTTTTGATGAATCGAATGGAGTTTGAAGTTACAATGGGTGTGTATGTGGAGAGGCCATGGGCCTGGAGGGCCTGATAACATTTACATCAAATACCAAAATATTGAATGAAGCAAATTAAAATCTCTTCAGGGTGTTCATAAAAGCATGATTAGACAATAAAATGACCAAAAGTTTTTTTGAAAGTGGAATATCCCTTTTTACCTCTAATTTATCTTCTTTTCATGACCAGTAATCAATCTCACAATTAAAGTCAATATAAGGGATCATAACCTTCATGTTTCATGTTCTTAGAAGTCGCCCCTGCAGTGCACCAATACCCATTTAGGCCATTATAATCCGATTTTGAAAAAGGTTTTAAAAACATAATGGTCGATTTGAAAATTAACCCGTTTTACTGGAAAACGTATTACAGCCTCTGTAGCAGCTAGAAACAAAAATTCCCAATCTACATTGGCTTTCTTAGACAATTTTCAGAAAAACTTCAAATATTGTTTTCAAAGATTTACTGTAATACACACAAATATGTTCCCGGCCTGAGGGGTAAAAGCACAACAATGTATTCCTGTCCATAATGGGGACAAAGAATCATTAATGCTGATGAATGAAACTATTCTGACAACGATAGCAGCAATCATAAGACACCATCATAGTGAACTTCACATTGCTCCCTTCTTTCCTTGCCCAGACGTCCCGTACGTGCTGAAGCTGGAGTCGTTCTCTCACGCACCCTGCTGGCCCAGTCAGGCCCTCTACTTCATGGCCCCCAGCTTCCCCGACAAACAGCGCTGGGTGGCCGTCATGGAGTCTGTGGTGGCGGGGGGGCGCACCGCGCGGGAGAAGGCCGAGGCAGACGCAGTGAGTACCTCTGGACAGGGGCGTCACAATGGGGGGGGGGGAGTGGGACTGAGTTACTAGGGCCCAAGGAGGTGGAGGGGCCTTGATTATGTTAAACTTTAGCTATTGAAGAATAGCAGATCTACAAGCTCACAGCGCGGCACCGAGTGCCGCGCTGCGAGCTTGTAGATCTGCTATATTCACGTGCAGCACCGAGTGCCGCACATGAAAACGTGTGCAAATCTTTGAATAATGTATTTTTTAAGCGAACATTTGTAACTCAAATTTTGCTTCTGGGGAGTCCCTTGAACTAAATATTTAGGTACTAGGGCCCAAGGTGGAGGGGCCTTAATTATTTTATACTTTAGCTATTGAAGAATAGCAGATCTACAAGCTCACAGCGCGGCACCGAGTGCCGTGCTGCTATTTTTGAAAAGTCGTGAAAACGTGTGCAAATCTTTGAATAATGTATTTTTTAAGCGAACATTTGTAACTCAAATTTTGCTTCTGGGGGGGGGTCCCTGGAACTAAATATTTAGAGACGGGGGGTCCGTTTTACTTAGAAGGATTTGAAATATTCAAAACTTGCACAAACTTTCACGATTTTTCAAAAATAGAAGAGTGCCGTGCTGCGAGCTTGTATATCTGCTATTTTTCAATAGTTAGTCTAACCTGACTGCGCCAGATGGTGGCAGCAGTGCGTATGCCTGGCTGCCTCGCACTACTGCCACCATCTGGCGCAGTCAGGTTATAGTTAGTCAATAGTAGCACAAAATAATGCGTAATATTGCGTTCCCAGTCTAAACGTGCTAAACCCCCTCCCCCTATGAAGAACATTCATGGGGGGCCCCCACAGTGAATCCTTGTACCCAGGGCCCAGAATTTGGTGTGACACCCCTGCCTCTGGGGAACTATTAGCTCTCTCCCCCTTCGTCCTGGAAGGTCTGACTGCCGACACAAATCCTTATGGATTTATGACCACAGTCATGCGTTACTGTCTTCTCGGCTGTATGGCTCTGGCTGTAACACTTTTACTGTGTGGGGCAGGGGTGGGCAACTTTGATGATGGTGAGGGCCACTATATTTCCACCTCCATATTGCTACGTCCTACTTTGTCATTCTATTATCTTATACAAAAGAAGCAAAACATAGCAGATTTACAAGCTCAAAACGCATCGCGCGAGCTTGTAGATCGGCTATTTTTTGCTTCTTTTGAATTGGAATCCTGAATTATTTTTTTGTTATTCTTTAATTGGAATCCTGAAATGTAACATTTTGATTTAATTTCAAACGCATTTAGTTATATACTCATGTTAACTTTATGAACCTGAATACAAATACATTGGACATAAAATAAAAATCATTTTAATACTACTATACTAGTCATATACTAATAGACTAACGTAATTAAAGCAGGTCATGTTTGGAATTGTAACAGCTGAAATCAATAATATTTTAGTATTCCGGTATTAAGTGAAGGTGGGGGCCGCCAGTTGCCCATGTATGGTGTGGGGGTTATTCTTCACGAGCCATTCTGTAGAGCAGGGGTGGGCAACCTTGTTGTTACTGTCGAGCAAAAACTTCTAGTCGCCAGTAAAGGTGCGTCCAAACCTGAAGCTATTTAGTCGCGTCTAGTCGCGTCTTTCACTTCACTTTGGTCGCGCAGGTCCACGACTTTGTATGTAATCGCGCCGCTCGAACCATCCAGGTTTGAACCCAGCTTCCGAGTAGCAAAAATAGCCGATCTGCAAGCTCAAAACGCGTCGCGCTGCGACACGTTTTGAGCTTGTAGATCTGCTATTTTTCCTACTTTTGAATTGGATTCCTGAATTATCTTTTTGTTATGTTTTAATTGGAATCCTGAAATGTAACATTTTGATTTAATTTCCAATGCATTTAGTTATACTTAAAGGGGAAGACCACCCATTTTCAATATTGAACTGTGTTATTAATATACCTTAGAGGAGTTGTGTGGAAATAGAAAAAAAGTTCCCCCTCTTCTGTGTTGCCTAGAACTGGAGGATTGATTTGGGGGTTTGTATTGTAAAGTACAACTTGATCTTGCCCTCTCTGTGTAGAAATCCATGCCGTTAAGCCACATCTCCAGTATTGACTTGATTATGCTTAGTTCAGTGTGGTATCAAACACTGAAAATAACCTCCAAGCTAACAACGCGTCGTGCTGCGACGCGTTGTTAGCTTGGAGGTCAGCTATTTTCAATACTTTCACCAAAAGGCCCTTTTAGAAATGTCAGCCCCTGCCTCTCTAACATTCTCTGCACGCCCCTGCTCTGATTTCACTTGTGTCGTTAATTGTTCCCTTCTCTCTCTCTCTCTCTCTCTCTCTCTCTCTCTTTCCCTCTTTCTCTCTCTCTCTCTCTCTCTCTCTCTCTCTCTCTCTCTTTCCATCTTTCTCTCTCTCTCTCTCTCTCTCTCTCTCTCTCTCTCTCTCTCTCCCTGTCCCGTCTCTCTCTCTCTTTCTGACTCTCTTTCTCACAACTGTTTGTTGCTTTTCCCATCATGCCACTATGTATGTCCGGTATATGGGTATGTTGTGTTGATTTACCCATTCCATTGGGTTTCATTGTGCACATAGGCTGCTGTGTCCAAAAGACAAATGCTTCTGTCTCCCCTGGTCCAGGTAAAGAGTTACAACGATGCAGAGATGCAAGACTCACTGACACACACACATACTGTAGACATGCACAGACACACGCACGTCCGGACACAGACATGCAGACAGTCGTCATCCTGCGCATAGACCCACACAGAGTCACAGAGTCACAGACACACACACAGACAGCAGTGTTAGGAAGATTACGTTCAAAATGTTGTCAGTCAACCGTTTACTAATTACCGTCTTGTAATTGTAATCAGCGATGTAATCTGCTTACTTTCAGGAACCTTTGGATTACTTCATTTAACAGTGTATTTTACTTCTTTTCGTAGAAACCGAAATTAATCTAACTACAGCATTATTAATAGGTTACTGATTACAATTATAATCCGTTACCAATACATTTTGAATGTCATTTTCACTACAGTGGATATGCACACATGTAGTGTATACAGACACACTTTATTCACTCACTTGTTTGCAGACTGAAACTTTGTGCACAGACTGCACACAGATTTACCTTATCTCTCACACACACACGCACGCACGCACACGCACGCACGCACACGCACACACACACACACACACACACACACACACACACACACACACACACACACACACACGTGCACATTTCTCACAAGGAACACAGTGGTGCATGTGTCTGACATTGTGCTTGTATGTCCACCTTCCCTGCTGTGGTCACCTCACCCACCGCTCCACACTTCTGTCACCGTTCTCTCCTAACCTGTCATGTTCTGTATTAACACTGTGTTGATGTGACATGTTGGCATAATTGAATGTTGCCGAAATAACACATATTGTATAGTCCTCTTTGTATTCCTCACCCATCTACTATACGACCACTGTTGCCCCAAATTCTCACACACAAACAAGACGTTTTGGCCATCTTTTGGGGGCGGATCCTTTGGGGCGGATTCTGCCTCCTCACAACACTGTGTAGAGATGGGGGGCACAAGTCAAATCAAATCTGGACCCCGACTTCACAAAGAGAAATTACTTGGACTTGAGACCTCTCAAGGAAAACTCCAAAGTTTGATTCGGACTTTGATTCCAATTCCGTGGCTGTTTTTTGCATGAACATAGTATTTGATTGCTTTCAAAGTTTCTTTGATGCATTCTAATAATTAATTCTATTAGAATATAGTTATTTTGTTGATATATGTATTTTTTAATGCACCAAATCTAACCGATTTTAACCAGCATGACCGTATACAGTATTATCTTGTGTTTCGACTGTAATTTATTGGCCACGCTTGGTAGAAGATTTGTGGACTCCGCCATAATAGGAAACTTGACTTGGGACCTGGACATCATGACTCAATATCTATGTGACTCAAGCAAACATGACTTGGTCCCCACCTCTTGCACTATTTCTGTTCCTGCATATTCCTTTCTACCTTCCTACCCTCTCTCTCTCTTTGTTCTGTTCCTTTTGCTCAAGACTGCCAGCCTTCTAGTGGGTTGGCTTAACAAAATTATCGAAACGAAGCGGATAAAAGCGCCAAACTCTTTTTGAGGCTTCCTTAGGACCTAACGATGGATTTTAGCCTTGGGTACCAAACTTTATTTTTAAAATTACCCATAGAATTATCCATATCAAAGTTGGGCTCCCATCGACTTTCTATACAGGAGGAGGGAAATACCCAGAAAAATAAATCTGCTTTAAGTAGGATGTGAGGGGTCTAACTAGGGGTTTGTCATGATGCTGAATCCATTGCAAGCATTTGTTTTGCACAAAAAACTTTCCTTGGGCTAGGAATGGCCCCACAAAACGATGGTTTAGTGATGACTTTTCACAGTTTTTTGGGTGTTTTTGGGGGCCATTTCTAGCCCAAGGAAAGTTTTTTGTGCAAAACAAATGCTATGCAATGGATTCAGAATCATGACAAACCCCTAGTTAGACACCTCACATCCTACTTAAAGCAGATTTCTTTTCTGGGTATTTTCCTCCTGTATAGAAAGTCGATGGGGAGCCCAACTTGATATGGATAATTCTATGGGTAATTTTGAAAATAAAGTTTGGTACCCAAGGCTAAAATCCATCGTTAGGTCCTAAAGAAACCTCAAAAAAAGTTTGCCGCTTTTAGCTGCTTCGTTTCGCTAATGTCAAAAACCAGGGTTAGGCTACCACACTATTCCTGACTGTGTCATCTTGTTGATGTATCCCCTCTTAACTTGTTTCCTTCTCTCTCACCTCTGTAGAAGCTGCTGGGGAACTCTCTGCTAAAACTGGAGGGGGATGACAGGCTGGATATCAACTGCACCCTCCCACTCACAGATCAGGTGCTGGCACTGTGTGGAAACATTGGTCGAAAAGAATACATCTTTGACTTTTATACAGTTCATAAAGACGAGTCGAAGAATATAAAAGCGGTCATCACAATACAGTATATCATCACATGTCGGGCAGAAACCTTGTATCTCCAGGTTTCAAAATAGAATGTTTTTTCGTGAATTAAAGCCCTACTTCATCATACAAGAGTGCTGCACAAAAGTAGTGAAAAACAGTGATCTACAAGCGCTACAACGCCTCGTCTGTTTTCACTACTTTAACTCTACTTTAAAAAAGGGAACGGTTTTGGACATACAAGGTTTCCACCCGTCAACGGCGATATACAAGATACGGCAGGCGGGGAGGGTGATATTTGTTGCTGCAGATTCCTTGTTGCCTGTCAGTGGGGGGTGTTGAACGGAGGAGTAGGACAGAGGTCGCTATCGCTACGTCCTCCCGGTGGGGACTCCTCGCTGGCAGGTGAGCCAGTAGGGTGCAACACAGAAATGTTTGCACCAGCGTGTCATAAGGAAGGGATTTGGATCATAACTCTTATCACAAGTGCTTTTAATGTGAGCAGCAACTGGGTGCCATGGTGGACTAAGCTCAAAAGTGGGTGAACTTGAACATTAGACCAGGTGTGCTGTGTATCAGAATCATCTTTATATTATTGTCACATCACAGGTTTACAGGTGCAAAGAAGTGGGTGAGATTATTTATTTGTATACATAACATGCCACCCTGAGGCTAGATTAAAGGGGCCACACCATGCTTTTCAAAATATATATTTAATATAAATATTGGTTCATGATACGGTTTTATACAGGTTTTAGCCTAAACAACCACTCGGATATTGAAATTTCATGTTCTGTCTGTCTCTGATTCCAAGCCGTTTCAGATGCAATACCAAAATGCCCTTTGTTGGCGACGGGGCGCTGTCTTTGGGCTAAAATTGGAACGATACAGAGAATATTAGAGAACCACGGTCGATGAGAACCATGTAGAGTCAATCATAATCTGCTCTGTGTCGTTCCAATTTTAGCACCACTTTGAAATGAAAGGCAAGGCTTATTGCCTCATTCACACTACAGATATATAGTTGAACGTTTTGCTTGGTAATTCAATGTAATCTCAATGGAAACCAGCTTTAAAGGCTGGGCGTGTCGGCTGTCCTTGGAATCCAGCCTTTAAAGCTGGGTTCCATTGAGATTACATTGAATTACCAAGCAAAACGTTCAACTATATATCTGTAGGGTGAATGAGGCATTAGAGTTAAAAGGATCCCTGGCTAATACGACAAATCTGCCTTAATACATTATAATTGTCCTCTATAACTACAATGTAAAATTAAAAACACCTCAATTATTTTATTTCTTCTAGAAATAGCTACTCTTTCACTCAATAGGGGATGTTTTGACATGCATGTGCAAAACTTTTTTTTTAAATATTGATTTGATGGTCATATTAACCATAGGAAGTATTACATTTGTTTTTATTTTCACATGCATGCCATGAATTCCATAGGGACAGATCACACATGACATTTATGACATCATCAACTTGCGACAGGCATTTCCCCTATTGAGTGAAAGATTAGCTATTTCTAGAAGAAATTAAATAATTGAGGTGTTTTTAATTTTACATTGTAGTTTAGATAGAGGACAATTATAATGTATTAAGGCATATTTGTCGTATTAGCCAGGGATCCCTTTAATTAATTCATTGAATTGGGTTTTTTGGGGGCTGGAAGAGACACTGGGAAGACCAAAAAAGAAGAAAAAATTAAATAAAAATGTATTTATTTTTTAAGTGTTTTTAAGTTTCAGCTCAATAGGCCAGAATATGCAACAAGGTGCTAACCACTACTCAAGGTCAATTTGCATGAGTAAGAATGATTGTACTCCAGCTCCAGCATAGGAAGACTAGACCGACAAAGTGAAATTATTCCAGCGTGACAGGCCGGCCAGGCGGGAGGCGCATGGGTATTCAGGCCCTGTTCGACAGTCTGATTGATGATAGCTGGGTAGAAACTGTTCTTAAGTTGTGTGTTCAGGCACTTCATACTGCGGTAGAGTTTGTCCGGCCTTTGTCGCAGTAGTACTAGTGGCGTGAACAATTTGTGGATGAGGTTATAATTGTCCTTGATGATACGTAGGGTTTGACCGCGCATTCTTGTTCAGTAGTAGAGGTCTGAGAGAGCATGCAGGCAGACCAGAATGGAGGGAGTAGAAGGTAGTAGTTAAACCCGGAGAAGACAGGCAGACTTGGTCATTCAAAAGGTGAGAAAGAGAGCTGTTTAGAACAAGGGTCTTTCAGAGTTACCACAGGGGGTCCTCCAAATCTTTGTGTGATTGAAACACAAAGGAAGGGGAAAAAGAGCAGAATGAAAGCACTGAAAGGTCACGTTTATTAAATTAAGGTTCAAGTGGTTAAATATCTGAAAACACAAATTGACATGAATCCAAAATACGCCAGTAGCTATGCCCCTCCCAAAAAGCTTTTGTCCAATGCTAGCTTAGAATAACTTCCTGCTTGCCAAGGTTTGCCTTGGTAACAGCCTTGTAGTCCAGTAGCCAGCCCATAGAGCCCCATTGTGAACCCGGACATTTTGAGTACCCTAAAGTTTTATGTTATAAATGTTGAGTATGGGTCCCCAGCAGTTAGAAACTGCCGGATGCTAACTTGCATATGTTGGGCAATTTTCATAATTAGCATAATTAGATTAAATTAGCATAATCACCTATAATAATGGAAAATATGTCAAAAACTGATTGGACGATTTGAACAATATTGGAGTGGTTTTGGGGGTTATTGAGGATGCTGAATCCATTTCTGACATTTTCTAAATTCAAAACGGCCGTTTTAAACCGGAAATGGCCATATACCAACTTAAATTGGGATGATTTTGATACTTTTTTGTTGATTTTGATTATGAATTAAATTATAAATGTGGTTATTTATATGCTTATAGATTATCTGCATTTCAAAAGCAAAATATAGACAATCCACACAAATTATTAGAACAATGACTGCCACAATAGCCAATCAAAAATAGTCACTTCATCATTTGGAAAATCAACAAAAAAGTATCAAAATCATCCCAATTTAAGTTGGTATATGGCCATTTCCGGTTTAAAACGGCCATTTTGAATTTAGAAAATGTCAGAAATGGATTCAGCATCCTCAATAACCCCCAAAACCACTCCAATATTGTTCAAATAGGCCAATCAGTTTTTGACATATTTTTCATTATTATAGGTGATTATGCTAATTAAAGCTAATTATGCTAATTATGAAAATTGCCCAACATATGCAAGTTAGCATCCGGCAGTTTTTAACTGCTGGGGACCCATACTCAACATTTCTAACATAAAACTTTAGGGTACTCAAAATGTCCGGGTTCACTTTCTGGCTACTAGACTTGGCAAGCTGCCGGTTGCTAAGCTAGTATTGGACAAAAGCTTTTAGGGGAGGGGCATAGCTACTGGCTAATTGTGGCGTCAAACGATGAAACTATATGGAATCTACAAAAAAGGTTGTGGGGGTCCCTGCTACATCTCTCTTTCAGCTAAGGGGTCCTTGGCCTGAAAACGTTGAAGACCCCTGGTTTAGAAACAACTCATCTACTCACTGTGGATTTGAATGTGTACTCTTTTCTGGTTTGCAGATAGTGCTGGTGGGCTCTGAGGAGGGTCTGTATGCCTTGAACGTTATCAAGAACTCGCTGACCCACATCCCTGGCCTGGGATCAGTCTTTCAGATCCACATCATCAAAGAGCAAGAGAAGCTGCTGATGATCGTTGGTGAGCACTCTGATTTTGTTGTCAAAGAGACAGACTGTATTCATTGTTTTATAGTTTTGAAAAAAAAAAACAGGTCTATCAGTTTGTCATAATTCATCTTAGCACTAACTAGTTCAACAGTGTGTTAACTGTTGACAATACTTTTATGTATTATTCTTTTCATTCGGTTTTAAATGCACTTTAAGTGACATGGATTGGATTGACACAACAGCTTATTTAAGGTTTGACTGAGACCTTCAAATGATGGATAGTCGTCTCTGTGGATATGATCTGAAATGTTATTCCTTTGTCTGTGCTCAAGTGTAATATTTCTTATCTTCATTTTCTTATCTGTAATTTATAGTGGTTTTCAATTTTTAATTTTCAACTTTTAATTTGAACATTTTAGCACTTTGCCTTGTTTTTCATCAGATAAACTAAAACCATGTCTGTCTGTGACCTGTAGGGGATGAGAGGGCGCTGTGTCTGGTGGAAATAAAGAAAGTGAAGCAGTCTTTGGCCCAGTCCCACCTGCCCAGCCAGTCTGATTTGGGCCCTTATATATTTGAGACTGTCAAGGGCTGCCACCTGTTTTCAGCTGGAAGAGTAAGCATCTTTAGGGGTGTTCTCCAAAATTGCTATCTACAGTATATATCGTCGTTGTCGGGTGGAAACCTTGTATGTCCAAAACCGCGAGGCGTTGTGTGCTTGTAGATCAGCTATTTTCACTACTTCTGTGCTATAGTCTTGTGTGATGAACCAGGGCTTTACTTTACGAAAAGACAAATTTGAAACTTACAAGGTTTCTGCCCGACAGTGACGATATACATATGTTTTGGACACCTGTGTGTGTTCATGGTATGATGGTCTCATGTACCTACTATCAAACAGTTCTTCCAAGTCTGTTTTTATGTTTTATTAGACCTGATCAAATCATTGTTCTTTTATTCGTGCAACATGTTTAAGGCAGTGTTGTTTTTGACAGCAAATTTTGATTTAGTTTTAGTCATAGTCTTTTGAATAAAATTTCATTTAGTTGTAGTCATATTTTAGGCACCTGAAACATTTTAGTTTTAGTCTAGTTTTAGTTGACTGAATATCATAAGATTTTAGGCGGCTAAATCTACAGTTGATTTAGTCAACTGAAATGTATTTTGGCAGGCCTTGATGGCATCGTAATGACTGATTTTACATTTGGTTGTGTGCTGAACATAGCAGATCTACAAGCTCACAACGCGTCGCAACACTGGAGAGCAACCAAACATAAAATGACTCTCTTCTCTACTAGTCCCTCCCTAACGTTTTAGTCTAGTTTTTATTTTGTTGACGAAATTGTCAATATATTTAGTCTTAGTTTTAGTCATCACAGCTTAGTTTTTATTTAGTTTTCGTCAGTGAAAGAAACGCAGTCGACAAACATTTATCGTCATAGTTTTAGTCGACGAAATCAACACTGGTTTAAGGCAACTAATACAAATCACCCTAGATTTACATAGGCCTACTGTAGATGAGCCATTCAATGCAAAACGTCATTCAATTTACATCGTTATCTTACACAAACTAGGAAATCGTCACCTTCCTAAAATAATGGTAAATATCTTTGCCTAAATCGTCTCTCCTTGACATTGGCCACCTCTGGTGAAATCCTAGCCTATATCCTTGAAAAGATCATGCTGTTTTGGAGTCACTTAATCCAGAAGTGATTTGGCCTAATTCAGGTTTACAATTGCCTAAAATATATAAATAAATGTAATCCTCTTATGGCACATAACTGACAGAAAGTGTTAATTGTATGTCAATAGAGTCATATGTTGATATAAAAATGTGGATGAAATCATTAAGAAATATCATATACTTTATACTATATACTTTTTTTTAAATGACATAGGCCATTATTTTAGCAAGGTGACAAATGCAGTACAATTGAAATGCTTGATACAAGAAATGTATGAAAGTAAATGAATCAGTTCTAGATGTGTAACGATACATTTTAATAGCGATTCGGTACATATCACGATACATGGTTGACGATACGATACATGGACGATATTGGTTCATTCATGGTGATACGATACGATTCGATTTAATTATTTAAAATCGATATAGTAACTATTTAGCAAAGAAAATAAATCTGTGTGAAAGGTGTGGATAGTGCAGGTTTTTAAGGGAAACATGTATTATTATGGATATAAATAAGTAAACACAGTGATTATCTGCCAAATACATGGAGACATTGTATATTGTCAAACCTGCACCTTGACAAAAGACGTGAACCCAGTGATTACACACATTTATCGATAGACCAGTGTAGCTATATAGAAAGGAAAAGTAATTAAACCCCTCCTTTTCATTTTTTCTTCTTAAAAATGCTAAATACAATGCCCAAGTAGGTAATATCGATACAATCGAATCTTTGCACTGCCGATGCGATACGATACAAAATAAAACAATATGATTCAATTTTAGCTGTTTTCATTTTGATAGTCTTCGATTTTAGAAGTTAAAAAACAATATTTCGATACAGTTTCTATATCGTTACACCCCTAGTTCTGTACAATAGAATGATCTCTCATGTTCAATGTTTGTTTTGCTTACAGATTGACAGTATGCCGTGTATATGTGCTGCTATGCCTAACAAAATAACCATTCTGCGCTACAATGACAATCTCAACAAGTTTTGCATTCGTAAAGTGAGTATATGAACACTTATGATGTCACATTATTTCAGGAATATTGATTGATTGAAGGCTTTATTAGAAGTTTGCATAGGAAAATGTACAGATTCATGACGGTACAGTTCACTGGTACAAGGTCTACTAAAAGGAGATCCATGAAAAGACTAAGCTTATTTCAACAGGAAACCATTTAAGTATCTCATATAACATTGAATGACAGACAAATAGAACACAGTACTATGCAGTAGACATGTAAAGAAAAAAAGAAAGAAAAAGAAAAAAAAAATATGCATACTGTACTTTGAAATACAGCATAATGACGTCAGATCAGACACCAATTACCCATTTAGAACGGGTACACAGTATAGTGTATCATTATTTTATGCTTTAACTATTGAAAAATAGCAGATATACAAGCTGCGAGCTTGTAGATCTGCTATTTTTGAAAAATCATGAAAATTTGAATTTTGACCTGATTCTATAAGTGTCTTTTGAATCCTTCTTAAGTTCTTATGTTTCTATGTCAGCAATCTGGCCAGGCATCGTCAAAGAAAAGGTCCTTTTCACTTAACTGGAGCTCAGTTAGTCTGTTCTTGAGAGACTACTATGTCAGTGGTTCTCAAACCTTTTCATGTGAAGGACGGACCCCCATCTCAAAATATGTAGTTCCAGGGACCACCCAGAAGCAAAATTTGAGTTACAGACGTTCGCTTTGAAAATACATATATTCAAAGATTTGCACACATTTTCATGACTTTTTCAAAAATAGCAGATCTACAAGCTCGCAGTGCGGCACTCGGTGCCGCGCTGTGAGCTTGTATATCTGCTATTTTTTCACTGGTTAAAGCATTCAGTAATTCTAGGCCTAAATTTAAGATACTCATGCTGACACACACTTTTCTGTAGAAATGCATCTGTGTTGCTATGTGTTATGTACAATATTAATGCAGGTATATTGTAGGTAGCAAATGTAAGCATATAGGATGTTTATGCTTATGACAGGCTCTACATCATTGTTATACTGTAGGACAATGACTTCATATAATAAAGATACTCTTCTAAAAAGGTTAGCGGCGGGGGTGAGAACCACCATGGGAACTATAGAGAAAGAGAGATTTTATGTTTGATAGTATGTTTGACTCAATATACTCTATCACCTCATCTTTTAGCCACACAAATATTCTGTTCTGGTCTCAATGCATCTGTTACAACCACATTACTGTATTGCTAATGACATACATACGTCACCAGGCACGTGCACACATAGACATCAAAGGGGGCTTGAGCCCCTGCCCTTTTATCTGTCTGTAAAAAATGCCCTCTCCAGACCATGAATGCAGTTTTCACTATGGTGAAAGAAATGCAAATGCCCCTCTTTCAATGCCATACCTGAAGGCAGCTTTCAAGAGAATTGCCTTGTCCAAACTCTCCTGAACTTGAATGCAGCATCTTATGTTGAAAGAATTGCCCTCTCTGTGTAGAAATACATGCTGTACGTCACACCTCCAGTATTGACTTGATTATGCTTAGTTCAGTGTGGTATCAGGCACCGAAAATAGCCAAACCTCCAAGCTCACAACGCGTCGCAGCGCGGCACGTTGTGAGCTTGGAGGTCCGCTATTTTCCACCAAAAGGCCCATTTAGAAATTTCAGCCCCTGCCTCTCTAACATTCTCTGCACGTCCCTGTACGTTCACCTTCTTTGGTTCTTTCAGGAGATTGAGACTCTGGAGCCATGCAGCTGCATTCATCTGACCAGCTACAGCATCATTATTGGCACCAACAAGTTCTATGAGATCGAGATGAAGCAGTTTGTACTTGAGGGTGAGGATTGAATTAGAACTGCTGCGAGGAAGCCACTTTACCAGAATTGTTATGTGTATGTTTTTTCATAAATTAAAGCTCTATAGTCCACTTGCCAGAATCAGAACCCTGGCATATTGAGTACACCAAGGTTTTATGTTAGAAATGTTGAGTATGGGTTCCCAGCATTTAGAAACTGCCGGATGCTAACTTGCATATGTTGAGCAATTTTCATAATTTGCATAATTCTATTTATTTAGCATAATCCCCCATAATAATGGATAATGTGTCAAAAACTGATTGGCAGATTTGAACAATATTGGAGTGGTTTTGGGGGTTATTGAGAATGCTGAATCCATTTCTGACATTTTCTAAATTCAAAATGGCCGTTTTAAACCGGAAATGGCCATATACAACATAAAACAGTATCAAAATCACCCCACTTTAAGTTGGTATAAGGCCATTTCAATTTAGAAAATGGATTCAGCATCCTCAATAACCCCCAAAACCACTCCAATATTGTTCAAATCGGCCAATCAGTTTTTGACATATTATCCATTATTATAGGGGATTATGCTAATTAAAGCTAATTATGCTAATTATGCAAATTGCTCAACATATGCAAGTAAGCATCCGGCAGTTTCTACATGCTGGGGACCCTTACTCAACATTTATAACATAAAACCTTATTGTACTCAATATGTCCGGGTTCACAATGGGGCTCTATGGGCTGGCAAGTACGGTAGACTACTTCATCACACAAGAGTGTTGCACAAAAGTAGTGAAAATAGCACATCTACAGTACACGCACACAACGCCTCGGGAAGGAACGGTTTTGCAGTGGTGGAAAAAGTAGCTAACATGTTGTACTTAAGTAAAAGTATTAATACTGCACTGTAGATGTACTCCGTTACAAGTACTGTAAATGTCCAGAATTCAAAATGTACTTGAGTAAAAGTATGAAAGTATTGGCATCAAAATGTACTTAAAGTACCAAAAGTAAAAGTACAAAATGTTTGAAAATCTACAAACTCACAACGCGTCGCGACGCGTTGTGAGCTTGTAGATCGGCTATTTTCAAATAGCCACGGTATAACATAGGGCTAAAGTGGGTTAATGTGTGTTTTATAATTATTATAATTTACACCTGCAAAGTAACTAATTAACTAAATTATAGTCATTCTATAGTCTTGTAGACTTCTTGACTTCGTGTTGACCCGTACGGGTCCATTTGGTTTCATTTTACACTCTCAAGGGTTAAAAGATCTCTAAGGGTCCATTTGGTTACCAACTCTCCATCATTTATCTCAGGACCACCTGGAACCCCCTCAAGGACCAAGGGTGGTCCCCGGAGCACTGGTTGAAAAATCACTGAACTACTGTAGAAATAATTTAGGAAGTCATTCCTAAAACTGATACATTTTGTTTTTCATCGAACCATAAGGCTTTATCAGAGTCCAAGGTGAAGAGCTATCGCCTCAACTTTTAGGTGATAATAAGCTATCACCTAAAAACGAGAAAACAATCATAGTCACGGTGAAAGCCCTATCACCGTGACTCTGAAACCAGGGGGCACACTGATTGGTCTGACTCTAGATCAACCAATCTCTGTCTGAAAGTAAAAACAGAGCTAATGACGTAATGTTGTAGTTTTCGGACTTTAAAAGACTACACCGCGGTAATGGCTTATCACCGCGGTGTGTACTATGATACCCCCATACGGTGTGCCGTACAATACAACCTGACTAAATCATAGTTAACGCGCATGGCACAATCGGCTCATGGCAGTGCATCCATTAATTTTAATTGAAGGTCTTTGTGTGTCTGTGGGGTGTCCTCGGCTCCCTCCAGAGTTCATGGCAGTGCATCCACTAATTGAAGTTCTTGGTGTGTCTGTGGGGTGTCCCCTGCTCTCTCTCTGCAGGGGCGTCAATTGGGTATGGCAGGGGTATGCAGCTGCCATACCCTGGGTCCAGGGGGAAAATAAAAATCCATGAATGTCTCTTTGTCTATCTGCGCTGGTTATTATGTTGTTAAATTACAGTAAAATAACTAAAAATGCAACATTTTACAAAATAGTCACTTTAACAAGGTATTATAAATATATTCTCCACACATTCCCAGGTTCCGCAGGTCAGCTGCACAGGTGCAATGCATTTTTATTGTTAATTGTGGCACGTTTAATAACATTCCAAGTTTAGCTGCACTTGAACAACCATTCCAGGCTGCCATATCCAGCCCAAGAAACCGTAGAAACCTGTGTAAAAAACTGACAAAACTCGTTTTTTTCAGACATTGTGAAAATAGCCGATCTACATGCTCACAACGCCTCGCAGCGCGAGGCGTTGTGAGCATGTAGATCTGCTATTTTCACAATAGAACCGTGTTATACAAAGTGTAATGCCTCTTTTCCATGAGGACTCCCATCTTTGCCATACCCTAGCTTTTGCTGAACTGACGCCGCTGTCTCTCTGCAGAGTTCCTGGATAAGAACGACGTGTCTCTGGCCTCGGCGGTCTTCACGGCCTCTTCCCACAGCTTCCCCATCTCCATCATGCAGGTGGCCTGCAGCAGCATGCAGAAGGAGGAGTACCTGCTCTGCTTCCACGGTGAGGGGAAGGGATGATATTTAATTACTATTAGAACTGGCCCACTTGTCACTGGTATATTGCACATGCAATGCCTGGGATTCAAACCAAGGTCTTCCGCATGAAAGTCCAACATCTTACCCATCAGACCAAAGGAATATCCCTATGGACTGGGGGAGATATTAGACTTTTGATGCCACCAGGCTGGAGTGTATCGAGGGCCTGTGACCGCAAGCCCGCGTTTAAATAAACATTGAACCAGTCCGGCCCTCGACTTGTACCATTTTTAAAATGTTGGCCCCCTCTGCATTTGAGTTTGACATCCCTGCACTAGGGCATTCACGAATCACGAATAGTGATTTTTAGTATTCGAATTATTCAACGTCAAAGTATTCGAATAGTCGAATATTCGACAGGACTGGCCAAACTGTCAAATATTAAGTAAGCAAGAGGCAAACATAACGCGAGGCATTGTGAGCATGTAGATCGGCTATTTTCACAATATTTATCTGTGGAACCGAGTCACATTAAATGTAATACCTACAATTCCAAGTGCTTGTCAGGGTGGGGGTCCCCAGTTCAAATATGTTTATTTTGGGGGTCACGGCATAAAAAGGTTTGAGAACCATTGATAACTCATTCTTATGACTTCCTATCTAGCCAAGCTTTAAACATTAAACTTTTAAACTATATATTTTTTAAAGAGAGAAAAAAAAAGGTGAATATTCGCACGCACACACAACAGTGCTGTGGTGACTGAAGACTGTTTGAAATTTCAACGTAACAGTCTCTTGCAAGGAAGCTTTTATTTAGGGTCCTTGATTTGGCAATGTTTTGGTGTTCCTTGGCTGTGTAGCATATCCCATAACTGTATGGCAAGGCGGACGGTGATGTAAGTGGAAGGGAATATTGTGAAAGTGTAAATATTCAGTTATTTTATAATAATCCTTACCCGTTAGCCGTTACCCGTTACTCAGACGGGCTTTTCCCATTGGATGACATAAGCTCATGGGACAGACGTGTCCCCTGAGCTTGTTCTTGGTGACGTCACCAAGAATGCTGGTCCCTTATTGGCTGAGGGTGACAGACAGACGGACATTTCGTTGTTTAATAGTTTGAGCGCTCCGGTCCCAATCTCCCTGGTACCTCAAAAACACTGTAACATATTTTTTCTCTTTTTTTTTATTCTGTCAGATTTATTGATGATTAATTTTAATAATAAAAACAGTGTCAATCACACTGG
Source organism: Nannobrachium achirus (assembly GCF_963921795.1). Classification (NCBI taxonomy): domain Eukaryota; kingdom Metazoa; phylum Chordata; class Actinopteri; order Myctophiformes; family Myctophidae; genus Nannobrachium; species Nannobrachium achirus. The sequence continues at coordinate 17,471,312 of NC_137832.1, forward strand.
TTTTATGTATCACTCACTTAACTGTTGTCAGACTTGTGATTCGTGCTCACTTATATGCAAACTGTCTTGCAGTACACTATGGAGAGAATGGATTGGTGGTCATGACGTGCATACTAAGGAAATGAATCCAGTCGGGTCAGTCAAAGTATGTATGTCATATTGAGTGGAAGGAAGCTTTAGGTTCTCCAGCGTAGGTCACAGACCAGTGCGATGTGGTCTGAGGGGTGGGATACACTGGGCAGGGCCTGGTAGGTCGTCACCTCCTCATGACTGGGCAGAGGGATCACCTGGTCCACCTCCATCTTGTCCGGCTCAGTGAAGATGTAGTCCAGACATCCGTGGAATCCTCCGACGTAGTTGGTGTAGGCCGGTTCTCCACACGCACTGAGGAGAGGACCGAACAGAGAGGACACTGTCTGGGGACAGGCCTCTTCTGGACCGCCAGAGCTCCAGTCTGGGTGGCTGTCTGCTATCACGCCCCGGGTCAACAGACTGAACAGGCCCGAGTTAGGCGTGGAGTTGAAATCTCCAGAGAAGATTAGTGCAGCACCAGGTGCCACCTCACTGATCACACGATTTAAGTGTTTCAGAGCAACACTAATCTGGACCAAGCGAACATTCCCTCCTTTAGGGTGCCAGTATAGATGGGTGTTGGCCACACAGACCTTTCTAGAAGATTCCTTCAGGTCCTCGAATACACTCACCTGCAGAGCGGTGGATCTTCGTAAGATCTTGTCTTTGAGGACAGGGTTTGTAGATATCTTCTCTAATATGTCAGAGCACAGAGGGTCAGAGGTCAGAGATTCACTCAGTACGATGTCGTGACGACTCAGCAACCTCAGCTTTGACCTGCGGTAGAATGTGGACAGGCCTTCTCGTTGCTTCGCTTTGATCTTGAAGACCCCGTCCAAACCGAACGCGTCAAGAGCTGGGCACAGACTGTCACTGAACACCCATTTGTCAACCTCCTGGAGACACACAACGTCAGCGTTGTATCCCGCCAGTTCTTTCTTGATGAGGTTCTGTCTATAGTCGGCCTCCAGGGCGTAAGGGGCGCAGTAGGGATACAACACCGTCTTGGACAGCTCTGTCTGGGCATAGACGTCAGCCAGGATGTTGTACGACACCACCCTCAGCACATGATCCTCCGGCCCTTTGAGCGTGTACACGTGGCGGCTGTCGAACGTGCACGCACCCGGACCAGCCCCCACGGTCGCCGCGGAGACCAGCTCCTTGTCCGGCCCTCGCCGGTCGCCATCTTTGGGGGTGCAGCGGAGCCTGAGCTTCAAACCAACGTCCAGGTTGGAAGGGACGTACACACGTTCACGTCCCGCCTCTCTCCAGATGCCACCGCTGTCCCCTGCCGTGTCAGCACTGGCGCCGGGGCGGCTCTCCTTGTACCAGGTAAACTCGCACTGCTCCAGGTGGCCGAACTCCACCTCCAGCTTGGGACAGACGGGGAATCCAGCCAGCAGAGAGGCCGGCAGCTCCGCCGTGGTGAAGGCCGGCGGGTTTCGCTGCACGGCATATTTGACCCCTCCGACCTGCAGCACCGCCCCGTCCCGCCACGCTTGGGAATTCGACGTTCCCTCTGGCACCAACTCACCGTCATAGAACAGCGCGACAGCCGGAGGTCTGGCTTCTCCCGTAGGCTGCTGATGTTCTTTGCTTTTCTTGGATTTTTTAAGATTGTGGACGATTCTCGCCAGGGGTTTGCCCAGTTCCTCTGCCGTGTCCCTCAGCATGAGTTTGTTGCTGCCGTCCAGGGTGAATGAGATGGTGAGTTTAGAGTCCCCGGGCACACATCTGACCACAGCCCTCTCCATCCTAGTGTGGAGGCCACGACAGAGTGGCTTCAGATCGGAGTGAGTTCTCGGTGGTGGGACTGACACAGCGGTCAGGTGTAATAAGAGTCTTCTGGACGATGTGGACAAGCACTTTAACATACTGTAAGTCCACTGGGAATTGAGATGGACTGCTGCGATACTGAAATACACAGCTCAACTAGAAGGAAAATGAATCCATAACTGCGTCAATTCATGAACACAGTTAAATGGAGTCAGTCAGTTCATCTGTTGCATAAGAGTCTTGGTTACCATGGAAACCAGAGGCACCGTGCTGCACTGAATTTCTGTTTCCTTTCTTGGATTCAAAACAAGACTAGGTCAAAACCTATAGTATGGCTAGACCTTGTATGACTGCTGTACTATACTATGTTTTTGCATCCTACGGTATATATTACAATTGGTTAATGGGAGGGCGGACCTCTGACCTCAGCCATATAACCATATAAAGAGTTTCCAATGCAGCTACGCCTAAATATGGAGTGTGTTGTCTAACCTCAATGTGTCATCATGGCATCAGCCACAAACAAATCTGTCGGCTCCATATATGGTTACCATAGGTGGGTTTCCTATACTGTACTAATACTGATAAAATAAAATAAAAATCTGTACCTTTAAAACATAAATAAGCTAAACTGTCCGTTACATCTGTAGGACACAGGACTAGGGATGGGACGATACGCAATATTATCGTTTATCGTGATAATCGTATCTTGGAGATTTAATTAATCGTGATATCCTCCTCTGTCATGCACTGGGATCAATTCACCTTTTATTTGCCGAGCTGCATATCTGGTACCACTTAAACCCTCCATAATTGGTAAAAGGTACTTATAATAATTATACGTACTTGATACAGTCCTTTTTTCACTCTCTATCAAATGTCTTTCCCAAAAAATAGCCGATCTACAAGCTCACAACGCGTCGCGCTGTGAGCTTGTAGATCTGCTATTTTTTGGACAAATGTTCCGCCCCAGGACAATAGATTTTGATTATCGCGATAATATCGTAAATCACGATTTCTTTGGTCACAATAATCGTGATATGACATTTTCACATCATCCCATCCCTACACAGGACTGTATAACAAAACAGGAACATTTTCTATAATCCAGTTTTATTTGTGTGTCAGAGTTTGGAGTGTTTGTGGATGCGTATGGACGAAGAAGCCGCACTGAGGACATCAAATGGAGCCGTGTCCCTTTGGCCTTTGGTAAGGACTGTTACTCCCACTGTTTTTCTGTTCGTCCCTTTGGCCTTTTGGTAAGGACTGTTACTCCCACTGTTTTTCTGTTCATTTCAACAACATGTAAATGAAGAGTTTACTAACTGAAAAGCACGCTGTGTTAAGCCTGATTTATATTTAAGGTCCTAACACAACCAGGCGCGTTGCTTTTATGCAATTAATTCACCAGAAAATGTATTTGTATGAACAGTGATAAATTAACATTATTATTTTTCTGTAAAAAAGAATCAGATAAAGGGATATTTCACTTTAAAATTGTATCGTTTAATCAGGCTTTTGGGAATACCCGGGACAGTTTTTAAATTGCTTGATTCAATATTTTGATTTTCATATTTAGTATTGTTTTATCTGACACACCCACTTTTTATACAAACCCATTCTAACTTCAAACTCCATTTTAACCATGATAGATTCATCTAAAACACCCGTCCTTTTTTCTGGGGACTCATACTTCCCTCCGGATACATGAGCTGGCCGTGCTTTTTCATTTATTTCTTTTTTTCAATTATCTTAAAAAAATATTGTATCATATATATATATATATATATATATATATATATATATATATTTTTTTTTTTTTTTCAATTTCCTAAATAATTTTTAAAAATAAATGAGAAAAGTAAATGAAAAATTTAATGAAAAAAACACGGCCAGCTCACGTTATGAGTCCCCAGAAAAAAAGAACGGGTGTTTTCAATGAATCTATCATGATTACAATGGAGTTGTAAGTGTCTGATAAAATCAATACCAAATATCTGAATACTGAATTAAGCAACTTAAAAACTGTTCTGGGTGCTCCCAAAAGCCTGAGTAGAAGATAAAATGACAAATGTTTTTTTTTTAAAGTGAAATATCCTTTTAAGCTTGCTTTTTCTGAGTTTCCGCACTGTGAATAAAGGCATCAGCCTGTATGAATGATGAATCATAAACGTTTTGTTTTTCGAAATTTTTACATTGTTAAATCGTGCCCCTGGTGTGTAAAGGCCTTCAGTCACCCACATAGGGCTGTCACAATTATTACGTAATCGTCTAATCGTGATTATTTGACATTATCGCAATTATTTTGTCATAATCGTCATAATCGTGAATGTTGAAAAATGTCCGAAATAGTGGAAATAGCCGATCTACAAGCTCACAACGCGTCGCATCGCGACGCGTTGTGAGCTTGTAGATCGGCTATTTCCACTATCAAAGTAATTTTTTAAGTAGTAAGTTGTCAAATATGTCAGTAATTTCTTTGTATATTTAGGTTATGTGTCATATCTACCATGTACAACTTCATAGCCTAAAAGCCAAACAGAAATGTAATTATCAACGACAAAAACACAATTAAATCGTTAATCGCCAATTATTTGAGTGACAATTAATCGTCATGTAAAATGTCATATCGTGACAGCCCTACACCCACACCAAAAAAAACCTGGTCTGCTATTCTTGGCACAGGACTCTGCCATACGACAGAGCATAAACAAGGTGTAGCATTTAGGAAAATAACTTTAGAAAAGAATGATTCTGTTATGTAACTACTTCTATTCCCCTGTTGATCAGCCTACAGAGAACCCTACCTGTTTGTGACATACTTCAACTCCTTGGATGTTATCGAGGTCCAAGGACATGCAGCTCTGGGGTAAGACAAAATAAGGATCCGGCAAAGTAGTTGAAACTTTATGTCGTAAAAATCAAGGGTCTTCAACAGGGGGTCCGGGACCCCTAGGGGGTCCTCAGAGTTACTACAGGGGGTCCTGGAAACTTTGTGTGATAGAAACTCTTTTCTCCTTTTTTATATTAACCACTTGAACCCTAGTGTCCATATTCTGAGAACTTTAGACAAAAGAGGGTTGGTGTAGAAGAGCAGACTAAGTACAGAGTGAACGCCAAAGGTCAAGTTTATTGACGGTTCAAGTGGTTAAATATCTGAAATACACTGATGATTGTGCTGTCAAACGATTGAACTAAAGTACAGTATATGGAATCTATGAACATGTTGTGGGGGTCCCTACTTCATCTCTCACTCTCAACTAAGGTCCTTTCAGGTCCTTGGCCTGAAAACGTTGAAGACCCCTGTCGTAAATGATAAGGCGTTGTGAGCTTGTAGATCGGCTATTTTTGGCAAAGAGGGTTGGTGTAGAAGAGCAGACTAAGTACAGAGTGAAAGCCAAAGGTCAAGTTTATTGACGGTTCAAGTGGTTAAATATCTGAAATACACTGATGATTGTGCTGTCAAACGATTGAACTAAAGTATATGGAATCTATGTACAGGTTGTGGGGGTCCCTACTTCATCTCTCACTCTCAACTAAGGTCCTTTCAGGTCCTTGGCCTGAAAACGTTAAAGACCCCTGTCATAAATGATAAATTAATTAAATGGTTTTCCGCATGTTCATCTGTCTTCCAGGCCTCCCTTGCTGGCCCACCTGGACATCCCCAACCCTCGCTACCTGGGGCCGGCCATCTCCTCTGGAGCCATCTACCTGGCTTCGTCCTACCAGAACAAGCTGCGGGTCATCTGCTGTAAAGGCAGCCTGATCAGAGAGTCTGGAGAGCTGCAGCGGAGCGGCTCCAGCCGAGGGTACTTTCTTTTTTTTCTTTTTTTTAAGATTTGTTTTTGGGCTTTTTATGCCTCTATTTGATAGGACAGTAGACTGACAGGAAACAGGGAGAGAGATGGGGAATGACACGTGGCAAAGGTCGTCCGGATCGGGAATCGAACCGGCGACGCCAGCAGGCATCATAGCCTAGTATGCGGTATGCGCCTTGACCACTAGGCCAGCGGGCGCACCTACTTTCTTAAATTTATTTCAGTCTACAAATGGAACCACTGTCAGAGTTACCCGTATGGGTCCATTTGGAACCGTCAAGGAACCCTGAAGGTCCGATCTGTGTAAAACTTTGTATGCACACTCCCTTTCTCAAACTTTCACATTAAGGTCTCCCCCTTAACTCTGACAGTGTACAAATGGAACCAAATGAACCTGGATCCATTTGTACAACGTCAGAGTTACAGACCTTGTATGGGTCAATTTAGACCCCCCCTAAAGTAACCTGCATGGAATCCTCTTTGAGAAACACTGAGGAAAAACCTTTGCCCTGCATTTTTCACATCTGCCTTTTATAGCACCACCAGGAGGCCGACTTACGTCAAATATATTTGTCGATGTTACTCCTTCAGATTTGATCCAAATCGGTACACAAGTCAATAGATTAAAATCCACAGAATGACTAGATACACAGACTGTCACTGAACACCCCTTTGTCAACCTCCTGGAGACACACAACGTCAGCGTTGTATCCCGCCAGTTCTTTCTTGATGAGGTTCTGTCTGTAGATCTACTAGATACACCCTGAATCTACTAGATACACCCTCTTATGACCAGGGTTCATTATGACAACTTCAATTTAGGTTCTTCTTTAAAACCATCGTATTAGAACACACAGATTTACACTTTCATTGATGGGCATAATAAAGGGACAAGGATCTCCACATATGGCCATTAATTTATTACTCGCATCGCGAGGCGTTGTGTGCTTGTAGATCGGCTGTTTTCACTAGTTTTGTGCGACAGTCTTGTATGATGAAGCAGGGCTTTGCTTTACCAAAAGACACACACATTTGAAACTTGGAGATACGAGGTTTCTGCGCGACAGTAACGATATTTTAGTGATTATGCTGCGAGGAAAACGTTGAGATAATAGCCATTTCGGTTAGAACTGACTGAAAGTAACTTTGTACTTCAAGTTTAAAATTATACTAAATATTTTTTCAAGTGTCCAAATAAATTCCAAATATTATCAAATGATCTCACGGCACCCCAGGGTGCCCCGTCACCCACTTTGAAAACCCCTGTCCAAGAGAATCTGTTCTAAGTCTTCCTTTTTTATCTGGTGAGATAAAAAGGGTCTTAAAATGATTGCATACATTAACAAAATTGCCTTTGTTAGATGAAACACCCTGAAATAATAGGAAATATGCTAAAATGACCTTGGAGTGCTCAACACAGTACAAGACCTGGCTTAGATTCACTAGATGTACCGGAGTGGAGAACTGAAAAATTACAGACTATATCAATTTTCTGCACAGGCCAACACTGCCATCTGCTGGATCAAAACACATGTTGGGGGCTTCATGAAAATCAGAATTTTAAAATGGAGTTCACATCATTTGTATAAAAAATATATTTTAAAACAAGTACAGTATTCTATTTAGAATTGCGATGACTTTTTTCTTTTCCTCAATTGAACAACACCAAAAGACATTATCCTCCAGGGAACAAATCTATAAATTGAATGCCAGAGAAAATGGCAAAAGATGACTCAGTTTGAATTCTTAACCACTTCCACACTGGCGTCTCCATTTTGGAAATAATAGGCAAAATGTTTCGATTTATATATAATTTTTATCAAATATTTCTCAAAATAGCAACCAAAAAAAAGCTTTTCTATAAGAGTACATGTTGCATCGCAAGGCTTTGTGAGCTTGTAGCCCTACTGTATATTGGCTATTTTTGAAAGATTTTTGATATTTTTAAAGAGGCGGTGCCATAGTTTTATACTTTTTCTGTTTTTCATGTGTCTAGGAGGTTGACAGTACTTCATTAGACCCCCTGGTGTGGTTGTTATGAGCAATTACATCATAGAATCAACCCCTCTCCTTTTAGCATTCACCCGACACTGTGGGTGTGGCTAACACCCACCATGACAACCAGGCATACTTAATGAACTGGTGGGTGTGGTCACATAAAAACCTAATGTTAAGTCTTTCTGTACACTTTTCTGGAAAACATCAAACCTTGGTTCGAAGTGAAGCGGTGAATTTTTATTCTATGTATTCTAGAGCTATGAAATTTGTGTTCTAGATCTATACATTCTGTGTTCTAGATCTATACTTTCTACAGTATGTGCTTTAGTTCTATATTTTTATGAATTCTGAATTCTGAATGATTTTATCTGGAGGGCAAATTGTCATGTGAAGCTTGACCAATCCTCAATTCTGCATGCACGGGACATGTACAGAACAGACAATACAAAGCCTGTTCATTCTGGACTGGAATGACCATATATGGACATGTACGGGACACACAAAGCCACTCCTTGGAAGCGGCTTTCACCGCTTCAAAAATCTTCCTCCTAGTATCTATCTATCTATAAATGCGACAAATCTCTGTCTGTTTGTTTGTTTGTTTGTTTGTTTGTAATCCGCGTATCTCGAGAACCGTTCGTCCCACCGGCTTCAGATTCGGCACGCGCGTTCCCCGCTGCGGCGCGGAGTGCAGTGCCGGGCCTCGGCCCGACTCGGCATGCGGTTTTCCCGAAGCGGCGCGAAACGTTCGGAATCTCCTTACGCGGAGCTGATTGTTAACATCAGGCTGTTACTGAGGAAATCGGCACAATCGCGGACTCATTGTGACATCACTTCATAAAAGGCTCTGACATCACGTACGCCAGGAGTCAACAAAAAATCTCTGTGAATGTGTATGTATGTATGTGAATCTCGAGAACCGTTCTTCCCACCGGCACGCGCGTTCTCCAGATATGGGCATAAAATGAATCCCTGAAGCGGCGCGAAACGTTCGGAATCTCCTTACGCGGAGCTGATTGTTAACATCAGGCTGTTACTGAGGAAATCGGCACAATCGCTGACTCATTGTGACATCACTTCATAAAAGGCTCTGACATCACGTACGCCAGGAGTCAACAAAAAATCTCTGTGAATGTGTATGTATGTATGTGAATCTCGAGAACCGTTCTTCCCACCGGCACGCGCGTTCTCCAGATATGGGCATAAAATGAATCCCCGAATGCGGAGCTGATGTCTGACATCAGAGTTTTCCGCAACCGGTACTGTGTGTGCAGAGATCTCCATATATTGGGGTTTGCATTAAAGGGTGGGGACAAAGGCTAACAGAAGGCAAACAGATGGTCAAAACGGGTCCTATGACAACATGACAACAGGTATATTGGGGTTTGAAACGGGTCCTATGACAACATGACAACAGGTATATTGGGGTTTGCATTAAAGGGTGGGGACAAAGGCTAACAGAAGGCAAACAGATGGTCAAAACGGGTCCTATGACAACAGGTATATTGGGGTTTGCATTAAAGGGTGGGGACAAAGGCTAACAGATGGTCAAAACGGGTCCTATGACAACAGGTATATTGGGGTTTGCATTAAAGGGTGGGGCAGGCATAAAATGGACGCAAATAGACAGATATCTCCATATATGGGCATATGGGCATAAAATGGACCCAGAACTATATCTGCAGTGATCTCCATATATGGACATAAAATGGACGCCGACAGACAGACAGATACAGATGGACACAGATAGAGTATATGGGCATAAAAGGGACACAGACAGATACAGAGATCTCCGAGATCTCCATATATGGGCATATGGGCCAAAAATGGACGCATCATGAGTCAACAAAAAATGTTGCTCAAGATAGATGAAGACAGAGAGATACAGAGATATCCATATATGGGCATACAATGGACGCAGACAGAAATATATGTCCATATATGGGCATAAATGGACACAGGCAAACATGCATAGAAGGGACAGATGAGTCAACAAAAAATGGCGCATATAGACAGATATCTCCGTATATGGGCATAAAAGGGACACAGACTGATACAGAGATCTCCATATATGGGCATATGGCTGTATGTGATGTGTGACATCACATCTAGCTGTATGTGATGTCAGCAGTATGACATCACACTGCTGCATAAAATGAATGCCCCCATATATGGGCATAAAATGGATTGCTATGGACATAAATGGACAGAGGCAAACAGATGGTCAAAGATCTCCATATATGGGCATAAAATGGACGCAGACAGACAGATACAGATATCTCCATATATGGGCATAAATGGACACAGGCAAACAGATGTTCAAAACGGGTCCTATGACAACAGGTATAATGAGTGCCCCCATATATGGGCATAAAATGGATTGCAGACAGACAGATACAGATATCTCCATATATGGACATAAATGGACAGAGGCAAACAGATGGTCAAAGATCTCCATATATGGGCATGAAATGGACGCAGACAGACAGATACAGATATCTCCATATATGGGCATAAATGGACACAGGCAAACAGATGTTCAAAACGGGTCCTATGACAACAGGTATAATGAGGTTTGCATTAAAGGGGGAACCGGCACTGTGTCTGCAACACAGTTGGAGGCACAGACAGATACTCCATATATGGGCATAAAATAGACGCAGATAGACAGATATCTCCATATATGGGCATAAAATGGACCCAGAACTATAACTGCAGTGATCTCCATATATGGACATAAAATGGACGCCGACAGACAGACAGACAGATACAGATATCTCCATATATGGGCATAAATGGACACAGGCAGACAGATGGTCAAAACGGGTCCTATGAAAACAGGTATAATGGGGTTTGCATTAAAGGGCGGGGCATTCATTCCCTATTTACATTGTTCCGAGTTGGCCAGGTCGCCGACTAGACGCTGGGCCGCCCCAGCTTCTAGTAATCATAATAGCTGATAATCATGTTTTAGAGGGGGGGAAATCATAGCACCCCATCTTTAAAGGCTCCTCTGACTCTCTCTCTCTCTCTTTACTTGGTGTGGCCTCCAACAGTAGTCCCAGTAAGCGCGGCCCGCCCACCTACACTGAACACATCTCCAAGCGCCAGGCCTCGGGTCCCGGCAGCCACGAGGGTCTCCACCGGGAGCCCAGCACGCCGCACCGCTACCGGGAGGGCCGCACCGAGTTCAGACGGGACAAGTCCCCCGCACGGCCACTGGACAGGGAGAAGTCTCCCGGCAGGGTGCTGGACAGCCGCAGGGAGAGGTCCCCCGGGAGGTTCGGAGACAGCACCCGACTGCACGCAGGCTCCGTCCGCACACAGCTGACCCCCGTCAACAAGGTACCAGAATGCTAGCCATAAATCATAACACCTGTAGAGGTCGCTAATATTCGGACGTTACGTCTCCACAGGAGTTATAAGGGGGAGTCAGAGGGCTCTTGATGGTTGAGCTTCAACTTCCATATTCGGCTCAAAACATGTACAAATCAATAAGTGCTCACCACATCGTCGAAACAGCTTTCTTTCTACCGATGAGCCCACTCGTCGGCATGTGTTAGTCCATATGTTTCCAATAAATTAATGTTTACTCAAACTTCTCGAACATACATAATATATTCAAAGATTTCCACACATTTTCACTGCGTTTCAAAAATAGCATAAAGTAGCATAAAGTATAAAATAATTAGGGCCACTCCACCTTGGGCCCTAGTAACTCAGTCCCACTTCCCCCCCTTTGTGACGCCCCTGGATACAGTAAAGGTTAACACTTTTACTGTTGTTCATCTCTCTTTGCAGGTCTGGGATCAGTCATCGGTGTGAATGGATGGAAGGTTTCTGTACACTCCGCACACCCGCTGACATGGCATCGCCCCATCGCCTGTAAATACTGCAGTCTTCACTTCCTCCTTTGACAACAGACGAAGCTGCACCGGGAGACGTTTCCTTTGACAATCTTCTCTTCTCCTGATCTGTGTGCACACGAACACGATCCCAAAGGCAGACAAGGGTGGCAAGAAATCTATATGTTGATCTGTGGATCAAGGATATTTTATTTATAATACGATCGAAAGTTGTAAATATGATCAAAGCTCTGTTTTTATAGATATAAAAGGGAAGAGTATAGGCTGGAAAAAGCCATGTATATTTTTTTGTAAAATGCATTTCTAACGATGTTGCAGGGAGACAAATGATGTCAGCGGGAGGGAGATCTGATATCGGCATTTAATCATGATTAGAAGTACAATATTTGTCAGCTTTTCTCTGGTTGGAAAACGATGACCTACGTTCAATCAATCACAATGAGAGAGACTTCTGCGGAGGCTGCACTTTGCACACGAGATTGGATTTGAACAGGATTCTTAAGCGACCGGCCTTCGTTTTATCGGATCGAATATTTGGTTCTCTTGAACTAAATGTGGACTTTGATATCTTATTGCCTACGATTGCTTAATTGACAGTTCTTGTCTGGCCATACTTTGTAAAAAAAAAAAAAGAAAGAAAAGAAAAAGCAACAGTGATGTTTTACTACAAGTGTTCCTTGTGTTGTTTGAGTAATACCTAAGAGTAAGCATCAAGCTTCCTTTTAAGCCTTATTTAGACTTTATCGCACCAGGGTGTCATGCGACCAGCTGCGTCAGTTCAGAGAAGGCTAAGGTATGGCAAGTTGGCAACATGACTGGTGTCTTACACGCGCGACACCAGTCATGTCGCCATACCTTAGCAACAGGCAAGATTACAGTCCATTTTATTATTTCCCCCTGTAGCCAAGGTATGGCAGCTGCCATAGCTTGCCATACCCAATTGACGCCTCTGCATGCGACAAAGTATAGATTAGGCATTAACAGTCCAGGAGGGCCAACCTTTTGCCTGATTTATTGCACGCCTGTGTCACCCACCGACAATAGCATAACTACAAGCAAGTGTTGATTTTGTCGACTAAAACTATGACGAAAAATGATTGTCGACTGTTTTTTTCACTGACGAAAACTAAATAAAAACTAAATAAAAAGTAAGCTGTGATGACTAAAACTAAGACTAAATATATTGACAATTTCGTCAACAAAATAAAAACTAGACTAAAACGTTAGGGAGGGACTAGAAGAGAAGAGAGTCATTTTATGTTTGGTTGCTCTCAGGTGTTGTATCAGCCGATCTACAAGCTCACAGCTGCGACGCGTTGTGAGCTTGTAGATCGGCTATTTTCAGCACGCAACCAAGTGTAAAATCAGCCATTACAATGTCATCATGGCCTGCCAAAATACATTTTAGTTGACTAAATCAACTGTAGATTTAGTCGCCTAAAATCGTATGATATTTAGTCGACTAAAATCTGACTAAAACTAATGCTTTTCAGGTGACTAAATTATGACTAAAACTAAAAGATATCTTTTAAGACTATGACTAAAACTAAATCAAACTTTGATGTCAAAAACAACACTGACTACAAGCTCAGCTGGTAGATCTGCTACTTTGGATGTGTGACAGCGGCTCGCAACCAAGTATGACTCAGGCTTTTGCCCTCAGCTTGCTCTCATGTCTGCTGCCGCTGCTGAATATGGTACAGATGTCCTGTTTCTTAAGTTCTGCGCAGTGAAATATGAAGTCCAGTAATTGTCAGGAGTTGTCACTTTGTACTATCGCTTCCTTTTAGGGCCTTTAAAGAGAATCTCAATTTCATCAAAGAGCATGAGTAACTATAAAGTCTCATTTATACTTTGTCGTACGACCCTCTCGTTACGGAAAAGGAATCCCGTCAGTTTTGTCAAGCGACATTTTGTTGAAAGGGTCGTTTGCTGAAGTATATAGCCTCATTTGCATTTAATCGTACAAAGGTGTTGCTTGCTGAAAATAATATTTTTGGCGAGAGACGCCATTGTACAACGAAGGGTATATTCGGCTCAAGTTAGCCTCAACTCAGAACAGCACTTGTTGCTTTTTTGGAACCTTGGATTATTTTTCTTGGTTGGTGTTTTTTTTCTGTTATGTAATACACTTGATGTTATGTTTAAAAAGATTACTTAAGATTTTTTGAAATGTATACCAGTATATACATTAAATATGGTTAACCTAAAAGAGCTTATTTCTTGTTTGTATGTCAAAGAGATGCAAATCTCACATTTAATATCACTGCTTCAAGGGGCCAACCTTCTTTTAATTATTTTTTTTATTATATATATGTATATATTTTTTATTAGGGTCAATGAATTTTTTGTCCATAATGGTTTTATTATATTTTTTGACATTTTGACACATTTTGCATACTTTTTATTTTTGAGGACCTAATCTAGAATTATTTTGGGGGGTCCCCAGATGATTAACTTAATGTGCAACATTGTTTTCTCACTCAACAGTAAACAAGCCAACATAAAATGTAAGTGTATAGATAGAGGGTATCTGCACATTTCTAAAGTGACAATTTAGGACTTTTCCTCTAGAGGCAGAAATTGTGAAAATAGCAGATCTACATGCTCTCAACTTGTGATCTGCTATTTTCACAATAGAACCGTGTTATACAAAATGTAATGCCTCAACTCTTAATGCTGGGGGGGGGGGGGGGGTCCCCAGTTCAAATATGATTATTTTGGGGGTCGCGGCCAGAAAAGGTTGAGAACCACTGATCTAGAAGACAATAGAATAGACAATATTGATAGAATATTTGGAGGAATGATGGCAAAAATTCAAATTGGCGTTACCAAATAAACAAGATGAAAAACAAGATGACATTTCAAATAAAACCAGACATTCTGTATTGCCTGATTGGCTTACCCACCATCATAACTAATTAACATTAACATCACAGATGAGAGGCAGAGTAGGGTGGGTTTTGAGAAAGACTTCATATCACCTTGCCTCAACTAGTGAATGAATATATATAGATAGATATAGATAGATATATTTCCTTATGGATTGAAGATGATTGAAACAAAGTATCATAGGAAGCAGCATATAGTAGATCCCTCTCAGTAGCTGTCTCTATTTTGTATGTTAGCCTTCAGTTAGTAAAGTTTAAATACTTCAGCATTTAAAGCTGCATTATTTACCATTACTGTTCTACCCAGGATTTGTCTTTTAGTGCTTTTGAATTATTGTTTTGTAGTTTAGCTAGCAAAACTTTTAAATACTAGCATCTGGTTCAATGAATCAGGGGATTCTCTCTAGGAATAAAAAAAAGTCCTTACCAAGAAATGTCTTCACTAGTGTGTTGTTTGTAAAGGTGTCTAGTAACGCATCTAACAAAGATTGGCCAATTTCCCAAGGGGAATCTGTGACAGCTGCTGAAAGTTGGGGTACCATTAACGTTATAAAGAAATATATGAAGAAAACCCACTAGTTTGACCCCTAACATGCTACTTAAAGCAGATTTTCTTATTTTCTGCATAATAAAGTTATTAATGGTACCCCAACTTTCAGCAGCTGTCACATATTACCGTAGGGAAATTGAATTTCAATCTTTTTGAGATGTAATTTCAATCCTTTTGAGATGTGTTACTGGACACCTTTACAAACACATTGGTAAAGAAATGTATTGGGAAGGAATTTATACCCAGATATGACATTATTCTGATAATATTCCCTGATTAAATGCAAACTCTCTGCTGAAAGACGTATTACTGAGTATGGAAAACCAGTGCTGAGAGATTGAGCATTACGCCGTTGTCGGGTGGAAACCTCGTAGCTCCAAGCTTTCAAATTTGTACGTTCTTTCGCTTCATACAAGGCTGTCACACAAAAGTAGTGAAAACGGCAGATCTACAAGCACACAACGCCTCGCGGTGCGAGGCGTTGTGTGCTTGTAGATCGGCTGTTTTCACTAGTTTAAATCATTTTTAAAATGATAAATGCAAACCAACGGTTTTGGACATACAAGGTTTCCTCCCAATAACGACGATTAGTCCACTACACTACACTAACACATCTTATATGTAGAAGTGGTCTTCTAGTGCTTTTGAAGTGTTCTTTTGGACTCACCACCTTGGCTTTGTTGGTCATTCCAGCCAGCCAGCTGGCCGACCCGACCACTGACCAGCAGAATCCAGTTTATCGCCTGACAGGTCTCAGCCAGGCCAGGTAGTAGGTTATTTTGGGGCCAGCAATGTTCGGAATTCAGCCATTATAGAGGTGAGTGGAATCTGTAGAAGGTGAGGGTTTAATGTTGACAAAGTCATAGCAATGACATGCAAACTTTAGATGCCAATCTTAGCCAATCAGAATGGAATATGTAAAAATGGACAGATCTGTCTTGATCACATGACTATAGAGAAGATTATGTGCACAGATTTGCATGTGGTCAGCTCTGGCCTCCAGGGCGTGAGTGCACAGTTTCACTCCAATCTTCTGCCTGGTGGAGACAATTCATGTTGAGACCTATGTGTGGCAATGGGTGAAACTCCCTGTGGCTTCAAACACTCAGCCTGGGGCAGAAAGGCAGCAGTGAATCTGCAAATAAAGGAATAGTCAATTATTCCTCAAGATCTGGGCGGGCATGACTACTGTTATAAATGACTCCAAGCACATTGCATGAAAACATGTTATGAAATTATTATGGCTGGGATGCGATTAAAATTTTGAATCTAATTAATTACAGGCTCTGTGATTAATTACCGTAATTGCTGGACTATAAGCCGCACCTGAATATAAGCCGCACCAGCCACATTTAGAACAAAAAACTGATGTTTACATATATAAGCCGCACCTGACTGTAAGCCGCAGGTGTCCTTCCTGCTTCCTGCTAGAGCACCCCTGGTGGCCGTTAGCTGTAAAAATCTATGTATAAATCCTTGTTAAAGACCATTGTAAAACTAACTACCCGTAATTGCCGGACTATAAGCCGCGGCTTTTTTCCCATGTTTTGAACCCTGCGGCTTATACAACAGTGCGGCTTATATAAAGATTGTTACAGCTAATGGCCAGTTGGTTAGTTTTACAATGGTCTTTAACTCATTTGCTGCCATTTAACAATACCTTCGTACTCCAATCCTGCCAAACTGTCTCCATAGACTTCCATGTAATTCATAGTGCACGGATCATGCACACCCATGCCTAGATAATGCACCACGTGTGTCCACATTGCTCACAGCTTTCAAACAAAAGAATCCGAATGGAAATCCGTTCAGGCATTCATGAGATAGCAGCCACTATGTTTTACACTGTTGTGAGCTTGGAGGTCTGCTACCTGAGTTGTATGGGGGTTGTATGGGGGTTAAACAAGCAATTTCGCGATCGCTATCATGCCTACTAACGTTTTTGGGGTCCAAAAAAAAAAAAAAAAAAAAAAAAAAAAATGATTTTTTTTTTTTTTTTTTTTCAAAATGGCGGCCATTCTCGGGTTCCTCGGGCGTGGCAGGGAGGGACATCCCAAAATTCTCGGGTTCCTCGGGCTTGGCAGGGTATGAGTTAACAAGGATTTATATATAGATTTATACAGCTAACAGCCACCAAGGGCACTTAGCGGGAAGCAGGAGGGACACCTGCGGCTTATAGTCAGGTGCGGCTTATATATGTAAACATTCATTTTTTTCCCCTAAATTTAGCTGGTGTGGCTTATATTCAGGTGCGGCTTATAGTCCAGCAATTACGGTAACTGGCCGTTAGCCGTAAAAATCTCTATATAAGCCGCACCGTTGTATAAGCCGCAGGGTTCAAAACACGGGAAAAAAGACGCAGCTTATAGTCCGGCAATTACGGGTAATCGCAATTAATCGCATTTTAAACGCACATCGATATTTGACCTGAGAAGCATTTTGTTGTACGAGTGAATCAACGAGTGAGTTTTTGAAATCTACATTTCACATTTCACACCCACTGGGCCAAGCAAAGCGCTCTGATCGGCTACTTCTCCCTTTGCGTTTGTTGTCTCTTCTTGGTTAGTGCATCGCTATGATCGGTATGCCCGAAACTGAAGGTTCTGTGGTGCAAAAACTAACTAAAATGCGTATTTTTTTTTTAATCGCGTTAATTTTCTGTAATTAATTAATCACAATTAATCAGTTAAAGTCCCAGCCTTAGGAATTATACTATATACCCTCCTTTATAAGCAACATTGCAGAACCAAAGTTTCTGAGAAATGAGAAAGGCCTGACAAATTTGAAGATCATGGTATGTACAGTATGAAACATGGGAATATGATCTGATGCAACCTATAGTTATTAGTTGGGATATGAAGAGACTACAACATACAGGACGTGAAGCTGTGTAGTGCATTGCTGTATAGTAAAAAAAAATATATATACACACACAGTTGCCTTGTATGTTTGAGACAGTAGTACTTTATTCACTACAAGGGATAAAAGCAAATATCGACAAGTAATGTTTACTCTTGTTATCCTGATAAAGACATTACTTGTTAAATGTCACTGTGTTGTTTTAGGTGGGTTGAATGAAGTACTACCGCACTGGAGTTACACGTGATTGAAATACACAAGCAGAACACTAGACAGAATGGCAATGAGAAAATGAACAGTCCAAGCTAATCATTTTGACCTCCACACGCTCACCACAACCCCAGTGCACCTTAGTCGGGGGCCTAAGGGAGATGACATGGTAATCTCGCGCTAATTAGTCTAAAAGCGCGAAATTTTGCACAGATGTAGCCCAGGGTATGCTCTAATGATTTTGCTAGGGCGCCCGAGTCGGCGACCTTCGGGATCGCCACAGCAGCCAAATCAAGTTGGGCTCCCATCGACTTTCTATACAAGAGGAAAATACCCAGAAAAACACTTTTTTTCTGTGTATTCAAATAGGATGTGAGGGGTCTAACTAGGGGTTTGTCATGATGCTGAATCCATTACAAGCATTTGTTTTGCACAAAAAACATTCCTTGGGCTACAAATGGCCCCAGAAAACGATGGTTTAGTGATGAAAAGTGATGAGTCATCACTTTTCAGAGTTCTGTGGGTGTTTTCTGGAGCTGTGGCGACCCCGAAGGTCGCCGACTCGGGCGCCCTAGCTAAATCATTAGAGCATGCCCTTGCTACCTCTGTGCAAAGTGTGGCGCTTTTAGACTGATTAGCACCAGAAAAAAAACCCTAAGGCCTCCGACTAACATGAATGCTCAGCCATACATGCATTGTTTTCTGAGGCCATTTCTAGCCCAAGGAATGTTTTTTGTGCAAAACAAATGCTTGCAATGGATTCAGCATCATGACAAACCCCTAGGACAAACCCCTAGTTAGACCCCTCACATCCTATTTGAATACACAGAAAAAAAGTGTTTTTCTGGGTATTTACCTCCTGTATAGAAAGTCGATGGGAGCCCAACTTGATTTGGCCACTGTGGCGACCCCGAAGGTCGCCGACTCGGGCGCCCTAGCTAAATCATTAGAGCATGCCCTGAGCTACATCTGTGCAAAAATTTGCGCTTTTAGACTGATTAGCGCGAGATATCCCTAAGAACCCCGACTACCTCTCTGATCGACTGAGATTCTACGACCACGCTCAAGTCAAGCAGTAACAGCAAGAGATGCTTTTGTTTTAATGTGCGGGAAACACAAGATGGGTGGGGCTTGCCGCCTCAGGACATTGCTGGTAGGTTGTCAATCACAAAGGTACACCAACTCAACTTTCAAAATAGGTTGCAGCGATTGTCTCGACTTCAGCGGCTCAGTGTATTATTCTATCGGACAACCCCACCCATACCAGCTACCACAGGAGGTTAAAACAAGCCTTTTGCAAATACCATTTGGCCCGAGTCGGTCTACGAATAAGCTAACTGTAGGCCCTTTTCTACTTTGACGAGTATAATAACTAGAACTCAAAGATTGGCAGTCATGAGAAGATCATCTTCAACATAGTTAAGAGTCATGTGTTGTACCTTAAATGCTCCAGCTGATTTGCTTGTAAAAACACAAATTCAAATAACAAAAGGCCATTTTTGATGTAAAGCAAAGAGTCATTCGACTACAAATGAGTTGAAAAGCTGTTTGTGTGCGCATGAATGAGGGTATGGAGGAGGCCATGTTTGTGTGTGTGTGTGTGTGTGTGTGTGTGTGTGTAATGTGTATACGACGGTCACCACCTCTGATTATTGAGCTCCCCGAGTACTGCTCATTTTCCATCCACCAGACAGTTCATGTGAGTCTCGCTGTGTAATCAGTAGTTAAACCCGACATTTGAATGCAATTAACCTCCTTCTGGTAGGATTTGAAACCAGCAATACTAGGGAATCTCTAGGGCCAAAGTTGGTAATAACTGGTATACAAGGTAGAGAGAGGTAGTGTTTGTGCATGTATTCGTGTGGAGTAATGGTCTGTGTGTTTAGGAACTTAATTTGGGTTCGGGTTTCTTGTTTTGGACCACCATTCTCTCAGTGCATAGGCATTATGACTTATTTGACATGGTTACGCTTGTCATTTCACTGTGACGCTGAAATCTGATTGTAAAGACTTTGCCATATCTCTGGGTGGCCACACTTGGAATTGAAGTCCAAGCTAGGTGGAATTGTACTAACACCAGCTGTCTTGACAATTTCAGGCCTGTGTGTGGATCATCCAGGGTTCCCACAAATCTTTACCAATTAATTTCCAAAACTTTTCCAGAATATTTAACCCGATTTCAAGGACTATATAACAATAATTCAGCTCAATAACGAGTCGCTTATTCCTATGCGCAATGCCCAAAGACAAGTAGTGTATGCCAGTGGTTCTCAACCTTTTCAGGCCGTGACCCCCGAAATAATCATATTTGAATTGAGTTGAGGAATTTTTTATAACACGGTTTTATTGTGAAAATAGCCAATCTACATGCTCACAACGTTGTGAGCATGTAGATCGGCTATTTTCACAATTTCTGCCTCTGATATTTGACAATTTGGCCAATGTTTAATTTGTCATTTCAGAGGTATTAACAAAATCAATAACCAAAGACAATGCATAGCTACTTTGTCCAAGACCTTCCAGGACCCTTGATCAATTCCAAAACTTTTCCAGTACTGGAAAAATGTTTTTCTAATTTCAAAATATTTCCAGGAATTTCATGACCGTGGGAACCCTGATCATCTGATTCCAACCACGAATTAACTCTGACTGCCAGTGAATACACCGTGGTGAGAGCTGGCCTTAAAAGATCACAGCGAAACGAAAAGGGTAAACTGTTAGCCACTGATCAGACGCATCTCTTTTCTTGCGGCCCCTGCAGATCCACAACTGAAAAAAACACAGATTATCTTCTGGCAATTGAATTGTCTGCATTTGAAAAGACAAAAAAACTAAACAGCAATTCAAGAGTAAAACCCAATGAAATTCAAATAAATAAAGAAAAAGATCGCATTTGAAAGGAAAAAAACACACTGCAGCATCAATACAGGTCACCCTGCTCCTCTATTTAAGAAAAAAGAACATTTCCCGTCGTCGTCGACAGGTATTTCTTTCTGCAATTAACAAAAGAAAAACAAGACAGAAATAAAAAAAATAATAAGAACAACTTTTTTGGTGACTAAATTTAGTGAGCCACTATCAAAGATTCTATACATTTGTTTTCTCTTAAATGTTATATACGTATCTGAATATATTATTTCATTCATTCATTTATTTTACAAAAAAAAAAGGGTGTGTGCGAAGAGGTCATTGAATGGCCATCAGGCAGGGTGGGGGTGTATCTGTATATGTGAAGTTGGGTAGTCTGGTTTTCATGTGGAGAAGAAGAGTAGACAAAAGAAATACAACATATTTTCAACTGACAATATGTTATGTTTGTCCCCGAAGCATAAATCAGGCTTTACAAGCCAAGAGCACCTTTTCTGTTTTTTTTATTAATCACTAGTTCTTCTCATATCCAGGAACAGGGAGAACTACCCTTTTCAACACATTTTTCCTTTTATCCGCCAACTCATTATATTCGGAATAGAGAATGAGAGTTGTAAAGTGACTAGCAGACAAAACATTCCTGCCACCAGTCAGGATTTACCAGTATTTGGCAAGCAGCTAGCTAGAATTTCCCCACCCTGCTCAAGTTCTACATCTCAGTGTCGTGGTCAATCCGTCATTCAAGCTGGATATCACGAATGAGGTCATGGTTGAGAGAATGTAAAACAGAATTTATTTTGTTTAACCACTTGAACCCTAGCATTCCCTGTTCTGGGGGGGAACATTTGCAGAAAATATAGCCAATCTACAATCTCACAACGCACCGTGCTGCAAGCTTGTAGACCGGCTATTTTCAGCGAAGAGATGTGGTGGTGGGGGGGGGGAGTGGACCAAGCACAGAGCCGAACGAGTCAACTAAAGTATTGTTTTGCGTAGTATAGAGGGTTTAAGTGGTTAAGGTTTTTGCCATTATCATTACGATGTGCATCTTGTCTTTCTAATCAATGATGAAAAAAGGAGGTTTAAAATAAATTTCCTCTACATTATTAGTAGAAACAAAAATGGGTGCTCCTGTGATCACAATTCAACCATCACTTCACCTCTGATTTCAACTCTGATGAAAACGATTTGACCAATGTGAGCTGTTCACCTGCACCGCTCGCCCAGTGCCTGCTGGGTAAGGTACTGTAGGTAAAAAAAGAAAGAAAAAAAAAAGAGAAAAAAAGGTGGTTGAAGGGCATGAAGGCAGGGTAAACGGGAGAGATTACACAGCCTGTGTCTGGCAGCGGAACCCACCTCTAGCTCATCAAGAGTGTCGGGACAGAATGGAACCCGTGGATTATTAATTCACCGTCTCCGAGTAGCTGCTTGAGTGGGAAAAGGTGCATGATTTTATAGAAACCTTTAGTACTGATCACTAACCAGGCCCCACGTATTATTAAAAACATGGTCAGGATTTTTCTTTTTAAAAACATGGGTCAAGCTTTTTCTTTTTAATGGAGGGGAAGGGAGATGTAGGCTGGTCGGTGGTCTACGGCTACAATATAGTGACAAATATTGTCATAATCGAAAAAACTAAAGTAAACCTTCTTTTCATAGCGGTCTAGTTGTGCCATGGCTTGGCTTTGTTAGCAATGCTGGTATGCATTAGGGCATTAACGAAAAAGTCGACAAGTCGACTCAGTCGACTTCGTTACACAAGTCGAATCCCACCAGAGAAAGTCTAAAGTCGAAGTTGAAAAAAAAGAGAACTTTCTATTGTGAATGCGAGGCGTTGTGAGCATGTAGATCGGCTATTTTCACAATTTCTGCCTCTATATTTGATAATTTGGACCATGTTTAATTTGCAATTTTAGAGGTATTAAAAACTCCTTAAATTGTCACTTTAGAAATGTGAAGATACCCTCTATACACTTAAAACTTTACGTTTGTTTACAGTTGAGTGAGAAAACAATGTTTCACATTAAGATAATCATCTGGGGATCCCCAAAATAATTGGGGGGTCGTGTGTGATGTGATGACGTCATCAAACGATAAAGTCGACTTCAACTCAACTTTTCACTGAGTCGAGTCGACTTGCAAAAATCACAAGTCGTTAATGCCCAAGTATGCATCAGTGGAAACCATGCTAGCTTATTTACCATTCTTAGGGTGGCAACAGAAAAGAATATGAGCGCAACTGCTTCAAGACAGAATGGCTCGGGTAAGAAGCAAGCATTTAGAAATGTCTCTGTAGTCTTGTTTCCAGGGCTAATCTCGACCACCGCAGGACTGATCAGTGTGAAATGTCTTGTGCACTTGCCAGTAGGCCAACTTTAGTGCCCCAAACATGTTCCACATGTTTTATAGTTTTTGAAATATTTTACTTTAATTTTGTATAGTTTTTGAAATATTTTACTTTAATTTTGTAATGCAAGTCAATGGGGCTGGGTAATGCAAGTAAAGGGGTTGGGGTCTGGCTGAACCTTCTTATGTAAGGCACTTTACATGAGAGGTTTCGATAAGTGCTCTATAAATAGTATTATTATTATTATCATAATATCCTAACAAGGCCCTTGCCAACTGAAAATAAGTGTAACTAAAATACTGAATATCCCAAAGCTATTTGGTTAGTGATCATTACAAATCAGGTTTAAAAAAAATACAAAACCTTATCAGCAACCCAATCAGGTAAACCAATCAAGTGAAAAGGGAGGGGGGAGAAACTATAAAATAACTATCCACAACTATCCAATTATGACGCGGTGGGCTGAATCGCAATAGGCCGTAAATACAACTCAAATTTACAGAATAGTACGCAAACTGTGTCAAAACATTAAGTGCACATCTTCAAGTTGGGATTTAGTCCACGGTGCCTTGCTCTGAAACATTTAGGTTTCCTCCAACATAATTATTGGTAAGCAGCCCTGTCAAAATGTACAGAGAAGCTACACAGTTCTAATGCTGAGAGGTTGTCTTTTTGGTGCCAGGACACAATTGTGTTTTCACTAGGGCTGGGCAATATGGATAAAATCAAATATAACAATATTCTTGAAGAAATACCTCGAAATCGATATTGCGACTATACTTTGTTATGATGATATCAATTTATTTGTTAAATTGATATTACAACTAGAATTTGTGCTCACAACGCCTGCCATAAATACCATACCGTATTTTCCGGACTATAAGGCGCACTTAAAAGCCTTTAATTTTCTCAAAAAACTACAGTGCGCCTTATAGTCCAGTGCGCCTTATATATGGATCATTCATTGACATTGACATTCCCTTTAGCACAGCTCCATCTGTTTGATGCATAACGCAACGGTAGCGTCTATTATGTGCGCCTTATAGTCAGGTGCGCCTTATATATGAAAACAGTTTGAAAATAGACCATTCATTGACAGTGCGCCTTATAGTCAGGTGCGCCTTATAGTCCAGAAAATACTGTATACTGAATAACGCTATGGTGTTGTGAGCTTGCTTGCACACGGTCTATTTCAGTATAAAATAGGGTTAGGGTTAGACATCCAATATCCCAGATCACAATATAGATATAATATCTACAGTATACTCGTATATTTCCCAGCCCTAGTTTTCACATTCTCTTCATCTCACACTGTCCAAAAAGTTGACGGTGGAAAATTCGGATGATTTTCTTGAGCATTCTGGATGTTGCTGTTGTTGGTGTATGTGTGTGTGTGTGTGTGTGTGTGTGTATGTGTGTGTGTGTGTTGTGTTGTGTTTCAGATGAACAAACCCCCCCCCCCTCCTCGCGCCTCCCCGGCAAAAAGAAAACTAGGAAGTCCCATTCTCACTCCCGTCATTCCCGGTGTTACAGTGCAGTCCAACACTGCCAGCAATCCTCCACGTGCGCGGCTTTGTGCGTGTGCGTTCTCTCACACCACCACACACCTGTTAGCCCAGTTGGTTCCGGTGCATATACCCCACCATTCGAAAAGTGCTCAGCGTCTGGCCATACACGTCGATTCAGCTCCTCCAGCCGTCAGGTATTATTTACATGAAAAATCCATTACTCTGCAGCAGAGCAAAACACGCACACAAAAAGTACATGGGGACATTCTAGTGTGGAGTCCACAGCTCTCCAGCAGTGTGCCTAGTGTGTTCTGTTGGGAGGCTGGAGGGCCCACCCCTGTGCCCCCCAGCACCCCCTCCCCCCCTAGTTGGAGCTGGCTGTGATGGGCTTCTCCAGCTCCAGGTCCAATGTGTGAGCTGGTTTCAGCTGGAGGCCGCCGTAGCAGGTCTTACACACGCGGCTGGGCTCAAACAGCTGCTGGCTTGGCACGGGGATTTTCTGGTCACAACAGCTGGCACAGAACACGTTACCGCAGTTCCTGCGTGGGAGGAGGGGGGGTGGGGGAGACAAGATGGGGTCAACTGCAGTTGGGTTTCAAAGATGGGTATGAAACCACTGAGTGGCTAGGTGGTGATAAAACATTGTGGTTTGGTTTTGTACATCTTTTTTTTTATTTTTTATGTAGCACAAAGATTGTGTTCACTGTTCAAGTTGACTGTGTGATTTTCACTTCCGCTAATAGTGTGTGCTAGATCAGTGTTTCTCAACCTTTTTTCTGCATGGGCACACTTTATTTCCCAAGAATCCATGGGCACATCAACATAATACGGGGGGTGTAAATATCGTCACTGTCGGGAAGAAACCTTGTATCTCCAAGTTTCAAATTTGTACCTTCCTTCGCAAAGTAAAGCCCTGCTTCATCATACAAGGCTGTCTCACAACAGTAGTGAAAACTGCAGATCTACAAGCACACAACGCCTCGCGGTGCGAGGCGTTGTGTGCTTGTAGATCGGCTGTTTTCACTAGTTTAAATCATTTTTAAAATGATAAATACAATACTGGCTTTCAAGCAGTTTCAAGGGGCACACTTGACCTTTCTCAGTTGGCACACCAAAGGTCCCCAGGCACAGTGGTTGAGGAACACTGTGCTAGATTAACATCAGTGGTCTTAGCTGTGCAAATGTCTAAGAACAATGAAGAACAGTGGACAGGAAGACAAATCGCACTGGAAGCTTTGTTGAGTTTCTAACAACCATGCTCAGCTTAAGAAGAAAAGGCCATGCTACACACGCACATACATTTAAACACACACACACACACACACACCGCGGCCACTTCACTTGCCTGTACTTTCCTGAGGAAATTGCTCATTACAAATCTGGCCCCTCAGTATAAATATATACAAAATAAAATAAATGAATAAACATCTCTCTATATATAAATATATAATTAGATTCTATAACAGGGTTCCCCAATAGGCGGCCCGCGGGCGGCTACTGTCTGGCCCACACCAACCCCAGTAATAATGGTGGTATAAAAGCAGCAAAAACACTAGTATATCGTCGTTGTCGGGTGGAAATCTCGTATCTCCAAATTTTTACGTTCTTTTGCAAATCATACAAGGCCGTCGCACAAAAGTAGTGAAAACAGCAGATCTACAAGCACACACGTTGTGTGCTTGTAGATCGGCTGTTTTCACTAGTTTAAATCATTTTTTAAATGATAAATTTAAAGCGAACGGTTTTGGACGTACAAGATTTTCACCCGACAACGACGAAAACTGTCGCTGGAGTAGCGGGAACGCCACCGTCGCCCCCCTGCAATGTTGTGGCCCTCGGCTTGGTACCCTAGACATAATTCGGCCCTTGGGGAAAACTAATTGGGGAACCCTGCTCTATAAAATAGTATATGCATCTAATTCGCCCTGCAATTCATGTTTCGGCCTGTGTTCAGCAACAAGTTGACTCACTGGGTGGCCTCCAGTAACATGCAGTGCTGGTGTGAGATGATATGCATTAAGGACTGCGTCTAAGCCTAGGGGCAGCATGCTGCCAGAGTGTCTGTGGGAGGGTGGGGTGCTGCTGAGGACGTGCTATATACAGGGAGAGCTGTGGGTGAGGGATAAGCCTGCAATATGGTGTTTACTGAAAAACGGATCGATACACATATACTGTAGACCAGAGGTTCCCAAACTTTTTTGTCTCAGGGCACCCCATAAATATTTGTTTTAATCCGAGGCACCCCTACATTATAATTTTCACTCCCAGCATCTTATATTTATAGCATATCGTCATTGTCGGGTGGAAACCGTTCGTTTTGTATTTATCATACTAAATCGATCTACAACCGATCTACAAGCACACAACATCGCGAGGCGTTGTGTGCTTGTAGATCGGCTGTTTTCACTAGTTTTGTGTGACGGTCTTGTAACTTGGAAATACAAGGTTTCTGCCCGACAGTGACGATATTTTAGTGATTATGTTGCGAGGAAAACGTTGAGATAATAGCCATTTTGGTTAGAACTGACTGAAAATAACTGTACTTAAAGTTTAAAATGATACTAAATATTTTTTTTTCAAGTGTCCAAATAAATTCCGAATATTATCAAATTATCTCGCGGCACCCCTGGACTGCCGTCGCGGCACCCCAAGGTGCCCCGTCACCCACTTTGAAAACCCCTGCTGTAGACGCACTACACCCACCCATTTAGTAAGTCATTTGGGAATTACGGCATGCCCTCTTGTGATTTCTAAATTGCGACAGTCAATAGTTGAGTTCAATTTTCATTTTGGAGAATTGCACCCATTAGCCCTGAATTTACAACATGGCCTAACGCTTATGTCATTGACATGAAAACAAAAAAACAAACAAACATCAAAAAAATTAAAAGGAGGTAACAGGAAAAAGGCCTCAACCATCCGAGCAAAAACCCAACGACGACAGCAACACCACTGCTGTCAGGACGTCCAGGGCCATTTATACACTGCTTGAACGACAATATTCTGGCCCTGAACTTCTTCTCACACTCCAATTACACGCACATGCATCTCGTCAAATGCACAGAGCTGCCAACTAAAGCAGAGTGGAGGGCAACCAGCTGCAGCGTGGGGGAGCAGTTGGAGGGGTGGGCTGGGGACAGGGAGGGTTAACAGGGTTCCCACACATTTTTACCAATTCATTTCCAAAACTTTTCCAGAATATTTAACCCAATTTCCAGGACTATATAACAATAATTCAACTCAATAACGAGTCACTTACTCCTATGCACAGTGCCCAAAGACAGGTTCTCAACCTTTTCAGGCCGTGACCCCCGAAATCATATTTGAACTGGGGACCCCGGCACCCTGACGAGCACTAAGAGTTGAGGAATTTTGTATAACACGGTTTTATTGTGAAAATAGCCGATCTACATGCTCACAACGCCAAGGCGCTGTGAGCATGTAGATCGGCTATTTTCACAATTTCTGCCTCTGACATTTGACAATTTGGCCAATGTTTAATTTGTCATTTCAGAGGTATTAACAAAATCAATAACCAAAGACAATGCATAGCTATTTTTTCCAGGACCTTCCAGGACCCTTGATCAATTACAAATATTTTCCAGTACTGATTGTCTTTTTTTCTAATTTCAAAATATTTTCAGGAATTTCATGACCGTGGGAACCCTGGGGTTATGACCGGGGTGGGAGGGTGTGTCAAACAAACATGTGTCGTGATGCAGGGTTTGGGGGGCAAGGGGGGAATGACAGGGGGAAGGGAGGGAGGGACAGGGGAGCCGGATCTCACCAGACCTCCTGGACAGGCTCCCTGCCACTGTAGAGGAGAGGGGTAGAGAATGGATAAGAGCAGCTATCAGAGTGGCCCACACCACCACCACACACACACACACACACTGAACACTCTGCCTCGTCCCTTACTCTGCTATACGACCACGTATTTCCCGGTGAACCTAAGCACAGCGGTGGGGGCCGATGGGCAAGGAGGGTCACGAGCTTATGAGAAGCAACTAAAATAAGACCTTAAACCTGGCGAAAACAGTTGTGTGCATTAGCGCGAGATGACAATAAAGGAAAATCATTAAAGGGAAAACGTTAAATTAACTTCTGAGAAGCCTACTAGGCCTTAAAACCTGGTGAAAACAGTTGTGTGCATTAGCGCAAGATTAGATGAGGATAAAGGAAATCATTAAATGGAAAAGGCTTCTAGGCCTACACTGGCCTACTAGTAAAACTAGTGGAACTGCGATCTTGCCACAAGTGAATAATTATGGTTGTAAACAATAACACAGACTAATATAAATCCTTAGTCTAATCTTGCAATTGGCGACGAGTCTCTTACGAAATCGTCAAGAGTGCCTCTCAATACATAAAGCTATATTATAACCTCTCCATCATCGGCAATAGTCAGTGGTGTGTGTTCCCCACACTCCCACGCCCCCACCGTTGCGCACAGGTTCACCGGGAAATACGTGGTCGCCTCTGCTATCGCCCATTTTCTTGCTATGCCAGCTTTTATTAAGCACAGAATGCTTTCTACCGAGCTGAAATTTCACACATAGGATAATCAAAAGTTGGGAGGGGCAATGCTGGACTGTTACTGCACACTTAAAACAGCCTGCTTTCTAAAAAATCTTTAGGAATTGAGGAAATAATTGGAATTCAACAATTCCAATTATGAAATGCTGGTTAGTTGAAATCTCAAAGACAGCACGACAAAATCCAGCAAGGGTTCCATTGCAATAATGTATTGTAATTTCGTCCAGTTAAAGTTTTTAAGACCGTACGAAACTGTGTCAACCAAGTTGTGCTGACACACAAATGATTGTAAACAAGCGAGTCTAAAGTACACATAGGGCCAAAAGTGTATACAAGTGAACACCCACGATGAAGGTTACTACAGTACAACTTCTATCAGTAAATGATTAACTGACACACCTCACCTCGAAGAAGACTAAATAAACAGCGACAATAAGGGAATGCAAATGTCACCTGACTGAAAGTAAAGAGCACTATATTCATGTCTTAATCATGCACACTTCCAAGTACCCAAATAAATGCAATGACGATGTACTTTGACAGAAGTGGCCTGACGTGATACAATGACAAAACCCATTGCCATTTAGTCTTAAAAACACGAGGACACAATATAAAACAAAACAATAACAAAAGACACTCATGGAAATCCAGGAAAACGAGGACAAAAAAAACAACGAACTTGAACATATGAAATGTTCTTAACCCATTTAGGCCTAGAATTATTGAACGCTTTAACCAGTGAAAAATAGCAGATATACAAGCTCACAGCGCGGCACTGAGTGCCGCGCTGCGAGCTTGTAGATCTGCTATTTTTTTTAAAGTCATGAAAATGAGTGCAAATCTTTGAATATGTGTATTTTTAAAGGGAACGTTTGTAACTCAAATTTTGCTTCTGGGTGGTCCCTGGAACTAAATATTTTGAGATGGGGGTCCGTGGCCAAATACATATCATTTTGGGGGTCCTTCACATGAAAAGGTTAGAGAACCACTGACATAGTAGTCTCTCAAGAACAGACTAACTGAGCTCCAGTTAAGTGAAAAGGACCTTTTCTTTGACGATGGCTGGCCAGATTGCTGACATAGAAACATAGGGTTTTTCAAAAAACCTTAGAAGGATTCAGAAGACACTTATAGAATCGGGTCAAAATTCTAATTTTCACGATTTTTCAAAAATAGCAGATCTACAAGCTTGTATATCTGCTATTTTTCAATAGTTAAAGCATAAAATAATGATACACTATAATGTGTACCCATTCTAAATGGGTTAAAACATTAAAAAAAGGAACAGGCAGCCATTGATAGTGATAAGGATGCTCTGAGCTGCAGCTAGGCCGATAGGAGCCCTGCGGTTACCTGCAGTGATGCTTCCTGGCGGCGAGCCAGAACCTACTCTCACAGCCATAGCAGTGGGCTGCCAAATGGTCCGGGTACCAGCGGGTGACCTGCAACACGCAGCCAAAGCTCAGTTTACACCCTACTGATCTACTGCAAGTGTTTCTCAAACTTTCAAATTTCAAATGTCTCCCCTTAACTCTGACGGTGTACAAATGGAACCAAATGAACCCGTCAGGGTTCATTTGGTTCCATTTGTGCACTGTCAGAGTTACAGACTTGTATGGGTCAATTCAGACCCCCCCTAAAGGAACCCACAAGAGTCCCTGGAATGCATTGGTCCGAAGGTTCATTAGTCCGAATTTGTTAAGAATACTATGCCTAACTCTAACTCTAACACTAACATTAACCTCAGTAACCCTAACTAAATTCGGACTAATGAACCTTCAGACTAATGAACCTTCGGACTTATGGGCAGTCCCCCCTACTATGTGGGTCACCAGGCTACAACCATCCGCTGACATTCTTGGATGGACTTGGGACTATAGGGATAGGCCAAGCGACAAGGCTTTGGCAGTAAAGAATGCTTCCTTTAATTTGAGTTAGGCAATGGCCTGTTACATAATCACAAAATATTGTCGTGTGTGGCGTGGCATCAGGTGACCTTTCATCCAAAGCAACTTGTGGTCTCTAAAACTGCATACATGTTTTAGCGTGTGCAGCTTCTGTGGGAAGCATCCAGCAACTGCACCACCTCCCACCCAGAACCCAAACATTTAGAGATGACTTTTAGCCAGTGGCTTGTCTCAAAAAACAAACACCCCCATTGCTTTGAAACGTTCACTGGGACCCGCCCCCTAATCTAGACTGAGTGGCAAAACATTGAGCAGCATAGACACACGGGCGCCTACAAATTCACCACTGAAATTATGATATTTCACGATGCATCTCATTGGGATTGCATTCGCAGCTGCAGTACACCGTTCTTCCTTACCCGAAGTGGGGCCGCTATCACAATAGGGGGCGTGAATTTGTAGGCGCCTGTGTGTCTCTATGGAGCTTTGGAGTTTGGACGTGCTAGTTGCAAATCACTCAACGGTCCTGCATACCACCTGTTTCTAATTGCACATAATGCAGGAGGCAGCAGGATGTTGTGTTGTTGAAAATGAGCGCTTCCAAACTCTGACACTTGGAAAAATAATCCCCTGCACAGAATGTCTTGACAGAAAGTGGCTCATAACATGTCTATGGTAGATTTTTATGAAACAAAAACTTTGCAGATAGAAAGAGGATAATTCAAGCTTTCAGTACAGCCGCAATGTTGGTGAGTTTAACTTTGTTTAACACAATCAGATAGGACTTTTTTGTTTGGATGTATGGGCTGTCAATGGCAGAAATTAGTTTTTTTTGCCACTCAGTAGTTGTTCCCACTAGGTCATTCACGAATAGTGATTTTTAGTATTCGAATTATTCGACCTCAAAGTATTCGAATAGTCGAATATTCGACAGGACTGGCCAAACTGTCAAATATTAAAGTAAGCAAGAGGCGAACATTGTGAAAATAGCCGATCTACATGCTCACAACGCCTCGCGTTGCGAGGCGTTGTGAGCATGTAGATCTGCTATTTTCACAATATTTATCTGCGTAAGTCACATTAAATGTAATACCTACAATTCCGAGTGCTTGTCAGGGTGGGGGTCCTCAGTTCAAATATATTTATTTTGGGAGTCACAGCCTAAAAAGGTTTGAGAACCCCTGGTATAGAGCATTAACAAATTCATCCAAAAGGGGCATTGAAAAAAAAAGAAAAAAAGAAAAAAGAATATTCGACTTCGGTGAACAACGTCGAATAGTGACTTTGATATTCGAATATTGGAATATTTGGTGAATGCCCTAGTTCCCACATAACTTCCAGCAACAGAGATGTCACGCGCATAGCCTCTATATGAAGAGTCCCATTCTAAGCTGGTGGTTTTACCTCAGTGTCCTGCTTGTCCACCTGCTCCCAGCTGGCCTCCGAGAAGAGCTCAGTGCTGCAGCGAGACAGACAGTTGTGGTCCGAGTTGTACTCCGAGTCCGTCATTGAGGTCTGCAAGGATGGACAGTAGTTACATTAAGAGAATGAATCAAATAGATGGCTAGTACAACACAGGAATGCATTAATGCCAACGTCGTCTTTTTCTTCATGTCACAGTGTGTTCGTTTAAAAAAGAGAAAAAGAAAGGTAATTGGATGTTGTGGACAAGGGCCTTTACTGTAGTTCAGTTACAAGCATTGGAGGGTAAACAGCAAACTGGATGTGATTCATTGAGGCCAGTACTACAGTAATTAGCTCAACACATACCCTGGATATCTTTTCGTTATCTAGCTTGACGCGTCGATTCGCAAATATTGCGTCGATTAACATCCCTAATACTAACCCTAACCCAAAGAACAAGGGCAATATTGTTTAAGGATCATCCAACAGTTCTTGTAGTGTACAAGAGACATACACAACACGCTGATCAAAGCAGACCTTCCCCCTCACATTTCATTAGTTCTTTCCTCTCTGGAAATGACACATGTGGTCATTGCCAACAATATCATTTCACGCACAAAACTAAGTCATTGATTCAACCAGTCCCACATGAGAAGAAAACACGACACCAAAGTGTTGTTCCACGTTCCACTGCTATAGTCATATTATATACATGCTTAGATGACCATGCTGACAGGCATATTAAACAAATCACCGAACAGTGCAGCACTATCAGAAATAATGTAATGTCTAGTCCTGTGGCTATACTGTACACTTTGCTGGGGTGAAAAACAACACCTCCGTTCTCAGATATGTGGGTGGGATTCAGAAATTGATGTAATTAAACGTCCACGCAGAGGGAGAGACATAACTATGCTCCTAAAATGTGAGCTCTTCTAGATTCATAGTTTCATACTGTACACACACAGTGACTGGACATTTTGGCCCCTAAATGCCGCAATGACCATTCCTGTGAATTATTCCACGGATATAATCAATGAATACCCTCATGTCATGTCTGTAACTGCTAACTGCAACACTGTTGCTAGGCTTTATATCTTATTTCACGTGTTATGTTGTGGTGTTGTTCTACGATTGGTGATGCCATTATCCAAGAGCACTGCTTGGTCAGTTTATTATGTCAAACATAGAAAGCAGTGTACCCCACTACCCCAGTAACTAGTGAAACACAGCCATAATCCTGAAACGTCAGGATTAAACCTGAAGTTACCTCACAAAGCCCAATTCCAACATGCCAAACCATTCACTAAGCCTCAGTCAGATGTAGGATTACATAGTGCCTTACTTCAGAATTTGGAAAATACAGTGTTGTGACACTTTGCAGACAGGCATGCTTGTCAAGAAAACGGACGTCTTACAATTTACCACCAGGTTTTTGAACTTCTACACTTTCTGTAATGAAAGATAGTAGAATGTTGGCATGTCAGGAATGTTGAAACACTTCATTTCATTCAAATGTGTTAAATTAAAAAGTGACTGGCCTGGGCGGCTGGTCTAGCGGTCCAGGCAACTAGGCCTGACAGCGTGTTGGGTTCCACTCCCGATCCCGACCCCATTTCCTGTCAATCTACTGTTCACTATCAATAAAGGGCGCAAAAAGCCATTGTTTGTATTAAATGATTAAAAATCAACCCAAACGTCAACAGGGATGTTATAGCCAAAATCATGGCCCTGTTGCCCTTGTTCTGATAACACGTTAAAGAGATTGTATTTGACGCGGTGAAAGCCGCTTCCAAGGAGTGGCTTTGTCTGTCCCGTACCTGTTTTTTTGAGGATTCCCATAGATTCTCAAGGAGTGAGAATGTCTGTCCCGTACATGTCCCCTACCTGTTTTTTTTTTTTAGGATTCCCATAGATTCTCAAGGAGTGAGAATGTCTGTCCCGTACATGTCTCGTACATGTCCCGTGCATGCAGAATTGAGGATTGGTCAAGCTTCACATGACAATTTGGCCCTCAAGACAAAATCATTCATTCATTCAGAATTCATAAAAGTATAGAACTAAAGCACATAGAAAGTATAGATCTAGAACACACAATGTATAGATCTGGAACACTGATTTCAAAGCTCTATTACACATAGAATAAAAATTCACCGCTTCACTTCGAACCAAGGTTTGATTTTTCTCATTCTATTGGGGGTTTCTTACCATTTCATCTCCCATGTCTCCGTTGATCCTCAGCGAGCCGCCGCCGTGCTGCTGGCTCTCCAGGCGGCTCCACAGCTCCTGCACCTGCTTCTTCAGCGTCTCCACCTCCATCTGGTGGCCGGCCTCGATCTGCCTCAGCCTCTGCTGGATGGCGTCCGTGTGCAGCGTCAGCCCGTCGTCGTCCAGGTGGCTGCGCGACGGCTGCTCGGGGCTGCTGGCGGTCCGGCCGCCCAGCGGGGCGCCGTGGAAACAGCGGTAGTGCTGGGAGCAGCTGCCCCGTGGATGATGGAGGCTTAGGGAGTTGCAGCTGGCCAGGGACACCTGCCTGCTCAGCAGCTGGGTTCCCCGCTCCCCGTTCGCCTTCAGCCAGTGATGGCCCCCAGCACCGCAGGTCTCCACGTCTGAGCTCTCGCCGTTGTACAGCCCCTCCCTGCTGGGATGCTCCATGCTCGCAGGATGAAAGGCACTGACAGGGGGCTGCTTGTTGCTGCCGCCCCTATTTAAAGTCCTAGCAACCCCATGCTCTGGTTGCTCTAGGCTGTTGTCTTTCCCAGGGCAGGTGTGGTAGCTGCTGCTGCTGCCGTCGTTGCAAGGCTCAGGGCCCAGGCACGTGGGCAGCTGTTGCGATGAGAGCTCCAGCCTGTTGCAGGCCTCTTCAGTCAGAGTCTCTGTGGAGCTCTCCATGAGGGAGGGCCTCTTATCGAGCTGCTCCATGGGCTCCGCTGTGTCTCGGCTGGACTTTGGGCCAGGGCAGGGATTCTCTGTAGGGTCGGGGAAGGGGTTCTCTATAGGGTCAGGGCGGGGGTCCTCGGAAGGGTCAGGGCAGGGGTTCTCTGCAGGCCCTGGCTCCTCGGGTGTCCTGTCCCCGTAGCCATTAGTCATAGTTCTATGGGCTGTAGACTGCTCCAACTGGGCAGCGCGCTGATCTGGTGCCACCTGGGCAACGCAGTTCTCCAACACCTGCTTCACCAGTTTCTCAGAGATCTGTATCACGTCCTGTTCCTCCAGGGCCTCCGACCCTATTGTGGGCAGAGCAGTGGACAAGGGAGGACTAGCTAAATATACATCATCCTCCTCATTTAAACCATTCTCTGGATGATGACCATTGGAGAAGGCTGCTTCCTGCGTTTCAGTCCCATTGACCGTAGCATACTGATCAGCCTCCTCGGTATTGACTTTGTTCAGTGGTTCTGTCTCTCCGTTGCTTATGCTCTGGGCAGCAGTGGCAACAGGCTCCTTCTGGGAATCAACACCATTCTCCTCCTTTGTGGCTTCCTGAAGGATGTTCTCCATCTGACCTTCCGCTACGCCCATCGCCACGGACAGCTCAGCCTCCTCTGCTGCGTCTGCCGCTCCGGGAGAGCCCACCACGGAAGCTCCCTGCGCGAGGCCAGCCTGTTGGCCAGCCCGGGGCTGAGGGCTGTCCTCTAGCTCAGAGTCGCCCGTTTCCGGGCACAGCTGACCATTAGGTCTCCCGTCCTGGTCCCCACCTCCTCCATCGGGCCCCACGGCCATGTTGAGCTCCAGGGAGCGGCGGTGGTCCTGCCACTTCTCGTTTAGGCTCGGGTCGCTGGAGCGCCGGTTGGGATGAGGCAGCGAGCTTCCCAGCTCACATGCACTGGGCAAGTTGTCGAAAGACCGGGTCTTCGGACGTCTTTGAGGGGAAGGGGGGTTGGGGGGGAGAGGAATGGAGGCGATTAGCACATGGAAATGAGCTTTCATCGTCATACAATGTCGTTCAGTGTCTGTGAAGCCTCATGATTCAAAATGCAGCGATGCACATAATCAGTTAATCATTACAGACTGTTTAGGAGTAAGAGACAAGGGGACAGGGGTTTAATTGCTCGAGAACATGCTTTAAGGCTGACCTTAAAGGTTCTTCTCTCATCCCATAACGTAAATTAACCACTCAACATTCTATTTGTTTGTGCAAACTATCACCATAAAGTGTCAACATGACAAAAAAACATCTAGTTGCCATTGCCACTCTGTTCCTCTTTCATGTTGCCATGACGGTCATGAAGAATGAGATAAGCAGAACATAAAACAATTATCCATGACTGTGAGGAAGATGTGGGTTCAGTCAAAGCACAACATATAAACGATCAATGCCAGGGTCCTCTGAACTGTCAGGAGGGCCCTCAATCTGGGTCTATATTACATCAGGAAGGAGGAGCAGGGGGCTCGGTGCCAGCGTAACCAAGCTCACCTGCCCAGGGGTGCGTCCTCGGGGTTGGCACCAGGCACAGGGTAGGGTGCACATGATTCATCGGAGGGGGTGGTGGGGGAAGAGCTGGGCAGGTAGACCGCTGTCCACAGCATCAGGTTACGCACGTGACACACCGGATGCAGCACCTGCCAACAACCAACAGCTTTATCAGGATTTGATCGGCCTATGTCTTTTTACGGACAAGAGTTAACCCATTTAGGTCTAGAATTATTGAATGCTTTAACCAAAGAAAAATAGCAGATATACAAGCTCACAGCGCAGCACCGAGTGCCACGCTGCGAGCTTGTAGATCTGCTATTTTTGAAAAAGTCGTGAAAATGTGTGCACATCTTTGAATATATATGTATTTTCAAAGCGAACGTTTGTAACTAAAATGTTGCTTCTGGGTGGTCCCTGGAACTAAATATTTTGAGATGCGGGTCCGTGGCCAAATAAATATCATTTTGGGGGTCCTTCACATGAAAAGGTTTGAGAACCACTGACATAGTAGTCTCTCAAGAACAGACTAACTGAGCTCCAGTTAAGTGACAAGGACCTTTTCTTTGAAGATGGCTGGCCAGATTGCTGACATAGAAACATAGGTTTTTCAAAAAACCTTAGGAGTCAAAAGACACTTATAGAATCGGGTCAAAATTCTAATTTTCACGATTTTTCAAAAATAGCAGATAAATGGTAAATGGTAAATGGTGCATTTATATAGCGCTTTTAATCCAAAGCGCTTTACATAGATTGTGCATTACATTCACCCATTCACACACACATTCATACACCGGTGGCGGAGGAAGCCATGCAAGGCACCAACCTACTCACCGGAGGCAATTAGGGGTTCAGAGTCTTGCCCAAGGACCCTTCGACATTAACTCAGGGGGAGCCCGGATTCGAACTGGGAACCCTTCGGGATTTATACCCTTCGTGCTCTAATACCAGTTTCTCTACCCCTGAGCTATGCCGCCCAGGGGCCCATGCAGCAGATCTACAAGCTTGTGTGTATCTGCTATTTTTCAATGATACACAATAACGTGTAACCGTTCTGAATGGGTAAAAAAAGGGAGCAACCCATAAAATGTGGCTTCATAAACAACACTGATACAGTCGGTTAGACCTGAAGTGCTCAATTAGTAAAACATTCAGAAAATATGATATATTTTCAGAAATTATATATTTTCAAATTAATATATTTCATTCATCATATTTATTTTAATTGCAGGGAAACTTAGTATAAAAGGGATATGAAAGTGAAAAGAAGGAAATACTAGCCTGCAGCACAATACAAAATAAGCAGTCACAAACGTGTGAGACCAAAAAGGGGCATAAATCAAGTTCCAATAACGACCAACCATAAAACTAAACAAACTTGAATTACAACACTCTAGAGGTGACGGCCCTGCCCACATTGAGTCTCGGTCTTAAACCATCTGGGCCCTCAGGCTTTTGGAACGCCCTAAAAATGCCTGAAGCCTGGAGCTGGTAAAAATCTGTGTCAGCTTTAAAATCACTTCTTTAAAGAAAGATGACCAATGCATTTAATTTCTCTCATTTTGTTAGTTTACACTTCTGCCTTTAATTTTGATTGATATCTAATCATTATTTTTGTATTTATTCTTTGTTGACTCTTATTTGTTGCGAGAGCACTTTTTGATAGGCGTGTAACGATATAGTAACTGTATCGAAATATCGTTTTTAACTTAAAAAATCGAAGTATGTCGAAATGAAAACAGCTAAAATCGAATCGTATCGTTTTATTTTGTATCGTATCGAATCGGCAGTGCAAAGAATCGATTGTATCGATACTACCTACTTGTGCATTGTATTTTGCATTTTTAAGAAGAAAAATGTAAAAGGAGGGGTTTAATTACTTTTCCTTTCCATATAGCTGCACTGGTCTATGGATAAATGTGTGTAATCTCTGGGTTCATGTCAAGGCGCAGGTTTGCCAATATACAGTGTCCATGTATGTGGCAGATAATCACTGAGTTTACTTATTTATATCCATAATAATGCATGTTTCCCTTAAAAACCTGCACTATCCACACCTTTCACACAAATTTAATGTCTTTGCTAAATAGTTACTATATCGATTTTAAATCATTGAATCGAATCGTATCGTATCGTATCGCCATGAATGAACCAATATCGTCCATGTATCGTATCGTCAACCATGTATCGTGATATGTATCGAATCGCTATTAAAATGTATCGTTACACCCCTACTCTTTTACTTCATCCTTGAATGTACGATACAATTGAAATATTAGTTTTGGTATCAACAGTAATGTTGGTAGTACAAGTAAATAGAAACAGTGGTATCTGAGAATTCGAGCACTGTTCGAATATATGGCGACTGGCGTGAACCTACGGTCTCGGAGTGGGTGGAGTAAAGCATGTTCCTCAAGGCGCGGTTGGCTGGACGCAGCAGTGACCACACGGAGCACGTCCTCTCTTGGACGTGACGGTCTTCCCTCTCCTTGCCACCGTTACAGAGGAAAGTGCCGAACAGACAGGAGTAGGTGTGCTGAACCAGTTTTACCTACAAACAAACAGACAGACATGTAAGAGCTTGAAAGACACCCCAGGTATGAAAATATATCAGCACAACCCTTGCATATTTGCAATCGGATATTGAACATGAACAAAACATGGAATTGTTGCCCGACATTGGTGCCAATCTCATAATAAAAAACTACGTTAAGCTGATACAGACTTCTAGGTGGGCTGACGGTTCCATTTCACACCGCTGAGGGTTCATCTAAAGACACTTTCATAGTCAGGGAATTTTAATAAAACCTGGGAATAAATTCCATACCAAACAATTTCTTCACCAATGTGTTCGTAAAGGTGTCTAGTAACATATCTAACAAAGATTGAAATTCAAAATCCCTAGCAAAATATTTGACAGCTAGGGTAATTCTGGGTCTCAACACTATACACTGTACTATGGGGACAAAGGGGGAAAAATCACTCCCAAAAATATGCTTTAAGTAGCATGTTAGGGGTCTAACTAGGTGTTTTTAATTATTCTGAATCCATTGCAAGCATTTGTTTTGCACGAAAAACATTCATTGGGCCAAAAACAGACGCAAAAAAACGATGGTTTAGTGATGAGTCATCACTTTTCACAAGGTGTATGGGGTCCATTCAAACGGAGTACATTCTCCTGTTGCATGCTACATGTATGAACGGCCAACAATGGACAATGACCCGACCTGATTCCCAGGACATTTTCCAGTGTTCACACGATAAAGTGGGTTAACACTGACCAGGAAGGCGTCTTTGATTTCTCACTGAAGACGGATCACTCACTCACCAGTAGGGCTGTCACGATTATGACTTTTTACATGACGGTTAATTGTCACTCAAATAATTGGCGATTAACGATTTAATTGTGTTTTTGTCGTTGAGAATTACATTTCTGTTTGGCTTTTAGGCTTTGAAGTTGCACATGGTAGATATGACACATAACCTAAATATACAAAGAAATTACTGACATATTTGAAAACTTTATACTTAAAGTTGTACTATGTAACTTTTTTTATAAAACAAATCTTAAAATTCTCCTAACTATTAAATCACAAAAGTTTTAGAAGATCCGCGCCGTGAATTTCAGCCTGTAAAGCCTTCTCTGTATGTAAACTGAGATCCTTGCCGTGGACCGGATCTCGCGCCAAAATTGCGTCATCACACTACCGGCCAATCACAGCGAGGGTTATACAACTGCCGGCCAATCACAGCGCATCTTGAAGTGGGGTCGCTATGGCAGCCATATTTGTTGTCGCCCGTTTGTACCATCCCTTCTCTAGGTAATTTCGCCTACCAGGCAGGGTGAAGGAGTCCGTATCTCTGGAATTACTGAACGCACAGGAACAAGGGACCCCTTAAAAGATAGATCTCAGCGAGGTGGAGGCAGACGCGGGGGTCTGAAGGTACGAAAAACGTCCGAAAGACGCGGACGCGACCGCGGTTTGCTATAGGGCTAATGACCACTAGTTGGGCATCTTACACAGTATGGCTTTAAAAAAGAACATTGATAGTGTTAATAGCCGATCCACAAGCTCACAACGCGTTGTGAGCTTGCAGATCGGCTATTTCCACTACTTTTTTTACTTTAAAAAAATATATGATCATTTTTCGACATGGAAACGATTATGACGATTATGAAAGATAATCACGATTATGTCCAAAAATCACGATTAGACGATTACGTAGTAATTGTGACAGCCCCACTCACCAGGAAGGCCTCGTTGAACTCAAAGGAGCAAGGGAACTGTCTCTGCAGCTGGTGAACAGAGTCCAACCACTGTAGGAAGACGGGGCAGCGCTCGTTCAGGTCCTCAGAGTTCTCGCCATGGCCACAGCGGTCTGCAAACTTATGGCCAAAGTCTAGCCATTCAGTCTCCACCAAGACCTGGAAACCCTGCAGACACAGCCGGAACCACGTCAAGTTAAATTCACCACTCAAGTCTTATATAGCCTACGTACTGTATATATACAGATCCATCTCAGAACATTTGAATATTGTGTAAAAAAGCATTGCAGATACCATAGCAGCCCAAATCATAACGGACTGCGGAAACCTCCCACTGGACTTCAAGCAACTCTGACTTCAGAAGGTTGACATTTCTCTATTGTAAATCCTTGTTTTGAGTGGTCTCGTGTAATATTGTAATATTTTGAAATATGGACTTTTGATAATATTCATGAGATGTATGCCATAAAAAATGTTAACAAAAAAGGTTTGGAATAATTTACTGAATGTCCAATGTATCAATAATATATGAAAGTTTCAAGAAATATATGAAAGTTTCAATAAAATTGACTTTTCACAATATTCAAATTTTTCGAAATGGATCTGTATATATGTCACGGTTTTAAAGAGAACCAGGGCATTCGAGACGCGGAGCACTCGTGGTGCGGCACGGGGCGGAGCAAGCGGTCGCCAATACAACGTACTCCAGGCGGTGCGCCGCTCTATTGTCCACGACACTGCGAGCGGCTACCGAAGCCCCCCTGTATCCACGAAGCCCAAACGAGTTACGAGGCCCCCCTGGGTCCACGAAGCCCCAAGCGGCGCGAAGGCCAGCGGACCTTGGTCCTGCTCTTCGCCCCCGAGCGCCGCAGGCGCGAGTGGCCGCGAAGAGCGGGCCAGGGCCGCGCGGCCGGCGGAGCGCCGCGCGAGTTACGAAGCCGTGGTGAATGCAATCGTTATATTTATGCCCAGGCCGTAAGGCCTGGGCAAGCGCACGTTAAACGCCCTGTCCAAGTGACTACAATGGAGCTAATGGCTAGGCTAGGCTAGGCTAGGCTAGGCTAGGCTAGGCTAGGCTAGGCTAGTAAATAAAGAGTAAACACTTCCGGTCTGCGGCGAGTTCAAAGCGTGACGTAACTCTCTTATCCAGTGGCTGACGTCGCCATCTGGTGGTGATTAGTGTGTGGTGAACTACAAAACGAGCGCTCTTACCGAGGTCTCCCTGAGTTACCCATTTACCCTGTAACATATATATGTTACCGGATGTTTGGGTAACTCAGGACGTTCTATGTAAGAGCGCTTGTTTTGTCGTTCACCACACACCAATCACCACCAGGTGGCGACGACAGCCCATAGAGTTATAATGCGACAGCCATTCACTAGTGAAGGCGCTGACGTCACTCGTTTGCGACTCTTTCTTTATTTACTAGCCTAGCCTAGCCTAGCCTAGCCAGTAGCCATTAGCTCCATTGTAGTCACTTGGACAGGGCGTTTATCGTGGGCTTGCCCAGGCCTTACGGCCTGGGCATAAATATAACGATTGCATTCACCACGGCTTCGTAACTTCGTAGCGGCCACTCGCACCTGCGGTGCTCGGGGGCGAAGAGCAGGACCAAGGTCCGCTGGCCTGCGCGCCGCTTGCAATGTCGTGGACAATCGAGCGGCTCCGTTCCGCCCCGTGCTGCACGACGAGTGCTCCGTTTCTCGACCGTCCTGTTTCTCTAACAAACCGTGACATATATACACACATCATATGATGAATAGTGAAAATATTCAATCTACAGCATAAAAAGTGTGATGATGCGACAAGTTGTGAGCTTGTAGATCGTCTATAGTTTATGTTCACCCACAATGTTAAGGAAGTACAAGAATTTCACTGCCTGTAATGTTGCAACAGCTGTATAGCAAATGTGACAATTCCATAATATACAAGTTAACTTGTTAACTGCCAGGGGCCACAAGAGGCCGCTAAAGTGCCAGACATTTCTCCATAAGCCTTCGCTATAACATCCGGGTACCCAGGCAGAAGTGCATTGGGGTTTCACTGCAAACAGTGTTATGAACGTGGACCGGAGGAAGAGAGCTAACAGTTAGCTATCGATTTTTTTTTTAGAAGCCC
Source organism: Nannobrachium achirus (assembly GCF_963921795.1). Taxonomy (NCBI): domain Eukaryota; kingdom Metazoa; phylum Chordata; class Actinopteri; order Myctophiformes; family Myctophidae; genus Nannobrachium; species Nannobrachium achirus. Next base: position 17,514,722 of record NC_137832.1, read on the forward strand.
GATTAAAGGCTATTTAGCCGCAAAAAAAACTTTTTCGCTGCCCTAGGAACACAGTTCAGAGAAAAAGGTCTCTAAAGATGTGAGAATGTATTGGATTAGGCGGCGCGATGCGATTACGGGCCGGTGGAAAGAGATCGCGGTAGGCGGCCTGGATCAAAATTTAGACGGGGCTTCGCCGAGGCCTCCGATTATTTAATTCATTTTATTAAAGAAACCGGAATTGTTCGGTTTTGGTACCTCGGATACGTCGCGCAAAAATAGTTTTTTTGGGGGAGCTCTAAACTTTATTCTAAACCATTTTCAATGGAATAAATCGTCGGAACTTGTAGAATGGCTCGTTGGAAAGCGATGGACGAGCCAGGACCACCCACGTCTCTACAAGCAGCTCAGGGTAAGTAAAATAGCAAAAAATATATTGTATTGGATTGAAAATAAGAACCGAAATTGTTCGGTTTTAGCACTAAAAGAGTTAAAGTAAAAATCAAATAATATAAAAAGATAAAACAAAGTAACCTACATCGTCACTAAAACGCACGTGAATCTCGAGTCCGTCCATACCTCAATAGTGCGGTAGTACGGGTCCAGCAGGAGCTTGGACAGTGCAGCGATCTGTGGCGTGCGGTCCCATCCGTCAGAGCAGTGCACCAGCACGGGTCGGTGGTCCCGGTCCACAGCGTTGACCACCAGCAGAGCAGCCTTCAGCAGCAGGGACATGTGCTGCAACCACTTGGTGTTCTCCAGGGCAGACAGCCAGCTGTGGGGGAACACCATCATGCATGTGTTTTATTGTGCTTGTCATTCTAGTATAACGTGTCTTAACCCATTCAAGATTTGAGTCACAAATTCGCTTTAAAATACATATATTCAAAGATTTGCACAAATTGTCACGACTTTTCAAAAAATAGCAGATCTACAAGCTCGCACCCCGGCACTCAGTGCCGCGCACCAAACCGGAGATTACTTTTTTTCTTTATATATATTTTTGGGGCTTTTTTATGCCTTTATTGACAGACAGTTAGACAGACAGGAAATGTGGGGAGAGACACGCAGCAAACCTGGGTCAGGCTCGGGAATAGAACCAGCGACCTGCCGCAGGCTACACAAAGCCTTATGTATATGTGCCAAGACCAGTAGGCCATCAGGGGCACCGAAACCGGAGATTTCCCGCTGTACCACGCTGCCATGCCCGTAGATCCCGGAAATGTAATTAGCTTTAATCATTATGAAACAATTAAAAGTATGATCGCTGTATATAGCCGATTCAGACTCTTTAGGTCCGCCTCCTAACTGTAGTCGGCCGTATTTCCTGTTTTGACCGGATCTAGATTTCCATATCCGGTCTAAGTCCCAATCGTAGCTCCGGTCCCATAGGTTTGCATTGTAAACAAGGAAGCTGCCTGCACGGCTATAACATGGTCTTTTTTCACGCTGATTCTTTTTTATTTGGATGCTGTTTGATTCTTTTACCCGCCTGGCATATGATCTGCGCACATATTGTCTGCTATGTGCGCGACATGGCCTCGCAGGAACATAACGCACAGCTCAGCGTTTTACATGAGTTTTTCTGTTAACAGCGGCAGATACAGCCTGACAACGGATATTTCTTTTTCCAATGGGATTGTTTTTTTTGAAAGCTGTGGTCCGGTCTGCAATGCTGGTACACGTTACATGCACAGATCGTGCGTGATGCGTGCACGTGCCCACGTTAAAAGGTAATGACAGTTGCTGAGTTCAGGCTATGTTTAAAATGGCAGAGAAAAAGTTAATGTGTTAATCTGTGCAAGTTATAAGGTTTGTGTTTTGTCTGCCATGCAGTGTTCTGCGTTGTTTCATGTGCCTTTCTGAAAGTAAAATGTTATGATTTGAGGCAGTCAAATGAACAGTAAAAAGGCAGCCCTTGCACACGCAAAGCTGTGCAAAAATCTATTTTTTTGGAGCTGTGTGGAACACAAGCTTCCCTATACGTGGCCGTGTGTGTAGGTATGTATGTTTGTGGGTGGGTCTGTCTGTATGTAGCCTCAAGCCTGTGGTGTAGTACCTTTTTTGACCACACATGTTAAGGGAGGGGCGCTGTTTTCAACTGCAATACACACACACACACACACACACACACACACACACACACACACACACACACACACACACACACACACACACACACACACACACACACACACACACACACACACACACACACACACACACACACACACACACACACACACACACACACACACACAGCTCCACTTCGAACAGAGGTTCGATTTTTTTATTTATGGCAACTAAGCTTTCGGTCACAGACCTTCTTTGTAAAATGAAGGGACTAAATCAGACCAAAACATTAGGGAACTGGGTTCACCTATGTACTTTGTCCTCCTTGAACTGTGTGTCAATGTTTAACTGATTTTATGTATCTAGGTTTAGAGTGCTATTGTGTAATGCATAATATGTATATGTACGGTGTATATTTGAGTCTTTGGAATGGAGATGACCTTGTGATGGAGGGTTTCTATTGTTCTCTGCATATGAAGTTAACCAATTACAGTATGTTGTGTAAATAAAATCATTTTTTTTGGCCCAAAGATCAACTTTTCTTTAATCCTTTCTCTCGGATTTGTTGGTAAGCACAAAATGAGTGCGTGAGGGCCGTTTATAAATGAGGCCAGTGTATATACTGTAGTACACTACATCCTACACTCATTTATTGGATCAGACAAACACATTGAACTACTGACACATACTCACAAACGCCCCGGTCTCTTCACTAAGACACAATCTCATTATGAGATCAAGCAGTGAGGAGCAGGATTTTTGAGCACGCTCCAAGTCACACGTATTCTCCCTTTGACGTTATCTGCTAACCACTGCTTGGAGATGCTACAGTCCATTATTATTTTTGAGTGCTTTCACTAGCTTTTGATCTGAGGGTGGGCTTTGTGATTCAATTACAGATCATTGTGCAGTGGAATCTGGTACAGTACAAATGGAAAAACATTTAGACTTGGACCATACCATGCCTCGTAAATCGGGCACAGATGTACAACAGAGGCCAAAACACAGCTGTGATTGTTACTAAAACCATGGGTTGGAGAGGTTTGGGATCATGCATCCAGGTTGTACAGTTATGACTCCAAGTTGGGCTCATAAGGCAGTGGTTCTCAAAGCGGGGACCCCAAGGGGTCCTTGTGAGGCGGTTCCAAGCGGTACCCAGCTAAATGAATGATGGTTAGGAACCAAATGGACCCTAAGAGGTCTGCAACTCTGAGAGTGTGCAAATGGAACCAAATGGATACATTAACACACTCAAGAGTTGTGGGGGTCCGTTGCCTAATGCTGGAGGCTCTTTAAAGAAGAACTTTGTTTTTTTGGGTTCATATTAGAGAAAAGAAAAAGTGAGTGTTAAAATGTTTTCATTTGCTTCGTTCTATTGTTTTATTGCGTTCACCATGCTAAAATGTGGGGCATGCGTACGCATGGGGGCATGTGTACAAGTGGCTAAATATGTCTTTTTAGACACAATAAGCCAGCAGTTTCTTTATTGTTATTTTCAGTAACACTTCTAGCCCCCATAAGTCACCCAACCATGAAAGGTTGCGTTGTATCTTGGGAATGGGCTTATTCTGTGTAAAAAGACATATTTAGCTACTTGTACGCATGCCCCCAGCCACTGAAATAAGAATCTCTAAAACAATAGAAAGAAGTAAATGAAATAATTTTAACACTCATCTTTTATATTCTTTAATTACAATCTAAAATATGAACCCTTGTTGTAAAAAACTAAAGTTGCCCTTTAAATGAAAGCGTTTGACTCCGCAGTGGTGGAAAGTAACTAAGTACATTTACTTAAGAACAATTTTGAGGTATTTGTACTTTACTTGAGTATTGCCAATTTCTAATATTTTTTACTCCACTACATTTATTTGAAAACTTTACTTACAAGTTACTTTGCAGGTATAACTATAACATTATAAAAAATACATTAATCACTTAAGCCCTATTTTATACCTTGGCTATTTGAAAATAGCCGATCTACAAGCGCACAACGCGTCACGGTGCGACACGTTGTGAGCTTGTAGATCTGCTATTTTCAAACATGTTGTACTTTGCCAATACTTTTGTACTTTTACTCAAGTACATTTTGAATTCTGGACTTTTACTTGTAACAAGAGTATATCTACATTGCAGTATTGATACTTTTACTCAAGATTTTTTTTTTTGTACTTTATCCACCACTGCGTTTGAGAAGCACTGTCCAGGGTTCCCACACATTTTTACCAATTAATTTCCAAAACTTTTCCAGAATATTTAACCCAATTTCCAGGACTATATAACAATAATTCAGCTCAATAACAAGTCGCTTACTCCTATGCGCAATGCCCAAAGACAGGTAGTGTATGCCAGTGGTTCTCAACCTTTACAGACCGTGACCCCTGAAATAATCATATTTGAACTGGGGACCCCGGCACCCTGACGAGCACTAACAGTTGAGGAATTTTGTATAACACGGTTTTATTGTGAAAATAGCCGATCTACATGCTCACAACGCCTCGCAACGCGAGGCGTTGTGAGCATGTAGATCTGCTATTTTCACAATTTCTGCCTCTAATATTTGACAATTTGGCCAATGTTTAATTTGTCATTTCAGAGGTATTAACAAAATCAATAACCAAAGACAATGCATAGCTATTTTTTTCCAGGACTTTCCAGGACCCTTGATCAATTCCAAAACTTTTCCAGTACTGGAAATATATTTTTCTAATTTCAAAATATTTCCAGGAATTTCATGACCGTGGGAACCCTGACTGTCATAAGGGAGCTGGAAGAGGCAGGGAACTCACTTGGCTGGGTCAGGCATCTGGGTGCAGAGGAAACGAAGGGACTGGAAACTCTTGCGGATGGAGTGGATGTTGGCCATGCCCATGAACACCACCTCGCAGTTAGGATAGTACTCTGGACCGGGGAGAAAGACCGCGTTAGTAGGGCTGTCACAATTATTACATAATCGTCTAATCGTGATTATTTGACATAATCATGATTATTTTTCATAATCCTCATAATCGTTTCCATGTTGAAAAGATTTTCTTATAGTAAAAAAAAAAGAAAATAGTGGAAATAGCCACAACACGTCGCATCGCTATTTCCACTATCAATGTTCTTTTTAATTATAAAGTTGTAAAATATGTCAGTAATTTCTTTGTATATTTAGGTTATGTGTCTGTTGTGTCGTATCTACCATGTGCAACTTCAAAGCCTAAAAGCCAAACAGAAATGTAATTGTCAACGACAAAAAACACAATTAAATCGTTAATCGCAATTAATTGAGTGACAATTAATCGTCATGTAAAATGTCATAATCGTGACAGCCCTAAGTGTTATCCTGATGGAATTTGCATGACATTAGTAGTCAGGGATGCGAGTGTCCTGCTCAACAGGACATTCCACTGGATATCTAAATGAAAGCGATTCACTATGCTTAAACATCAACATAACCACTGCACCGCTACCTTTGTACTGTAGAGTAGTTGTTTTAGTCACCCACTTATCTTATTGATCTAGCTTGATTGATGGATTGATTTAAACATTTAATTAAAATACGAGTGTACACTCTTCATAAACACTCTTGACATCATTCTGTGCATGTTCAAACTGGCAAGTTAAGCAGCACCAACCTGGGCACTCACAGCCTCCTCCCTTGGCCCTGTTGGCCACAGCCGCCGCATATGACCTGGCATCCAGTATGAGCAACTTGTGGGGCTGAATGGCCAACGTCTCCACCTCCGAGCTGTGGGTCATGGAGGATTCTAGAACAGAAAGCAGTAGCGGGGTCACAACACTGCAAAGTGGGGTGCATCAAAATGCAGAATATTCTTAACTCATACAGTGCCAAACGACTTTTAGATCAACTTTCTCCAAGCCCCCAGAACCCTGGGGGCGCCCTGAAACCAAAAGGACATGTTGGCCGTTTTGAGGTACTGCAGTTGGGTCTACTCACATGAACGCGCGTCTAGGCTTCTTTGTATTGACGCGCGTTCATACCGGAAGTGCTCGTTCATGAAGCGCGTCCATGAACACAAATTATGACGAAAAATGCGTCACAGTAGACCCACTACGTCACGGTTTTACTCCCCGGAAGGAGGGGTGAAAACGCCTCATGCGCTGGGTGAGCAACTCAATGCAAGTGGACGGGCGGGGATATTTGTGTCCTCTCTATTCTTATTATAACTCTATGACTTTCTCACTATGGACTTCCCTGCCAAGCGACTTTGGGCGACTTTTACTTAGAAAAAAAAAAAAAAAAAAAACTTTTGAATATATATATATTTTTTTTGAATTTTTTTTTTTGGGACCCCATTAAATCTAGTAAACATGATTTCAATCGCGATTTTGCATGTTCCACCCCCCATACAACCCCATCTTTCAAACATGGCAGCCATGTTTGTTTACATCTGAAGAAAACATAATGGCTATTTTCTCAAGAATGCCTGAACGGATTTCCAATCTGATTTTTTTGTTTGAAAGCTGTGAACAGCCTGCACAAACATGGTGCATGATCTGTGCACTATAAATTACATGGGAGTCTATGGAGATTTTCTGGCAATAATGCCACTCGAGGGCATATTTAATTGGCAGTAACTGAGTCAATTGTACCTATAAAATCATTAACTCTAAACTCCAGACCTAGCCTGGTTCAGACCCTGAATCGCTAGCCACACCCCTTTAAAATGTTGTTTTGGCGATTCAGGGAGTCTGGTGTTGCTCTCACTGAAGAGGTTTTCCTCGTTTGGAAATCCGTACGGCGAATCAGCGTTGTGAATCAGCGTCTTGTGATCAGCGTGGGTGGGGTTTTCCCAGAACTCGTGCAATTCGCCGTCACCGGACGGGTCCGCACAAATCGCGTCGCGGTAAAATGCGATCGTATCGATCTCGCTATGAAACACCAGTAGCAGACATGTTATGTTGTGTTTGATTACTAATTCGTTGTGCTCCTATTCCTGCTGTTTCTTTGGTTAGCAAGTAGCACTAGCAAGCAACAGGCTAGCCACTAGCCAGCCACACATAACAACACTACGTCATCTGCTTTGCTACTGTTGTGTTGGTCAGACGGTGAACCAATCGCAGAAGACTGCTTCTTTGGCAACGCCAATCCCAGAAACAGTTCTGGAGGGAAGCACTTTCAGACTGAATAATGGAGTGAAACGAAATGTCAATTAAGGCTGAGTGTCAGGCTACTCCATACCAGTTCTTCTACGCATTCTATATCTCAGGCAAGAGCTGTTGTGAATTCAGTTTCTAGATCAGCACTGTGGTTAAAAATAAACCATAATGTTGATCTAGAAACTGAATTTGACCAGATGAAGAGCTAGTGCTCGAAACCCTGTCAATAAATGTACTCGTTTGGAGCAGAGTGCTCCTTCTCTATTATGCTGTTTCCCACCCAGCACCTTTTTGCGCGTATTTTTCGAGTATTTCTAGGTTAACAATAAAGGAATACAAAAGACAACAGAGAGAGACAAGGGTTACGATGAAGGTTAGAAGGAATGGGTTTAAAGACCTTCAACATTAAACAGAGTCAGGAACACAGTGAGGAAATGAGCAGGCTGTATATCCTCAGAGATATTGTTATTATTATATCCGTTTGAGATTCCACATGACATAAGGAATGTTGTGAAATCTGTGTGCCCGTGTGTGTGTGTGTGTGTGTGTGTGCGTGCGTGCGTGTGTGTGTTAGGGCATTCACGAATAGTGATTTTTAGTATTCGAATAATTCAACCTCAAAGTATTCGAATAGTCGAATATTCGACAGGACTGTTCAAACTGTCAAATATTAAGTAAGCAAGAGGCGAACATTGTTCAGCCGATCTACATGCTCAATGTAGATCTGCTATTTTCACAATATTTATCTGTGGAACCGAGTCACATTAAATGTAATACCTACAATTCCAAGTGCTTGTCAGGGTGGGGCCCCAGTTCAGGGTGGGTCCCCAGTTAAAATATGTTTATTTTGGGTGTCACAGCCTAAAAAAGCTTTAAGAACCCCTGGTATAGAGCATTAACAAATTCATCCACCAGGGGCATTGACAAAAAAAATAAAAAAATATTCGACTTCGGTGAACAACGTCGAATAGTGACTTTGATATTCGAATATTTGAATATTTGGTGAATGCCCTAGTGTGTGTGTGTGTGTGTGTGTGTGTTTAGACTGCTCCCTCTGACAACAGCTCTCCATCAGACAGGCCCTGACAGGTTACATTTGCTGAACACAGTCTGCTGCAACTCTGAGCAGATAGCAAGACTTGGGTTGAAAATATGTGGTCTACTCTGTGTCAACGCACAGGCATGTCTTCAGCAGGAAGTATTGTGTACTGTGTGTTGGTAGGTGCATGTTGGGACACAACGGCTCTGTATCATGCCTGTCAGTGACGCTGGTTTAGAATGTACTTTTATGCATTGTGAGAGAGTGTGCAAACAGAGTGTGTAAACAGAACCAGGCATGATTTTGCATGTACACATGTGAGAGGAAGATAGGTTAGTGCCATTAGTGTTATATAAAGGGTTCCCACACATTTTTACCAATTAATTTCCAAAACTTTTCCAGAATATTTAACCCAATTTCCAAGACTATATAACAATAATTCAGCTCAATAACGAGTCCTATGCGCAATGCCCAAAGACAGGTAGTGTATGCCAGTGGTTCTCAACCTTTTCAGGCCGTGACCCCCGAAATAATCATATTTGAACTGGGAACCCCGGCACCCTGACAAGCACTAAGACTTGAGGAATTTTGTATAACATGGTTTTATTGTGAAAATAGCAGATCTACATTCTCACAACGTTGTGAGCATGTCGATCGGCTACTTTCACACTTTCTCCCTCTAATATTTGACAATTTGGCCAATGTTTAATTTGTCATTTCAGAGGTATTAATTTTTTCCAGGACCTTCCAGGACCCTTGATCAATTCCAAAACTTTTCCAGTACTGGAAAACAATTTTTCTAATTTCAAAATATTTCCAGGAATGTCATGACCGTGGGAACCCTGTATATATACGTATATGGGGTGGGTGAGAGAGAAGGCAAACCCTTACTAAAGCTGTTATGTCGGGGCATTGCTTTAATGCGTACGTGCATACTCTAAGCTCACTCACCAAAATCTGTGTCGGGCAGGTCGGCAGTGCCATTGCTGTAGGTACCATTGGTACCATTGGTCAGGTGTTTGCGGGAGCTGCCATCCACAGCGCAGGCCTTGGCGATGGACTGAACCAGGTGCTCGTCGTCTGCGTTCCTCCAGCCCCACCAGCTCACTTCCGGTTGGCCACAACGGGCAATCACTGCTCCCGTGCTCTGGTGCCTGGAGGGGGGAGGGAGTGAGTGAGTGAGTGAGTGAGTGAGTGAGTGAGTGAGTGAGTGAGTGAGTGAGTGAGAGAGAGAGAGAGAGAGAGGCCATGAGCATAGACTAGAAATATATGGACAAAGCAAAGCCATTGGTTTCTATGCAGCGCAAATGGCGCATTTTGGGTCCTTGGCATGGGTGTCGCCATCATAGATTGTAAAAGCACCAGAGGATGCTATTGTCTGCCAACGGTCACGTGCAACCGCAGGGATACATGGGAGAATGTGGTCGGAGCCCCCCTAAATACAGCACACGAAGAAGAACACAGCCGGCTGGTATCAGTTTAGTTGGCCACTCCCCCGCAACTTTATCATCAATTTTAACATAAATGGGACCTTATTTTCACAAAACGCATATCATCGTGATTGAAAGACAATTTTTAACTAGCGATAGGAACCATAAAGTATTTATGAAAATGTTAATTAAGGTTAGAAAACGAAACGGGAAAATGAATGGGGTCCAATGGAGAACAATTCTTTTTGCGATCGGCCGGGGGGGAAAACAGCACAACTAGCGGCCAATCATAGGAAGTTCCGTATTGGAGTCATTTTAAATCGGCAGAACTATGCCCCTGGCCATGAGACAGTCAGCAACAACAGATGTCCAATGTCTGCAGGGAGCTTACATCAGAGTTGAAATGTAATTCCAGAATGAGAGTATAGTTTTGTGCTTATGGGGCATGATGCTATGGCAACACGCGTAGATGTGGGTTATGATATGGCCTAAAGGTTACATTCCTTCCCTAGTGAAACTGAAAGCCCTCCACAGCGCTGGGAACCCTTCCGTTCTGGTAAACAACTTTTATAGGAGTTTCATCCACATTTTTGAGGTATTCGCTATTTGGTAATGGAAGACACTCACTGATGTGCGGATCTATACCGAAACTTGCAGGACCCGCAAGTTTATCAACACTTAAATAGCCTGCCTGGTAAGCCTATTTTTGAAGCGGTGAAAACCGCTTCCAATGTATGGCTTTGTCTGTCCCATGCATGTCCAGTCCAGAAAACCGCTTCCAAGGTATAGCTTTGTCTGTCCCGTACATGTCCCGTGCATGTCCAGTCCAGAATGAAGAATTGAGGATTGGACAAGCTTCACATGACAATTTGGCTCTCCAGACAAAATCATTCATTCATTCAGAACACATAGAATCTAATAATATAGAACTAAAGCACATAGAAAGTATAGATCTAGAACACAGAATGTATAGATCTAGAACACATATTTCATAGCTCTAGAACACATAGAATAAAAATTCACCGCTTCACTTCGAACCGAGGTTCGATTTTTCCAAAACACAACAGCGTTCTGCCGTCACTTGCCAGGGTCAAACAGACTTTTTATTGTTTCTTTGTTTATCTTCTTTTTTTTTTGTTTAAGGTAAGGATTTTTTCTTTATGCCGATAAAGAATATAACTCATTTTTGGAATGGAGATCTTCGCCCCAAAGTCAAGGTCATAACAGCTGAAGGGGGGAGAGACAAAAACACAGACAGACCTGTAAACCACAGCAGGGAATCTCTTCCAGGAGCGGAAGGCAGCCACATTCTCCAGCTCCTTGTCAGTGATCCACGCTGGCACCAGCAGCTGCTGAGGATAGCTGGAACATAGCCTGGCAGGGCCAAGGGGGGGTGGAGGGGTCCCAGAGACAAGGGGGGGGACAGGGGAAAAAAGAAAAACAGGGAAAATGGAGAGTAAGAGAAGGCCACAAGGCTGTGTGATGGACTTCACAAAGCCTCTGTCCACGGACACCTAATCCTGGGCCGGGCCCTTATCTCTACAGGGCTCGGCACCAGCAGAGCACAATACATAACAACCACCCACTGTCTTAAACCCATTCAGAACGGGTACACTATATTGTGTATCATTATGTTAACTATTGAAAAACAGCAGATATACAAGCTCACAGCGCGGCACCGAGTGCCGCGCTGCGAGCTTGTAGATCTGCTATTTTTAAAAAATCGTGAAAATTTGAATTTTGACCCGATTCTATAAGTGTCTTTTGAATCCTTCTAAGATTTTTTTGAAAAAAACTATGTTTTTATGTCAGCAATCTGGCCAGCCATCGTCAAAGAAAAGGTCCTTTTCACTTAACTGGAGCTCAGTTAGTCTGTTCTTGAGAGACTATGTCAGTGGTGCTCAAACCTTTTCATTTGAAGGACCCCCAAAATGATATGTATTTGGCCACGGACCCCCATCTCAAAATATCTAGTTCCAGGTACCACCCAGAAGCAAAATTGAGTTACAAACGTTCGCTTTGAAAATACTTGTATTCAAAGATTTGCACACATTTTCACGACTTTTTTTCAAAAATAGCAGATCTACAAGCTCGCAGCGCGGCACACATTTTCACGACTTTTTTTTCAAAAATAGCAGATCTACAAGCTCGCAGCGCGGCACTCGGTGCCGCGCTGTGAGCTTGTATATCTGCTATTTTTCACTGGTTAAAGCATTCAATAATTCTAGGCCCTAAATGGGTTAACACACACACACAGTCTGACCCTGTGCTGTGTGCCAGCAAAAACACAGGGGCTCAGGGATCACCTCTCCTAGCTGGGGAGTGAGTGAGCGTAATCAGTGCAGCGGGGGATAGGGGGGGGAGAGACTTGACGAGCGCTGAATGAAGACATGGGGCCAATACCTGAACTTGCTGTTGATGTCTGAGATCCTCCAGGCGTTTTGGGTGTCGAAGCCCATCCTCTCCACCTCGTTCTTGAACCAGGAGGTCACGTGTTCACCTGCAGCGCAGAGGAGAGGAGATGATGGATAAGGCCAAAGCATAGCCGTAAAAGCAAGGTTATCTGAGGACTTGTAAGAGTGTACGGGACAGGGGCGGGGGGTGGTGACCAAGACGGAGAGGAAGGAAACATGGGCCGAGATGGAGGGAGGGAGAGATACAGACTGACAGAGAGAGAGAGAAAAAAAAGGCAGGGTGAGATCATAAGATAGGGACGTGCTGGGCCCCCGATTCAGCCCGGGAAAAAAAGAGTCGGAGAGGCCCTCATTGCGCGCTATAGAGAGAGATCTCTCTCTAAGATTTGTCATTTCAGATCATGACAAGTGACAAGCCAGTGGGCCAATTACAAGAGTTATATTTTGTCGTTGTCGAGTGGAAACCTTGTATGTCCAATACCGTTTTCTTCGTATTTATCATTTCTGAAATGATCTAAACTAGTGAAAACAGACGATCTACAAGCACACAACGTGCTTGTAGATCTGCTGTTTTCACTACTTTTGTGCGACGGCCTTGTATGATGAAGCAGGGCTTTGCTTTGCGAAAAAATCTACAAATTTGAAACTTGGATATACAAGGTTTTCTGCCCGACAGTGACGATTTACTTTGTTAGCCGCCCAGCCCCCAAAATGGAAACGAAGGCCGACATTTATTTTTTTTCCTGATGGCCGGCCTGGACCGGGCCGGGAATGAACCGGCCGTTTGATAGTTGTCCCGCTTTTCCCAATGGCCAGCTCGTCCCTGGGTGGTGACAGAGAGAGAGAGAGAGAGAGAAGGCAGCGCACCTGGTCTACACAGTTCTCCATGCTGCTCCTTCTCCCCAGCGTACACCTCCATGCAGTAGGCATGGAAGGCAAAGGAGAAGAGGTCCTCCAGACGAGAGGGAGGGCGCACCACGGCCGCCAAGCGCTTCAGCCACTCCTGACACTGCTCAAAGGTGGAGAACTGACACCTGGGGACGAAGAGGAAGCAGGGTTCCCACACATTTTTACCAGTTAATTTCCAAAACTTTTCCAGAAATTTCCAGGACTATATAACAATAATTCAGCTCAATAACAGGTCACTTACTCCTATGCGCAATGCCCAAAGACAGGTAGTGTTTGCCAGTGGTTCTCAACCTTTTCAGGCCGTGACCCCCGAAATAATCATGTTTTAACTGGGGACCCGGCACCCTGACGAGCACTAAGAGTTGAGGAATTTTGTATAACAGGTTCTATTGTGAAAATAGCAGATCTACATGCTCACAACGCTGCGAGGCGTTGTGAGGCGTTGTGAGCATGTAGATCGGCTATTTTCGCAATTTCTGCCTCTAATATTTGACAATTTGGCCCATGTTTAATTTGTCATTTCAGAGGTATTAACAAAATCAATAACCAAAGACAATGCATAGCTATTTTTCACAGGACCTTCCAGGACCCTTGATGAATACCCAAACTTTTCCAGTACTGGATTCTCTTTTTTTTTTTTTTTTTTTTTTCAAAATATTTCCAGGAATTTCATGACTGTGGGAACCCTGAGGAAGTCACGTACATGTTGTCATCACAACGTTTGCAAGGCTAAAAGCATTAGTGGTAGGGCTTGGGACAGACTTGGATAATGTCGATCAGCAATTTGAGTTCAAATATGCCAAATTCTTATTTGCATAAATTATGTTTAAGAAAAGCTTGCAACAGAATATGTTGTATTCTATGTAAAATATAGATACCAAACACGATCAGCCCATACTCATAGATATAAGGTTATCATCCAGGCATTTGTTACTGACTGAGGTTATTATGGATACTGAGAGCAATGATGAATGCCACACAATGTTTTTCTTTTAATTTGTATCTCATACTTCATACGTCCCCAAAACCCATTTATTCACAAAAACAAACAATTTGCATTTAAGCAACACTTTAATCTAGTGAATACGCTCCCCTGGTGAATGAAACGTTGCAATTTCCTGACAGTGTAGGGAAGGAGTTGGCTCAGAACACTGCAGGTACTGCTAAAGGGCCTCAACCTATTTGGTATCGCAGCCATTCTGTGAACAAAGGTCCCTTTTTGTGTCTCCTCTACCACACCGATTCATAGCAACCGTGTTAGTTGGACACATTTTCATTCTTGTATGACATGCAGAGTAGTACCGGCTTCTGCAGCAAAGACACTCATGGGACACTTTTTCTTTAGTTTATTCCTTTACTCTTGAAGCTTAGATAAATCGCTCTACCCCTATCTATCTGTCCTCTGACAACCATTAACAACCCCGGAATTGATGTGACATATTGCCGTCTGTCCTTATAAACCCCCCTCACTTGGGGCAAATGAGGTTGGGGTATGTGATAAACGTATGGCTCTTTTCAACCACGAAGAGTAACCCAGAATCCTCAATAACTTGAAACTTTCCAGGACCTCTGAGGTTCTGTGATTGTTTTTTGTTTTCCATTCCATTATAATTAGAACTCGCCCTGAAGGGGGAGCAAGGTCATAATATGCATTGCATTGCAATGCGTCCATCTGGTTGTCCAGGTTTGTGGCTGTGTCTGTCTGCACGCCATCACAGACAGACTTTATTTATATACATTTATTTATAAACACACACACCCACAGTATGTACATATGATTTCTCTCACTGATCCTACCTGACAACTTTACAGTCCTTGCAGGTGACATGGAGCTGGAACATATCACGACACTCTGCGCTCTCTATGAGCTGAAGAGGGACCTGGGAGTACAAGAAAAGACAGTTCAACTTAAAGTCACAATCTGATATAGAGACCCAAGTTAGCAGGCACGCGTTTTCCTACGGATGTCACGGGGGTCGATTGGTGGATACCAGATACAGTATATAGACTGTAACAGAAATTCACTGGTTTAAGCCCTAGAACAGCCTGTCCACACGTCCTTATCCTAACGAGGTACACTTAAGTAAATCACCAAGCAATTTACAGTACCTGCTTGCTTGTAAGCTGCTAAATGTGGCTACATGACAAAAGTTTTAAAATGTGCTTAAAACAATGTCCTCCCTTGCAAAGGGACACCTGAAAACGACTAGATTGCAAAATGTATCAAGGGATGCTCGATGCTGACAGAACCCTCCCTAAAAACCCCAGGGCAAAAATCCACTCGTCCGAGACAGTTTGCCCTCCTGGCCCAAAAGTTGTGGAATAAACTCCCTGTCGCACTTAGAACAACGGACTCACTCGCTAGCTTTCACTATGGACTGAAGACTCACCTTGTCAGACTCCACCTAAGCCCTTAGCACTACTGAAACACTCAATGACCATACATGAAGCTAGTTAGCATTTGTTTTTAGGTTCTTTAGAACCTTTTTTTTTTTTGACTGATTATTTTGTTTTCTAGATAGATATTAATTTGCATTTGTTATATTGCTGTTGATGTACTGACATATTATCTTGTTTATTATTGTGATGTTTTAACTGCTTATTGTAAGTCGCTTTGGATTAAAAGCATCTGCTAAATGCCTAAACTGTAAACTGTATCAACAACCAGCCAAATGCATGCAATTCGTCCAGGCAGCATGAAACCCATAACCACAAACGCAAGTTAGTACTAGTGGTCTATTCTATACTTGATATGTATTTTTCAAAGATGCACTGCAATTCACCATCATGCCGAGAATCAGTAATGTAATGCTTTTCCAACATGACCTCAATAGCATAGCTTGCACTTTGCATCATGCTGCTGCCAACAATTGGTAGATGCAAACCGGTCATACAGGTTACTTGTGAAGGCAAGCTGGGCATTTCCATGGAAGCTTATGTAACCTGGCATCTCCCTGAACGCTCAATAAACATAACATTATCTGCTCCTAAAAACAAACACTAAACAAGGGATCCGATGGAGCTAATCTGTATTATCATGTTAATTATATTTCCTAAGCAAATTCTATCCAAAGTACAGACCGGCAATGTGTGCTTACGACTCGTGAGCATATTTTGAATACTGCACGGAAATAGCAAGACTACTTTTACTAAGCCCGGCTGACTAACTGTTCTTGACACACAGTCCAAAGCCATGCAAGATGGACAGGCAGTCATCAGCACGTTGAAACACAAAAGGGGAAAAATGTATACACAAACTGGATTTAAACTAGCTTAAAAACATTATTGCAATGAATTGTACAACAAGCTATCTCTTGAGCAATTTTCTTTGTGAGCCTATCCAACTGTTATAATACTGTACATCCAGTACTGCAGACATAGCACCTTGTGTTGTGTGGGTGCATTTTTGCTTTCGTGTTTCAAGTCTTTTATCCAGCTCATCTACCTCTAACGGGTTGGGGAGTGCACACTTATACTGCTCTACTCATCAGCAGGTTAACAAGATGGCCACAAACACACACACACACACGCGCGCTGTTAACCACCCCACACTGTGCAAAGACGCTAGGTACTTACTGACACCTCACAACAACAATTTTGCTATCCGAAAAACAAAAACAGAAGGAACAATTACAACATTTCACTTAACCTTTATTTATACAGGTGAAATCCCATTGCGATACAAGATTTATTTAACTAGGAGTAGGGAGCACATAAATGTGCTGTTACGATTATGACATTTTACATGACGATTAATTCTCACTCAAATAATTGCGATTAACGATTTAATTGTGAATTTGTCGTTGACAATTACATTTCCGTCTGCCTTGTAGGCTTTGAAGTTGCACATGGCAATCATGACTCATAACTTAAATACACAAAGAAATTACCGACATATTTCACAACTTTATACTTAAAAATCGAACCTCTGTTCGAAGTGGAGCTGTGTGTGTGTGTGTGTGTGTGTGTGTGTGTGTGTGTGTGTGTGTGTGTGTGTGTGTGTGTGCAACAGCGCCCCTCCCTTAACATGTGTGGCCAGAAAAGGTTACTGCAGGCTACATACCCGGAGACAGACAGACAGACAGACGTATAGGGGTATAGGGAGCTCCACACAGCTCCAAAAAGAACATTGATAGTGGAAATAGCCAATCTACAAGCTCACAACGCGTCTCATCGCGACGCGTTGAGAGCTTGTAGATCGTCTATTTCCACTACTTTTTGAAAACGTTTGTAACTATATTAACATTTCTCAACATGGACACGATTATGGCGATTATGCAAAATAATTGCGATTAGCTCAAATAATTGCGATTAGACGATTATGTAATAATTGTGACAGCCCTATGTGCTGTTAAAACTGGGCATGACTGTGTGGGCTTGCCGCTGCTGTCTAAACACACACACACACACACACACATTCCTGACGTTCTTACATCCCGCGGAAGTTTTAATTCATACTGTAATCTACATCCCTAATCTGGCTGCTGCCAAAATTCCTGGGCTGCTAGCTAACAGGGCTTCGATGCTCGTCCTGCCCCATCCACATTCTCCAACACGCCCTCAATAGCTCTCTCACACACACACTTTCTGTCTTTTCTATCTCTCATCCTCTCTCTCTCTCGCCTCCCACACCCTCTGGCAAATTGTTGAGCACCAAAACTGCTGCCATGTGATGCAAACGAACACTTAAAACATGCCATCATGAAATGTGTGAGGGAAAACACTGAGTCCGTTTCTGTTTGATGTGCATAAAGGCAAGCCTAGAACTAGGGCCTCGTTCAGGCCCCAATTAACCTTGGTAACACCGTGACCAGCTGGCAAAAGTGAAAGTGAAACAATCAGACGACACGTCGTGTGCAACTAGAAGAAAACAGAAATACACCAAGATCTGGCTTGTTGAGCATTCATTGTGAGGAGGGTCTTTTGGGCCAGTATGCATAACCTACTGCCAAGTTGTCCACAAGAAGAAGGTTTCCATTCTCTAAAGGTTGCCCCAAGTCAAACTCTAGAAATAAGTATTAAGAGAAGCATAATAAGAACAACTAACGCTTCAATCTGTAAATCAATGTTCGCTACCACCACACATAACTAAATATCACAACACCAAAGTACGCTGGCACTAAGCTGCAACACGACTCGGAAGGAAATGAAGTTGTCTTTCTTGTGAAAGGGGGAAACACGGTCCAGTGACTGAGAACATGTTGTGATGAAAGAGAAGATAGGACATGGTGGATAACAAAGCCATCCTCTTTCTGACACAGTGAGAAGGGGGAGAGGTTTTGACTCTCCACTATCCCCCAGCGGAAATACTGCAACCATAGCAACGTTAAGCAACTCAAGTCTTTAAAAAAAAGCAACAAAAAAATGTAAAGAACAGACTGGTGAACACGGTCATGTGTCCCTGCTGTGACCGCGTATTTCCCGGTGAACCTGTGCGCAAAGGTGGGGGCCGATGGGCAAGGAGGGTCGCGAACTTTATGAGAAACAGCTAAAATAAGACCTTAAAACCTGGCGAAAACAATTGCGTGCATTAGCGGAAGATGACGATAAAGGAAATCATTAAATGGAAAACATTAAATTAACTTCTGAAAATGCTTCTAAGCCTACACTATAGCCTACTAAAAACTAGTGGAACCGCGATCTTGCCACACGTGAATAGCAGTTGCGTGCAATAGCGGAAGATGACGATAAAGGAAATCATTAAATGGAAAACATTAAATTAACTTCTGAAAAGCCTACACAGCCTTAAAACATGGTAAAAACAGTTGCGTGCATTAGCGCAAGATTAGATGAGGATAAAGGAAATCATTAAATGGAAAACATTAAATTAACTTCTGAAAAGGCTTCCAAGCCTACACTATAGCCAACTAATAACTAGTGGAACCGCGATCTTGCCACAGGTGAATAATTGTGGTTGTAAACAATAACACAGACAATATAAATCCTTAGTCTAGTTGTGGGAAGAAAAGGTTATCATCATGGCCCCAAATAACTTTTAAATATCTTGCAATTGGCGACGAGTCTCTTACTAAATCGGCAAGAGTGCCTCTCATTCTCAATACATAAAGGCTAAAGGCCCTTTTCCACCGGCAGCGGTAACGATGACGATAGCCCTAAAATATCACAGCGATAATTATGCCTTCACATTGACGTCCGATAAAGTTATCGGACATCAATTGTGAAGAGGCGCCAATTAACAGCTGCTCGCTCAGAGCGCATCGCGATTGTCAGAGACCCAGTTCCATATCACTGTGATCTTAACCACATCGTTGTTGATCCTAACGATGTAGTTGTCGGCTATCGTTGTCTTTATCGGTGTTGGGTGGATGCTGTCGATCCACTTCAATTGAAAACCCACTTTTTAAAATCGTTATCGTCATCGTTATCGCTGCCGGTGGAAAAGAGCCTTAAGCTATATAACCTCTCCATCATCAGCAATAGTCAGTCAGGCGTGCGTGTTCCCCACACTCCCAAGCCCCCACCGTTGCGCTTAGGTTCACCGGGAAATACGCGGTGGCGTCCCTGCTGCCTTTCACAGCATGTCCAGCTGTGAATGGACCTCACCCTATAAATTATCTAAAGGCAATTATAAACCAAGTGGAGGAGATTCACCAAAATAAAAATAAAATATTTTGCTGACAAGCTGCCTGGTGGAGCAATTCCTTCAGTTCATCCTGTACATTAATGAGTCGGGGTAAAATACCTTTTCTCTGACAACTTACATTGACGATGGATTCTTTGAACTTGATGTGTAAGCGATAGCTGGACATGGCGATGATGGCATCCTCTGCCCTTCCCACATATTCTGTGAACTCTCCATGCAGCTCAGGAAAGGGCACCTAACACAGCAAACAGAGAGAACATTTCAAAGGGCACAGGTTCATCAATGCCTTTATATGGTATACAATGAGATTGAAGCAACTGTATAGAGCAGTGTTTCTCAACCACTGTGCCTGGGGACCTTTGGTGTGCCCCTGAGAAGGGTCAAGTGTGCCCCTTGAAACTGCTTGAAAGCCAGTATTGTATTTAGCATTTTAAAAATGATTTAAACTAGTGAAAACAGCCGATCTACAAGCACGCGAGGCGTTGTGTGCTTGTAGATCTGCTGTTTTCACTACTGTTGTGTGACAGCCTTGTATGATGAAGCAGGGCTTTACTTTGCGAAGAAACGTACAAATTTGAAACTTGGAGATATAAGGTTTCTTCCCGACAGTGACGATATTTACACCACCGTATTATGTTGGTGTGCCCATGGATTCTTGGGACATGAAAAGTGTGCCCATACAGAAAAAAGGTTGCGAAACACTGGTATAGAAGGACAGAACACGAAAAATGGAAACATAACATCAAACTATAACATGAAACCGGCTAAGTGTGGAGTCATCAATCTTACTTATTTATTTTTAGGGTTGATAGGACACACTTTTAGTTCCAAAACATATCTATTTCTATCATATGGAGATTAGGCTGGGCACTCCACTTAGAATTGATTCCCCTTTGAGACAGTGACTGAAATGAAAGTGTATAGAGCTCAGACCTGGTCTTGCAGGTTATATACCAACAGAGACACCACACCCACGTATTGACCCATAACTGCAAAGTTAGCCAGGTTTTACAGCACAAGTAGTCAGGGCAACACTAGAGGTTCAGGATTACGAAAAGGAAATGACAACACTGGCTACGCCAGATGAGATCAAGCTGTTAATTTGATTAAGTATTAGTCTTGATGATGGCTTTCCAGTACAAACAATGGGGATAAAATGATCATAGCATAATACAGGGTTCCCACACATTTTTACCAATGAATTTCCAAAACTTTTCCAGAATATTTAACCCAATTTCCAGGACTATATAACAATAATTCAGCACAATAACGAGTCACTTACTCCTATGTGCAATGCCCAAAGACAGGCAGTGTAGCAAAAATAAAGTGTGCACGCTGCCAACGGGCCGTGGCGTGCATGCGGATCGTGCACGATGGACACACACGTGCCCACGTCAAAAGGTAAGAAAAACGTGGCAGGGAAGCCTCAAAGACGATTTATGGTGGCAGTAAATGAGTTAACCAAATCAATAACTTAAAAACAATGCATAGCTATTTTTTCCAGGACCTTCCAGGACTCTTGATCAATTTCCAAAACTTTTCCAGTACTGGAAAAATATTTTTCTAATTTCAAAATGTTTCCAGGAATTTCATGACCGTGGGAACCCTGATAATATGATACTTTGCACAAAATTAATCCTAAATCAAGCAGCTTACCTGCAGGTTTTCCTCTTCCAGGACCGGGGACTTCTTGGGGAAGATGTGATTGGCCTGGATACACTCCAGGCTCTGCTGCCCCTCCTCCTCCTACAAGGACCCACATGATGATGTCTCAACTTTAATAAGAAGGGAATATCTTCAGAAATAGCGTAATATCCTGGAATAAATTCCTTACCAAAATATTTATTCACCAATGTGTTTGTAAAGGTGTCTAGTAACACATCCCACAAAGACTGAAATTCAGTTTCCCTAGGAGAATCAGTTACAGCTGATGGAAGTTGGAGTCCCATTAAATTAACTATACAGGATAAAACACACCAAAATAAATATGCTTTAAGTAGCATGTGAGGGGTCAAACTAGGGGTTTTTAATGATTCTGAATCCATTGCAAGCATTTGTTTTGCACGGAAAACATTCCTTGGGGTCAAGGCGGCTCCTACAAAACTTTGAAAAGTAATGACTCATCACTAAACAATAATTGTATGGGGGCTGTTTCTACCCCAAGGAATGTTTTTTTGTGCAAAACACATGCTTGCAATGGATTCAGAATCATTAAAAATCCCTAGTTTCACCCCTCACATGCTACTTAAAGCATATTTATTTTGGTGTGTTTTATCCTGTAGTTAATTTAATGGGACTCCCAACTTTCATTAGCTGTAACAAATTCTCCTAGGGAAACTGAATTTCAGTCTTTGTGGGATGTGTTACTAGACACCTTTACAAACACATTGGTGAAGAAATGTTTTGGTAAGGAATTTATTCCAGGACTTTTTAAGATATTCCCTTCTTATAAGTCAATATGGTTAACTCCGTTGACTATATTGACATGGCGGATATTTCCTTTTTACTAAATTTGGGGGAGGGAGACCCAGCGAGATCACCACCCGCCATGAATATGGTCAAACGTAAAAATAAAAATCTTTTTATACAATTTGGTTTTCACAGTTCATGTTATTTCCTCAGGGAATGCATGCTGGGCATGCATGCATGCTTCCTCATACTCTCACAGCCACACACATTCACACTTGGGAGCCGCCCAGTGAAACCCACAATCTCCCACTGTCAGCCACTTAGCAACACCACTGAAACAACTAGCCTTTACATGTTCTCTTCCACCGAACCAGATGTTTCCCTGCCACTAACAACATGCGAGTGACTTTCACAATCTTTAAAAATGGATTTGAATGGAAATGGAATGTCATAACTGCCTACTTCAGCAGAAAGCTGATTTAAGTCCCTGGTTAGTAGTGTTGGATTTATTTATTTGTGTGATTGCCCTCTCCACCCACACACTGCGATCTATTGTGCTTCAGTCTACTATACAGTCATCCTGCCCTGCCTTGTCTGTGAGGCCTAATTATGTGCTTGTAACGTGCATGTAACAGAGTAAAATTAACACAGCCCTCAAAAAACACACACATATTCATCTTGTTTGAAGATTATGTTTTTGCCCGTGTGTGTGTGTGTGTGTGTGTGTGTGTGTGTGTGTGTGTGTGTGTGTGTGCGTAGCAAACTGCTGCACCGAGCGGCATCAAACTTTGAATTCCCAGTCGGCTAAGGAAGACCATCTACCCCAGATTTTCCAATGCCTCATACCGGGCCGCTTTATGTTTTGGCAGTGATATGATATAATTGCCAGAAATGCCTAACAATTTTAAATCACACATTGAGGGGCCTCTGACGCAGAGCCATAAGTGATTTCACTTAGACCTACTGTATATGGGCTGCTACAAGTGAATGCTCCAAATGTCACCATTTGTTGCACACACACGAAAAGATGTATAAATGATCTTGTGAGTTATGTGACAATGACAGAGCTTTGATTTTCCATACTGTTTGCCTGTAATTGGCATCGAAATGAGAGGGAGGGGCCTGATTCTTACAAAAAACACCATGTGGTATCACAAACACAACATCAAATCAACCCCAAATTGCATGTTGAGGGGCCTCTGTAGGCCCACCTCCAATGCTTCTTTCACTTCTGCCCATAAGGGCGCAATTAATACGAAAAGCTATGTTGCCCCAGAGCTTCTGGCATCCTGTTGGCTGCAGCCCACAACTTAAAATACAGTAGTCCAATACCAACCCAGCTCTGTGGAGTTCCCTTTTCTAGTTATGTAATCTATTTACTCTGAAAATGTATTTGCACTTCTCTACCCATGAAGTGTAAACACAATAATCATTGTTTTAGTTATCACTGGCTGTCATCTTATGTTCAAAGGAAAAAATAAACTTTGTCACTTCAGTTTTGCACGAGGGTGTACCGACTGTACTCATGTTGCAACTTGCAAAGATGTCATTGCAGCATAAAACATCACTTTATGCCATCAAAAGTTGTTTTTATCTCTACATTTTCTTGAGGATTTTAAAATAGTATGCTTAAAAGTGTCCCTCTCTGCTGTCAAGGAGCATTTTCTTTGAGCTGTTGTGTTGGAAATAACTAAACTTTTGAATGAGCTCACGGCATAAAATCCATGGTTTCAAATTAAAATACAGTAAAAAATACTGCTAAAAAGACGTGGGTTACAGCTGATGTCAATAATCACTTCATTTAGAGGGGTGGCATTATCAGAGAGTGACTAAGAGTTTATTTAGAGCCTGGGCGACTAGTGGCTGGACAGGGGGAGATTAGGGTGGTCCACAGAGATGGCAGATAATGGGACAGGGGGCTGTGTATCCTGCTGGCTCAGCATGACCCAGTGTTGTCCGCGAGCCAAGCTGACACACATGATTGGACCAGCAGAGCAGGGCGATGGGGCCAGCCAGGGGGCAGGGAGAGGAAGAGGAACTGTACTCAAACACACGCACGCACGCACGCACGCACGCGACCTTTCTGCCTTCAGTGCTCACGTCCTTAAATAACATTAGGGCTGAATGACATTGAAAAAAATCCCACTGTGTCTGTTGTGACTGCACTGCAGACACGTTTTCTGTACAAAAATGTTATTTGTTAGAGCAGGGTTCCCCAATAGGCGGCCCGCGGGGGGCTACTGTCTGGCCCACACCAACCCCAGTAATAATGGTGGTATAAGAGCAGCAACAACACTAGTATGTCGTCGTTGTCGGGTAGGAATCTCGCATATCCAAATTTGTACGTTCTTTCGCAAATCATACAAGGCCGTCGCACAAAAGTAGTGAAAACAGCAGATCTACAAGCACACAACGCCTCGCACCGCGAGGCGTTGTGTGCTTGTAGATCGGCTGTTTTCACTAGTTTAATACATTTTTAAAATGATAAATTCAAAACGAACGGTTTTGGACATACAAGATTTTCACCCGACGACGACTAAAACTGTCGCTGGAGTAGTGGGAACGCCACCGTCGCCCCCTGCAATGTTGTGGCCCTCGGCTTGGTAATCTAGACATAATTCGGCCCTTGGGGAAAACTAATTGGGGAACCCTGTGTTAAGAGGATTTGTACAGTTTGAGTATAAAAATACAGGTTGAACGGAAGGCACGGGATTAGGCGCAGAACTAAGAATTCACACCTTACACATCCTAAAAGAAATTGATATATTGCAATTTGAAAATAACTAATAATGATTGTTGTGATTTCTTTCTTTTTTTTCTCAATATTTACGGTATTTACTTTTTACTGAATAATTGCAAACGTGAAAGGTCTCTGCGGTGCAAAGTGAAAGCTGCTCTGCTGAGGCAGCAGACAGGGTGGGACTTTGACACCGTCGTGGCCTGTCTGCTGCCTCCCGGTGAGCACGACTGATTAACAAGTCAAAAATCAATGAACAGTTTCCGATTGTGCAGACTGCAACACCCGCCACAGGACAGTTATTCTATAGAAGTGCAGCTCTCAAAGTGGGGTCCACCATGGACCACAAGCATTCCTCGCAGGGATTTGAAGAGGCCACGTACTGTATAGCCACTATGTTAAAGCCATACTATGTAACTTTTTTAATAAAACTAATCTTAAAATTGTCCTAACTATTAAATCGCTAAAGTTTTAGAACCCCAACTCCGTTAATTTCAGCCCCTAAAGCCTTCTGTAAATATGTTTTCTACGATCCTGGCCGGGGACCGGATTTCCCGGCAAAATTACGTCATCTGCATCATCCGTATACGTTGTGTATACGTTGGCCAATCACATCGCGGATCATACACACATGATACACTACCGGCCAATCACAGCGTGTGCTGCGTCTCTTCAGGAAGTAGCCTCCCTCAGCAACAGTGTTTACGATGAAGGATTCTTGCCTCTTACTCCCCAAATCCTGGTCAGAAAATTACGTTCTACCCCTCTACGGATTCGTATCGGTCGCGGTGGTTTGCGGCCTCGCTCCGGTGGTCCGCGGCGACACCGGGCGAAAAACGGCCGAAAAAAGCAATACCGCTACTGACCACTACCTGAGCAACTTACACAGTATAGCTTTAACTTCTTGTTGCATTTTCATTCACAAGTAAATAAACTAAGAATGTGTAGAAGACTTTCTATTGGGATTAGATAGCAGGTAGACAGAAATTGTACTGTCCTATGAAGAACACCAATATATGAAGATACAAATGGAATATTTGTTTCCTTCTGTAATGTGTTATTGCGACCGAAGGTCGCAGTTTAGTATGTGAAACGGCACATGCTGACTCCGTCTGGATGTGTACACTTTTGTACGGTCTATGGGTTTGCCGCTCGGAATCAATTATTCATGTAAGGACTCTGTGATGTCAGGGGAACCACTCTAACAGAATGGGTTTGCCGCTCTGACATCATGCTCTGACTTCACTGTGATGTCAGGGGAACCACACTAACAGAATCCCTTTTATGCCCATATATGGAGTAGGGCATTCACGAATAGTGATTTTTTGAATTCGAATTATTCGACCTCAAAGTATTCGAATAGTCGGAATTCGACGGGAATTATATATATATATTTTCATCCAATAAAAACGAGCCATTCTCGGCCTCTCAATCATTGATGCGCTGTTTCAAGTCTTGAACACAACATGCGAGTGAGGGTTAACCACTGGAGGCGGGACAGACCTGAAGGTTAGTGAAATACGATTGGCTATTGACCGTGGCATTTACAAATGAGCCGCGACCTGATTGGACTAAGCGACCAGCAAGTATGGGTGCGCTCAGTGCTTCCCCTGGAACAGTACATTTGACAGCTGTATAGTTTGCCTGCATCACAGCGCAACAGTTTCTAATCAGTTTCTCTTTCATGCTCTAAAATAAAAAGACTTTAACCCAGCGGTTCACATTACCAAACAGTTTAGCCCGTGACCCAAAATAGAAATTAGACAATCGCCCAGGACCCAAACTAGTGAAAACAGCAGATCTACAAGCTCACAACGCCGCGGCTCGCACCGTGAGCTGGTGGAAATAATAATAAAAAATTACTGTTCAAACAAATCTATAATCAGCAACAGGCAGTTAGGGTCGATCCATACCGTTATAATTTCGGTTCGGGAGGACGCCCCGACCCGAAATTATTTAGGTTCGGGGGAAGTTCATTCATACTTTCTTAACGGCTAGTGCCCAAGTCGCTTGTAAATATTGGAGGTCCGTGGCATGACGATGTTTGTGGCCGATGAATGAGCATTGCAGGGCGGATACTAGCTCTGGTCCATCGCGTCACCACGCGATGGACCAGAGCTAGGCGGATACATAATTCTGACTACACTGAATGACTGGAGGTCCAGTGAGTAGCAGCTCCAGCAGGCAGCAGCACCAGCGGGCCGGGGTCTCTTCTCTCTCTCTCACACTCACAAACGCTCGGCTCGAGCTCTGTCCAAAACGGTGTCAGACCGCCATTCCGAAACACCGCCATTCCGAACATTGACTAGGGTTAGGGTTAGTTAGGGTTAGGGTTAGGGAAACATTTAATCTACAAGCTCACATTATAGACGTGCCACCTCCCTTGCTGCATGTCATCACGCAGTCACAACTCGTCGTGGAAAAGGAAAACATATCAACACGGAACACTAGCAATTAGCAAAGTTGTGTTTAAGCTCCTCCTTTCTCTTTAAAGCGGTCGGCGACGCGTTAGCAGCGATTAACCTCGCCTACCAGGCTTTCTCCCGCAGCGATACACGCAGCAAAGGCGCGTGTGTGTGTGTGTGTGTGTGTGTGTGTGTGTGTGTGTGTGTGTGTCGCGCGCGCGCCTCCCAGTCCACCAGCTGAATATGTATCCGCTCTCTGATGCCCAATACACGGCCACACAAGCATTTGGAAGTCGGCGTGTCTCCCACTCAAACGACGTCTGTTTCCTTGGATTCACAGCCGAGAATATGAACGTGAAGCCGGGATGAATGAATGAGAAGACACCGCTGAGTACCGAAATTAAGTCGGGAGGTCACAACATCAGCAAGCATCATGACATCAGTATATAGACTGCACCAATTCATCCACCAGGGGCATTGACAAATCATCTTTTATGACTTCCTATCTAGCCAAGCTGTATGAACCATGAATAAACAATAATAATGATAATAATTTTTAAAAAAGAAATTAAAAAAAAAAAAGAGTAAAAAAAATATTTTAAAAAATAAGCGATTTTCGAATTCAGTTTACCAAGTCGAATAGTGACGTTAGTATTCGAATATTCGAATATTCGAATATTCGGTGAATGCCCTAATATGGAGTGCCCTGATGTCATCAATATTAAGCGCATATCTAACAGGACTTCATATGGGAATGCCCATATATGGAGGCCACATCGTCCACATGCCACACTAACAGAATCCATATATGGCCAAGACTATGGCTGGTTCTACAGACAAGGGTTCTGACATCCCTGACATCATACTGTATAACGAATAACTGAGTAAGCATGTTTGGGCTGTCACAGCATATCTCCACATACAGGGGTCTCCATATATGGGTAACTGGTCCGATATACATCACTGGTCAGATGGCCAAGACATGGCGCGACCTCAACCTCTAGGGCGAGGTCGCTTGTCGCCCTGGGGCGTCACTAGTGTATCTGGTGTGAGAAACTGTGTTCTAGTCTAGAGAGAATGCATGATGAGAATGGATTTTACCATTGCCCCTGTAAGGAGTGTGGGTCTCCCAGGAAGGAAGTGTTGGGCTTTCCTCTCCGGGCCCTCAGTCTGCAGAGAGAGAGAGAGAGAGAGAGAAATAGGGAGATATGTCACAGATATATGAAACATGTAAATCATAAATTGCATCTTTTTTTCTTTATCTGCTCCTCACACCATGCTTAATTACATAAAAAGAGTTATCATCTACTTAATTCCCCACTGAAATGAGCTTGCTAGATTTGCACATGAAATACTTGAATGAGAGCTTAGTATTTTCAAACTGATAGCACAGCTAAACATACAGTATTTTTCTTTATTGTACTGAGCTACGAGCATCAGCATCTCCAGTCATATCAAGTCATGTTTGTATGTTGTGAAGACTTATTGTGGACCCGGTCTGCAAACTAAACTGCCTTTAAAAAGGACAATAAATATATTATGAATTGAGCTGAATGCCATCTAACGCTCAAAAGGAGAACATAAGTGCACTTGCCAGGGTTCCGCTGGGTGCTCCACATAAATAACAAAAAAAAGCAGGAACTCCATTTTATACTTTAATGTGCAAAACTTGTAGCTTGTATGTTTCGGCCAAAAGCCTCCTCTTCTCATTCATTGGCTATCGTCACTGTTTTTGAATGCCACTATAGAGGGTATGCACGTGACATCATTGTACCCAGAAGTTATGCTGGAACGCCTACTGAGTGGCAAAAGAAAAGGAGTCAGTAGGAGTGAGGAGGAGCCAGGAGGAGTTTCCCAGCGAGCGCTTGAGTGGCATATGATTCATACACTCCCCTATTCATTTATGAAGTTTAGTAGATTATAACAAATATATGTTTTTCCCCAAATCGATTCATTAGTATATAATAATTAAAATTACAAAAAAAAAACTGGCTCTCGATTAATAGATTATCCTATACATTACCCTGCAAGATTAAAGGACAACTTTGGTTTTTTTACAACAAGGGTTCATATTTTAGTAATTAGAGAAAAGAAAAGCTGAGTGTTAAAATGTTTTCATTTACTGTTTTGTATTGTTTTAGCGATTTTAGTATTTTGATTTCAGTGGGTGGGGGCATGCGTAGAAGTGGCTAAATATGTCTTTTTAGACACAATAACCTGGCAATTTCTTTCCTATTATTTACACCACAACCCTCATAAGTCACATCTTCCCATGAAGGATTGCGGTGCATCTTGGGAATGGGCTTATTGTGTCTAAAAAGACATATTTAGCCACTTGCATGCATGCTCCCAACCTGAAGGCATGCATGCAAATCTAAATCTTTAAAATCACTAAAACGATAGAAAGAAGTAAATGAAAACATTTTAACACTCATCTTTTCTTTTCTTTAATGACTATCTAAAATATGAAGTTGTAAAAAAACAAAGTTGTCCTTTATGTCGGTTGGAGGTCCTACATTTCGGTTCCGATATTTTCGATTAATTTCCCAGCCCTAAAAAAAATTTTACTAGGCCACCGTTTCCAAGGCAAGCGATGACAAAAACTGCAGTTTGCCCCTCGCCCAGTTGTGGACAGTATCAATGTCAAAATGATTACTTTTTTTGATACATAAACAGACCCATACTTATCTTGGACTGAAACAGCTGCTTTTTATCTAGCACCTATCTCAAGAGTCATGTTTTTGGATGTCACAAAACAGCCAATTTGCCAAGTGTTATTATTCAGCACTTGAAGTGAAAAGGCCCCTCTCTTTCTCCATCTGCTCTACCTACTACCCTTCAATCCTCGCTTTGTATTTGGACTCAAACAGGCAGACAGGGGCCAGGGGAACACCAAGTCGACAGTACAATCTTCAGTGTTCATTTATCCATTTGTAACTCTTGAGTGTACATTTGTTAAATGAACACTCGTGCTTTTATATTGTGAGAACAACACATAAGCAGTCAACAGGATTGTTGTCACCCAATATGTGTGGTGCAGGCAGGGTAGCTTCTTTGACACTAGATTTGATTCCATCTGTACATGCATGGGGTGATATAGGAAGGAACCTCAAATAGTACAAGGAGGGCAGGGACTGACTTGCGTTTGAGGTCAGGCAACCACGTGGCATACTGTATGTACACAAACGGCTCGTATTTCCTCAGAAGCGGCCATAACTGGCAGTCGTTAACTGGTTAGCCTGGTTGGTTACTGGGTGGCAATTCTGTCACATGTTCTAAAAACGGACACCCCTTCCCTGCATCTAGCTAGTATGAGGCATGTTGAGACTCTTAAAGGGGCATACAGTATACTCTGTGTGTGTGTGTGTGTGTGTGTGCGTGCGTGCGTGCGTGCGTGCGTGTGTGTGCGTGCGTGCGCGCTACAGTATATTATCTACCCATCTATAAAGATAGATACATTAGATATCTATATAGCTCACAAGGCATCAAACAGTGAGGCATGCGAGGACTGTAGCCTTCTAGCCTTGAGGTCATATGCGTGTACATACTCTTTCACCCTGTATCACATAGTATGAGGCATGTAAGGACTCTAGCCTTGAGGAAGGCATATACAATACTGTGTGCGTGAGTGTGTGCGCGTGTGTGTGTGTGTGTGTGTGTGTGTGTGTGTGTGTGTGTGTGAGTGTGTGACTTTAGAGCTGTCACGATTTCAATCCTTATTTGAAAATGTATTGAAATGGACATTCAATTATGACCATCAAAATGACAAGCAGGTCCATCCTGCACGGCAAGGGGCTAAAAAGAGACATTTTAAGGATGACACAGCTGGTACTGACTGTTGCGTATGCGTGGCCTAATATCATTAGGGATTCGGTCAGACCGACAAGGCCATTCAACTCTAGCGCCGGCACAGCAGACCATAATGCAGCGGTGCGAGGCGTTGTATGCTTGTAGATCTGCTATTTTCACTAGTTTAAATCATTTTTAAAATGATAAATGCAAACCGAACGGTTTTGGACATACAAGGTTTTCACCCGACGACGACGATATATTTATTAGATTTTTTTATTTTTATTTCACCCTGCATCATACAGTGGCATGTGAGAGGGCAATTGCGTGTCACACAAACGACAGAAACCAAAAGGACATCACACAAAAAGAGTAATGTGATCTATCCTGGGGCTGCCGGGTTTAGAACTCACCACAGACAACGAGCAACAGACGATGACTTATCCCGAAGATCCCGTTTGGAACGTCTCAGAAGGAGGACATGGAAATCTGTGGGAAACAAAAGCAAACATTATGAGACGGAGTAGACATGAACAAATGCTTTCATTACAAAAAGCCCTTCTATATATATTACATATGAGCAGTCATTTAACAGGAACATTCTACTTACCACAGAACTTTAATTTATTTGTAAATATAGCAGTGGTTGCAGAAACTTAAAAATGTGGTGAGATATACCAAGCAACACATTTGTGGAATGGAAAGAAGCCAGGCACGTCTTAGGACAGTTTGTCAACTCTACAGTCTAGTCAGCCAGTGGCCCTGGTTCAATCAATCACTGTGGTCTCATCTAACCTTCAGAAATAGAACAGACCATTCAAAACACATAATGTCTGCTCAAACAGTAGGCTTCCAAAAGTCTTCTATTTCTCAGTTTTTATTACCACCTCTGACCTTTGTTAACATGGGATGCCCAACACATCCTACGCGTGTTAACCATTCCCCACTGTGAAGTGCGGCCCGTTATCACGTTACCTGACGTGTTAACTGGTTACCATGGTAACAGATAGCCCCCGCGCTGCCGCGGCCGGGAGTGAGCAGAAAAAGAAAAGTTTCCCATGATGCCTCGCGAAATAATACATCCGGCGACTTCCGGCGCCGATTAGCCCTATTCACGGCCCGCCCACTCAGAAAATTTCTCAGCAACTTCCTGGTGCACTGCTGACGTCAGTTTTGAAGTGGAAATTAATACAGAAATAGCTGGACTTAAAGCCAACAAATCATTATTTCGAACGGTAAAGTAAATTATAATGCTTTGTGCCTTTTACTATCTTGTGTTCTTGATCATGCTAGCCGTATTTTATACTTTACTATTCGGAAATTGCATTAAATATGCGATTTCTGTGTTAACTCTATGGGCTTTTAGCAGGGTTTTACCCTTCAAAACGTGACTTCAGCACCAGGGGGATGCTGAGTGGGCGGGCCGTGAATAGGGCTAATTGCATTATATTCATCCTGGCTGCAGAAACATGGATATCTCTCTGCTTCTTTTCCCATATTGCGCGTTCGTCAAAATGGGCGGTTTTCTATGGACCATAACTTACACACAGATCACCGCGGTTGTATTTCGTCTTCTTCTCGCGAAAGAAAACTCTTTCGGTGGCCGTGGATGGGAACACCCGCGCCACTGAAAATCAGGTGAATGCAATAGGAAAAAGCCTTGGCAGCTAATCTACATTAGTTATGGCAAAACTATGCCAGTGTTTTGTATTTTTGTTTTGAATGGATAGTTACTAAAAAGAAGAAAAATAGGCAGTAGTATCCACAACTTTCCAACATCCCATAGTGCATTGCGCAGAAGTTGGACGGAGCTTCCGGCGGCGCAGCCGACTGTGATCTACAAGCTCACAACGGCTGCATCTGCGACGCGACGTGAGCTTGTATGTCTGCTGTTAACCGAAGTGTGGTGCAAGAAATTCTCCAGTAAATTCCCGCGGAAAGAGGTGGATAGATTATTTTCTATTTTTCTTTTGTAGAATTAATAACGATTTGAAAATGTTTCATCATTCATTATATTTCTAGGAGTGAGCCGTCTTCAGTATATATACACTTTCAGTATGATATACGCGGCATATAAATTATATACATACACACACAGGAACGTATGATGGAGGGAGTAAGTCTGCTTATATAACTCAGCACTGCGTGAACCCAATGAACCCAGCAGTCTATAAGTGACCACAGTGTGTAATGCATGTAGGAAACATCAGGGGACCAGAACAACAACTCCACAGTAGCTTTACAAATGTATTTATTTACTTGACCAGAGACTATAGTTGTTGTAATATTAAATAAGAGATTGCTGGGATCCTGCTAATTGAGTGAAGACAAAACACAGCCCCACCCTGCATGCCATGCGACAGTTTGTAATATCTCCCTGGGGGTCCACTTTGGCTTTGACCATTCAATCCAAACACACCTCTGTAATAAATTAAGCATTAATGAACTACAAATACATTTCCTCCCATCACATTATCAGACCTCTTGGCATGCAGCAGGCTAACAAAATAGTTGCAAAGGTCAGCGACTTTGGCAGAAACTGAAACCTGATCTCAGCGGGTCAGTCAATGGAGAGGCTTGGGACGTCGCACACACCTTCCCTCTGGGGCAAGATGCCCTGCCAAACGGGCTTACTTAGCACGCAGCAGCCGGAAAAAGAATGCCATTGCACTGGAAGGACCTGGGGGTCCCGATCGCACACAAGCCCTGCCTGCCCTGGCCAGTTGTTGAGACTGGTGTGAACTGCTGAGTAGCCACGGAAGGACACCAACATGACTTCACTTTACTGACGCAATCAAACTGCTGGCGTTGGCCGATAAAGCATATCTATGACACACACACACACACACACACACACACACACACAAACACACGGGCTATGTTTACCGCAGCGGGCTCATGACCCATGGCCACGGCTCAGTCTAGCTCTACTATTCAGAGTTACACAGGGAGGTCTAAGCCCCTTAGAGCCTTAACGTTACTCCTGTCCCGTGACTGGCCAGTGTGGCCACGACCATGCTGCATGCAGCAGAAAAACTAACTTTATCTAATCTGAAGATGTTGGCGAGAAATGATGATGATGACTGTAATAAAGGCAGATTTGTGTTACAGCCATCCTTTAAGTGCACTGCCTGGCAACTGGGTTGGTCGGCTTTCTTTGGCTTCAACATCTGTCAAATAAAACGGACTAGCAGCTGGCTGCGAGTTCAAGTTTATATTGTAATCTCTCGTATTGTAAATTGTTATTTCTGGAGAACAATTCCTCCCAAGTGGATTGCAATACTCTGACACCTTGCAAGCGCTCCTTCAGTCAGCTAGCGTTAGCATTAATGGTATCAAGTCATGAAGCTAATGTTCTATGCATATTATGCATCATTGTCATCAATGTTGACATGGTTTGAACTCTCTACACGCCATTGTGTATTAGTCAGCAACAATATCTGCAGCCAAGAACAAACTAAACACTGGCTAAACATTTTTTATAAGCTAAGCTAACAGGTCGCTGCTAGTAGAAACAATAACTGCGCTTCATTGTGAATGTGACCGAGTCGGTTTAGGGAGGAAATGTTCATTTAACTCCATCCATTTGCAACCAAGAGAGCGTAACTCGAATATGAGGCTAACTCAAAACCACAAAGGGTCCATTTGGTTACATTTCAGGGGTTGCAAATGGAGCTATAGCGTAGTGCAGCTAGCTTGGTAAGTGTTTGTTGTTGTTGTTATGAGATGGAGGGCGGACCCCAGCGCGGAGGCCTCTCT
This sequence comes from Nannobrachium achirus, assembly GCF_963921795.1. Taxonomy (NCBI): domain Eukaryota; kingdom Metazoa; phylum Chordata; class Actinopteri; order Myctophiformes; family Myctophidae; genus Nannobrachium; species Nannobrachium achirus. Next base: position 17,549,372 of record NC_137832.1, read on the forward strand.
CCACAGCGGCGTCAGTTCAGAAAAAAGCTAAGGTATGGCAACACGACTGGTGTCTTGCACGCGCGCCCTAGCGCACGTGCAAGACACCAGTCATGTTGCCATACCTTAGCTTTTACACGATTACAGTACATTTTATCATTTCTCCCCGTAGCCAAGGTATGGCAGCTGCCGTAGCTTTGCCATACCCCAATTGACGCCTCTGCACTCTCCAGCTCTCTCTGTCAAAACAAAACCCAGCCGAACGGAACACTACAACCCGGCGGAGGAGGAACACAAACTCACCGTTTCAGAAGGACGGACGAGAAGAAGAAGAAGCGAAAACGAGCCGAAGCTTCTTCGGGTTTTCGACGAGCATTATACGAGAGTAACGAGGCATTATATCCCGGCCGAGGCCAGCAGCCAATGTCTCCCTGCGTCGTCCCTCCGCACAACAAGCAGCCCAGTCGTCGTCGTCGTCGCCATCATCATCGCCGCGAAATCTCTCTCCAACCCCAACCAACACACACGACGTAGTAGGGAACGTGACGTGATTGCGTCACGGGCGGCGTGCTGTATTGTTGCCAAGTGAGGGAGGCGGGGCCGGAGAAAGATAGAGAACACGCGCGGCGGCACGATAATGTAAACACCAGGCAGGCAGTCTGTGGTGGGAAAAAAGTACCTTTTTTTCTTCTTCTTCTTCTTCTTTTTTTTTTTTACTTAATTATTAAAGGAGTAGTTCACCACTTTTCAACCTGTCTTCATATAATAGGTCCTCACTAATGTTCATAATAAAATAGCACCATTTTTTTCTATTCAGTCTGGGTCTCATAGGAGAGCTGTCAAATCCTTCCTACCGGTGACATCATCGTTTGACAAAAACAAATTTAAATCATATTTTTGAAGAAAAAAAAATAAGATTTTTATTATCACGAGAACAATGGCTTCCACTTTAACATCGCAACTTTTTCAGGAATAGAAAGCCTGCATTTCCCATTGATGATGTCAGCGGTAGGAAGGATTTGACCCACCCACAGCTCTCCTATGAGACCCAAACTGAGTAGAAAAAAATTGTGATATTTTATCATGAACATTAGTGAGGACCTATTATATGAAGATAGGTTGAAAAGTGGTGGAGTGCCCCTTTAAGCCCCTTTTCCACTGGCCCAACACCACACCACTCCACACCACACCGCCCACTTGTGCCAGGTTTTCCACTACAAGGACCTGGGTAGAGTGGTGTGAAAATGGTACTAAACGTGGTACTAAAAAGTATCCAATCTAGAGTAGGTCTGAGCTAGGCCAAGCAGGGCCTAACACTTCATAATGACTGATCACTCACTGACTTTTCATTTAGACCACCAGGATATAGTTGTAATACATGATAATAGATTCTATTGTGTTATAATCTATTATAGTGTATTATAATTATCATAGTAATACATTCATACTTTATAGTGTGTTGTAATCACAGTTATAATCCATTATAGTGTATTACCAGTAAGACTCCCTAATCGGGAGATAAGCGACAGTTGGTCGCTTATCTCCACAAATAGGCCAAAAGTTTGTTTTACCAATTATTACACTCTATGTGAACATTTACATCAACAAATCCCAAGTACTATGCAGAACGACCCATTTCAAGTTTTTAATGTACAACAATATTTAGAAAATAGGTCTACAAGCTGACAGTCCTCGTCCCTTATATTCCCATAGGTTATATGGAGATCTCAGTGTTTGTCAGTCCTTGTTCATTTATGCCCATATATGGACATCTCTATATCTACTGTAACAGTCCTTGTCCCTTTATGCCCATATATGGAGATCTCTTAACTGTAAGTCCTTGTCCCTTTTATGCCCATATATGGATATTCCTGATGTCATCAGTATATGAACATATATGGGCTTTCTGATATGCCCATATATGGAGATCTCTTAACTGTAAGCCCTTGTCCCTTTTATGCCCATATATGGATATCCCTGATGTCATCCGTATATGCCCATATATGGGCTTTCTAATATGCCCATATATGGAGATCTCTGTATCTCCATATATGGGTATAAAAGGATACTTCAGGTCTGACATCAGGTTTGTTTATATTGGGTTGCTAGGTTTGACATCACAAACTCTATGGGCCATCTGACCTAGAAATCTATATTTGGGCATAGATGACTCATCGTGACCTCATCACACGTCGACCGCACGTGTGACGTGCGGTCGACCGCACGTGTGACCGACGGACGGCCGGTGGAGGTTTTCATACTAAACTGCGACCTTACAGTCGCAATAATTTAGGATAGTTGTAATACAAATATATTGTATCATAATCACAGTTAAAAGGGTCAATTTGTTTCTTACCGATAGCGGTACTTTTGTGTAATGGAAAAGATCGATATTTGTATGTGGTGCGGTGTGGTGTGGTGTAGTGTGGTGTGGTGTGATGCTAAAGCTGCAGTCGAAAAGGGGCAATATCAATTCAGGGCTATGTAGAAATGATCAGGCCTGGGATTTCATCACTTTAGGGCAGTGTTTCTCAAACTTTCAAATTTCATGGTCTCCCCTTAACTCTGACAGTGTACAAAATGGAACCAAATGAACCCGTTCTGTCAGAGTTACAGACTTGTATGGGTCAATTTATAAAGCCCCTTTTCCACTTTTCCATGGCCCAACACCACACCACTCCACACCTAGCCTGGGGCCAGCCTATATACTAATGCAGCTAACTAACTGCAGTATATCCCCTCCTTGTTTTAACATGTGTGGGGACCGCCCACTTGTGCAAGGTTTTCCATTACAAGGACCTGGGTAGAGTGGTGTGAAAGTGGTACTAAATGTGGTACTAAAAGGTATACAATCTAGAGTAGATCTGAGCTAGGCCAAACAGGGCAAAACACTTCATCACTCACTGACTTTTCATTTAGACCACAGATTATATTGTGTTATAACCACTATTATTGCGACCGTAAGGTCGCAGTTTAGTATGAAAACCTCCACCGGCCGTCCGTCCGTCCGTCCGTCCGTCTGTCCGTCCGTCACACACGTCACACCTTTGCCCTGCTCAATGTATACGTGTAACGCCTGATACTGAGGTGATGTGTCACTGTGACATCACAGATACTGAGGTGATGTGTCACTGTGACATCACAGGTGAGATCGCAGTGATGTCAGATACTCAGAGCAGGGATCTCCATATATGGGCATAAAAGGGATTAGTGATGTCAGATACTCAGAGCAGGGATCTCCATATATGGGCATAAAAGGGATTCAGATGGAGATTCAACTTCAATGAGTAACAATGGCAAACTGTCAACTGCCCGTATGTCTTGATAATTGGTAAAACAAACTTTTGGCCTATTTGTGGCTTATCATCACATCCAACCATCTTAAGATACTCAGCTAGTGGGGAATGCTCTCTTCCCTGGTGTCAATATATGACTGAAGCAGTAATCAGTGTTTTTTTTTTTTTTTTGCCATGAAGTGTGACTCCAAACTGCAATGCTCTGTATGTGTTGTTCATGTAAGATCTTTCCACAATACAATTAATATCTTTATAACATCAGGTGTCTACTTGAGAACAGGTGTTATTAATGTATGATGTGAAGAAAAGTAACAATTATTACACATATGCATGTTTTGATAGAATGTGCTAGATGTAAGTCTTAGTCAATTCAGTTGTGCTCACTGCCTATGAGTAGCAAGCATATTCTGTATACTGTATGTGAGAGTAAGTCTTTACTTGAAATCTATGGGGGGAAAAGTATTGAGTTTAAAGCTCTAAACAAAAGGACCATCTTTGGTAATTGGCTTATAATTACTGAAACCGAAGAGTATGCTTGGCAGACATTTGCATTTGGGAAAGCCATCCCCAGAAATGGTAAAGGTGCATTCATATAGCGCCTTTATCCAAGGCGCTTTACAGAGATTGTGCATTACATTCACCCATTCACACACATTCAAACACCGATGGCGGAGGAAACCATGCAAGGCAGTGAAGGCACCAACCTGCTCATCAGGAGGCAGGAGCAACTAGGGTCTTGCTCAAGGACTCTTCGACACTAACTCTGGGGGAGCCCAGGATCGAACTGGGAACCATTTGGGAACCCTCTGTGTTCTAATGACGGTTTATACCCCTGAGCCACTGCCGCCCCTAGATAGAAAGAAAAACACACACGATCTCCTGCTGCTGATTTCAGCCAGACAGTAAACACAATATTCAGTGGACAGTTAAACTACTATAAGTGTCTGTAAAAAGCCGGGCAGACAGTAGCCTTTGTCTCCAGGAACAAAACAACACATTTACTCTGGGCCTGACCCTTGTGTAGCCTCTTAGAGGGAGGGGGAAAGAGAGCTATACTGTATATAGCACAGGAGAGAGAGAGAGAGAGAGAAACCATATGAGAATGAAACAGAGAAAGAGTTAGAGAGGGAGAAAAGGGGTGACAGAGTGAAGATAAAAAGAGAGAAAGAAAGAGAGAGAGAGAGAAAGAGCGCACAAGGAGGGGGCACAAAAACAGGGACCTGGAAAAAAAAACTTCCGAGACGGAGAGAGGAGGAGGCAGAAGGGTTATCCATATGTGGAGAGACCCATCTTGACGCTGACCTCATCAAGCCTTGGATGCCCATGTGTGGAGATGTCTATATTTGGAGATGCCCATATATGGAGATGTCCATATATGGATATGCCCATATATGCAGATTCTATATTGGATATAACTGACTTGTCATCATGACATCACCAAGAATGACTCAACCACTGCGGGTATAAAAGCAGTCGCATTCCCATCAACGTTCAGTCTTACATATAGCCGGTTTCTAATAAATCGAAAATAATGTTCCGCAACCAGTATGACAACGACGTCACAATCTGGAGCCCCCAGGGGCGCATCCATCAGATCGAGTATGCAATGGAAGCAGTGAAGCAAGGATCCGCGACGGTGGGTCTGAAATCTCGCACTCATGCAGTCCTTGTTGCACTGAAGAGAGCTCAGTCCGAGTTGGCCGCTCACCAGAAGAAGATCCTCCACGTGGATAACCACGTGGGCATCTCCATCGCTGGTCTCACCGCTGACGCAAGGCTTCTCTGCAACTTCATGCGCCAAGAGTGCCTTGACTCCAGGTACGTGTTCGACCAGCCGCTTCACGTGTCCCGCCTGGTCTCGGTTGTCGGAAGCAAGACCCAAGTACCGACACAGAGGTATGGAAGAAGGCCTTATGGCGTGGGGCTGCTCATTGCCGGCTACGATGATATGGGTCCACACATTTTCCAGACATGCCCCTCTGCCAACTTCTTCGATTGCAAGGCCATGTCCATCGGTGCGCGCTCCCAATCTGCGCGGACCTACTTGGAGAGACACATGGACACCTTCCTTGACTGTAATCTGAATGACCTCGTGCAACACGGCCTCCGCGCTCTAAGAGAGACCCTGCCCGCTCAGCAAGATCTCACCACAAAGAATGTGTCCATTGGGATCGTCGGCAAAGACATGGAGTTCACAATCTACGACGATGACGATGTCGCCCCGTTCCTCGATGGACTCGAGGAAAGACCACAGAGACGGGTGGCCCAAGAGGAGGAGCCTGCTGCAGAGAGGCCTGATGAGCCAATGGAAGGCTGAGTTGGCTGACTTGGATGTTCTAAAAGTGTCACAGCCCTCACCATCACCAGTCAGAAAAACTTTCACTCCACTCCATGCTTAGAGATGCAGTGCAATGATTTTTCCAACCCTAAAACATGATTATCAGGTATTGTGATTATACTAGGAGGAAGATTTTTTCCAAAAAAGTGTACAGAAAGAGTTAAATTTTGGTTTTTATGTGGTCACACCCACCAGTTCATTAAGTATGCCTGGTTGTCAGGTGGGTGGTGACCCAGCTGGAGTTAGCCACACCGACAGTGTTGGATGAATGGTAAAAGGGGAGGGGATGATTACATGATGTCATTTATTCACTGTTTTTGGATCGCACTTTTGACCCACAACCCAAAATACAAAGGGACTTAATTGCTCATAACAACCACACCAGGGGGTCTAATGAAGTACTGTCAACCTCATAGACACATGAAAACCAGAAAAAGTACAAAACTATGGCACCGCCTCTTTAAGGTCATACAGTGTAACCTTTTCATATAAACAAAAGGTGTTTTCTTCATGTAATCTGGAGAAGCCATATATTTGAGAGGTGCTAGCTGCTCCTACATCTGGCTTTGTTTGTACGTGTCCCACACTTGGCTCATTGGCCAAGCTTTGTGGGACGCTTCATAAAAAGCGCCGCTCACTTCACACTGGATGTGATTTTCCCTTTTCTACCAATTAACTAGAAAAAAAGGGTGCAATTCTGGGGGATTGCAAGTGTGGTTGCACTGACGCGAGTGGTGAGGAATCCACTGGGAACTGAATTCCGTCTTACCATCTATAGTGTACTAGGACCTTGCCCTGGAGCATGCACAGTATATGAGGGATTGAATGTAGAAGTATTGAATGTAGGAAGGAGTCTCAGAAGTAATGTTGCAGAACCCAGACGTATCAGTGATGTCAGTCATCTCCAAAGTTGGGCATTGTTTCAGCATGCAGATGTTACCATGGCGGCGATGCATGTGCAGGCGGCGTGATGTCAGACATTTGGGAACTGTTTCACCCATGCCCATATATGACCTATGCCCATATGGTGTTCCGTGTCCAGGCCAGTATGTGAAGTCAGTACTATGACAAGTACTGTAGACAGACAGAGGACAGACAGACCAGATGCACTGTGGTAGATTCAAACCTCTAGACTCCGCAGTGATGGGCAAGTACCCATCTACCACTTGAGCACCAAAAGTATTATTTCTTTTCCCCTCGAGGACCTGCTTATTAAATGGCTACTTTAATTGTTGGCTCACTGAGAGGCGAGACCAGTACTTTAAACAAAAACTTTATAAGTCAAGTTTATTCTCCTAAAAAAAATTACCAACAGCACAAAGGCATGGCCCTTAGCCAATGAGGAGCAGCGTTCTTGGTGACATCACCACCAACAAGTGCGACCTGATATAAATAACAACAACACGTGGGCTCGAGACCAGTATGTTTTATCAGAATGTTATACCAAAACTTTATAGACCAAGGTTATTCTCCTCAAAGAAATTAGTGACAGTACTAAGGGAGCAGCCATCTTTGTGCCCATACATGGTGTTCCATGCGAGCCCACACTGTTTCGTAGGAACAGTATTTCTAGTTAGTGTGGTTGCCCTAACAGGGCAACACACTATAGTTCTAGGGAGACTTTATTAGTGTGGTTGCCCTAACAGGGCAACACACTATAGTTCTAGGGAAACTTTATTTCCTTATTCTTTCTTTCTAGATAAACTTTTTTTCGGCGCGTTTCACAGCCCACAGTTTTTGCGCCACACACTCGTGCCATATGTCAAATCGACCGGCTTCATCGGGAATCGTGTGCTTATATTTTGCTAAGAGAAAAGTTGTATCGTTTAATTGATATTAATTTATTAGTGAATTAATTTTCCCCATTGACATATAATGGGAATCACAAAAACTCACATTCAATTATTTTCTTTCTCGCAAACCATAGGGGCTACAGTTTCAAAACTTGGAGAGGAGGTTCATAATGCTTACAAGGATTAAATGAAAAATAATTACATCAGTCGGCCTCATGGTGGCGCTATAATAGCTTACTTTACGTTTTTGCTTATAACTCTTGAATCGTAGGTCGGAAAATTAAATTTATTTTTTCCCTGGATTTCTTGGGTCATGACGCATCTCCTCATATAGGCCACGCCCATTTGCGTCAGGATAGATTTTCCGCCATTTTGAATTTTCTTCAAAACACACTTTTTGCTCCTTTTCCTACATATTTTCTCCAAATGTCACAAAAATCGGTATACATGATCTCTGGACCCATGCGATAAACATATTCAAGCGATATGTCGATAGTCTGTACCGTTCGTCCGTAACAGGCTTCCAAAGTTAGCGGGAGGGGCCCGTTTTGCAATAAATAGCCATAAATAACAAACAAAACATAAAGTCTACACCAAATTTTAACCACAAGTTCCGGGTGATACACTCATCAAATCTCCAAAAGCATTTCCACTTCGACCCATAGGGGGCGCCACAAACTCGCAAAACGTAACCGTTTCGTGCCAAAGCGCGTTTTCCGGGGGGAATGACCCTCTCAAAACAAAACACAAATTTTAACCACACGTTCCGGGTGATATACTCATCAAATCTCCAAAAGCATTTCCACTTTGACCCATAGGGGGCGCCACAGATGCGCAAAACGTAACCATTTCATGGCAAAACATGTTTTTTCAGGGGAAACAACCCGCCCAAAATGAAACACAAGCAATCTCAGGAGTGACGAGACAATGCAATTGGCTTGCCACATTTGTGGGAGGAGCCTATATATTAAAAACAATAAACCTTATCCATATATACCGTAAATTCTCTTATAGGAACCCGGGCTTTTATTTGTCTCAAGAGTAGCGGGCACCAGGCTCTTATTGGAAGCAGGCCAGTATAAGAGATAAGGCTTTTATTCCTATTTCTCAAAAATATCAGAATGAATAAATCAACATTGTGTGTCAGTTTGAACCCAGTAAAATGTACTGGTCCATTTATTTGAAAATACTGTATGAATAAAAGAAAAAATAAAACAGTGCAAAAATTGTTCAATCACAATACTGGTTCTGAGGTACCAGGTAAACATTAGCACCATACCAAATATGGGATTTACTGCACATACAGTAGCTTATATAACAGAAATAAAATGTATTGCCTGAGGTACCAGGTAAACATTAGCACCATACCAAATATGGGTTTTACTGCACATACAGTAGCCTATATAACAGAAATAAAATATATTGCCTATGGTAAATACCATAATAACAAACAGTGCAACAGTGGTCAATTTAACAAAATAACTGGGCAACTGAGGTAGACCACAATACCATGCCCTTCTATATAGTGCACATTCAAGGCCTAACAGGTCAATGAATAAAAGCTGCAAAAATATAAACAATAGGTCTATACCGTAGGCCTACAGGCATGGTATTTGCGACCGTCAGGGAGCAGTTTACTATGAAAACCTCCACCGGCCGTCCGTCCGTCCGTCCGTCCGTCCGTCCGTCCGTCCGTCACACGTCACACGTCACACCTTTGCCCTGCTCATATCTCCGCATCAGTATGACATCACACCACATGTGTACACAAACCTTTGTGTACGTTGCTGTGGCAACAGTCTGTTGTTGCTGGTCTGTTAGTGTACGTTAGCAACCACCTTAGCAACCATGGTTTTACCCTAGCAACCAACTGTTTACCATAGCAACCATGTTTTTTTACCCTAGCAACCAACTGTTTACCATACTGTAGCAACCAGATACGCAGAGCAGGGATCTCCATATATGGGCATAAACAGGTGACATCACACTGATGTCAGATACTCAGAGCAGGGATTTCTCCATAATATATGGGCATAAAAGGGATTCTGTTAGGGATCTCCATATATGGGCATAAAATGGATTCTGTTAGGGATCTCCATATATGGGCATACAAGGGATTCTGTTAGGGATCTCCATATATGGGCATAAAAGGGATTCTGTTAGGGATCTCCATATATGGGCATAAAAGGGATTCTGTTAGGGATCTCCATATATGGGCATAAAAGGGATTCTGTTAGGGATCTCCATATATGGGCATAAAAGGGATTCTGTTAGGGATCTCCATATGGGTTGTTAGGGTTACTTTTAAAAAGGAATCCCCTACAGTTACAAGTTACTTGCAAAGAAAATGTAGTCAGTAACGTAATCTGATTATCACAATTTAAAAAGTAACTACTAGTTACTTTCAGTTACTTTTGGATTACTTTTTAGCAAAACTCTCTTTAATTAAATAAAACAAGTTTTACCATTGATAACTAGACAATGATATTGAGCCTATGAAATTAGGAAAAGGACAACAGAAATGTACTTAAACAAAGTGGCAGTACTTTAAGATGATTTGACTTGATTATTTTATTGTTTGGCGTTATAACTTATTTGTAAAATTGATGAGGGCAAGGGGAGAATGTAATCCAGCATGTAACCCCCATCATTCAGATCCGTTACTGTAATCCAGATTACACATTTCAAAATGTAACCAGAGACTTTACAAGTTACCTGTTTTTTGTAATCTGATTACGTAATCCCGTTACATGTAATCCGTTACTTAACAACCCTGCATAAAAGGGATTCTGTTAGCTGTTAGTGATCTCCATATATGGGCATAAAAGGGATGCTGTTAGGGATCTCCATATATGGGCATAAAAGGGATTCTGTTAGGGATCTCCATATATGGGCATGAAAGGGATTATGTTAGGGATCTCCATATATGGGCATAAAAGGGATTGTATCCCAGATGATGCCCTGTTAGGAGATCCACACTAACAGAATCCATATATGGTCCTACCGACAGCTGCTATAAGCCAACCCTGGCGATAAGGTCTGAGTCGAAGAAATGCTTCTTTCCTGGCAAGAATTGCCCCTTTATACTGTAGGGCTTGTTTGTGTATTGTATGACATCACGCCACATCATCGGCTGAGGACTGTGTGATGTCATCATATCTCCATATATGGAGACATAAGTTGCTCATGCCCAAATATGGGCTGGTGAGGTCAGACTTAGTGTGATTCGTAGGTTATCTCCATATATGGAGATTCAACTTCAATGAGTAACCATGGCAAACTGTCAACTGCCCGTATGTCTTGATAATTGGTAAAACAAACTTTTGGCCTATTTGTGGAGATAAGCGACCAACTTATCTCCCGATTAGGGAGTCTTACTGGTATTGTATTATAATCACAGTAAAAAAGGGACAATTTGTTTCTTACTATTATTTTATGGGGTACTTTTGTGTAATTCTATGTGGTGTGGTGTGGTGTGGTGTGGTGTGGTGTGGTGTGGTGTGGTGTGATTTAAAACAAGATTTTAGTTCATTTAAATAATGATTTGAATTTAAGGGTTACATTTAATGTACAATATCTGCTGTGAAATAAATAAATGGGTATTTACAATCTGGTGCTCAGCCCTGCACAAATCAAAGATACTGGATTAGTTTAAAAATGGGGACTCAACAACACTGGTGTCTACATGACAAGAAAGACACCGGTGTCTACTGAGGAGACAGAGGAGAAAGTACAGTCAGCTGCTGGGGCATTAAGGCCACTGTAGCCTCAGGGCATGGCATTTTTGGAGGGGCACAAGGCCAAACTGAGGGGCAATGACGGCCATGGCCTTCATGGCATCCCTGAAATTCCTGCCCTGGTAGAAATACTCTGCAAAAGTCCAGAATTAAAAATGTACTTGAGTAAAAGTAGCCTACAAGTCTATTGGTGTCAAAATGTAGACTAGAATGCAGAATGTCGAGTTTAACAAATTATCATTATGAATAAAATGTATTAAAATATTTTGACAAAAAAAAATTGACAATACCTCAAAATTGTACTTATGTTCAGTACTTGAGCAAATGTACACCACTGTAAACATTATATTCTGTGGGTCTTGTGATGGGTGTCCTGTGCTGTAAACTTCTGAATAATCATGGAAATGAATGGTACTGCCTATCAGAGACCTGTTTACACTGACATCTGTTATGTTGACACATACTAATTCAGCACAATTCAGTGTTGCAACTGTCAGATAAGGCCACACTCGAACAAAACAAAAACATAGAAGACTTGACTATGCTACAGAATTAATTATTTTTGGACATGTGCTACATAATTACAATTTCACGTCATGCAAATTGATGCAGTTACTGTTGAAGTAAATTGTGATGAAGTCAGACATAGCCTACTACAAAACAGTAACCAATCTTGGTCCCCCTACCTCTTCTCAAGCATCATGTCCCATCCCATGCTCCCTCAGGTCTAGTGACGCAAACCTCCATGAGGTGAGGTCCCCAAGATCAATATCGTATATCTATGACGACCTGCTTTTGCTGCCCCAACCCTGTGGAATGCAATCCCCGAGATCCTCAGAGACCCTTCAAACCTTCCAAACAGCCCTCAAAACCCACCTTTTCAATATTGCTTCCCCCAGGTAACAGATTCCACTGTTTTTATTGAATTTATTATAGTCTTATGGCGTTTCTTCCCCTAATAAAGTTGTTTTTATTTTGTTTTCTTATGCCCCCCCCCCCCCCCTCCACCCATTTGAAGTGTCTTTGAGTACTCAGAAAAGCACTATATAAAGTTGAGATATGATTATTATTATTATTATTATTTATTATTCCTGGATCATGCTCTGGAATACTGTCTGAGAGGCTGTGTGTAGTCAAATCAGTATAATATTTTAAAGCGCTTCTGATCATGTGGTATTGGCCTATTTTTATACAAATACGTTTATCATTATTGTGGCCTCATGACCCCATTATTACTGACCTACTTGAAATCAATTTATCCATAACAGGGCCTACTGTAGCTTCCAACATTATACTAGGGTTGTTTGTGTTATAGTGTTTAGTGTTCGTAAAAGTAATGGGTCGCACTCAGAGTGACAAGACTTTGACTTTTTTATTATTTATTTGATTAAGATAAGTCAACTCCATCTCATGCCACGCATACTTTTATAAATGTTGTTGATCTAAGACAAGCTCAAAACGCTTTTTGTGCAACGCGTCTTGAGCTTGTAGATAGATCTACTATTTTTGCTATTTTTGAATCTTGTAGATAGATCTACTATTTGTGCTATTTTTGAATTGGAATCCCGAATCATTTTTTGCTATTTTTGAGTCCTGAAAAGTAAAAAATCTATTTAATTTCAAATGCATTTAGTTATACCTATGTTAACTTAATGAACTTAAATTAAAAAAATACTGTTTGGAATTGTAACAGCTGAAATCAATAATATATCAGTATTCCGATATTAACCTGTAGGCCGCATTAAGTGATCATGTATGATCTAAGAGGATATCCGACAGAGGAGTCAGAGCGTGGTGGTAACAGATTGTTTATTTACAGTTAAGTGTTACCTTTAGTTTCCAACAAGTATTATCTGTTTAAAAGCAGAGAGCAGATGGTTTAACTCCAGTTTTTATTTGTATGTTAGTTACAGGTTTCATTGTTCATAGCCTACTTCATACTCACCATGCAGAGCAAATGATTGGAGGGGCAATCATTTATTCCACTCAAACCTATAGCCTATAGTAGGGCATTCACGAATAGTGATTTTTAGTATTCGAATTATTCAACCTCAAAGTATTTGAATAGTCGAATATTCAACAGGACTGGCCAAACTGGTCAAACTGTCAAATATTAAGTACAAGAGGCGAACATTGTGAAAATAGCCGATCTACATGCTCACAACGCTTCGCGTTGCGAGGCGTTGTGAGCATGTAGATCGGCTATTTTCACCATATTTATCTGCGGAACCGAGTCACATTAAATGTAATACCTACAATTCCAAGTGCTTGTCAGGGTGGGGGTCCCCAGTTCAATTATGTTTATTTTGGGGGTCACGGCCATAAAAGGGTTGAGAACCCCTGGTATAGAGCACAAACAAATTTATCCACCAGGGGCATTGACAGCTCATTCTTATGACTTCCTATCTAGCCAAGCTTTATAAACTGTATATATTTTTTAAAGAGAAAACAATAAAAAAATAAGTGAATATTCGACTTCGGTGAACAATGACGAATAGTGACTTTGATATTTGAATATTTGGTGAATGCCCTAGCCTATAGCAGTGTTTCTCAACCTTTTTTTCTGCATGGGCACACTTTTCATGTCCCAAGAATCCATGGGCACACCAACATAATACGGGGGTGTAAATATCGCCACTGTCGGGAAGAAACCTTGTATCTCCAAGTTTCAAATGTGTACGTTTCTTCGCGAAGTAAAGCCCTGCTTCATCATACAAGGCTGTCGCACAACAGTAGTGAAAACAGCAGATCTACAAGCTCACAACGCCTCGCACCGCGAGGCGTTGTGTGCTTGTAGATCGGCTGTTTTCACTAGTTTAAATCATTTTTAAAAGATAAATACAATACTGGCTTTCAAGCAGTTTCAAGTGGCACACTTGAGAAACACTGGCCTGACATGGTGGCATTGTTGCCGATCACTGAACCAAATCATATGGGGGGAATTGAATTTGAGAATATTGTGTTGTTTAGTTAGCTATATTGTTTTATGAGAGGTTCAAGTATTTATTTACATTTACTGTTTAGTAATATCAGCATTAAATTAACTGAATAACAAGTTACTTTCTTTAGGAACTTAATGTAAGCCTTGTGTGTGTTAAGGAATTGACCTGTATACTACTGCATATAAGCAGTGAGTCTGTCCAAGAGATGTGGTCTATTACAAAATGTACCTTTTAATGTTGTGACTTGCTAGTTGCTAAGACTCTGCTTTTCCTACCACCTTCCCGGTCTATCTGGAGAAGCATTTCCAGAGAGCATGCATACTGTGTAAGATTGATATTTCTATAAACATCTCCAGAGGAGCTTGGAGTTTCTCATGATAAAGAAATAAAAACGCAACACACCAGGATTTTAAACAATTATGTATTGAATGATGGCTTGATACACATGTAAATTCAATTTCAAGACGCTTGGCATACTTTTGTCCATTCATTAACATTTAATAGCCTACCTTGAAATATGTGGTATAAGACAGTTATTAAAGCCTTTAGGACACTTGTATCTCTTGGTGCTTCACAGTTGGAACCTCAAAGTCCATCTTTCCCTAAATGACAAACCCTCTTTGTCAGAGCTGTAAATATTGACATATAGTATCCATGTTGAAAACTCTGAATGCAATCACTCAAATCGTGCGGATGAAAAGTTCATAATTTTAGTGATCTAATGTCAATTTAAAAAAAAAAAAAGATCATCTTCTTATGAGTAGGCCTCTCGATACAAAAAGCTTTGCTTTTTCCAAACTGGGTTAGGAAAAAACCTATACCCCTTTCAAATCACAATTTACCACAAGGCATTAGTCCTGAGGACAATGCATGAGGCATGATATGGCACAAAAAAACAAAAACAAAACTTGATTTAAAGAATTCATTTGGAAACAGTGTATTAAGGGGGATGTTTTGAGTTGTGATTACTTGCATTTCTTTTTCAGATGGTACCATTTTAACCTGCCTCATGGTGACACTGTGGAAGCCAAATGTAACGACAGCTGCAACATGCATGGACTTTAATAATGTAAAATGGAGATAAGTGCCGATTCTAATGTCCATGTGTCAAAACAACAATGCAAAAGAGTCCCTTTTCTGGGTGACCAGAATGGAATTGCATGCAAATAGAAACAATGAGGTGAGGTTTACATGAAGAGGTAATGGCCTGAGTATACATTTCATTTTCAGCCATATGTCCTTGTCACAGTAAAATTCTGGGTGTTAATTTAACTCTGAGATTGTACAAATCGTTCCTGTCGGGCAGAAACCTTGTATCTTGCATGCATTTCATTTTTTGCTTTGTTTTTACCCTTCATAATATTAAAGCCCTACTTCGTCATACAACAGTGTCACACAACAGTAGTGAAAATAGAAGATAGAGCTCGCAATGCATTATGAGCATGCATTGTTATTGTAGATCAGTTATTTTCAAATAAACAGGTTCGTTTTTTTCATTCCCTGAAAAGTAACCATTTTGGACGTACAAGGTTTTCAACCGACAGCGATGAAATGCAAATCCAAAGAATGGACCCTTTATGGTAAAAAAATGTATATACTGTTTGAACACCGACAATTTTACTGTGTACCATGTAAGACAATGAGTCCATACAAAGCATGTTACTATTAATACAGCTTATTAATGCACAAAACAAAGGAGGTACTGTATGAAAACCAGAGAGCAATCTTCTATGACTCCATGAATTTCTTGTTCCACATTTGTGTGTAAAGTCTGCAAAGATCTCTGAAAGGATACCCATTAGCTTTATCCTGGTAGTGCCAAAAAAATCAATACCATACTTTGACATGTCTGTGTAACAGATTAGAGAACACCCGCAGGCTGCAGCTCTCGATAACCAAACCTATCTTTTCCTCCAATTCCCATAGACTTACAACTTCTGCAATCCCATTTAATGCACGACAAGATCTTTCTATACGCCAGGTACTATTTTGTTTATCTTATTTCATCGCCGCCATTGATGAGAGCAACTGTTTCAGTAAAGCTTTAAAAAGCAAGACTACCCTGAGAGAAGGTCTAAAAGGTGGGCAAGCTTGCCAGACCCAGAACTGGCTCGAATGGGTTTGGTTTATTAAATCTGTACACTCTATTTTTCAATATAATCAGCACGTATTGTTCCAAGAATGTAAGATATTATTTTTCAGTAATTGTGTAATATATATCTCTACATAATACAATCCAAGTCCTCTGAACTATTTAGACATGTGCAAGTGTTTACTACCAACTTCAACGATACAGTAAAGGCAAAGACTTTTGGACACTAAGTTAGGATAATTTTGATATTTGAACTTTTCTTGAATCCTCACAATTATCAAAATCTAAGTGCTGTAAGTAGTTCATACACGAGGTATTTAATATCTAGTTAATTGTTCTGAGTATAAAACAGAGGCAAAATACATAAAGAACAACTTGCAAGCATGACAAAGAAACGTCTATAGACACGATACACAAGTGGTCAGGAGCAAAGATAATATGAGAGGATAACCTTTAACCTGTTGTGTCCTGTAATATACCGTAATTACAAACTGACTTATGTTAAGAGGTCATACTGTTTGTATTATGCTCCAAAATACTACACTCCTGTGAAATAGCCCACACATAATAATGTATATTATATTGACGGTGGAATGGTTCATTTCATTCTTATGCAACTGCCCACAAATGAAAACATCTTCCTATAAATTGAGTTTAAGTCCAGTCGTTTCGTCAGATCATTTAGTAGTTTAACCGCAGTAAACAAGATAAATTCAAGGGCAGAAATGTTCAGCCCACCATTTTCGTTGTGTTGCCTCTTTTTCAGGTAAAAGTGCAGAGGAAACAAGAGTGACCACATTTAAGGAGTCAGTAAAATGGCAGCATGTCTCCAGTCTCTTCAAATGGTAGCATAGTTGTTGTGACTGAAATAACCTTTTTTTTTCCTCTCGTTGGAATCTCAGCATTCCCCACCGATTTCAGCCAGTTCTGTCTGAGGCATGATACAAAATAAATGTTCCTCCATTTATTCAAAGAATGTTGGTTAATGCATATGTATAAGAATGAAAAGTGTGATCATAGCATGATGATCAAATGATCAACATAATCTGAGGTAACCGGGTGTATATGTACTGTGTCTTAGCCCGTTACAGTCTGAGAACCAGTTCAGAGAGGTAAGTCTGAAAGAAATCATGTAAACTGTGCTTGTGTATAGTGATTGTTTCATTTACTACCCAAAGCACACGGGCCCTAGAACTGTAAACCTCAAGGATTATTCAAAGAAAACTAAAACAAAACACTAAAATACTATACTCGTTAGTTTTAACATTTCCTTTTTTGTTGTGATTCTTTTCTTTTTTTTCTTCTTTTTTGCTGAATTTTTTACTTTTTTCTCTTGTTTTTGCTCAAGTATATCACAGGTGACTAACTACAGAGGATAGGAGGGTCAGGTGAATACCATGCTACATCAGGTTTAGAGAAGGCTATTGCAGACAATTCTACAACATGTACAACCACATTTTATACGTCTGAGTTACAAATAGTTTCAAAACATATCACCAAGAAACTAAGTACATACGAGATGTGGAATATTTAGAGTCTTAAAGGACTATCCCTCAGTCAGAAGTAGGATTTCATGTTACTTGACTTAAACTGTCCCGTCTTACAGACAAAATCTGAAAAATTGCTATTCAAAAAGTAGCAAATTTGGTCAGTGTCTCTTCTCAAATAGTTATAGTGCTTTTGATGGCTTAAGACAGGGGTCTTTTTTTAATCTCACCCAGTGGCAATCTACAGAACTTCAGTGTACATTTCATGACACCATAGCTGCAAAAGTCTTCACATCAAGTCCAACAGGTAAAACAACAGCTAGTGCTGTCACATATATTTCAAAGTAGTATTCATTATCAAAAAAACCTAAAACACATTTATAAATATTTTTTTTTCTTTCCTAAAAGTTCTCTTATGGAATATGTCTGTATGTTTGTTTAGCTCTGTTTTTCAATTTTCTGTGAGCAGTTTTCAGTACAGTCTGGGAGGAGGAGAACAGACCTTCAGGAGCCAGGCTCCATATCTCCTCGTGTTGCGGAAGCTTCTCTTTGAGAGTATTGCGTGAGCAGGGATGTGGACCGGGCTAGGAGAGAACGCGTGCAGAGACGGACACTAAAACTCCCACTCCAGTGTCTCCTCTCGATTGGCTGCTCTCTCTAACCTGTGGATGATGTTATTGAGGTTGGCCATTTTCTCAGTGCGTCTCTGAGAGCTCCTGTTGGGTTTGGGACTTTGGAGCGCGGGCGGCGGGTTGTTGGGGTCCAGGCTGTGATTGGTGCTCGATGAGGGTGGGTTGGGCAGCGAGGGCGATATGGGGGCGGAGGAGGAGGGCACGGGGGAGACTGACATCATGAGGCCCGGCGAGGAGGCGGCCGACGGGGAGTTGAGCGAGACCTCCAGGCTGCTGCGGCACGGCTCCGAGGAGGCCTTGAAGCTGACCGGGTCGACGGGAGACTTGCTGGAGTCGTCGCCCTCGTGCCTGGACTGGTTGGCTCGCTGGGGACCATCCATAGAGAGTGCCCCGTGATACAGGCCCAGGGCCTGGACACTCAACCCCTCCTCCTGCTGCCGTAGGCTCTGGCCGGCCGGGTGGGGCTCGCGGCAGCCGGCGACAGAGTCCTCGTGCTCGCTTTTCAACTGCGGGAACTGGACGGCCATGGAGAAACACTGAAC
Source organism: Nannobrachium achirus (assembly GCF_963921795.1). Taxonomy (NCBI): domain Eukaryota; kingdom Metazoa; phylum Chordata; class Actinopteri; order Myctophiformes; family Myctophidae; genus Nannobrachium; species Nannobrachium achirus. The sequence goes on from NC_137832.1 coordinate 17,568,210, forward strand.
CCTGGGCTGTCTCATGATGTAGCCCTCCCGGCCCTCTTCCCCGTCGTCCTCCCTGTCGGGTGCCTCCTGTTTGACGTGAGGCAGTGCTGTGTTGGCGCTGAGAGGGCGGCCGGAGTGTGGCATGTGTCCTGAGGGCTGCTGCAGCCTCCTCTCCTCCCCGTCGGAGTAGGGGCTGCGTGGGACGGAGGGGGAGTAGCTGTGGTGCTCTGCGTCCGTGTCGTTGTCTGGCAGGCCCTCCATCAGCACTTCCCGCCGCATCCTGGACCTACGCAAAAAATATATATTATTATTATTGCAAAGTATAGAGGGTATGCACGTCCACTGGGACCCGCCCCCCAAATCTAGACTGAGTGGCAAAACATTGAGCAGCATGGAGCATTGGAGTTTGGAAGTGCTAGTTGCAAATCACTCAATGGTCCTGCATACCACCTGTTTCTAAATTGCACATAATGCAGGAGGCAGCAGGATGTTGTGTTGTAGAAAACGAGTGCTTCCAAACTCTGACACTTAGAAAAATAATCACCTGCAAAGAATGTCTTGACAGAAAGTAGCTCATAACATGCCTATGGTGGATCTTTTATGAAACAAAAACTTTGCAGATAGAAAGAGGATAATTCAAGCTTTCAGTACAGCTGCAATGTTGGTGAGTTTAATTTTGTTTAATACAATCAGATATGACTTTTCTGTTTGGATGTATGGGCTGTCAAAGGCAGAAATTCGTTTTTTTGTCACTCAGTAGGCCTTACCACATAACTTCCAGCAACAGTGATGTCACGCACATACCCTCTATTGCAGTGGAATTCATTTAGAGTTCCATTTGATGTGCTCTCTAGTCTATTTTTTTATGAGCTTAAATTACATGATTGTCAAACTTCTCCTACATGCCTGCACTTCCCTGATCATTCTTACATGGTTCATTCAATGCCTGGTAAAGTGTTGTTTTTGACAGCAAATTTTAATTTAGTTTTAGTCATAGTCTTTTGAATAAAATGTAATTTAGTTTTAGTCTTAATTTAGTCACCTGAAAAGTTTTAGTTTTAGTCTAATTTTAGTCGACTAAATATCATGAGATTTTATGGCTACGACTAAATCTACAGTTGATTTAGTCAACTAAAATGTATTTTGGTAATGCTAATGACTGATTTTACACTTGATTGCATGCTGAAAATAGCCGATCTACAAGCTCACAACGCGTCGCGCTAGCTTGTAGATCTGCCATTTTCAGCATGCAACACCTGAGAGCAACCAAACATAAAATGACTCTTCAGCACTAGTCCCTCCCTAACATTTTAGTCTAGTTTTTATTTTGTTGACGAAATTGTCAATATATTTAGTCTTGTTTTAGTCATCACATCTTAGTTTTTATTTCGTTTTTGTCAGTGAAAAAAACGCAGTCGACAAACATTTTTCGTCATAGTTTTAGTCGACGAAATCAACACTGCTGGACCAGTAGGCCAGCGGGCACCCCAAGCTTTCACATCTTAATATGTCTCCTGCATATACTTTTTCTGGCACTAGATGATATATTAGTAGGTTATGTGCTTAAGTTTATTTTATGTTTTATGTTAAATCAAATGTTTCTATGTTTCTAAGATTGTGTACATATCTAGTGTTTTTATGTTTCTATTTGGCTCATTGTGAAAAGCAATTTCCCCTAAGGCCTTCGTTTTTCTTTTTTTTTTTCTTTCATATTCTTCAAGAAATGCAGACCTGTAGTTATGGAACCAGTTGATGACAGTGTTGGTTTTGAGGTTGAGCTGGGAGGCCAGCATCTCGATGGTGTTCTGCGAGGGGTAGGGCTCCAGGAGATAGGCCCTCCTCAGGGCCTCCTTCTCCTCAGCACCCAGCACCACCCTGGCCTTCTTCACCTGGCTGTAAGGGCACAGGTCCAGAGACGCCAGAGCCGGGCTCACGCATTCAGAACGAGTGCTGGGTGAGTCACTGTCAGAACCTGTACTCAGCAGCCCATACCTCCTCTTCAGGTAGGCTAGAGGGACGACAGTCACAGAAATGATATCTGGTTCAAAAAAGTGGAAAAACATATTATGGTATACTATAACAGCAACTCCACATACTGTAGGTGAATGGGACCAAAAGAAATAGCTTTTGAATGGAATAAATCAGCTACATGGACACATACATTAGTGCAAAATGACAAATGGAACAAGATGGAAGGCGAAGAAGATGCCATCAATAATAAGAGCAGATTGAGAACATGTGCAAAATTAGAAAGGTGCAATTCTGGGAAAGTGTTCAACAAAAATCACACCCAGTGTGAAATGAGCAATGCTTTTTATGAGCTAATTTCATTACGTGTCCCGCAGGACATACATACTGTACGTACAAACAGACAAAGCCAGATGTAGGAGCGGTTAGCACCGCTCAAAAAGAAAAAGTTATTACGTTTATCAAGTACTAGGCCTATAGTCTGGTAACAAGCTGAATTAGCACTGTTACATGAACTAAGGGGGGAAAACAAATACAAAGAAAAGGTGACAAATCCACCTTTCTTCTCCATCTTCTTCATGTCCCTCAGCTTCTCCACATTGTGAGGATCGTTGAGCCACAGCTGCATGCGGACAAACGGCTCCCTGCCTTTGAGGCTGAGCTTATGCCAGGGTTTGGGCCTGGAGAGCAGGTCTGATACCGAGCCTTGTGTCAAGCCCAGGATGCTCTCTCCAAACAGTCGCTGGCCTGGGGAACACAAAGCAAACCGTCTCAACAACATAATAATACAGTATATCGTTGTCGGGCGGAAACCTCGTATCTCCAAGTTTCAAATTTGTATGTTTTTTCACCAAGTAAAGCCCTGCTTCATCATACAAGGCTGTCGCACAAAAGTAGTGAAAACAGCCATCTACAAGCACACAACGCCTCGCAGTGCGAGGCGTTGTGTGCTTGCAGATCGGCTGTTTTCACTAGTTTAGTTCATTTTTAAAATGATAAATACAAAACAAACGGATTTGGACATACAAGGTTTCCACCCGACAACGACGATATACTCAAGGCTCTCACCTACGCATGCATCGAGTGTGTCAGTGTAACCTGACAACTATGGAACAAAAAAAGGAGTGTGATATCATCGACGGAGATGAGGTAAGGCAAGAGGAAGACAGCAGGGAGGCACCCGAGTGAGGTCTCTGGTAGGATCTGATCTTTGGCCAGGAAGGGGCTCATCGGGTATATTCCCCAGAGTGTGACAAAAGAGCAAGATGGCCTTCTTTAGAGCAGGTTAACCTGCTCTGAAGAAGGCCCTCGTGCCGAAACGTGTCAGCGTTCAGAATAAAATGGAACTCAACATCTGAGCCCGTCTTGTATTCTCATTCTGGTGTGCTGCTTTTTCCACTTTTGTGGATCCTTTAATTTAGAGAGACAGAACATTTGTGAAGAGAAAGAGAGAGAGAGAGAGAGAGAGAGAGAGATGACAGATGTCATGCAACACTGGCCATGAGCCAGGTTCAAACCCGTAAAACGTGCGCCAACACTCAGAGCCACCAACAACAAGCTCCATCGTCTCCTTTAATGACTCACCTAAGTTGTTGTCTGTTAACACCTCCTTCACCTTCTTGGTAATGGCGTAGGTGTCCAGCTCGGGGGACATGGCCACCAGCTCCTGGATGCCCAGTGGGGTGCTGGGCGGATGCAGGGCCATCATGCCTGGAGTGGTCTTCCCTCCTTCAGGATGGGGGTTCAGCCCCAGGCCCAGGCCTTCAGGCTGCTGGTTCTCCTTGCTGCTCTCCAGGGCCAGGCTGACCGGCTCCACCAGGGGACTCGGGTGGCTGTCAGCCGGGCTGGGTGGTGGTGAGGGTGAGGACTGGGCAGTCGCAGGGCTTTGATCTGGGAATGGGATGTATCAAACATCAGACTAGGGCATTAACGAAAAAGTCGACAAGTCGACTCAGTCGACTTCACTACACAAGTCGACTCCCACCAGAGAAAGTCGAAGGTCGAAGTTGAAAAAAAAAGAAGCTTTCTATTGTGAAAATAGCAGATCTACATGCTCACAACGCCGTGAACATGTAGATCGGCTATTTTCACAATTTCTGCCTCTATATATTTGACAATTTTGGACAATGTTTAATTTGACATTTTAGAGGTATTAAAAAGTCCTTAAATTGGCACTTTAGAAATGTGAAGATACACTCTATACACTTAAACTTTATGTTGGTTTGTTTACAGTTGAGTGAGAAAACAATGTTTCACATTAAGTTAATCATCTGGGGACCCCCCAAAATAATTGGGGGGTCGTGTGTGATGTGATGACGTCATCAAACGATAAAGTCGACTTCAACTCAACTTTTTACTGAGTCGAGTCGACTTGCAAAAATCGCAAGTCGTTAATGCCCTAAAGTATACTAGTACTGTAGCTACTAGCTTGAACAATAAGGTCATCCCACTAATAGAGGGTATGCGCGTGACATCATCATCGTACCAGGAAGTTATGCGGGAACGCCTACTGAGTGGCAAAAAACTACTTTCTGGCCTTGAAAGCCCATACCTGTACATCCAAAAGTAAAGTCCTATCTGATTGCTTTAAGCAATGTTAAACAACGTTAAACTCACTTTGCCACTCGATTTGCCATTCACTTTATGCATGCACATACCCTCTATTGCAGTGTTTGTCAATCTTTTTTGGCTTGAGTACCCCCTTTCCTAGATTTTTGAATCCAAGTACCCCCTTTACCCGACAACAATGGTTCCCTTATAAAACTGCAATTAAAAGCATAACTAGTGCCAGTGGTATGATGTTATGATAACTCCCTTTTCAAGAATATAACATCACAATTAAGAAAGGGAGTGAGTTTCAAACGATGCCTCTGGAACAGATTTATTTTCAACACTGTTGCCATAACATTTCAGTCCAGTTTTCATGTCAATAACTTACATTCAAACATCATTCAAACACATCCCAGTTACCTGGTACCATGTAATTTGGGTTAGCAACTATCAGGCTCACAACTATCAGGCTCACAACACGTTTCTCCAAATGTCATCATTAAATATAACAGTAAACATTTTTTCCTTGTGCTGGGTACCGAAACCTGAACACGCTACTTGATGCGTTGCTTTGGGTTTGCGATGCACGTAATGAAATAATCCAGAGACATGCATACTTCATGTTGTTGGCTTGAGGCAGAAGTAATGTTGGTTTAAAGGCTTTCAATAATTCCTCAAGGAATCTGACTGCATGTGTTTATGACTGAGCCAATGTCGAGTAAACCACGTTGCTTACCCTGAACATGGCCTTGGACGGGGAGCTGGTGGAGGCTTTGTCCCAGCTGGTCCAGCAACCACAGCTGCATGCGGATGAAGGGCTCCCTGCCTTTCTGGGTCAGCTTGCTCCAGGGCTTGGGCCGAGACAGCATGTCACTCACACTGCCCTGAGACAGCCCGAGGACCTGTGGCGGAAACATTACAGTCAGGTTATATATTAGAGGCGGTTCAAATGATTAGATTACATTATTTTATATGCTTTTTAACTATTGAAAAATAGCAGATATACAAGCTCACAGGCTGCGAGCTTGTAGATCTGCTATTTTTGAAAAATCGTGAAAATTTGAATTTTGACCCGGTTCTATTAGTGTCTTTTGAATCCTTCTAAGATTTTTTTGAAAAACCCTAAGTTTCTATGTCAGCAATCTGGCTAGCCATCGTCAAAGAAAAGGTCCCTTTCACTTAACTGGAGCTCAGTTAGTCTGTTCTTGAGAGACTACCATGTCAGTGGTTCTCAAACCTTTTCATGTGAAGGACCCCCAGAATGATATTTTTTTGGCCACGGACCCTCATCTCAAAATATTTAGTCCCAGAAGCAACATTTGAGTTACAAATACATATATTCAAAGATTTGCACACATTTTCACGACTTTTTCAAAAATAGCAGATCTACAAGCTCGCAGCGCGGCACTCGCTCGGTGCCGTGCTGTGAGCTTGTATATCTGCTATTTTTCACTGGTTAAAGCATTAAATAATTCTAGGCCTAAATGGGTTATACTACCTCATACACAGTAAGAACATGTCTACGCTAAAGGTTCTTATTGTATATTTCAAAATCATAGGCACAATTACAATTAGCCTTCCTTCCTTGCTACTAAATATGCAACCTGCTGCCCTTCACTTGCCTCTCTGAGGTAATATATATTGACTGAATGCACTATATCCAACAACAGGGGTGTCAATTGGGTATGGCAGGGGTATGCAGCTGCCATACCCTGGGTCCAGGGGGGAGAATAAAAGTTACTTTTAAATATAAATCCATGAATGTCTCTTTGTCTATCTGTGCTGGTTATTGTGTTGTTAAATTACAATAACATAACTACAAATGCAATCACTTTAACAAGGCATTATAATTATATACTCCACACTTGTATTCTCCCCATCTTGACAAGATGGTATATTCCCAGGTTCCGTAGGTCAGCTGCACAGGTGAAATGCATTATTGTTAATTGTGGCACGTTTACTAAACATGCCAAGTTTAGCTGCACTTGAACAACCGTTCCAGGCTACCATATCCAGCCCAAGAAACCGTAGACGGGGGGAAAAATAAAATATACTTCTTAAAATAAATGTATCATGCCTGTTGCTAAGGTTCGGCAACATGACTGGTGTCTTGCACGCGCGCGAAGAAGACACCAGTCATGTTGCCATACCTTAGCTTTTTCTGAATTGACGCCACTGTCTACACTTAAGGTTCTTATTGTACATTTCAAAATCATATGCACAATTACAATTATAGCTTTCCTTCCCGCTACTAAATATGCTACCTGCTATCCTTCACTTGCCTCCCCGAGGTGATATATATTGACTGAATGCACTATATCCAACAACACAGGCTACATCCATTAAATTTGCACTTTTCAAATTATTTATTTACTTGTACTACCTTTTTTTATATTATATGCTAATATCAAAGTTGGCAAGGACGGACACTTAATGTCATGCGCTTTACCATGTGAGCGATTGTGGCGCCCGACGTTTCTAATTATAATAATAAAGGAACACACAAGTTGCCAGAGTTATTATATTTGGCACAACTCCTCACACCCTGACCCCCTTCATCTTGAGATCTTCAGTTGACCGTTTTGCCTACCCAGGACGGAGATGCGAGAGATTAGGAAAGTCTTTTGTACCGGCTGCTCTCAAGCTGTACAACGAGACACACAACGGTCGATTGAAGAGGACTACCTTCCTAACCTAGGATGACGGTAGCCTTTCTTACTGGAACTTTAGTTGCACTGACTCTGACCTCTAAGGACCTTCCAGGGAGGGTGCTCTTATGCGTCTTGCTGCGTCACCCTCTCTTGTTTCTTTCTTTTTCTAGTTGTTTTTATATCGCACTGACCTTTGGACACTCTGCACTATTAGGTTGTGTTGGTAGTTTTGAGTATTTTTGCTTGTGTTTGACATGATGGTGAGATACTTGTTGCACTAACTAGCATTGAATGTTATGGTCACTTTGATTTGGGGGCACAGTACTATATTGATAGTTGTGTTTATGTATGTATATATATATATATATATATATATATATATATATATTATTTGTTCCCTTTCTTGACGTACCTTGCTTTTACTGTACTCTGTTCTTGTTAATAACCTTATACTGCTGTGCTGCCTCTGGGCAACTGATTTTCCCCCTTGGGATAATAAAGGTATCTATCTATCACAACATACAAAAGCTTTTAGTAATTCATGTTCATTGCACAACCACTAGAGGGCAGCAGCACACCATTCAAATCTCGGTTGAGCACAGTCAAGCACTGTTGGTTTAAACCTTTTCAGTGCTGAAACAACACACTTGAGGAAAAAAATGGGGGGAAATCCATGGTACATCAAGTTATTGATTATTTGCAAATGTCAAACGGTGCATTGTGTGATTGTATAAACTTGAATAGCATAGGCAGGTATAGAACAGACATGGGTCAAAATGCATTAACCTAAGGAATGTGTATTAATACATCGACTTGGTACTTGTTAATGAAGTTAGCCTAATATTTTTGTATGACATTTATCCAACTAAATCATGTATGACTTGCATTTGAATTATTTCTCGAGACATGCCTAGGGCGCGCCAAAGGACACGTACAGATAGAGCCACCGACGTACTTCGCTGAAAATCTACTGTAGCTGCTCCACAGTGAATGAACATGGAAACATGGTTAGAGTGGCAAGCGGAGAAACAGTTTTCTGGGAATAAGGGCACATTTTCCATTTCAGATTTCCATTTCGTCGCTGTCGTCTGGAAACCTCATATCTCCAAGTTTCAAATGTGTATGTTCTTTCGCAAAGTAAAGCCCTGCTTCGTCACACAAGGCCGTCGCACAAAAGTAGTGAAAACAGCAGATCTACACCGCGAGGCGTTGTGTGCTTGTAGATCGGCTGTTTTCACTAGTTTAAATATTTTTTTTAAATGATAAATGCTAAATAAATGGTTTTGGACATACAAGGTTTCCACCCGACAACGACGATTTGCTTATGTATTGAATACAAATCTGTATATGTGGGATCCATACAAATCAGTCCCCTATTCATTATCTACGGAGCGGCTGCAGATTTGATACCTCGATAACGCCACGCCGACACTTATAGCAAGGAGTTGATAATGTCGAAAAAATTCCAGAACGACATCTGACCTTTTCGCCGAAGATCCTCTGACAGATGCCGTTCTTCGCCAGCTTCTCCTTCACTTGCCGCGTCAGCTCCAGGGTGTCCACCTCCCGGTACATGTACATCTCGTACTGCTCCGGAGTCAGGGGCGGCACGGTGGGCTTGAGGGCGCGGGGGATGTAGGCCGGGTAATAGGAGAGCCGCCCGGATCCGGGCCCGGGGGACTCCCCGCTCACGGACGCGTCCGACTCCACCTTCACCTCCACGGCCCCGCCGCCTCCGCGGCCTCCCGATCCCGACTCCTCCTCGGCGGCGGACGCCTCCTCGCTGTTGAGGAGGCCCTCGCCGTTCTCCAGGCGCGGCCAGGGCGGCCGGGGCAGGGCGGAGGAGGGCCCGGAAGAGGAGGAGGACAGGGAGGGAGAGACGGAGGCGAAGGGTCGACAGCTGCCGACTCCTCCTCCGCTGCCCACCAGTCCCATGGGCGCGCGCTCCAGAGACCAGTGCTGGTCGAAGTAGGTGCCCACCTCGCCGATCTCGGTCTTGACCTTGCGGATGATGTTCTGGACGAAGGCGGCGGGCGAGAGGACGCTGAGGGGCGTCTGGGGGCTGCTGATGGGGTTGGCCAGGCAGACAGAGACAGAGCCGCCCTCCTCTTGCTTGATGAAGGTGGGCAGAGGCAGGCCTCTGCTCGAGGACCGCTCCGGGGGCGCCAGGCGCTCCACCTGGAAAAGAGGTACTCACATTTATTACTTAATTTTAGGCCTAGAATTATTGAATGCTTTAACCAGTGAAAAACAGCAGATATACAAGCTCACAGCGCGCGCTGCGAGCTTGTAGATCTGCTATTTTTGAAAAAGTCGTGAAAATGTGTGGAAAATCTTTGAATATTATGTGTTTTCAAAGCGAACTGGGGGTGGTCCCTGGAAGTAAATATTTTGAGATGGGTGTCTGTGGCCAAATACTTATCATTTTGGGGGTCCTTCACATGAAAAGGTTTGAGAACCGTAGTTAAGTGAAAAGGACCTTTTCTTTGACGATGGCTAGCCAGATTGCTGACACAAGGATTCAAAACACTTCAAAATTCTAATTTTCACGATTCTTCAAAAATAGCAGATCTACAAGCTCGCAGCGCAGCACTCGGTGCCGCGCTGTGAGCTTGTATATCTGCTATTTTTCAATAGTTAAAGCATAAAATAATGATGGGTTATTAAAATAAATGGGTTAAGTAAAAGTATCAAGACTGCTATATGTGGAAATAGTCTGTAACAAGTAAAAGTCCAGGTAATCAAAATACTTGAGTAAAAGTACAAAAGTTTTGTCATCAAAGTAGAAAGTACTCATTATGCAGAATGTGCCATTACACAAGTTTTCAAATGTATAAAAATCTTTTGAAAATTGCAGATCTACAATTGTGAGCGTCTATTTTCGAATGGCCAAAAGGTAATAGTTACCTACTCCTCCCGCGAGGGAAATTCTGTATTTTCAGCCCCACTCGGCTGATTCACTGCCCACAATGAGCGCTTGAGCAATTAGGGGTTAAGAGTCTTGCTCAGGGACACACATCGACATTGCTGGTCTGGAATCGAACCTGCGACAACCCATCGAACCTAACCCTAACCGATTCAAATAAATGTAGTGTAGTAAAATATATTTGGTTTCCGAGATGTAGTGGAGTAAAATAAAAGTACAATATTTGGTTCCGAGATGTAGTGGAGTAAATTTGGGAAATTGGAAAGTACAAATACCTCAAATTTTACCTAAATAAATCTACTTCTTAGTTAATTTGCACCACTGCACCTGGGCCATGGCCGCGGGGCCTGCGCTTGTACCTAAATAAATCTACAACGTTACTTTACACCCATAGGCGATTTTATAGGGGTGCCAAGGGTGCACTTGCACCCCCTGGCCGCGAGGGGCGGATTTCCACGGAGCAAAAAAAGTGTCTGTTATTTAGCTCTGGTGTCGAATTTGGAGGCGAAAGGCTACTAAAGCCCTCTCTCTCTCCAAAGCAAGCCAACTCTACCCAACTCTACCGAATGTTCTACTTAATTAAAAGTGTGGTTTATGTATGTTTTATGTTTTGTAATATTATAATTTATATCTGCAAAGTAAACACAGTTTTAAGATAAATAGTTGAGTAAAAATACAATATTTGGATCCGAGATGTAATGGAGTAGATAGGCCAAGTAAAGTAATCGAAAATGGACATACTCAAGTAAAGTACAATTACCTACAAAAGTGCAGTCCGTAGGCCTACTCAAGTAAGTAAAAGTATTTTACACACAAGTTGTTGCAAAACCAGTAAGACTCCCTAATCGGGAGATAAGCGACCGTAGGTGGACGAATAGGTACCGGCCCTGGCTCTCCCGGACGCTCCTAGGCCGAGTTAGGGCATTTTATGTGAGCTGCAGTGGAGGGGGTCCTCCACTGGGGGCGCCACCACTTTTGCATCCGTTCTGGAGCACCAGGAGTGGGTGGTCCCCAGGAATTCGTGAAAGTGTGACGGACTGACTCACCCACGGACAGCCGGTGGAGGTTTTGGTAGTAAATGCGACCTACGGTCGCAATAAGTCAATAAATCATATAGACATATGCTCATGGTGTCTAGAAAAAGCACCCGTTTGTGTTTGTATTGTGTTTACAATTAGGTAAAAAAGAAACCTTAGAAAACCGTTAAAACAACAGGATAAACCGTACAAAATCCGGCTAGAATCAGGCTAGAATCGCCTATGTTTACACCACTGCACCTGGGCCATGGCGGAGGGGCCGACACTGGAGGTGGAGGTCCTGCCGCACACCTCCATCTCCAGCAAGGCGTGCTGCTGGGCCTCCATCTCCCTCCTGGCCTGCTCCAGGATGTTCTTGATGGTGTCGTCAGAGCTGCTCCCGGCCCCGTTGCTGCTCCTGCCCGAGGAGTTGCCCAGAGACGCCTTCCCGTCACCTGAACAAGTACAAGAGCCACACGGTTAAGACGCATACATCCCCCACTCCTTTTACCTCAGACTGGCTTTTTAGCCGATCATTTTCTGATTTCTCATACTCCTCGCGTTTATTCTCAAGTCCAGACTGATAACAGGGAGCAGCGGTTCTCAAAGTGGATTCCAGGGACTTAGTGGGTTCTAAATTGACCCAAACAAGTCTGGACCTCGTGACAGTGTACAAATGAACCTGACGGGTTCATTTGGTTCCATTTGTACACTGTCAGAGTTAAGGGGAGACCTTGAACTTGGAAAAGTTTGAGAAACACTGCCATTTAGGAACGTGTGAATGAATACATGCTATCAGTCTGGCATTAATGCCACGCTGCTTTTATCTAGCAGTATGACAAAAATATGAAATTAGGGGATTAACGACTTGTGATTTTTGCAAGTCGACTCGACTCAGTAAAAAGTTGAGTTGAAGTCGACTCTATTGTTTGATGACGTCATCACATCACACACGACCCCCCCAATTATTTTGGGGTGGGTCCCGAGATGATTAACTTGATGTGAAACATTGTTTTCTCACTCAACAGTAAACAAACCAACATAAGGTTTAAGTATATAGACGGTATCTTCACATTTCTAAAGTGACAATTTAAGGACTTTTTAACACCACTAAAATGACAAATTAAACATTGTCCAAATTGTCAAATAGAGGCAGAAATTGTGAAAATAGCCGATCTACATTGCGAGGCGTTGTGAGCATGTAGATCTGCTATTTTCACAATAGAACCATGTTATACCAAATGTAATGTAGCACTAGCCTGACACTCAGGGGCGGCCTTAGTAATCTGGAGGCCTGTTTCAAGAGCTATTGGTGTGGCCCCCCCGCGCCGCCGCTCCGAGGCCACAGTAGCCGCGCAACAATCGCACACAGAAGTTGACTTCTAGTCAATGACTGGCTGCTATTTATATATATCACTACATAATGTTATAGCATTGATCTAAATGGCGTTATATTAACAAGGTTATATGATTATTAAAAAGTGTTATACGTGTGTTGCAAGTTGAACAAGGCTTGCTGGCTAGCTCTTGGAGGCCCCCTGGTGGCTGAGGCCCGTTTCAATTGAAACTGGTGAAACATAGCTAAGGCCTCCCCTGCTGACACTCAGCCTGAATTGACATTTCGTTTCACTCCATTATTCGCCAAAACAAAAGATTTAAAGGGGTGTGGCTAGCGATTCAGGGTCTGGAACTAGGCTAATGTAGCACTGTATTATTGGATCATTCCGTCCTTGACAATAAGCAATTCTACTGTTTGAATGCTGTACAGACGCACACATGGAGCAAAAATAATGATAGAAAAAAAAGTGGGAGTCGACTTGTGTAATGAAGTCGACTCAGTCGACTTGTCGACTTTTTCGTTAATGCCCTAATCCAAATGAATATATTTTCATGATATTTTGAGCGGTGGTAAACCGCTCCATAGAGTGGCTGGGTGTGTGTCTGTAGCCTTTTTCCTCAGCGTTTTGCCATAGCAAAACGTGTATGTGTAGCATAGCCTGTACATATCCTTGACTCAAATCCTAGTCTGAAGACGTTATGCAAGCACGACCACCGCTCACTTCACATTGGGTGTGATTTTTCATTAATGAAAAAAACGGTATAGTGCAGGGGTGTCCAAAGTCCGGCCCGGGGGCCATAATGCGGCCTGATTGTTAAATAAAATCTTCTAAAATCGATACATTTATGTGACTTTGTTATGGTCCGACTGTAAGTACATTATTTGGGGAGATAGTTAGCCCTAGGGTGTTTTAATATTTTCTAATGTGGCCCCCTTTGAAAAAGGTTTGGAGACCCCTGCTATAGTGGCTTTGAACGATGACTTACTACAGCCATCTGCATCATCCTCACCTCCTCCTCGCTGAGACTGGATCTCCTTCTTGGCCTGCTCCAAGATGCTTTTGATGGCGTCGTCTGACCCAGTTTCAGGAGTTCGGATGCGAGGAGTGATGCTCCCTGCCACAGAGGGTAACACACACACACACACACACACACACACACAGAGGGAGAGGGAGGGAGAGAGAGAGAGAGAGAGAGAGGAGGGGGTGAGTGGGAAGGTTGTGATCAGAGAGTAAGTTCCAAGGCTTTGCTTTTGACTGCTAGATCAATGGCTGCCTTTGAGAGTGCGCTGACTGAGGTTTTGCAGTATACAGGAAGCTCAACTTTCAAAAAGCCGTGAATCTGGGGAGAAAACAAAGTTTAAAAGTAACAACAAACACCGGAGAGGAAGCCTTGTAGAAGTTAAAGATGAGGGCCAAGTGGATTAAAAAAAGGTTTAGACGTAGACTGGCCTGGCAGAGCTTATGATATTTAGTCGACTAAATTAGACTAAAACTAAAACCTTTCAGGTGACTAAATCATGACTAAAACTAAATACATTTTATTCAAAAGACTATGACTAAAACTACATCAAAATTTGCTGTCAAAAACAACACCGCAATACAAGTGTTTCCAATTTACGATTCTTGTCCACTCACCTCTCTGCCGGACCTGGATGGTCCTGAGCGCCAGGATGTTCTGCTCGTCAGAGATGAACTGCTTCATCTTGATGAAGGGCTCCTTGCCTTTCACCGTCAGCTTCCTCCAGGGTTTGGGCCGGGCCAGGATCTCGCTCACCGAGCCCTGGGACAGCCCCAGCACGTAGTGGCCGAACACCCGCTGGCCGATGTTGTGCTTCAGCAGCTGCTCCTTCACCTGGAAGGCGATCTCCGCCGTGGCCAGCTGGCCGTCCTCGTCCCCGGCAGTGGAGCTGCCGCTCTCCGATTGGTCACTGGGCAGGCCCGCTTCAAGCACACCTGATCCTGTGGGTAGGGCTGTCACTATTATTACATAGTCGTCTAAAAGGCGATTATTTGACATAATCGTCATAATCGTTTCCATGTTGAAAAATGATCATTTTTTTTAAGTAAAAAGATTGTGGAAATAGCTGATCTACAAGCTCACAACGCGTCACATCGCCATTTCCACTACCAATGTTCTTTTTTAAGTATAAAGTTGTCAAATATGTCAGTAATTTCTTTGTATATTTAGGTTATGTGTCGTATCTACCATGTGCAACTTCAAAGCCTAAAAGCCAAACAGAAATGTAATTATCAACGACCAAAAAAAAACACAATTAAATCGTTAATCGCAATTATTTGAGTGACAACTAATCGTCACGTAAAATGACATAATCGTGACATCAGCCCTATACCTGTGGGCCCCTGATTGGCTGACATGAGGGCGGCTTTAGCCGCGTAGAGGGCGGTGGGGAACGCCATGAGGCCGCTGCCCTCCTTCTTGAAGAGAGGAGACAGCAGCTGCTTGTGGAGGATGTGGTCCCCAGAGAGGCGGTCCACGGAGCACGACGGGGACACCGAGAAGGGCCGGGGGAGGAGGAGGTCGTGGCTGGAGGAGGAGCAGCCGTCCAGGGTGGGAGGGGGGCCAGGACTGGGGGAGGCACGGCCCACGTCCCCGTGGGAGGAGGACGAGTGGGAGGCAGGCGGCCTCCCCATCTCCCTGCCGGAATCCTCAGACTGGTCGTCATCTGGTGAAAAGAGCAAACACGTCAGTTAACACATCTGGTGCCAACCCCGAGTTTCCCGAGTTTGGGCCGTTTTTGAAGACATTTTTTTTTTTTTTTTTTTTTAATATTTTTTGGACCTCCAGAAATGTATTAGGCATGAACGCGATCGCGAAATTGCATGTTTAACCCCCATACCAACCCATAATTTCAAACATGGCAGCCATGTTTGTTTACATCTGAAGAAAACATAATGGCTGATAAATCATGAATGCCTTTACGGATTTCCAAGCGGATTTTTTTGTTTGAAAGCTGTGAACAGTGTGCACACACGTGGTGCATCATCTAGGCATGGGCGTGCACGATCCGTGCACTATAAATTACATGGAAGTCTATGGAGACCATGGCATCGCGGGACATTGGAGAGAAGAAATCACTGCAACATAAGTGTTAAGCTGAATGGGATTGCCCTCTTTGATACTGTACATACTGTATACTAGTGCAGGGGTCTTCAATGTTTTCAGGCCAAGGACCCCTTAGTTGAGAGAGAGATGAAGCAGGGACCCCCCACAACCTTATCATAGATTCCATATAGTTTCATTGTTTGACAGCACAATCATCAGTGTATTTTGGAATCATGTCAATTTGTGTTTTCAGATATTTAACCACTAGAACCGTCAATACTTAATAAACTTGACCCTTCACTCTGTACTTGGTCTGCTCTTTTTCCCCTCTACACCAAACCTCTTAGGCGTTGTGAGCTTGTAGATCTGCTATTTTTGACTAAAGTTCTCAGAATATGGACGCAAGGGTTCAAATGGTTAATACAAAAAAGGAGAAAAAAAGTGTCTATCACACAAAGATTTGGAGGACCCCCTGTAGTAACTCTGAGGACCCCCTAGGGGTCCCCACTGTTGAAGACCCCTGGCCTGTACTAGTGAATGTGCGACTCATACTGACAAAAGATACATGGCGAATTTAAAAATGAAACACTGAATACATGAAATTGGTCTAATAGAAGAAACACAGATTAATAAGGGCAATTCATTACTGAAGACAAGAGCAACCTACGTTGTCTTGTACACATGGTCATTTATGCATTTTATGTACGCTACAGTATATGCTAATTTACATAGAGCTGCCCAGTTTCAGCAGACATAATTGACAGCATAAAAAAAATAAAGCACATTTTCAATGCCAAAAATGATGCAGACCATCTATTCAAACAACTGGTTGTTTACTGCAAATGGCTTTCAGACACAGGGCGAGAGGCAGACAGTTATGTAGCCACAGGGGTGTCGCAACAAATTCTGGGCCCTGCGTACATTAAGGATTCACTGCGTTATTTTGTGCTTTAACTATTGAAAAATAGCAGATATACAAGCTCACAGCGCGAGTGCCGCGCTGCGAGCTTGTAGATCTGCAATTTTTGAAAATTCTATGTTTCTGTCAGTGGTTCTCAAACCTTTTCATGTGAAGGACCCCAAAAATGATATTTATTTGGCCACGGACCCCCCATCTCAAAATATCTAGTTCCAGGGACCTCCCAGAAGCAAAATTTGAGTTACAAATGTTCGCTTAAAACATACAGATATTCAAAGATTTGCACACATTTTCACGATTTTTTCAAAAATAGCAGATCTACAAGCTCGCAGCGTGGCACTCGGTGCCGCGCTGTGAGCTTGTAGATCTGCTATTTTTCAATAGTTAAAGTATAACATAATATTAAGGCCCAATAACTATCCGCCTTGGGCCCTAGTAACACAGTCCCACTCCCCCCCTTGTGACGCCCCTGTGTAGCCATACCATTGCTGTGCAAGATGCGAGCCTTATCTGCCAGGTACTTGTGAGATGGGAGAAAGGCCTCTTTGTCCAGCAAAAGAGCCTCCGCAGCCTTGGCAGACTCCTATAGACACAAACGGACAAACGCACGCAACCACATGCCGCGGCACGCACAGGCGCACACAAACAAAAGCCGTTAAATTTTTCGATTAATCCATTATAGCGGGCAACACATATCCTTACAATGGATGATGGTTACCGAGGCATTCAATGGCACGGCTGTAGTTTTTCTTCACTGACACCAGGGGAACATTACGAACAAAACAAAAGTCTGGTTTGTTAAAAAGGCAGGCTTGCTCTGTTTAATGGGGCCGTATGAACAATAAGACTTGACGAGAGGAAAAAAGCCTTTTGCAAAACCAAGCAGAATATCTCACCTGGGACGAACTGCCATTTGCTGAGGCAAGCTTCATCACCTTCAGGATGCTAAAGGGAGTAAAAAATAAAGAGCCGTGAAAAAAAGGGGGGGGGGAAAAAGTCTAGTTTTGGTTCTACATGCTGTAGCAATCATTATGAATTCAATCTATGCCCAAATCTCACCTGAGCTCTGTTTTAATCTCTTCGTAGTCCATCTGGGATTGCAGTTTAGCTTCTAATCTCTGAAACGGAAAAAGGAGAAGGGGCACTTTTTCAATGCACATTAAGAGCTCCTCATTAATAATCAGAGCTACTGAGCCACTCTAATGGCGTTCATTGTGGGCTGTCACTTCCCATGTGTTGGAATCACTTTACCTCAATAGCTTCTGTCTTGTAGGCCAGCTGGCGCTCCAGCTCCAGGATCTGATTGGCCGAGGTCTCCTGCACTTCCTGGAGTGTGAACTGGAGCCTCTGAACGTTCTCGAGCAGGCGGAGGATTTCGCGGTCTTTAGCCAGCAACGCAGCCTCCAGCTGGGAGGGCAACACTTCCCCCTTCTCGTCTCTCTCCTTGACAGGGTGAGAAGAGAAAACAGGAGCCGGTGGTGGAAGAGTGAGAAAAGCAAAGTCGGAGATAAAAGAGACCAAGAAGGAAGAGGCTGAGAGGCCGTCTAGAAGCTCACATCCTCCTCTGCTGTCTAACCGAACCTAACTCTCATAACGTCACTGTCGGGCAGAGTTTCACATTTGTATGTTTTTTTCATAAAGTAAAGCCCTGCTTCATCATACAAGACTGTCGCACAAGACTAGTGAAAACAGCAGATCTACAAGCACACTTGCTTGTAGATCGGCTGTTTTCACTAGTTTAAATAGTTTTTTTAAAATGATGAATACAAAACGAACGGTTTTGGAGATACAAGGTGTCCACCCGACGACGACGACAATCTTAGTATATAACTGTAACTTTTGTAGAATTTGACTTCGGATCGTAATCGCGTTGTTAACAGTAACACCAACGTAAGCAGTTGTGTCGACACGAGTTATTATAATATAGTTAGAGACAGAGAGAATATGTTCTTCTTACCCCGCTGGTGCCCTGCTCGGCAGGGTGGCAGCTCCCTTGGGTGGCATTCTGGGCACTGGCCAGCTGCTTCTTTAGCCTCTCCACCTCCCTCTGGGCCATTTCCGCTTTCTGCACACACACAGAGACAGCACATTACCGTTGTTACGGCCCTCAAACAGAGGTGGTATCACTTGCGTCGCGGCCTCGCAGAGGACCGAGACGCGGCCAAATCGAATCAAAGGAGGCGTACGTACGTCCTTGCTTCTGAAAGCTACGGTAGGGGCCCCCCACAGGAGTGAGCAACCACCACTCCAGGGACGTGCTGGCCATTGGGAAAAGCGGGACAACTCCCGAACGGCCGGTTCATTCCTGGCCGGCCATTAGGAAAAAAATGAAAATAAAATGTCGGCCTTCGTTCCATTTTGGGGGCTGGGCGGCCAGCAAAGTAAATCGTCACTGTCGGGCAGAAACCTTGTATCTCCAAGTTTCAAAATTGTAATTTATTTCGCAAAGCAAAGCCCTGCTTCATCATAAAAGGCCGTCACACAAAAGTAGTGAAAACAGCCGATCTACAAGCACACAACGCCTCGCGCTGCGAGGCGTTGTGTGCTTGTAGATCGGCTGTTTTCACTAGTTTAAATCATTTTTAAAATGATAAATACAAAACAAACGGTTTTGGACGTACACGGTTTCCACCCGACAACGATGAAATATAACTCATGTAATTGGCCCACTGGCTTGTCATTGAAATGGCAAATCTTTGAGTAGCAGCATCGCTATAGAGAGCTCTCTCTATAGCGCGCAATGAGGGCCTCTGCAATTCTTTTTCCCGGGCTGAATCAGGGGCCCAGCACGTCCCTGCAACCACCACTCCGTTCTATTCTGCTGATGGGGCTGTTTAGTCAGCCCCACTTTCTTTCCCCCCTCCCCAAACTGTTTACCTGCTCTGTCACACCGGGCCCTGCTAATTAATGATACATTTTGAGAACATTTATCTAGGAGCTGCTGGTGGGAATCGAGAGAGAGACACACAGAGAGAGAGGGAGGGAGGGAGAGAGAGAGAGAGAGGGAAAGAGCTAGAAACAGAGTGAAGAGTAGAGGTAGCACTGGGAAAGGAAGCAATCAAGGCGATGAGGTAACTAAGAGCCCCGTGCACCAGGGGCGTCAATTGGGTATGGCAGGGGTATGCATAAAAGGGGGGGGGGGGGGGGGGGGGGGGAATAAAAGTTACTTTTAAATATAAATCCATGAATGTCTCTTTGTCTGTCTGTGCTGGTTATTATGTTGTTAAATTACAGTAAAATAACTACAAATGCCAAATTTAACAAAATGGTCACTTTAACAAGGTATTATAATTATATTCTCCCCATCTTGACAAAATGGTGTATTCCCAGGTTCCGCAGGTCAGCTGCACAGGTGCAATGCATTATTGTTAATTGTGGCACGTTTACTAACAGTTTAGCTGCACTTGAACAACCGTTCCGGGCTGCCATATCCAGCCCAAGAAACCGTAGAAACGGGGGTAAAAAATAAAATGTACTTCTTAAAATGAATGTATCGTGCCTGTTGCTAAGGTATGGCAACATGACTGGTGTCTTGCGCGCGTGCAAGACACCAGTCATGTTGCCATACCTTAGCCTTTTCTGAACTGACGCCACTGCCGTGTACATGGAGCTCGGGCATCAATCGTGCTCGGCAAGTCTCTCCTGTCCTACTGCTGAGCGAAGCCACACTGCCGCGGCGAGCCCACCGACAGGGGGCTGGGGTTTACACTCGCTAATCACAAGCTCGGGGGAGGGGAGAGCGAAGGGGGGGGGGGGGGGGGCTGAGAGTGTGCGCATCTAATTATAACCGAGGCTTGATTAGAGGAGTGATTACCTTAACGAAGGAGTGTCTCAATCAGAGGAGGAGAAGGGTGTGAGGAGGACATGTCACACAACTCACCTGGTTCGCCTTCTCCAGGTTTGTCACGATGGTGCCCACCTCCTCTGCCCTAGAACACGTGCACACACACAAAGCAACAAGGGTCAGTGAAGACATAGTAAGCTACTCACAATGCCTCACTCCTTATATTATTATTATTTGTTAACATTTAGTCTCCAATAACCATTTTATATTTTGCATTATAAATTATATTTGACAAAACTGCAATAGCAACATTCTGCACAAATGATGCAACAGCACACAAGTACTGCTGCCACAGCGTCCCGCAATCATGTCTTTTTTTGGGGGGGGATTTGAATTGATTACAGCTGAGGTCCTGTACAATTCTCACCCGATCAGACACTCATAGACCACTGCAGCAAACATCATATATCACACACACACACACACACACACACACACACACACACACACACACACACACACACACACACACACACACACACACACACACACACACACACACACACACACACACACACACACACACACACACACACACACACACACACACACACACACACACACACACACACGACTAGGAGACCCAATACATGCTCCCCTAATATTTTATTGAAAAGACAACATAAATACCCAAGTCAAATCCTATAGATTCAGAAAAGCTCTTCAGTCAACTATACAGTACATACATCATGTTATACATGTTGGCAGGGAATCTGATAGAGGAAGGTGAAAATAATACATATAAGGCGAGCAGATGGCTAGCCTAATTCCCTATGTGCAGAACTCTTTTGAGACCGAACCCCAACTTGCCAACATACATACATCTCACAATCACAGAAGTCTAATTTAAATAGCTGCTCAGCAAGATTATTCATGAGGTTTGTTTGAAGTTCAACAGATTCGTTTTGGCACACGTGGGACCCCGGTTTTCAAAAGGTAGAGAGGGAGGAATTAACAAGGAGGGTGATGCTGATTTAAATATGCACATAGATTTCTTGAAGTTACAGGACAAAGAAATACATTTCTCTACAAAGTGTTGAAAGGACATTATACTGTATATATTTTTACATCCCTATCAAACAAATCTTTGTTCCAACTGTCTCTTTTCTTACATATTTAGCACCAAACTGTTTCTTTAACCTCGTTTAGGTCTGCATGTAGGGCTGTCACAAATTCACAATTATGACATTTTACATGACGATTAATTGTCACTCAAATAATTGTGATTAACGATTTAGTTGTGTTTCTGTCGTTGACAATTACATTTCTGTTTGGCTTGTAGGCTTTGAAGTTGCACATGGCAGATATGACACATACTGTAACAACTTTCTACTTAAAAAAGAACATTGATAGTTGAAATAGCTGATCTACAAGCCCTTAAAGTGATCCCTGACTAATACGACAAATATGCCTTAATACATTATAATTGTCCTCTATAACTACAATGTAAAATTTAAAACACCTCAATTATTTTATTTCTTCTAGAAATAGCTAATCTTTCACTCAATAGGGGAAATGCCCGTCGCAAGTTGATGATGTCATAAATGTCAAGTGTGATCTATCCCTATGGAATTAATGGCATGCATGTGAAAATAAAAACAAACTTAATACTTCCTATGGTTAATATGAGCATCAAATCAATATTTCAAATGTGTTTGTGTTTTTTTTTTTTTGCACATGCATGCCATAAAAATGACACATGACATTTATGACATCATCAACTTGCGACAGGCATTTCCCCTACTGAGTGAAAGATTAGCTATTTCTAGAAGAAATAAAATATTTAAGGTGTTTTTAATTTTACAAGGTAGTTATAGAGGACAATTATAATGTTTTAAGACATATTTGTCGTATTAGTCAGGGATCACTTTAAAAAAGAACATTGAGAGCTTGTACATCTGCTATTTCCACTATTTCTGAAAAAGTTTGTAAATGTATGAACATTTTTCAACATTCACTATTATGTGACAGCCCTATCTGCATCCATAACTAAAATGACAATGATTTTTTTTCTACTCAAGTATTCAGCATACTTCCGCTGTATTTCTTATACGGTAAAATGTACGATCAATTGCATACTGTAAATGCCTCGAGCTAAAAAGTGCTTCCTATATACCTACCTGGCATTAATTAGCACCGATATTGTATAGCGGACATCAGCTATATCGTTTTCCGAGGGTCTCCGCCATATCCAGGCCCTATCAATAAGCCCAGGATAGATGGCGCTCTACTGACAGCAAAAAAAACGTAACAGGTGTCACCTCCACGTTTAATGAACTTGTGCCGGACGGAAAATGTTTTATATTGATTACCTGCTCGCCTACTCAAGCCGGGGCAGACAAATAGTCTTTCTTATCAACATTGAGGAAACAGTCAGTGAGAGTAATAGAGGCAGGCTCTGGGGTTCCACGGGCGCAGGGTCAAGGAGGGATAACCGTGCGGCCAGGAGGGCTCAGCGTGTGTGCATGTGTGTGTGTGTGTGTGTGTGTGTGTGTGTGTGTGTGTGTGTGTGTGTGTGTGTGTGTGTGTGTGTGTGTGTGTGTGTGTGTGTCAGTGTTGATTTCGTCGACTAAAACTATGACGAAAATGTTTGTCGACTGCGTTTTTTTCACTGATGAAAACTAAATAAAAACGAAAAATAAAAACTAAGCTATGGTGACTAAAACCAAGACTATAACAATTTCGTCAACAAAATAAAAACTAGACTAAAACATTAGGGAGGGACTAGTGGAGGAGAAAGTCATTTTATGTTTGGTTTCTCTCAGGTGTTGTGTGCTGAAAATATATGAGATACTCGAATGACAAAGCAATAATATATGCATTGTGGCCCTCTGGAGTGAAGGTGGAAATATAGTGGCCCTCTCCATCATCAAAGTTGCCCACCCCTGCTCTAAACAAACAGAGATGGTCTTTTTGAACTGCCGGCATACATGAAAAGGTATATGGGGCCAAAACTGAACAACGCATCTAATCCGACAAAATGGATGGCGCTGGGTCCTGGAAACATCAGTTCAATTGCGCCATGGATTAAGCCTGGGAGAAAATCCATTAGCAGGGCGTCTCACTGCGCTCCGGGGCACAACCCAAACAAAAGGAGTGTTTACTTTGAATGTCTATCGACATCCTTCATAGAAGCTCAGATTCATTTCAGGCCGCGTGCTGCTGGATACATTGCTGCTCAAAGACCCAGGACAAGGTAGAGTGTTTTCTGAAGCAATCTTTAAATGGAGCAGTTCTTCTTGAGGGCTGTCGAGGCCCAGCTGCCAGCGCAGGCAAACACACAGACCTCTCTCATCGACTTGCATTAGTAGCTGAGTCACTCTCGTTCTCTTTGCTTCCACGATGGCATGCCTTTAGCTTTACATTTGGGATTCTTACACACATGTACAATTGGTTGTTCCAACTTATATTTTTCTACAATACACACACGCAAGCTGCATAGCTGAGGTCCCGACAGTATAGCAGAGGTCCCGACCTCTTAAGTTGCTCCCATTGACAGTCCAATCTGAATGTATTAAACAACGAACTCACCAATATTGCACCTCCACTGACAGCTTGGGTTGTCCTAGTAGTCAGGGAATTTTAATAAAAACCTGGGAATGAATTCCTCACCAAACAATTTCTTCACCAATGTGTTCGTAAAGGTGTCTAGTAACATATCTAACAAAGATTGAAATTCAACATACCTAGCAAAATGTTTGACAGCTAGGGTAATTCTGGGTCTCATTCACTGTACTATAAGGGGAAAAATAACTCCCAAAAATATGTTTTAAGTGGGATGTGAGGGTTTTAACTAGGTGTTTTTAATTATTCTGAATGCATTGCAAACATTTGTTTTGCACGAAAAACATTCATTGGGCCAAAAACAGACACAAAAAAAACGATGGTTTAGTGATGAGTCGTCACTTTTCACAAGGTGTATGGGGGGTCCATTTTTGGCACAAGGAATGTTTTTCGTGCAAAACAAATACTTGCAATGGATTCAGAATAATTAAAAACACCTAGTTAGACCCCTCACATCCTACTTAAAGCATTTTTTTGGGAGTGATTTTTTGTAAAACTTAAAACACAGCAAAAAATGAGAATCATGGCTGCAGTTTATTGACAGAAAGTTAACATGACAATGGTGGACTAATGTGAAACTAAGGCTTTTACAGAGACAAACAGCAGAGCCAAAACTGTCAGTGGAGGTGCTTTTTATGCTCGTTTTCTTTCCCTAAAATATATGATACATTGCAATGAAGCCCTTCATTTCTTGCTTTGTAGCATGCTTTTATTGATTTATTTCTCATAGTGTTTAATGTGATTAACCGTGAATGGTGTTTGTTGTTGTTAACTTGTGTGTGACTTTGCACAGCCAACAACTGTGCACCAACTCCTTGTAGGTGAAGAGAGAGAGAAAACCAGGTGCTCTTTCGAGAATATGAATAGTAAAAACAAGTCAATATGGTGCTCTTGGATCGACGGGATCAATTCATCAAAAATAAAAAGGTGATCCAGGCACTCAGAAGTTTAGAAAGGGAGGAACAACCTTTATTTCATTATTCTAAAAAGCCGACATGTTTCGACCAGAAACTGGTCATCATCTGGGCATACGAATGCCCTGATGATGACCAGTTTCTGGTCGGTTGTTCCTTTTTAAACTTCTGAGTGCCTGGATAACCTTTTTCTTTTTGATCCTTGTAGGTGAAGTTGTGTTTCATCATGGCCAACCTACACCTCAAATCAGGAATGAATTGCATGTTCTCTGTCCTCCTCCATGAGAATGCATTTGAACAACAAGTAAAGACACAGCGGAGTAAACAGAGGGAGATTCTTACTTGTTGGTCATCTCCTGGTTGTATTTACACCGCAGGTCCAGAAGTTCTGCCTGTGCAGTGTTCAGAGCTGTTGAGGACACAGGAGGAAGTGACATGTGAATTTTGGGGGTGGGGGAAAGACATTAATTTTGACCTTAAAGCTACAATACCATTTTTTGGACTATCTAAGTCATACATGGGCAACTGGCAGCCCGGGGGCCACATGCGGCCCCCACCTTCGCTTAATGCGGCCCGCAGGTTAATACCGGAATACTGATATATTATTGAATTCAGCTGTTACAATTACAACCATGATCTGTTTTCATTCCGTCAGTCTATATTAGTAGCTTATGACTAGTATAGTAGTATTCAAATGTATATTTTTTTTTATGTCCAATGTAGATATTTGTATTTAGGTTCATAGAGTCAACATGAATATATAACTAAATGTGTTTGAAATTAAATCAAAATGTTACATTTCAGGATTGCAATTAAAAAATAACAATATTCAGGATTCCAATTCAAAAGAAGTAAAAATAGCAGAGCTTGGCGTCTTACTGGTACAATACGTTTCAGAAAGGTAGGAAAGAAATCCAGTGTGTGTGAGCCAACGCATGGTAGGGTTACAATATGTCAAAAGGGAGAACCAGACTGACATTATTGCCGGCTGGTTATTTAAAAAGCTCAGTTAATGCACAGCCTTGCTTACATGAATGCAGAACCTTGATCCTCTCTTCTGCCTCCGACAGCCTGTCAGCCAGGCGGACATCTGTGTCCTCCTCCTCCCTGGGAGAAGATAGTCTGTGTCAGTTCATTCATGTCCACACACACAGTACAATCAACTTGGATGTAGCATTCCTAGAAAATACAGTAGGACTGTAATGGAAATAAGCATGTGACTTTAATCAACTCCTGTGTATTGTATTTGGAAAAATTCTAAAATGTCCAATGAACTAAATTGAATTAAATGAATGAAAACTTTGAATGAGCAGGTTGATTCAATTGTACAGTTTATTAGATATGCCTCATTCACATACAGAAAAGCCAAGCTGATGGTTGGCTTGGTGATTCAATGTAATCTCTATGCAAACCAGCTTTAAAAATGTCCAAGCTTTTTTTCAAGCATGGACATTTTAAAAGCTGGTTTGCATAGAGATTACATTGAATTACTAAGACAACCATCAGCTTGGCTTCTCTCAGTGTGAATGCAGCATAAGATTTATTTCGGGGGGGAGAGAGACGGGGAGTGACATGTGGCAAAGGTTGTCAGGATCGGGATTCGAACCCGCAACATGCTGTCAGGCATTAGAGCCTATACAGTATGTGGTATCAAGTAACAGTTTTTGATGGTCCATATTCCTATATTGTTATTGCGACCGTAAGGGAGCAGTTTACTATGAAAACCTCCACCGGCCGTCCGTCCGTCACACGTCACACCTTTGCCCTGCTCATATCTCCGCATCAGTATGACATCACACCACATGTGTACACAAACCTTTGTGTACGTTGCTGTGGCAACAGTCTGTTGTTGCTGGTTTGTTAGTGTACGTTAGCAACCACCTTAGCAAACATGGTTTTACCCTAGCAACCAACTGTTTACCCTAGCAACTAACTGTTTACCATAGCAACCATGTTTTTTTACCCTAGCAACCAACTGTTTACCATAGCAACCAGATACGCAGAGCAGGGATCTCCATATATGGGCATAAACAGGTGACATCACACTGATGTCAGATACTCAGAGCAGGGATTTCTCCATAATATATGGGCATAAAAGGGATTCTGTTAGGGATCTCCATATATGGGCATAAAAGGGATTCTGTTAGGGATCTCCATATATGGGCATACAAGGGATTCTGTTAGGGATCTCCATATATGGGCATAAAAGGGATTCTGTTAGGGATCTCCATATATGGGCATAAAAGGGATTCTGTTAGGGATCTCCATATATGGGCATAAAAGGGATTCTGTTATCTCCATATATGGGCATAAAAGGGATTCTGTTAGGGATCTCCATATATGGGCATAATATATGGGCATAAAAGGGATTCTGTTAGCTGTTAGTGATCTCCATATATGGGCATAAAAGGGATGCTGTTAGGGATCTCCATATATGGGCATAAAAGGGATTCTGTTAGGGATCTCCATATATGGGCATGAAAGGGATTCTGTTAGGGATCTCCATATATGGGCATAAAAGGGATTGTATCCCAGATGATGCCCTGTTAGGAGATCCACACTAACAGAATCCATATATGGTCCTACCGACAGCTGCTATAAGCCAACCCTGGCGATAAGGTCTGAGTCGAAGAAATGCTTCTTTCCTGGCAAGAATTGCCCCTTTATACTGTAGGGCTCGTTTGTGTATTGTATGACATCACGCCACATCATCGGCTGAGGACTGTGTGATGTCATCATATCTCCATATATGGAGACATAAGTTTCTCATGCCCAAATATGGGCTGGTGAGGTCAGACTTAGTGTGATGCGTAGGTTATCTCCATATATGGAGATTCAACTTCAATGAGTAACCATGGCAAACTGTCAACTGCCCGTATGTCTTGATAATTGGTAAAACAAACTTTTGGCCTATTTGTGGAGATAAGCGACCAACGGTCGCTTATCTCCCGATTAGGGAGTCTTACTGGTAATATGAAACTATGCAAATGGTAACAATGGTATTAGTGGTTAAAGTAGAGTCGGGCAGCGGTGGATTAATGCAAGGATTTGAAGTGCTGCAGCGCTGGGCACCAATGTCGGGGGAGCACCAAATGGCAGGGCAAAAAGATAAAAAAAAGACTATAATATCAGGTAAAGAGAGCAGAAATATTGAAACAATGCCTGCTTGAGAAGTGGTAAAACAGTGAAACGCTTCGGCAGTCAGCCCCACGAAGACCCCTGGCGTCGGGTAGAGATGAGTAAAGGTGATGCAAGCTGATACTATGTATGGAAAGATGGCAGTAAAGTAGTAGGTGAGATTTCCAGCCCAAGTTTGAGTGTGTACCCATTCAGAACGGGTACACACTATTGTGTATTATTATTTTATGCTTTAACTACTGAAAACTAGCAGATATACAAGCTCACAGCGCGGTGTGAGCTTGTATATCTGCTATTTTTGAAAAATTATGAAAATTTGAATTCTGACCCGATTCTATAAGTGTCTTTTGAATCCTTCTAAGATTTATTTGAAAAACCTATGTTTCTATGTCAGCAATCTGGCCAGCCATCGTCAAAGAAAAGGTCCTTTTCACTTCACTGGAGCTCAGTTAGTCTGTTCTTGAGAGACTATGTCAGGTTCTCAAACCTTTTCATGTGAAGGACCCCCATCTCAAAATATTTAGTTCCAGGGACCACCCAGAAGCAAAATTTGAGTGTTTGAAATGTTTGCTTTGAAAATGCATATATTCAAAGATTTGCACACATTTTTACGACTTTTTCAAAAATAGCAGATCTACAAGCTCGCAGCGCGGCACTCGGTGCCGCACTGTGAGCTTGTATATCTGCTATTTTTCACTGGTTAAAGCATTCAATAATTCTAGGCCTAAATGGGTTAAGGCAGAAGAGAAAGGACGAATAATCTTAAATCCTAACAGATTCCAGCAGATCCAGGTTCCAGCAGCTCCGTTGCTTGGATCCCTACAAACATTAATATAAATACAACAGAATATCGTCGTTGTCGAGTGGAAACCTTGTATGTCCAAAACTGTTTGTTTTGTATTTATCATTTTAGAAATGATTTAAACTAGTGAAAACAGACGATCTACAAGCACACAACGCCTCGCACCGCGAGGCGTTGTGTGCTTGTAGATCTGCTGTTTTCACAACTTTTGTGCGATTGTATGATGAAGCAGGGCTTTGCTTTGCGAAAAAAATTACAAATTTGAAACTTGGAGATACAAGGTTTCTGCCCGACAGCGACGATATACTGTTTTCTACTGAAATGACCAAAACTGTACTGAACTGAGCTGGGCTGAACCGAACTGTTGAGCTAATCTGTGCCAAGATAAACTATACCGCTAAAGGGCTACCCTGTGTGTTAAAAAGTGACACCAAGTAGTCCTGACAAAGGATTTTGTATGTCGTCGTTGTCGGGTGGAAACCTTGTATGTCCGAAACCTTCCTTTTTTTGGTTATTTTAAAAACGATTTAAAAAGTAGTGAACATAGCCGATCTACAAGCAAGCACACAACGCTTCATTGTACTTGTAGATCGGCTATTTTCACTACTTTTGTGCGACACTTTTGTATGATGAAGGGCTTTTCATTTACGAAAAAAAATTGAAACATGGAATTGTGGTATAGAAGTGACTCCCCAACTTGTATGTGCATTGTGGAGGAAATGTATGTAATGGAGAGATTTACACATAGACTCAGGATACAGGAAGAGTTGTTTCTTGAAAAATGGGAGAAACGGACTGAATACACAACCCGGAAGAATGACACCACGGAGGATGGAAATGGACTGTAATATGATGATGAAAATTATGTAAAATGTTGACCCTGTGAATATTATGCGCATGTGACAAAATAAAAGTTACGTTAAAAAAAATGTTTTTAAACATGGAGATACAAGGTTTCTGCCTGATAGTGATGATATTAGGAGTGAGAATGCGTTGGCTTATCAGGCAAGTTCAAAAGAGAGAGACGTGGTTCTCAGTAGGGCATTCACGAATAGTGATTTTTAGTATTCGAATTATTCGACCTCAAAGTATTCGAATAGTTGAATATTCGACAGGACTGGCCAAACGGTCAAATATTAAGTAAGCAAGAGGCGGACATTGTGAAAATAGCAGATCTTCATGCTCACAACGCCTCGCAACATTATATTTGCGGAACCGAGTCACATTAAATGTAATACCTACAATTCCAAGTGCTTGTCAGGGTGGGGGTCCCCAGTTCATATATGTTTATTTTGGGGGTCACGGCCTAAAAAGGTTTGAGAACCCCTGGTATAGAGCATTAACAAATTCATCCACCAGGGGTATTGACAACTCATTCTTATGACTTCCTATCTAGCCAAGCTTCATAAACTACATATTTTTTAAAGAGAAAACAAACAAAAAAATAATAATAATAAGCGAATATTCGACTTCGGTTAACAACGTTGAATAGTGACTTTGATACGCGAATATTGGAATATTTGATGAATGCCCTATAGTTCTCAGTCTCCTCACCCATCAGACTGGTCCTGGTGGTTCTGCTGTGGGGAACCCGGAGCCCTCAGAGCTGATGTGCTGTTGGGTGTCATTATGCTGGCTGGGAGCTTGGACACCTGGGCCTCTTGTGAGACTTCTGCTGATGTTCCCGATGCTCCGGCCCCCTGCTCTGTGGACTCTGTGTGAAGGAAACCAAGAGTCAATTCAATTCAATTCAATAGGCCCTATGCAAAGCAGCCATTTTGGAGATAAG
The DNA here is from genome assembly GCF_963921795.1 of Nannobrachium achirus. NCBI lineage: Eukaryota > Metazoa > Chordata > Actinopteri > Myctophiformes > Myctophidae > Nannobrachium > Nannobrachium achirus. The sequence goes on from NC_137832.1 coordinate 17,598,674, forward strand.
TTGGATGGTCTTCTCACTTCCTTCAAAGGTGTTACCAATGATACTAATGAAGGCTCTGTTCCATTTCATGTTGCACAGTGGTTCTCAAACCTTTTACGCCTGCATTTGGTTCCATTTGAACACTCTCAGAGTAACACCTTTTAAGGGGTCATTTGAAACCCCCAAGGAAGCACAAGGGTCCCTGGGCCACACTTTGAGACCCACTGGTGTAGCAGTGTGTTTCTAGTGAGCCAACATGCACAATATCAGCACCCTGACTCTGTTTGAGCAGAATGGAACAGAGCCTTCATTAGTATTATTGGTAACACCTCTGAAGGAAGTGAGAAGACCATCCAACTTCTAGCCAAAATGGCTTCTGTGCATAGAGCCTATTCAATTCAAAGGAGCTTTATTGGCATGAGAAAACATACTGTATGTTGTTTACATTGCCAAAGCAAGTGTCAAAAATACAATAAAAACAGGTGAAAAGGGGGAACATAAACATACAGTTGGGAGCTCAGTAGTGATGCGTCGTTCATGAATCACAAGAACGAATCGTGGACGATTCGTTCGCTTCCTTAAACTGTTACATTCACGCTTTCGTTCATACGCTAAGTGGTTGTCATTCCTAGAGATACGTTGTGTACTTTTTGGCCAATGTTTGACCACTTTTTATATAGTTTGTTGTTACTTTTGATGCAGTAAATGGTCTTTTTTCTTGAGGTCTATAGTCAACTTTTTCATTGTAGGGCCGACACTTTGTTTACATCCTAGTCTGCTTTCCCACTTTACTTTGACCTGTTCGATTATCCCCATGACTATTCTGTATTCATCATTCTCCTTAATTTGTACCAGACACATGGTCATGCTACAAACAGTTTGAGTTCTAGTATGCTAGCTATCTGTATTAGAAGAGTTTGCTTAACATTGTGATCCCATTATGTTCATTTACCTTTCATCCTTTATCCAGTTTGCAAATGACATGTACAGTACAATTGTTTGGTTTATAACATGGTTTTATTTTACATCATTGCTAACTAACACACTTACTTCCTGTTGGTTCGCTAAAAGAGTCACACCTGCCTGCACTGCTCATTATATAGGGTGGGTAAGGTAATTGGGTCATACCATGGGCCAGGGGTGTGTGCCTTTTTCAGTTTAAAGTGTTTATTGTATGAGAAGAATTGTGATGCTAAGAAACATGATTAATACTTATTGCTAATTATTATGTGTTCTGGAATGTTTTCTTAGTTTGGTTCCTTTGAGTTAAAGGTGAAGGTTAATATATATTGTTTAAGGGGAGTTGGTTTCATCCAACATGGGAGTGGTCCCACGCTATTTGAGTTCTGGAAGCTGTATTTCATTCAGTCTTTGTCTCTGCACCAGAGAGGAGGGGGCCAATGCTCTGGGAGCTTTTGTCCCTTAAACAGTATGGAAGTCTGTTAGTACTTATACAGCTTGCCTGATTTAAGGTATTTCGGTGCTTTAGGCATTGTTTGTTATTTTCGTTTTTGTCTAATTTCTATTTTTTCAACTTTACATTTTTGAACTTGCAAGAAGAAAATAAAAAATCTTCATTTTTGGAACTTTGGTTTTGTCAAATTCTGAACACCTTGCCCTCACCAAACAAACTCTTTTACAAACACACGGGTGACTAACAGGTCATTTTGACCGATTTGAGATCGCAAAGTGCAATAACTCTACCCGTGAAGGTCTCAGAAATGTCCCCTTCCATGACTTTTCCTAAATACTCAAGACATGTTCTCGTTTTTTTCCCCCTTCTGAAACGTTTCCTAAGTATGAAATAATATACCATTATACCACTCTGACTGTTAGTTATGGGTCATAAAGACGGGTCTCACCCATTCCTCTCCCTCCCAGAAGCAAGGAGAGAATTTCACACCTTTTGCGCTCCCCATTTGAGAGGTCAATTGAAATGCTAATTCACATTTGGAAGACAATAGAACCCCCGCTGGCAGCAGGGGAGGAGGTGTTGCTCTCCTGGGCCAAAAGGGAGAGAATTTACCTGTCAATTTGACTGATAAATGCAGTCAGAGTGGAAGGGATTTTTATTTTCAGTCACCCGAGTGTTAAAAGTCCTTAAATTGTGACTTCACTGTCTGCGGCACAGTGGTTAAGAAACACTGCTTTAGGCCACCACTGCTCCTGCAACAGCACATCATTGTGATGTTAAATTACAGTATTACATGAGCAGACACAGGAGGACCTTATGGAAATGGAGCCCCTTGTCTGGCAATATTGATGCAATACTCTACCTATCAGGTTGCATCATCTCATGTCTGAATGCGTTATTTGTTCTCCGCAACACGCGAGCTGGTATTTCCAAGGTTAACACTCAAAAGGTGTTGTCCTTGTGTGTGTTTTTATGAAGCGTTTTCTCCGTAGCAAGGAGATAAGAGCTGCCAGGTGCACGGTGCAGGACCGCACACAGAGTCAAGCGCCACTTAACGCATTCAGAACGGGTACACATTTATTGCGTATTATTATTTTATGCTTTAACTATTGAAAAATAGCAGATATACAAGCTCACAGCGCGGCACCGAGTGCCGCGCTGCGAGCTTGTAGATCTGCTATTTTTGAAAAATCATGAAAATTTGAATTTTGATCCGATTCTATAAGTGTCTTTTGAATCCTTCTAAGGTTTAAAAAAAAACATGTTTCTATGTCAGCAATCTGGCCAAATCATCATCATTCATCGTCAAAGAAAAGGTCCTTTTCACTTAACTGGAGCTCAGTTAGTCTGTTCTTGAGAGACTACTATGTCAGTGGTTCTCAAACATTTTCATGTGAAGGACCCCCAAAATGACATGGATTTGGCCACGGACCCCCAATCTCAAAATATTTAGTTCCAGGGACCACCCAGAAGCAAAATTTGAGTTACAAATGTTCGCTTTAAAAAATACATATATTCAAAGATTTGCACACATCTTCACAACTTTTTCAAAAATAGCAGATCTACAAGCTCGCAGCGCGGCACTCGGTGCCGCGCTGTGAGCTTGTATATCTGCTATTTTTCAATAGTTAAAGCATTCAATAATTCTTCTAGGCCCTAAATGGGTTAATCTGTGCCTCGGGAAGGAGGAGGGGAAAAAAAGACTGTCGATGGCGTGTACGGTTTGTGAGCTGACCTGTCTTTTCAAGGCACTCCAGGTGTTTCCTCCAGTAGCCAGTGATTTCTCGCACCAGGGCCTCGCTGTCAGGGGCCAAACTCTGCATCTGCTGGAGCCTCTCCTCCAGGGTGTGTGTGGCCTCCAGCACAGGAGCCGGGTCTGTGAACACACACACACACACACACACACACACACACACATACGCACGCACGCATGCACACGCACGCACATACAAACACACACACACACACACACACACGTCAAGAAATATCTAGCCTATAAATGTGCACACATGCACGGTTAGGGATGGGACGGTATGAAAATGTCACATCACGATTATTGTGACAAAAGAAATCGCAATTGGGGCGCCCGCTGGCCTAGTGGTAAAGGCGCAAACCACATACTAGGCTATGATGCCTGCTGGCGTCGCCGGGTCGATTCCCGATCCGGACGACCTTTGCCACATGTCATTCCCCATCTCTCTCCCCATTTCCTGTCAGTCTACTATCCTATCAAATAAAGGCATAAAAAAGCTAAAAAAGAAATTAAAAAAAAGAAATCGCGATTTACGATATTATCGCGATAATCAAAAGCCATTATCCTGGGGCGGAACGTTTGCCAAAAAATAGCAGATCTACAAGCTCACAACGCGACGTGTTGAAAAAAGACTGTGAAAAAAGACTGTGTGAAAAAAGACTGTATCAACTATGTATCAAGTATGTAAATTATAAGTACCTTTTAACAAAAAATTATAGAGGGTTTAAGTGGTGCCGGTGATGCAGCTCGGCAAATAAAAGGTGAATTGATCCCAGTGCATGACGGAGGACGATATCACGAGAAATTAAATCTCCGCGATACGATTATCGTGTTTTTCATCACGATAAACGATAATATCGCTTATCGTCCCATCCCTATGCACGGTACAGTAGTAGATTTACACGTTCACAGAGAAGAAGAAATAAAGATTTGTAGAGTGTGCTTCTCAAAAGGAAAAGTTATACACTGCAAGTGTTCTGTTCTCTCTGTGTGTGTGTGTGTGTGTGTGTGTGTGTGTGTGTGTGTGTGTGTGTGTGTGTGTGTGTGTGTGTGTGTGTGTGTGTGTGTGTGTGTGTGTGTGTGTGTGTGTGTGTGTGTGTGTGTGTGTGTGCGTGCGTGCGTGTGTGTGTGAGTACATGTGTGCGTGCGTGCTAAGTAAAGCACATTACAGAGGTTTCCAGTGTGCCAGTATCAACAGTAGCAGACTATTCCGCCGAGACTCGGTTCCAAAGAGTGACTCTTCCAACTCCCTCCCCTGCCGAGGCTTTGCCTTTGAAAATCTCACATAGGCTGGACCTAATGACACCATGTGCAGTTCCCGTCCCTTCAAATGTACCCAGATCAAATCTAATGAGTCCTCTTTCTTGCATGCTGATAAATGACAGCGGAAAACACAAAGAGAGATTGCCACGGAAATAATATGACAGGGACTTAAGTCCCAAAGTATACACCTAGGTAAATCCAACAAAGTACGGGAAAAAGTCAGCTCCTGAAAAGGGAAGAAGGAGAGCGAGAGAGAGAGAGAGAGAGAGAGAGAGAGAGAAGAAGCGGGATTCTTTAGCACAACAGAGGAGCTGTTTTGCAATGCATGCGCGGCAGCACTAGGGCCCATGGGGCCAACTAGGAGGCTGTTTCTCAGCTAACAAGTCTCCTCTGTATCATTTGATCATTTAAATTATTATGCCAGGAATCCTCAGGAGGCAGGCTCGGCACTCCACATCACAGGGCTGTTTTTAATCTTTTCCCTTTTCCTACCCCCCCCCCCCCCCCCCCTCCTTACGCCCCCCCCACCCGAAAAGTTCAACAGCTCAGAGAGAGAGAGAGAGAAGTGCTCCTGTTGTGTACCTGCCTGCCGAACACCAAAGGAGGTGACTTCTTAGTGCCAAAGCACAGAGAGGGGGACTCGGGGGAGCTGCTTGACAAGGAGGGGGGGGGGGGGGGGGAGCCACCATGTGCACGTGTGTTCTCACAGACACACATACACACACACGCGCGCACAGGGGCGTCACACCCTGGGTACAAGGATTCACTGCGGGCCCGCCCCATGAATTTTAACTATTGAAAAATAGCAGATATACAAGCTCACAGTGTGGCACCGAGTGCCTATATAGCAATAAATAAATCTATATAGCAATAAAGAAACCTAAAGAAACCTATATGTTTCCATATCAATGGTGCTCAAACTTTTTCATGTGAAGGACCCCCAAGATGTTATGTATTTGGCCACGGACCCCCATCTCAAAATATTTAGTTCCAGCGACCCCCCCCCCCCCCCCCCCCCAGAAGCAAAATTTGAGTTACAAATGTTCGATTAAAAAATACATAATTCAAAGATTTTTTCACATTTTCACGACTTAAAAATAGCAGATCTGCAAGCTCGCAGCGTGGCACTCGGTGCCGCGCTGTGAGCTTGTATATCTGCTATTTTTCAACAGCTAAACTTACTAGGGCCCCTCCACCTTGGGCCCTAGTAACTCAGTCCCACTTTCCCCCCCGCTTGTGACGCCCCTGCACACGCACACACACATACACACGCGCGCGCGCACACACAGCAGCCCTTCAAAACTCTTAAAGACGGGGGAAATCGCTGCTTTGCTGCACAAACTTTACTCCCGCGGCTTTCATCCCGCTCATCTTAAGACTTCTTCTGTGCAGAAGCCGATCAGATTCCCGTCGCGAGTGAGTGTGGGGCACTGACTGAAGAGACTTTTCACTGATGAAGTTGAAACCCGCCGACCACTGAACTTTGCCAGACGCCGCAGAGAGACTACGACATCTCAGCCAGAAGGGCAACAGTAATACACACATATCCAAGACATGTAAAAAAAATATGTATAAACACACACACACACAAACACAACTTGTAAAATATGCAATTTGTTGAAATACTCGCCAATGCGTTGCTGCACATTGCCGTATCTGCATTTTCATCAGAAAGGGGGAAAAAAACACACACAAAAAAACTTTTGGGGCGATAACTGATTGAACTATTTTTTCCCAGGACCGTTTACAGTCAAACGCAGTCTACACTCATTGTTACACCAGCTCTGGAGATATTGCATCAGTCACAAGGGACATCACCATTAAGAGCACAGCTCTTCTAAGACAAACAGGATGACTTAAAGCGCAGCTATTCCATCGACCCACTGTCACAGAAATCACTTTATCAGCCTCTTTCCCATATATCCTTTCAACTTTTAATGATCAAAGGACAGAGATTATAGTAAGGGATCTCTCACACATGGACAAGCCGGGATTATCAATCAGTGACAGGGGAGTAAAGAAAAGTCAAATTTAAAGTGAAGGGATATAAGTTAATCCATTTAGAACGGGTACACATTTTGTGTATCATTATTTTATGCTTTAACTATTGAAAAATAGCAGATATACAAGCTCACAGCGCGGCACCGAGTGCCGCGCTGCGAGCTTGTAGATCTGCTATTTCTGAAAAATCGGGAAAATTTGAATTTTGACCCGATTCTATAAGTGTCTTTTGAATCCTTCTAAGGTTTTTTGAAAAACCGATGTTTCTATGTCAGCGATCTGGTAAGCCATCGTCAAAGAAAAGGTCCTTTTCACTTAACTGGAGCTCAGTTAGTCTGTTCTTGAGAGACTACTATGTCAGTGGTTCTCAAACGTTTTCATGTGAAGGACCCCCAAAATGATATTTATTTGGCCACGGACCCCCATCTCAAAATATTTTGTTCCAGGGACCACCCAGAAACAAAATTTGAGTTACAAACGTTCGCTTCGAAAATACACATATTCAAAGATTTGCACACATTTTCACGACTTTTTCAAAAATAGCAGATCTACAAGCTCGCAGCGCGGCACTCGGTGCCGCGCTGTGAGCTTGTACATCTGCTATTTTTCACTGGTTAAAGCAGGCCTAAATGGGTTTAAGTCTGTATACAAAATTAACCCCGTCAAAGAGGAGCAGCGGGGTTACTCCCCGATGGCCCGGGATCTACAGTTATTGAGGTTGAGTCAAGAAAGAGTGCTGATACCTACGGAGGATTGTGCTCCTAATTGATGTAGCTAATAGGCATCGCTGGCAAATTATTTTCCAGGGCAACGCTCAACACTCAAACGGAACATTCAACACACCAAAAACAGATAGAGCTAGCTAGGTAAGTAGGTACGGTACCGGTAGGTAGGTAGGTGGGTGGGTTATGTTATGTATGTACCGTATGTATGTATGGTGGGTAGTTAGTTAGGTAGGTACTGTACATTGCGAACAGTACAACTTTGTTTTTTTACAACAAGGGTTCATATTTTAGATTGTAATTAGAAAAAAGTAAAGGTGAGTCTTAAACTGTTTTTATTTACTTCGTTCAATCGTCTTAGCAGGGTAACGCTCAACACTCAAACGGAAAATTCAACGAACCAAAAACAGATAGAGCTAGGTACTACTATGTCAGTGGTTCTCAAACCTTTTCATGTGAAGGACCCCCAAAATGACATTTATTTAGCCACGGACCCCCATCTAAAAATATTTCATTCCAGGGTCCACCCAGAAGCAAAATTTGAGTTACAAACGTTCGCTTTGAAAATACATATATTCAAAGATAGGTAGGTACTGTAAGTAGGTAGGTAGGTAGGTAGGTAGGTAGGTAGGTAGGTAGGTAGGTAGGTAGGTACAGTAGGTAGGTAGGTAGGTAGGTAGGTAGGTGGGTGGGTGGGTAAATTGCGAAACATTAAAGGACAACTTTGTTTTTTTACAACAAGGGTTCATATTTTAGATTGTAATTAGAGAAAAGTAAAGGTGAGTCTTGAACTGTTTTCATTTACTTCGTTCAATCGTTTTAGCACGTTTAGCGATCTTGATTTCAGTGGATGGGGCATGCGTGCAAGTCACATCTGTCCATGAAAGATTGCAGTGCATCTTGGGAATGGGCTTATTGTGTGTAAAAAGACATATTTAGCCACTTCCCCCATTCCCCCAGCCACTGAAATCAAACCCATTAAAATCTCTAAAACAATAGAAAGGAGTAAATGAAAACATTGTAACACTCATCTTTTATTTTCTTTAATTCTAAAATATGGACCCTTGTTGTAAAAAAAACAAAGTTGTCCTTTAAGTGGGACATATTAAACAATAAACATATACACATAAACATCTGATAAGAAGTTTAAGTGCAGTTGTGGACTCTGCACTAAACTGAGGAAATACTTATTGACTGATTGACTGATGACTGTGCTAAGTTGATAATCAACGTGAATCAAGATTACCCCTTTTCCATACATTACACAAACTTCCACTATGTTCCATTCTTTCTTTGCGCAGTCAGTCTTGCAACGTGGGCAGCATAACCCTCCTCCCAACCAACCAACCGTAAAAACTCTCCAACCAGTCCATGTCAAGCGTCCAGTGCTCATAATCTTCAACTGATCAGTGTTGATTTTGTCGACTAAAACTATGACGAAAAATGTTTGTCGACTGCGTTTTCTTCACTGACGAAAACGAAATAAAAACGAAATAAAAAGTAAGCTGTGGTGACTGAAACTAAGACTAAATGTATTCGTCAACAAAATAAAAACTAGACTGAAACGTTAGGGAGGGACTATAGTGGAGAAGAGAGTCATTTATGTTTGGTTGCTCTCAGGTGTTGCGTGCTGAAAATAGCAGATCTACAAGCTCACAACGCGTTACGCTGCGACGCGTTGTGAGCTTGTAGATCTGCTATTTTCAGCGCACATATTTTCGGCACACAACCAAGAGTAAAATCAGTCATTACGATGCCATCAAGGCCTGCCAAAATACATTTCAGTTGACTAAATCAACTGTAGATTTTGTCGCCTAAAATCTTATGATATTTAGTGGACTAAAATTAGACCAAAACTAATACTTTTCAGGTGACTAAATTAAACGACTAAAACTAAATGACATTTTATTCAAAAGACTATGACTAAAACTAAATCAAAACTTGCTGTCAAAAACAACACTGCTCTCCTGAACAAGACACAGAACATGCGCGACCTACAGTATAGTGCAATCTACACTAGTGAGTGAGTCACATCACTCTGCGCGTGCAAATAAAGAGTTAATTTTTTAATTCGGCCCTTATCTTAATTATGGCTGATTGGACGTCTACGCAGAGGTCGGCGATAACGGATCACGGAACAGCACCTCGTTGAGGCTAATAAATCACCGGACATTTAATCCATTCAGAACGGGTACACATTATAGTGTATTATTATTTTATGCTTTAACTACTGAAAAATAGCAGATCTGCTATTTTTGAAAAAATCATGAAAATTAGAATTTTGACCTGATTCTATAAGTGTCTTTTGAATCCTTCTAAGATTTTTTGAAAACCATATGTTTCTATGTCAGCAATCTGGCCAGCCATCGTCAAAGAAAAGGTCCTTTTCACTTAACTGGAGCTCAGTTAGTCTGTTCTTGAGAGACTACTATGTCAGTGGTTCTCAAACCTTTTCATGTGAAGGACCCCCAAAATGACATTTATTTAGCCACGGACCCCCATCTAAAAATATTTCATTCCAGGGTCCACCCAGAAGCAAAATTTGAGTTACAAACGTTAGCTTAAAAAATACATATATTCAAATTTTTTCACGGCTTTTCAAAAATAGCAGATCTATCTGCTATTTTTCAATAGTTAAAGCATAAAATAAAGATACACAAAATGTGTACCCGTTCTAAATGCGTTAATACATCATATTCATCCCGTGAAACACAGGTCCGTCTCCACATGAATCAAAGTGACTGGGTGGAGACGTGGCTGAGCGGAGAGGATGAGGAGGGTTCAAGGAAGGTCATTCTGGACAAACTTCACATCTGTCCACTTGCGATGATGAGCAGTCATCCAAGCCAGGTCCCCCTGGCATTAGAAATCCAACTCAATTAGTCACACAAGCTGGAATAGTTTGACCAATGTTAACTTATTTAGGACGGGATCCCCTTTTGGGGTTCTTGTTGCTGTGTGTACAGCAGTGGTTCCCAAACTTTTCAGGCCGAGACCTTCTTTAACTAGTTAAAACAGCAGATCTACAAGTAGATCAGCTGTTTTCACTACTTCTGTGCGACGGCCTTGTACGATGAAGCAGGGCTTTACTTTGCGAAAGAACGTACACATTTGAAACTTGGATATACAAGGTTTCCACCTGACAACGACGATATACATATATATATATATACAGAGTATATATATATTTAAATGTAGGAAACTACATTTTAAGGGACCCATAATGTGTCCACGACCCACAAATGGGTCCCGACCCAGTGTTTGGGAACCAATGATGTACTGTCTGTATATACTATTGCAACATATTTTTGAATCATTATTTTATATTTTTGAACAAATATCTTTTCGGAAAACTTGGGTCAGGTTTTTGAAGGCGTCTTTAGAATCACCCTCAGTCCTAAATGGCTTAATAATGGTAAAGCCTTACACTACGGTCTTTTGTAGAAACCGAATTACTGTACATTGAGATTGGAGTTTCATCATCTTTGGCCAAGAGTTCACACCATACTGCGCTGTGCTTGCTTTTGGCCGATGGGCCGGTGTTTCTCTGCTATTGCTCATCTCTCGGCAGGGGGCAGTGCTGTGAGCTAGGGAACCTTCAACCTATAGACAGCATGGTGGGTGCTACACCAAAGACTCTCCAAGTCCAAAGTCCAAACCAGGAGCGCTGTACCGGTAATGTACGTATGCCTGTCATGGAAGCCAGTGTTGTTTTTGAAAGCAAATTTTGACAGTCTTTTGAATAAAATGTCTTTTAGTTTTAGTCATAATTTAGTCACCTGAAAAGTTTTAGTTTTAGTCTAATTTTAGTCGACTAAATATCATACGATTTTAGGCGACTAAATCTACAGTTGATTTAGTCAACTGAAATGCATTTTGGCAGGCCTTGCCAAAATACGCAGCATTGTAGTAAAATAAAAACTAGACTAAAACGTTAGGGAGGGACTAGTGGAGAGAGTCGTTTTATGTTTGGTTGATCTTAGGAGTTGCGTGCTGAAAATAGAAGATCTACAAGCTTGTAGATCTTCTATTTTCACACGCAACCAGTTGTAAAATCAGCCACTACAATGCGGTGCCATGGCATTGGTCCGAATGTTCATTAGTCAGAAGGTTCATTAGTCCGAATTTCTTAAGAATACTATGCCTAACTCTAACCCTAACCCTAACCTCAGTAACCCTAACTAAATTCGGACTAATGAACCTTCGGACTAATGAACCTTTGGACTTATCGGCAGCCCCCGAAATTGTCAATATATTTATTCTTAGCTTTAGTCAGCGCAGCTTATGTTTTATTTAGTTTTTATTCCGTTTTCGTCAGTGAAGAAAACGCCGTCGACAATCATTTTTCGTCATAGTTTTAGTCGACGAAATCAACACTGATAGACAGTCCATGGTGGGTGCTACACCGAAGCCTCTCCAAACCAGGAGCGCTGTACCGGTATATGTACGTATGCCTGTCATGGAAGCAACAGAGGGGAGAGAGAGAGAGTGGACAGGTTCGGGATGCGCGTCTAGGTGGGTGGGTGGGGGGGTTGCGCGGCAAGACAAGCAGGTGTGTCGGGGCGGTCCGTCTTGGCCCTGTCAGCGATACACCATCATTAGGCGGTGTGGGCTCAGCAGGGCGCACCATTACGTCTCCCTGGGCCCTGTGTAATTACGCTCTGACATAATTAACCCAGCAAGCCCATTAGCCAAGCACTAGCTGGCTGGAGAGAGAGAGAGAGAGAGAGGAATGAGAAAGAGAGAGAGGGAGAGAGGAAAAAAACCCTGCTATAATTATTTGTTGTGCGCATGTTAATGAGGCCAGCTGTGTTCCCATCATACAACACGAACAAATTAATTTACAAGGCTGTGCTTCAAGGTTTTTTCTTTTCATTCAAAACAGACTTGTTTTTTTTCCCCTCCCTCCTCCTCACTCCCCTTCTCTGAGTGGACTTCAAGGTCCATAAACAGCTTCTGCTTCTGCTGCAACAAACAGTAACAATGTTGTAATATTGTTGTCATGGACTAAAAAACTAGGTTGATATAACAATACGTCCTAAGGAGGACTTGATATCCAGCGAGCAGAGAAACGAAGCTTCTTCTCGCTTTACCTTGATGTGGAGAAAGGAGGAGGGGGGGGCAGAGAGAGGGGCCAAGTGAAGAAAACGCAACTTGTGTGAAGTCAAGTGCGGTGGCTTTGATACTGTCTAGTGTAATATCCAGGGGTGTCACACCAAATTCTGGGCCCTGGGTACAAGGATTCACTGCGGGCCCCCCATGAACTATTGAAAAATAGCAGATATACAAGCTGCGAGCTTGTATATCTGCTATTTTTGAAAAATTGTGAAAATGTGTGCAAGAAAGTTACGTATGTTTCCATGTCAGTGGTGCTCAAACTTTTTCATGTCAAGGACCCCCAAGATGATATGTATTTGGCCACGGACCCCCATCTCAAAATATTTAGTTCCAGGGAACAAAACAAAGTTGAAAGACACATTTATGAACATACTTCTTTTGCTTCAGTTCTATATCTGTGTCTCACTGACTGAAGGACACAAGCACTGCATGAGAGTGGAGACAAGAGATAAGTAGCAAAAAAGGATGACACCAGAAAGAAAGTTAGGAGAGAAATCATGAAAAAAAATGACCTACTTCTCATTTTGACTGAAAAGCGTTTCGGAGGAGAACAATACGAAGAGTTTAATTACAAAATAAGGCATCCACCATTAGACAAAAAACATTTCAGAAAACTGCTGACGCCTTTGAAGTATAGTTTGTAGTGCGTTGTGGATTACTTTTACATTCATCGCTCCTCTTTAGACCTGCGCTTACGAAATAAATAATTACGTTTTTGGGGATATAATCACTGTGATTTTCAAACGTTGACTGATTAAATACACGTGGCACATCTTTAACAAAAAAATGATTCATTTAGACCATGAAATCCCTCATTTAGATCAATTTATAGGCTTCACATTAATTTCAGTCCCATCATCAGATTTCGTCCACTCTCTGATGCAACGCACGCTCGCACTCATGCGCACGCCACGCACATACATCGCGCACACGCGCACTTGCTCTCTTTTAAGAGCACACTCCGCCTCGGTCCCTGTGGGGTCTCCTTGCTCCACAGGGACCAGTTGGAGAGGCCCGGCTCTTTTATGAACATAATGCATTATTAAGCACCTCAAACATCTCCTGGGCCTTTGTTTATTACTGCTCTTATTAATCACTTGTGCATAATCTCCACATCCCGCCCAGAGAGCTTTCATTCTCCGTCAGCTCCTTCTTTTTTTTTTTTTTTTTTTTTTACTGTTCTCATCTCGGATAGACGCGAGCCACAAGCGCACACGGGGCCATGGGTGTCACAGGGGGGGGGGGGGGGGGGAGTGGGACTGAGTTACTAGGGCCCAAGGTGGAGGGGCCGTAGTAACTTTAGCTATTGAAAAATAGCAGATATACAAGCTCACAGCTTGGAGATCTGCTATTTTTGAAAAGTCGTGAAAATGAGTGAAAATCTTTGAATATACGTATTTTTTTAAACAGGGGGGTCCCTAGAACTAAATATTTTGAGATGGGGGTCCATGGCCAAATACATATCATCTTGGGGGTCCTTGACATGAAAAGGTTTTAGCACCACTGACATGGAAACATTGTTCAGTTTCTTGCACACATTTTCACGATTTTTCAAAAATAGCAGGATATACGAGCTTGTATATCTGCTATTTTTCAATAGCTAACATTCATGGGGGGGGCCCGCAGTGAATCCTCGTACCCAGGGCCCAGAGTTGTGGTGTGACACCCCTGCGCGGGGCATGATGCAACGCAACACAGCACTCCCCTTCCCTTTGCATCTCATCTCTTGACCATAGGTGCTCAGGCTGCGCAATGATAATAAAACCAGCTCTACGATGCCTCGCAGGCTTTCGCTCCCCCTGCCGAATGCCCCTGTAAAAGAGACAAGCAGGGAAGAACTTCTCTTTATGCATTCGAATGAAGCTGAATCGCTAAGGTCAGTGCACGCTGTTTGTTCAGATCTCCCCGCAGCAGCCCACAGGAAAATGTCCGACGTTAATGTGTTTGACTTCGCAGACACTGTTTGTCACCCGTCATAACAAAATACACAGTATGATGATATGATCATCTGATAATATTGCAGGATGATGCTAAACAAATGAGACAAAACCAAATGTGTGTGTGCGTGCGTGTCGTCACTGTCGGGCAGAAACCTTGTATCTCCAAGTTTCAAATTTGTATGTTTTTTTCGTGAATTAAAACCCTGCTTCATCAGACAAGGCCGTCGCACAAAAGTAGTGAAAACAGCCGATCTACAAGCACACAACGCCTCGCGGTGCGAGGCGTTGTGTGCTTGTAGATCGGCTGTTTTCACTAGTTTAATTCATTTTTTTACAAAAATACAAAACAAACGGTTTTGGACATACAAGGTTTCCACCCGACAACGACGATATGTGTGCTTGTGTCCGGTATGTGCAGTCCTCGGCAGTACCGGTGATCCACCACTAGCAAGCGCTGTTGCCACAATTGGATCACACACGTACACGCGCACACACACACACACAGCGACCTGCCGCGGGCCCCAGCACACACTTTGAGGGCTCTATTCTGAGCAGCATCTCCACGCGCACACTCGCGGTGAGCTCCTCGCTCAGATGAAAGGATCCGCGTTCTAAAGGCGAAGGAGAGCGGGGCGAGGGTATGGCGGGGAGAGTGGCGGGGTGGGCCGGATCCTGAGGGAGGAGTGTGTGTGTGTGTGCGTGTAAGTGTGCGTGTGTGTGTGTGTGTGTACTGAAGAGGAAGACGAGGAAGAGCAAACACCTGGAGCGTCAGACCCGGGGCTACGCCCCTGGCGACAGGGCTCCCGCTCCCCTCGCGGAGGCGGCAAACGAACGCGCCGACGTTCAAACGCACCTCGCAGTCGGAGAAACGCGCCGACGCCAAAACACCAGGGAGAGAGAGAGGTGGCGGATTGGCAGACGAGAGAGGAGAGCGCAGGGACGTGCAGAGAATGTTAGAGAGGCAGGGGCTGACATTTCTAAAAGGGCCTTTTAGTGAAAATATCAAAAATAGCAGACCTCCAAGCTCACAAGCTATTTTCGGTGCTTGTTACCACACTGAACTAAGCATAATCTATTTATTTCACCATAGTAAAAACTGCATTCATGGTCTGGAGAGGGCACTTTTTACAGACGGATAAAAGGGCAGGGGCTCAAGCCACCTTTGATGTCTATGTGTGCACGTGCCTGGGAGAGCGTGAGACAGGGAGAAGCGAGACTGGCACTGTTGCTGTTGTTTCGTTCTGAATGGGTTTTCTTTTTGTTTGTTTGTTCGTTTTTACATTCAGCAATCAGGAGGTGTGAACAGATATCTGAACGGATAAAACAGGCGCCTTCCCAAGCCACAGATTGGTAGTAGTAATAATGCAAAGCACGGGAAGATGCCAGAAACATGTGTATGTGGCAAGTCAAAATATAGGCATTCTAATGAAACACAATTCACGATGGATTCACATGTGGCCTGAGGGGCCCAATAAAAGTAATCAGGAAAAAGTACATTTCTTTCTACAGAGTAAAATCCGGCAAAACAGTCGCCACAGAATGTTTTTTTTTCTCTTTTTTTTTTGCCATGTTTCTGCAAACCACGGATATGTTGAATCTAATTGCAACCGTCAGGGAGCAGTTTACTATGAAAACCTCCACCGGCCGTCCGTCCGTCCGTCTGTCACACGTCACACGTCACACCTTTGCCCTGCTCATATCTCCGCATCAGTATGACATCACACCACATGTGTACACAAACCTTTGTGTACGTTGCTGTGGCAACAGTCTGTTGTTGCTGGTCTGTTAGTGTACGTTAGCAACCACCTTAGCAACCATGGTTTTACCCTAGCAACCAACTGTTTACCCTAGCAACCAACTGTTTACCATAGCAACCATGTTTTTTTACCCTAGCAACCAACTGTTTACCATAGCAACCAGATACGCAGAGCAGGGATCTCCATATATGGGCATAAACAGGTGACATCACACTGATGTCAGATACTCAGAGCAGGGATTTCTCCATAATATATGGGCATAAAAGGGATTCTGTTAGGGATCTCCATATATGGGCATAAAAGGGATTCTGTTAGGGATCTCCATATAAGGGCATACAAGGGATTCTGTTAGGGATCTCCATATATGGGCATAAAAGGGATTCTGTTAGGGATCTCCATATATGGGCATAAAAGGGATTCTGTTAGGGATCTCCATATATGGGCATAAAAGGGATTCTGTTAGGGATCTCCATATATGGGCATAAAAGGGATTCTGTTAGGGATCTCCATATATGGGCATAAAAGGGATTATGTTAGCTGTTAGTGATCTCCATATATGGGCATAAAAGGGATGCTGTTAGGGATCTCCATATATGGGCATAAAAGGGATTCTGTTAGGGATCTCCATATATGGGCATGAAAGGGATTCTGTTAGGGATCTCCATATATGGGCATAAAAGGGATTGTATCCCAGATGATGCCCTGTTAGGAGATCCACACTAACAGAATCCATATATGGTCCTACCGACAGCTGCTATAAGCCAACCCTGGCGATAAGGTCTGAGTCGAAGAAATGCTTCTTTCCTGGCAAGAATTGCCCCTTTATACTGTAGGGCTCGTTTGTGTATTGTATGACATCACACCACATCATCGGCTGAGGACTGTGTGATGTCATCATATCTCCATATATGGAGACATAAGTTGCTCATGCCCAAATATGGACTGGTGAGGTCAGACTTAGTGTGATGCGTAGGTTATCTCCATATATGGAGATTCAACTTCAATGAGTAACCATGGCAAACTGTCAACTGCCCGTATGTCTTGATAATTGGTAAAACAAACTTTTGGCCTATTTGCCCGATTAGGGAGTCTTACTGGTAAGTATTGACCCCTACAGTCTGGTCATGTAGGAGACAACTGTGTGTCTCCTAATATACCTAGCTTTTCTTTTTGCCTAGTTTTCTACCAAGACTGTACATGTTTTTATTGTATTGTGTTATTATACGTATTGTTATGTTTGTTGTGGACCCCAGGAAGAGTAGCTGCTACTTTGGTGGCAGCTAATGGGGATCTGAATTAATAAAGAAGAATAAAGCGGCCCAGGCCACAGTGATGTCAGATACTTAGAGCAGTGATCTCCATATATGGGCATGCAAGGGATTGTATCCCAGATGATGTCCTGTTAGGAGAACCACACTAACAGAATCCATATATGGCCAAGACAGATGACGCCACCTCGCCCTAAAGGGTGAGGTTGCTTTTCACCCTTAGGCATCTTACTGGTATATTTTACTTGATAGACTGATGCACATTATATTTAAATTAAAGGTGTATTCAGTGATAATGAAAGTAGCCGGGGGTCATCTTGTCCCTTACTGGCCTTACAGCATGGAAATGTTTAGTTTTTTATAGATTTTTTACACCATTATAATGTTCTCGTTTTGATCATTAGACCCAATCACTGAATATCGGGAGGCCTACGTCTCCAGCTTCAGGATATGTATGATACTGATTTACTACGAGACTGTGGCATTTTATAAGTTCAGTAGTTCAGCAGACGTTCTTAATTCAGAGCGACTGTGGTTCTCAAAACTTTTATTTTGACCATCATAACTAAACATCATAACATAACTATGGCCATACTCTACCCTGATTGGTCGAGGACTGGCTGGCTACCTCTGAAAACTGAATCTAGCTATGCTCGTAACACGGGCCATGGTGGAAGTCCTTATATGGTCAGCACACATTCTAGTGAGGAGAATGAATGGAAAATGTACCAATTATATTTTTATTTGAATGAAATAGAATCACTGAATATACCTTTAAATGGTTTCGAGATTTTGCCACCCTTGTGCCACCCGAGTGCCCTCCGTCACTGCAATCTTAGAGAGAAAACTTGTCAACCCTGTGATGGTTATGACATTAGGATCCATTACTGAACAGCCCCTTCCTACCTGAATGAACCCCTAACCCTATGCTGTTTCCTTCTTAGATTCCGTAATACCTAAATGGTAAATAGTGCTATTATATACCGTAGGGCCTTTCTCCAAAGCGCTTTACTCATTCACACACTGCACCAACCTGCTCATCAGGAAAGGCACACTTTGACACTATCAGTGGTGTAAAGTAACTAAGTACATTTGCTTAAGTACTGTACTTAAGTACAATTTTGAGTATTTGTACTTTACTTGAGTGATTTCCAATTTTCAATACTTTTACTTTTACTCCACTACATCTCAGAGGCAAATATTGTACTTTTACTCCACTACAATTATATAAAGAAACAACTTTAGTAACTAGTTACTTTGTAGATTTTGATTATAATTACAAATCACTTCAGCCCTATATACAGTACTGTACATTTCAGCCATTTGAAAATAGCCGATCTACAAGCTCACAATGCGTAGCAACGCAACGCATTGTAGAAATTGTGAACTTGTGAAATTTGACATCCTGCATAATGTGTTTTCTACTTTTGGTACGCAAGTACATTTTGAATTCAAAACTTCTACTTGTAGCAGAGTATTTCTACATTGCAGTATTGATACTCTTACTTAACTCATTTAGTGCCAGCGCCCTCTAGGGGCCATAGAATGCCAGGGTATCTCTCATAGGCGAGCGCTTTAGCTTCCAGGACCTCACCTTCCAGGACCTCACGTGCTCACGTTCATGCACGTCATGGAAAGGTCCCGGATGATAATGCTAACAGAATGGCTATTCCCATTTTGTCATCTAAAAGATCATTTTTGGGCGATTTCGCCGTAAATAAACCTCGCGCCGCTTCCCTAAAGACACAATCCAGAGATATAAGCCTTCAAAGATGTGGTCTTTCATTGGATTAGGCGGAGATTGGCGATTTCGTTCGCAAATAACGGCCGGCCGGGAGGTTGCTAGCTTTCGGCTAGTAGCTAGAAAAATCAGGCCAGGCTTCAGAAGGCCTCTTATCATTTTATTAATTTCATTAAAAAAAGCCGAACTACTTCGGGATCGGCACACTCGTATACTCATCGGAAGCGGCGCCGAACATTGGGTGAACATTGGGGAGCTCAAAAATGTATTTTAAACCATTTTTAATGGAATATATCGTCGGACAGAGTAGAATGGCTAGCTGGCTAGCGGCTAGCGAGCCAGGACCACCCACGACTCTACAAGCAGCTCGGGGTAAGTGAATTAATAAAAAAAAAATTGTATTGGATTGAAATAAAGCCGAACTAGTTCGGGATCGGCACAGGATGAGTTAAGTAAAGAATTTGAGTACTTTTCCCACCCCTGGACACTATAAGCCAGGAGGAGCCAGGGATCGAACCAGGAACCTTTCATTACCCAAGCGGCCACCACACCTCCTGAGCCACTGCTCCCCCATTCTGAATGGACAAAAACACTTCATAAATATTAGACGGTCTTTGAAGAGGAAAAAAATCTGGAACGACACCGCAAGGCGCTCCATGCCATGTGCTCTGTTGGGGCCAACACACTGTCAGGCCTTAGTCACCCAGCAAAACCCTGAGTGATAGTTTAACTCTGAGAGTGTAAAAATGGACTCGTAAGGGGTCAATGTTGACATTCTCAGAGTTAAACGAACACCCAGGAGTTTGCTGTGCAGTCAGAAGCCAAAACAACCAGGGAGGAGGTTATTTGTGTACTTGGCCCCCTCGCAGCACGTGCCATCTGTGAGGTAGGCCTACTACGGTCGCCTGCGCTTGTTTGTCACTGTACATCTTGCCGGCGGTGTCCAAGGTCACCCCCTCCCCCCACCCCCTCCTTGCCAGAATGGATGAGTCCAGGTACAATGGAGGACAGTCATTTGGCTGTGGTCCCATTCCGTCTCTCTCCCCGCCCCCCTCAAGCACAACACGGAGGCGCCGCCACCCCGCCCCCCCCCCCCCCCTCAACCCAACAAATGCTACAGCTCATGTATTTTTAATCTTTTGACAGATGCAATTATTCTTTACACGCCGGGCTCGTTAATCTTAATGCAGTTATTACTATTCATTGCAGGACATTGCAACCCCCTTTTCTATTATTTCACTTGAAAGTGGCTCACCCTTGTGTGTGTGCGTGCGTGCGTATGTGTGTGTGTGTGCGCACGCGTGTGCGTGCTTGCGTGCGTGTATGTGTGTGCGTGCGTGCGTGCGTGCGTGCGTGCGTGCGTGCGTGCGTGCGTGCGTGTGTGTGTGTGTGTGCGTGTGCGTGTGCGTGCATGCTGTACATGTGCTGACTCTAAGGCCATTGGTCCAATCAGAATAGCCCAACAGCAGACTTAATGAATGCAAGTGGAGAACAATGCGAGGGAGGGGTGCTGCTGGCGGCAACTCAATATGTGACCTGTTGTATCCAGCTATCATTAACGACTGGTCACATATCAGTTATCCACTCTAACGTGCCCTCTCTATGGAGTGCTGCAGTTTGTAGTCCTAGTAACCAGAAGTGAGTTTGCCATGGGTTCCCTTGACAGACTTACAAAGCTCTTTCCCAGGGGCGTCAATTGGGTATGGCAGGGGTATGCAGCTGCCATACCCTGGGTCCAGGGAGGGGAATACAAGGTACTTCCATGAATGTCTCTTTGTCTATCTGTGCTGGTTATGTTGTTAAATTACATTAAAATAACTACAAATGCAAAATGTAAGAATTATAATTATATTCTCCACACTTTTATTCTCCCCATCTTGACAGAATAGTATATTACCAGGTTCTGCAGGTCAGCTGCAGGTGCAATTCATTATTGTTAATTATGGCACGTTTACGTTGTTCAAGTGCGGCTAAACCTGCCAAGTTTAGCCGCACTTGAACAACTGTTCCAGACTGTCATATTCAGCCCAAGAAACCATAGAAATCTTTTGGGGAAAAAAATGGAACTTCTTAAAATAAATGTATCATGCCTGTTGCTAAGGTATGGCAACATGACTGGTGTCTTGCAAGACACCAGTCATGTTGCCATACCTTAGCTTTTTCTGAACTGACGCCACTGCTCTTTCCCCCATAGGGTTTTTGATTTATGCCGAAAATAAGGTCTGCGGGGGGCACCCAGGTGGTGCAGCGGTCCCTGCCTGCCACCACGGAGACCAGTGTTTTTGAATCTTCCGCGGTGCCTGCCACTGCCTGGGGCTTGGTTGGGCACTCCAACAAACACAGCAGTTGGTCATGTGTTGAGGGTGGTCAGGCAGGGAGGGACAATCTCTGGCTACTCCTACAGGTTGGCCAGGGCAGCTGTGCAAGCAGGGAGAGGAACTGGGTTGGATAGCTTGTTCCTCTGCACATCAGCTACATACTCCTTGTGACCAGTGGTGTGATATGGATTTTAGAAGTGGTTCTGGTTCCCCTCTAAATTCATGACGTCACATGCACGCGCACGTGTGCACGCATGCCTGCCGCTCGGTGCTAATACAGTATAACACAACAATTTTGATCCAATTATATTTCTTATTTAGTTACATTGTTAATTTGTTGTTTTTATTTTATTTTCAATGAATGTATTTTCCTTTAGGTTTTATATAAAATAACTTTACATAGACTTATAGACTCACCCACACACACAGTAAAGTCTGCTAGCTCCTTTCGGAACCTCTCCCGAGTGACGAGTCCCTCCGCTATGCAGCTCTGACAAAATGAGTGTTCAAATTAAACTCATGTCATGATATTAAGAGTGAGGAGCTACATAGTGGATGGAGAGGTTCCGAAAGGAGCTAAAAGTCTGCAAAGAATGCTAGGCGATCGTAGGCTATATGCTGGCCGTATATACAAGTGTAAATGAGCCTGCCTACCAGAGTGCGTTTGGAACAGTAACGTTTTGAACCTGAAACTGAGAGTTGTGATGTTGATGTAGCTTGCACTGAGGAGGAGCATGATGTGGATCATTCATCCATTCCAGTTGGTCTGTGCCCGTGGTGAGGCAGGCTGACTGTAGAGGTGCTTCAGGTAAGGGCAAACGGAGATAAGAGGCTGCCTATGCTAATCCAAGGCCACCTGTGAGGAATGCTCTAGAACAGCATGACATTCCCAGACAGAAGAAAGACTGCAGAAAGACTGCGTTCACTTGTATGCACACGTATGCCTCTGTGCGTGTGAGCGAGCGAGCGAGCGAGCGTGCGTGTCAGGGGCGTCAATTGGGTATGGCAGGGGTATGCAGCTGCCATATTCTGGGTCCAGGGGGAAAAATAAAAGTTACTTTTAAATATAAATCCATGAATGTCTCTTTGTGCTGGTTATTATGTGGTTAAATTACAGTAAAATAACTACAAATGCAAAATTAACAAGGTATTATAATTATATTCTCCACACTTGTATTCTCCCCATCTTGACAAAATGGTATGGTTCCGCAGGACAGCTGCACAGGTGCATATTGTTAATTGTGGCACGTTTACTAACATGCCAAGTTTAGCTGCACTTGAACAACTGTTCCAGGCTGCCATGTCCACCCCTAGAAACCGTAGAAACTCGGGGGAAAAACGGACAAACCCGATTTTTTCATGAGGACTCCCATCTTTGCCATACCCTAGCTTTTGCTGAACTGTCGCCACTGGTGCGTGTGCATGTACGTGCCACATTTCCATGTATGAACAGTGACAGTATGCATGGCGTAGGTGATATTCTGTGCATGCGTGTCACTTGCCTGTCTTGCTCAAGCCTTTGTTCTCATGTCAATTCACCCTATTCTCTGCAGGAGATGGGTTTATGACAACATGTAGCACACCAGAGGCATCCCGGGCTTCCATTAAGCCCTTGATATGGGGAAGTATAGGTCAGGAAATCAAACCGAATACATCTTCAAAGACAAGGCACCTCTTATCAAGAAGAGAACTCTGTTCAAAGCGAGCTTGTGTACGTGCATGCGTGCGTCTGTCGTCGTTGTCGGGTGGAAACCTCGTATCTCCGAGTTTCAAATGTGTCCGTTCTTTGGCAAAGTAAAGCCCTGCTTCATCACACAAGGCTGTCACACAAAAGTAGTGAAAACAGCAGATATACAAGCACACAACGCCTCGCGGTGCGAGGCGTTGTGTGCTTGTAGATCGGCTGTTTTCACTAGTTTAAAACATTTTTAAAATGATAAATGCAAAACAAACGGTTTTGGACATACACGGTTTCCACCCGACGAACAACGCTATGTATAGTGGTGCAATATCAAGCAGGGGGGACATCAAGGAAAAATGGAGACCTTTAAAAGTCAGCCGCCGCCGCCGTTGTTTTCTCTGACACAGACTTTTATCTTGTATTCATTGAATGTGCAAACAGCACAGCTCTCGTCCCCGCCACAAGTGTTCCTCTGATCTTAGCCAAAGATTGTGTAACGTTTAGCTCTCCCTCTCCTACAACAAAGAGCAATGCAGCGCATGTGTGTAGTAAACACACATCGCCTAATCTCTCTCTCTCTCTCTCTCTCTCTCTCTCTCTCTCTCTTCTCTCTCTCTCTCTCTCTCTCTCTCTCTGTGTCTCTCTCTCTCCCTGTCTCTCTCTACAACAGGCAGGGGTTGACACTAAAAGGTCTCAGAGGCACTTGCCCATCGGGCAAGTACAGGTCATGTTCTACTTGCCCAAAGTTCTTGCCCACTTGCCCAAAAAGTCAATCGTCAATTATAAAATGATAGGTAACATTTGAATTACCGTTCAATGTAACACTTTTTTTTTACTTCCTGGGGCTGTGCTTTAAAAAATGTCAATACCTAATTTTGTATGCCAAATACCTACATAACAATGAATATGACTATGGGTTATTTTAACAGTGAAAACAGCACATTATAGGTAAACAGTGCTCTTATTTTACATTCCAGACCAGGAGACAGAGTGCTCTTGCAACGTTCAGTTGTTTAGACAGTATCTTGCTTATAGACGGTTACGTCCCCTCTCAAACAAGCACTTGCCCTGTCGGGCAACCTGAAAGCAAACTCCACCTGCCCCAAAGCTTTTTTACCTGCCGGGGGCAGGTGGGCAAGCCTTAGTGTCAATGCCTGACAGGGGTCTTCAACGTTTTCAGTCCAAGGACCCCCTTAGATGAGAGAGAGATGAAGCTAGTACCGCCCACAACCTGTTAATAGATTGCTTATAGTATAATCTTTTGACAGCATGATCATCAGTGTATTTTGGATTCATGTCAATTTGTGTGTTCAGATATTTAACCACTTGAACCGTCAATACTTAAAACACTTGACCTTTCACTCTGTACTTAATCTGCTCTCTTTCCCCTCTAGACCAAAGTTCTTTGCCGAAAATAGACAAGCTTGTAGATCTTCTATTTCTGGCTAAAGTTCTCAGAATATGGACGCTAGTGGTTAATATGAAAAAGGAGAAAAAACAGTCACAAACTATCACACAAAGATTTGGAGGCCCCCCTGTAGTAACTCTGAGGACCCCCTAGGGGTCCCGGACCCCCTGTTGAAGACCTTTGCTCCACAACGTTCTGCTGTTGGCCTTATCAGACCTGTGTACCTCACTAAAGCTTACTGTAACTACAGTAGTATGGACTCAATGGCGCCCCATCTGCTTGTGTTCTCTCCTCAGCCCCCACCACACCAAGGGACCAGTGCTAGGTTTTGAAGTGGCCTCATGCAGAGCTTTTGGAACCAACTCTGAGAGCATGGACTCTGAAAAATGGATAAGAGCTGCAAGCATATATACGATATGCATCTTGAATCTATATATCGTCGTTGTCGGGTGGAAACCTTGTATGTCCAAAAGCGATCGTTTTGTATTTATCATTTAAAAAATTAACTAAACTAGTGAAAACAGCCGATCTGCAAGCCGATCTGTGTGCTTTTAGATCTGCTGTTTTCACTAGTTTTGTGCGACGGCCTTGCTTGATGAAGCAGTGCTTTACTTTGCGAAAAAAACATACAAATTTGAAACTTGGAGATACAAGGTTTCTGCCCGACAGTGACGATAATATGCAATTGTGGCACTTTCTTTTTTTACTACTACTTTTTACTAGCATGCATGTTCATGTACATAACGTTGCGTGCATCCGGGGCACAGAAGTGTGTGCATATGCAGCGTGTGCGCATGTTTGAGGTGGCGAGTCCAGCGCTATTAGTACAGACCTGATGTGAAATTGATCCGTGGGGAGGAGGGTGATCTTTGAAGGAGGATAGATAATTCCGGCGGTAGCGCGCGCGTGATATTTATGATGTTGTTGTTGTTGTTGTTGTTGTTTGTGAGGATGCATGTCTATGGACCTGGCAGGAGACTCACCTGGGGCTTCGATAAGCTGCTTGTAGATTCCCAGGAATGCAGACTCTGCCTCCTTACTGCGCTTGTTCAGAGCAACCACCTGCGGGGAAGAGAAGGCGCCATTAAGGTAAATTATAATCCTCATATAATCCTGGTAGCAAGATAGCCCTGAATACATGACGGTCATATTTACATGACCGTCATGCTACCCGCCTCAACCTGAGAACCAGTGGGGTATTCGTGGCGCAACGGTTTGAGCTACAAACGTCAGATCTCAAAAATAAACTGCTTACCCAAGTCTCCTTTTACTCAGAAACGACGCCGTTCAGCGATAATTACACGCCGCTCCCGGATTGTTTAATAAAAAGCATTTTTATCCTTGTATTTCCTGAATTTCCCCCTCTAGTGGAGAGTCACGTCCTCGCATCATCTCCGTTCACTACAATGAGCGACCGGAGATGACACGACTGTCCACTAGAGGGGGAAATACAAGGGAAAACAGGATAAAAAATGCTTTTTATTAAACAATCCGGGAGCGGCGTGTAATCATCGTTGAACGGTGTCGTTTCTGAGTAAAAGGAGACTTGGGTAAGCACTTTATTTTTTAAATCTGACGTTTGTAGCTCAAACCGTTGCGCCACGAATACCCCACTGGTTCTCAGGTTGAGGCGGCAGCATTCAGGGCTAGTAGCAAGATAAAACCCGTCTCAAAACGCACCACCTCATTTTTGAATTTTTTTGACATTCAGTGCTACTCAACCCGCGGCCCGCGCCGCCTGTCTGTGCGGCCCGTCATGACCATACCAATAAAAATTTGATTTTTCTAAGCCTGTCAAAGTTAACGCGCAACGCAAAATGCGGTGATGTTTGAGCCTCGGTGGACTCCGTAGTCAGGAAGTGAATACAGTCAATGCACAGACCATGGCACAGACAGCAGTGCGGAGATGCTGGCGGCTACACTAGATCTATTGTACAACGAGACGGTCAGACAGACAAATCTGCGGAGATTTTGCAGCAGACAACCACAGTCGGGCTCACTGGAGTGGAGACGCATGACGGTCGTGCGATATGAACGCTCGCGACCGTCATGTTTTAGGCTAGTGAAGACGTAGTCCCTTGTCTGTGCTTGTCTCTGCCTCCGCGGCTCCGCCAGTCAGCACCGAGCCACCGACAGACAGTGCACACATTCCAAGTTCAGATCGTAGCAGCCAGGGAACTATGCTTGTACCCCAAATGGGGAAGTTTTCTCATGCCAACAACGCTCCTTTTCATTAATAGGACGGATTTAAAATAAATAGACGTTTATACTTATTATTCAATCACTCAAACCCCAGCATCCCTATTCTTGGGAGACATTCACCAAAAATAGCCGA
Source organism: Nannobrachium achirus (assembly GCF_963921795.1). Lineage (NCBI taxonomy): Eukaryota > Metazoa > Chordata > Actinopteri > Myctophiformes > Myctophidae > Nannobrachium > Nannobrachium achirus. The sequence goes on from NC_137832.1 coordinate 17,625,372, forward strand.
TCTACAAGCTCACCACAAGATGCATTGTGAGCTTGTAGATCGGCTATTTTTGGTTAAGAGTTGTTTGTTTTATGGAAAAATAACTCAAGTAAAGTTCAACTCAGCCAGTTGTACTGTACTTGTAAAACAGTTTGATGCTTTGAGCTTTATTTAAACAACTAACTGCTCATTGAAGGAGATTGACCAAAAATAGCCGATCTACAAGCTCCAATGCATCTTGTGGTGAGCTTGTAGATCGGCTATTTTTGGTGAATGTCCCCCAAGAATAGGGATGCTGGGGTTTAAGTGATTGAATAATAAGTATAAACGTCTATTTATTTTAAATCCGTCCTATTAATGAAAAGGAGCGTTATTGGCATGAGAAAACATACCTTTACATTGCCAAAGTTCACTAGCCCTGCATACCCAGACACAGGGGCGGTTCCAAAACGATTGAACCAGTTCTGTTAATTTTCACTTCACATTTTGTGAATAAAGCCTAATTTGATCAAATTCGATAATTTCTTCATTCCATCCATAATCTTTTGGTTCAATGAGGTTTGGCCTGGCTTAAATAGATGGAAATGTGGCTATTTTCTGTGTGTTTCCTTAATTATTAAGCTTGTCATGAAGCCTGTTACAAAATCATTGTAAACGTCCAAAATAGGACCGTAATTTTTAGGTTGCGGCCCTTTGGACTTTTGGTATTTTGCTGAGTGGCCCCTGAGCCTTCCTAAGTTGAGTAGCCCTGCGGTAGAACGTGTCACCTTTAGAGAGGTAAAGCCTGCACTATGACTTTATGATAAAAAGCCACTTTATTAGAAAATATGACAACGTTTCGATCCTCAATGGATCTTCTTCAGGTCAGTTTCTTTTTCATAAAACGTTTTCCACATCTTTGTAGAAAGGTTCCTATGATTTCTTTTTTGCACAACTGAACCTTATGCCCTGTAACTCCTATGTCACAAACATCCCTCTGCTTTATAGTTGTTAACAAACAGTTCTTGTTAACAGTCTGATCACGTCCTGCATGCCATTCTCAGTCACAAGGAAAGGTTGCTCTTCTTTCTTTCATAGACATTTACAGTAGACATTTTCTTGCCATCTTGATCCAAAGTCAAGGAAAATCTGGGCCTGCGCAGCATTTTTGTACATGCAACAGAGCATGATATACAGTAGGATCTCATTTGCTTACTTGCATTATGCAGTTCACCTGTATGAAGGCATTTGTTATATCGTCACTGTCGGGCAGAAACTTCGTATCTCCAAGTTTCAAATTTGTAAATCTTTTCGCAAAGCAAAGCCCTGCTTCATATACAAGGCCGTCGCACAAAAGTAGTGAAAACAGCAGATCTACAAGCACACAACGCCTGGCGGTGCGAGGCGTTGTGTGCTTGTCGATCGTCTGTTTTCACTAGTTTAAATACAAAACAAACGGTTTTGGACATACAAGGTTTCCACTCGACAACGACAATATCTTTCTCAGTGCCTTTATTCAGAAGGTCAGTGACCTCAAATGGGCCTCACACACACCACACATATTGAAAAAGGCTTAAGAATCCCTGAACTGCCTCAGACAGCTGATGAGATTCAGCACTAGCTCGCATATCTGTATTTCAGAACAGCACCATCACAAGCATCCTGACAAGCTGCATCTCCGCCTGGTATGGGCCATGGGAACTGCGCCGTCCTCGACCGCAAATCGCCACAGAGGATAGATAGCCAAGCGCATCATGGGAGGGGAGCTTCCCTCCAGGATATACGAGATGCGGTGCGTAGCCAAGGCTGAGCGGAACATCAAGTACACTCGCCACCCCAGTCTGTTCACACCTGTGTATCAAAAGCCACGCGACCAGACTAAGGAACAGTTCCCACCTGTCAGCCGTCAAGATGTTGAATTAGCGCTGAGCCCCATGTCGCCATGTCAGTCTTGGCGACATAACAGGCCATCGCACAGTTATCATCACTTGCGCATATCAGTGTTGATTTTGTCGACTAAAACTATGACGAAAATGGTTGTCGACTGCGTTTTCTTCACTGACGAACACTGAATAAAAACGAAATAAAAGGTAAGCTGTGCTGACTAAAACTAAGAATAAATATATTGACAATTCCGTCAACAAAATAAAAACTAGACTAAAACGTTAGGGAGGGACTAGTGGAGAAGAGAGTCATTTTATGTTTGGTTGCTCTCAGGTCTTGCGTGCTGAAAATAGCCGATCTACAAGCTCACAACGTGTAAAATCAGCCATTACAATGTCATCAAGGCCTGCCAAATACATTTTAGTTGACTAAATCAACTGTAGATTTAGTTGCCTAAAGTCTTATGATATTTAGTCGACTAAAATTAGACTAAAACTAATACTTTTCAGGTGACTAAATTATGACTAAAACTAAAAGACATGTTATTCAAAAGACTATGACTAAAACTAAATCAAAATTTGCCTTCAAAAACAACATTGGCGCATATACGATACACTCCATTGCTGTTGTACTGGCACTATCCCTTATGTATACACTTGCATGTTTGATATCTGCTTCTAAGTGATGTCTCTGCCAATAATACTGATATTCTGCCTAATTTGTATTTCTTTTTTTGAGCATCACCTTATGTACTGTACGTACATTTGATATTGTTGTCCTGTGATCAGATATTTTATGACTGCAAATAGTTATTTACTAGGGGTGTAACGTTATAGTAACTGCATCGAAATATCGTTTTTTAACTTAAAAAATCTAAGTATATCGAAAGGAAAACAGCTAAAATCGAATCGTATCATTTGAATTTGTATCGTATCGAATCGGCAGTGTAAAGAATCAATTGTATCGACACTACCTACTTGTACATTGTATTTAGCATTTTTAAGAAGAAAAAATGAAAAGGAGGGGTTTAATTACTTTTGCTTCCCATATAGTTACACTGGTCTATCGATAAATGTGTGTAATCTCTGGGTTCATGTCAAGGTGCAGGTTTGTCAATACACAATGTCCATGCATTTGGCAGATAATCACTGTGTTTACTTATTTATATCCTTAATAATACATGTTTCCCTTAAAAACCTGCACTATCCACACCTTTCACACAGATTTCATGTCTTTGCTAAATAGTTACTACATCGATTTTAAATCATTGAATCGAATTGTATCGTATCGCCATGAATGAACCAATATCGTTCATGTATCGTATCGTCAACCATGTATCATGATTTGTATCGAATTGCTATTAAAATGTATCGTTACACCCCTATTATTTACCTTCTCTTTCTCTTTTACACCTGTAACCTTGTGATGTGACAATAAACTTGAAGTTCAGATAGATTATTTTCCCTTTAACTTGTTGTTGCCCATATTTTATATATAGGCCTAATGCAGGAAATCTGTCAATATGTAGACTAGACTCTAGACTACATATTGACAGATTTCCTGAATTATTAGCGGGGGCACAGTGGGGCAGTCAGTAGCACTGTTGCCTTACAGCTAGAAGGTCACGGGTTTGATTCCCGCCGGGGACGTGCTGCGTTACCAGTGCCCATACCCTAGGTGGGGTTGGCGAAAGAGCCTTTCTGTGATGAGTTTGCATGTTCTCCTCGTGTCCCCTGAGGTAGATACCCTCACACAAACATGCAATAATCCTGGTCTCTATACTGCCTCCCCCTGGTCAGCCGGGGCGCCTGCAGAGGGAAAGGAACTGGTTGGAATAATGTGTTCCTTCCACGCGCTACGTCTTACCGGGAAACCTCCCCCATGTCAGGTGATAAGAAGCGGCCTGCTCACTCCTCATACACTGAAGGAATCATTAGCTCAGTTCCGGGTTCTCCCTAGGTGGGCAGAGGGAGAGCAGCGCCCAGGATTACAGCTTAGGCAATTGGCACCGGGTGATAAGTGGGTTACAAAATAAAGGGATACGAATTTTGAGAAACAAATAAAATATGTAGAGTGATTACAGTATGTATGTACTATATATTGGATTGTACTGCAAGGCTCCACTGCTTAAAACATGAGGCCTTGGTGTTCCTCGCCACGCGAGTCATTATTTGCTAATGTCAATGCATGCGTGTTGATAAAGCCCTGCATCAACCCGTAACAAAACACATTCCTGTGCGGTAGCTTCTGTCCTTGGGACAGATGGTTAAGTGGTAGAGGTGGGACGTTCGCGAACAAATCAAGTTTTTTTGAACGGCTCTTTGAAATGAACGATGGGATCCGGTTCGCAGTCGGGAGCCGTTCCTTTTGTAAAATGAACAGTTGTGTCTTTGCTTATGTAAAAGTATCAATACTGCAACGTGGAAATTCTCTGCCACAAGTAGAAGTTTGGAATTCAAATGTAGGCTACTTGAGTAAAAGTACAAAAGTATGGGTATCAAAATGCACTTGAAATACCAATAGTAGAAAATAGTCATTTTGCACAATGTCCCATTTCACAGTTTTTCCAATGTAGAAAATGTAGAAAAATTAATTGAAAATAGCCGATCTACAAGCTCACAATGCGTCGCAACGTGACACATTGTGAGCTTGTAGATCGGCTATTTTCAAATGGCGGAAATGTAACCTATATATATGGCTGAAATGTATAGGGTTGATGTGAATTTTAAATTATAATCAACATCTACAAAGTAACCGGTAACTAGAATGAGTCTTTTGAACGGCTCTTTGAAAGGAACGGATCCCAGAGATCCGGCTCGCTTCAAAGACCCATAAATCCCATCTCTATTAAGTGGTCTACACACGCACATTGTTTTTGCGTATGCTAGCTTTCGCCGTGGACTGAAGACTCACCTTTTCAGACTCCACCTAAACCCTTAGCACCACTGAAACACTCAATGACCATACATGAAGCTAGTTAGCATTTGTTTTCTTTTTTTCTTGACTGATTATATTGTCTTCTAGATAGATATTCATTTGCATTTGTTATATTGCTGTTGATGTACTGGCATATTATCTTGTTTATTATTGTGATGTTTTATCTGCTTATTGTAAGTCGCTTTGGATTAAAAGCGTCTGCTAAATGCCTAAACTGTAAACTGTATATCAGTCAGTTGTAAAAGCACCTACATTCCACACTGTTTCTTCGTCAGAACTTTAGCGACAAAGTACACAAATTACCCGCGCGGTCAGTGAGCCGGCGTTTGTCCTGTTTAACGGCCAAGCCGCCCCCACGTCGCGAGGTGACATTTGGCACCGTTAAATTGTAGGTGGCGGCGAGCGCTAGGAGACACACGCCAGTGTCAGCGGCCTCCATCACAACCGCCGCCCGGCACCTGCTATCTTCCGCTCCACAGGCGATGCAAACCAATTAACGATTCATTAAGAGGGACAAAGGGAGGGAATTAGCCACCACCTGGCCCCATGGAGAGGGCACCTGCACTAGTGGATATGTGGGTTACAGGGCTCTCGGCTCCCCGCGCGAAAACCGCGTCCTCGTGCTCCTGTTTTGTGAGTCAGAGAGGACGGGCGGTGACCGCCTCTCGGTTGTGTCCTCTGCTCGGCAACGCGCTAAATCAGATCAGACTCAACCCAAATGACCCCCCTCTCCCAGAGCAGACGGAATTCAAATTATTGTCATCTATTGTCCATGTCGTTTCTGTCACTGTTGATTACAGCCTCTGTCTGAGAGACTCGATATGGACTCCGCCGAGGGAAAGGGCCCAAGTACCAGCGGTTACACGTTGAAGCCAGCCCCCCCCCCCCCCCCGAACCCTTCACTTTATATCGGTCTGAAAATAAAACAACAGCGGCAGAAGCATTTCGTCGTTGTCGGGTGGAAACCTTGTAGGTCCAAAACCGTTTGTTTTGCATTTATCATTTTAAAAATGATTTAAACTAGTGAAAACAGCCGATCTACAAGCACACAACGCCTCGCACCTGTGTGCTTGTAGATCTGCTGTTTTCACTACTTTTGTGCGACGGCCTTGCATGATGAAGCAGGGCTCTGCTTTGCGAAAGAACGTACAAATTTGAAACTTGGTGATACGAGGTTTTCAGCCGACAACGACGATTCGGTATGGGGGAGGAGCTGCGAAACACTTATGAGAATGGGTTGCTGGGTGGGATTTCAAACTGTTTAGCGGGGGGTTGTAAATATGGCGTGTGAGCGTGTGTGTGTGCGTGCATGCACGTGTGTGTATGTGTGTATGTTTGCGTGCGTGCTCGCGCGCGTGAGTGTGCTTCCGTGTAAAGCGGCTAGGGACGGAGGGGTTTTGATGATTTACTGGAAATGGCTGGAGTGTTCCCCTCGGGAGGCATAACGACAGCATCATGTTTAAAGAAATATCATAAAGATCAAGCAAATCTCTCTCCACCTCCCAGCCCTCCCACCTCCCACATCACTCCCACTCGGAGCGGCTCAGAGGAGTTCATGGAAAATGGAAAAGGCTGGAGCACCAAATCAATACAGATGCAATAGTCTGCACAGCTCTCAGCCAACTCTCTCTCTCTCTCTCTCTCTCTCTCTCTCTCTCTCTCTCTCTCTCTCTCTCTCTCTCTCTCTCTCTCTCTCTCTCTCTCTCTCTCAGATACAGTGTGGTGTTGTTTCACTCAGCTATGACCCCCCCCCCCACCTTCAATCCCCCACCCATGTAAGTGGTCTAAAGCAGTGGTTCTCAACCTGTGGGTCGGGGGTCCCCAAATTATTTTGGGGGGGGGTCCTCAAATGATTATTGGGGACTGATGCCCAGAAGTCAGAAAGCTCATTAGTCAGAAAGCTCATTGGTCAGAATTTAGTTAGGGTTAGGTTTAGGCATAGTTTTACTGAGGTTAGGGTTAGGTTTAGGCTTAGGCATAGTATTTTTCAACAGGTTAACATCACCAGATTCCGACTAATGAGCTTTCCGACCAATGCCATGGCACCAAATTAGCTCAATGTGAAACATTGTTTTCTCACTCAACAGTAAACAAACCAAAATAAAGTTTAAGTGTTAAAAAGTTAAAGACTTTTTAATACCACTAAAATGACAAATTAAACATTGGCCAAATTGTCAAATATTAGAGGCAGAAATTGTGGAAATAGCCGATCTACATCAGAACACCTCGCAACGCGAAGCATTGTGAGCATGTAGATCTGTTATTTTCAGAATAGAACCTTATTATACAAAATGTAATGCCTCAACTGTTATTGCTAGTAAGGGTGCGGGGGTCCCCAGTTAAAATATGATTATTTTGGGGGTCGCGGCCTGAAAAGGTTGAGAACCACTGGCCTAAACCACACAACGCATGGTGATACACCAACAGACACCTATAGTTATACCATTTTTGTTGTTTGTTAATATTCCCTGGATAAATCAATGACATAGCAAAGAAAACATGTTTTTCTATGACAACTCGAGTTATATTAAGACATATACTGTATATATTCTTTCATCTACTCCACTGTAATAGTGTTGGACGATCAGTCCAAATCTTACCTACTCCCCCATTGATCGGACACATTGCTGCTGTTTGCTCTGCTCCCGTTTAAGCACAGAAGGCCACAGATGTGCCTAACATGTCACCACCGGGCAATAATGGACTCCTAACCTTCACCGTGACAATGAGCGAAATGAGCTCCATTCCAAAGGCACCGCCGCCTGTACGCGAAGGCCAGACAGACAGGTGTTATCAATCCCACTCGTCCTGCCTGAACAGGGAAGCCCATAAAGGGGCCGGCTATAACTGACTGCCGGGCGGGCAAACTTCTCCCTGATAATCTCATGGCTGCTCTGTTCCCCGCGAAGCAGGGAAGAGTGGGGCTTGCAGGGGTCCTCAACCGCATACAGTATTATGTATTAAGCCATTTTGGCCTCGAATTATTGAATGCTTTAACTATTGAAAAATAGCAGATATACAAGCTCACAGCGCGGCACCGAGTGCCGCGCTGCGAGCTTGTAGATGTGCAATTTTTTTTTTTTATCGTGAAAATGGGTGCAGGTCATTAGTCCGAATGTTCATTAGTCCGAATTTGTTAAGAATACTATGCCTAACTCTAACCCTAACCCTAACCCTAACCCTAACCTCAGTAACCCTAACTCAATTCGGACTAATGAACCTTCGGACTAATGAACCTTTGGACTTATGGGCAGTCCCCAATTTTTCTATATATATATTTTTCAAAGCAAACTTTTGTAACTCAAATATCTGCTTCTGGGGGGGTCCCTGGAACAACATATTTTGAGATGGGGGGTCTGCAGCCAAATACATGTAATTTTGGGGGTCCTTCACATGAAAAACTTTGAGAACCACTGATTTAGAGGACGGCTTAGAAGTCGGGTCAAAGATCGGGTCAAAGATATTCAAAGACTTTTTTCACGACTTTTCAAAAATAGCAAATCTACAAGCTCGCAGCGCGGCTGTGAGCTTGTAGATCTGCTATTTTTCAATAGTTAAAGCATAAAATAATGGCGGTTACAAACAATCTAACTCGACTCGGGCGCATTCCAGATCTTTGAGGGTTAAAAAAAAGGGTCCAGGCTGGGCCTCGGTCGGAAAAAGGCAACATGCTCTGTCATCCGGGGAGACGCGCACGCACAGAGGGGTCCTCCCGGACCCTCCATCATCCCTTTAACGAGAGAACACGGAGATTACCTCCACAATCACACCATTAACCTGCCTACGAATGCCAGCCGAGACATCAATCACACGCCTGCCTGACGCCATGCTCACGTTAGCGCCTGCTATGAGTATATAGCTCTCATCCACCACTCCCCAGCCCACCACCCCACCAGGGGCGTCAATTGGGTATGGCAGGGGTATGCAGCTTCCATACCCTGGGTCCAGGGGGAGACAATAAAAGTTACTTTTAAATATAAATCCATGAATGTCTCTTTTTTCAATCTGTGCTGGTTATTGTGTTGTTAAATTACAGTAAAATAACTACAAATGCAAAGTTTTACAAGATGGTCACTTTAACGAGGTATTATAATGATATTCTCCGCACTTTTATTCTCCCCATCTTAACAAAATGGTATATTCCCAGGTTCCGCAGGTCAGCTGCACAGGTGCAACGCATTGCTGTTAATTGTGGCACGTTTACTAACATGCCAAGTTTAGTTGCATTTGAACAACCGTTCCAGGCTGCCATATCCAGCTCAAGAAACCGTAGAAAGGGGGTGAAAAAAATAAAATGTACCTCTTAAAATAAATGTATCATGCCTGTTGCTAAGGTATGGCAACATGACTAGTGTCTTGCGCGCGTGCAAGACACCAGTCATGTTGCCATACCTTAGCTTTTTCTGAACTGACGCCACACTGCACCCAACCCAACACCCCGCACCCGCACACCCCCACCCCACCTGCCTCCCTCGTGCGCGCACTCCGCCATCATCAAAGCACTCAGAAGGTGTCGTGCATAATGTGGGCTGATCAGGGCCTCTTCATCTCCATGCTAATCCACCTCCAGCCAAGTGTGTGTCATTTTCAGAGCAGAGTCTCATGCGAGCAGAGGCGTGTTACTGTATGTACTTGCCGTGACCAGGCGCCCCGTTTTGGACGGGATTGTCTAGATTTCAAACTGGGGGTCCTGAGTCCCAACAAAATCTCTACAAATCTCAATGTTTACTACCAATATTGTACCAGTTTATCATGTTCTGTTCTGTTGTATAGTACAGTATACGGTAGGTGTGCTATACACACTAAAATAATTGGTGTGCATACTGTACATGCCTCCAGGGCCGGATTTACCATTGGGCAAGGGTGAAAAAAATAATAATAATTAATGATGACATTTTAAAGTATTGCAATCCAAATAAAGTGATATTTGTGTTTAGTTACTGTACATTTTGTTTTATTATGGTAATAACATTGAGAGCTTCTGCTCTGCTGGCCGCAATGCATGTAGCTGCTCTGAAAGCTTAGTGCAGCATAAAGCCCGCGCTTTAGACTGCGCATCGCGCACGTACGAGGGCCTCTTTATTTCCCCTTGCCCAGGGGCCTCATGTCATATAAATCCGGCACTGCATGCCTCATGATCACCTGACCAGCATACAGTGTGTACCACTTCTGTCTGTTCCTGTTCCTGTCTTGTCTACTTCTTATATATATATATAACCACTTCTGTATCAGCTACTATGACTCATATGACCTCCCACCATGTACCGGTAATGTGGCTTGTTTGTGCTTAAAGGGGAATTTCACCTTAAAACACTACTGCAGTCATTTTCACACATCTGCTCAGGCTTTTGTGGGAACCTCAGAAAGTTTAAGTTGCCTGATTCAATATTGTTATTCATTTAATCAGACTCCTATATGAGCTCCATCTCAACCTGTTCAACTCCATAGACTCATGGAAAACATACGTCCCTGATTCTGGTGACAGATAATGTCCTTGTAATGAATGAGGAGATCTTAACATTTCAATTTGTTATTTCATTAGATACATAATTTCTGTAATGCAATGTTGCATCAACAAGTCCTGCAAGTCCATTCTTGAATTCCATGAAGGCCATGCATGAAATAAAAAATGAGAAAATTTAAGGTCTTCCCATTCATTAGGACAATACCAGTCACCAAGTGTGTGTTTGTGTTAGTTGAATGGGCTAATATAGATGGGGGGGAGTATATGACAATGACCCTGGAAGTGTTTTAAAATGAAATTCCCATAAACTTCAGATTAACTCACTCCCTGCTAAACGTCCTCAGAACGTCTTTTCCCCTGGGGATGTCGGTGCCAGACGTCTTCTGGACGTCTTTTACTGTACATACTGTACACAAAAGATCTCAGCCTTATCCAGCCTCTCACAACATATGATACACTTCCTCAAAGTCTGACAGTGTTTTTTACAACATTAAACAAAAGTGCACAGCCTCACATGAAATTAAACATCATTAAATTGTCCAAAAAGAAAAACCTCTTCTCAGAAACCTGAAACCAATTATACAATGAGAGCGAGACGGGTAACCAGAAAGCCGTGGCTTGTGTGTGGGCGTGCTAGTGTGTGTGTGTGTGTGTGTGTGTGTGTGTGTGTGTGTGTGTGTGTGTGTGTGTGTGCCAGCCAATCAGCTGGGTGGTCCGCTGTCTGTTTCAGTACAACATTCAAAACCTCTCTCTACCCTTCTCAGACAAAAAAAAAGTAACAACAACACACAGACAGATCGCTGTATAAATGGTTGTAAAACATTGCCGATATGTTCACACAACTAACACAGCACGTCGAAGTGAAAAACTATCGTGATGTCCCCACACACACACACACACACACACACACACACACACACACACACACTATAGCAATCCAGCAAGCAGATACCAGTCCGCTTTCTGTTTCAGACAGTACAACGTCATTTCAATTCAGTGCCAAAAGTAACAACAACAACAACAACACAGACAGATCGCTGTATAAATGGTTGTAAAACATAGCCTTACCTGATAGTTTATAATCCATAAACCCTGAAACATGACGGTCGCTCAAACAGACCATTAGCGATCGGTTTCTCCTCTTTTTTTTCTCCCTGCAGGCATGCTTGGCCATGGCCAGAGCAGTATAATCAGAGAGTGGTGTCACCGTGGGGTCAGAAACAGCGCTGGTCACGTGGTTCATTGTCACTTTACACCTCATAGACTTCAATGCATTTTGTAAACTTCCGGTTCGCCGTTTGTCACTATACGCCAATAGATGTGTGCGTAGAAGACCTGGCCCCATGAAGTGAACGGGAGTGACGCAACTCTAGGGCTCTGGCCATGGCGTGAACGAGTTTGATTCAGCTCACTTGAACAATCCTCCTAAACCTTCCATCTTCAATGCACAATCGGGTGCCGATTATGTTCACACAACTGATCGACGCGTCGCCGACCCTGCTGTCCAGGCGGCTCCAGAAGCGCAGCGCCCAAGAAGAAGCCAGCGCCCTGTGGCACCCGCGGCTGCTGCAGTGGAGAGTGGAGACCGATGGCAGCGACTCCAGGTCTTAGACGCAGCCTGAGAGTCACTGCGTTCAGGGATCTGGCTGAAAGTTCCTACGACTCGGAAGAGACGGACCACGGCGACATGGAGCCGTAGGGATGCTGCCAACACCAGTGGTACGAAGCATTTTATTTGTATTTGTATCGTGTTTGAGTCTCTCTCTCTCTCTGTACTGTATGTGATGATCGCTGTGTTCTGCATACGGAGTGAGTGCATCTCTCCCAGTGGCGTTAGTTCAGAACAAGCTAAAGTATGGCAACATGACTGGTGTCTTGCACGCGCGCGTGCAGGGCACGCGTGCAAGACACCAGTCATGTTGCCATACCTTAGCAACAGGCACGATGAAAAGTAGAGCCTACATTTTTATTATTTACCTCTGTAGCCAAGGTATGGCAGCTGCATACCCCTGCCATACCCACTCTGATCTGCGCGCAATGAGCCCAAACACGTTGGCAAACAACGCCAGGCCTTTCCCAACGGATCTGTGCTCCTCGTTGTGTTGCCTAGTTGAGGTTGCGTGTGCGCGCGCGCTCGTTGCTCTAGAATAAAATACAAATGTTCATTTTGTGTAAATCATGACTTTGGTAAATCAGAAGGGGGGAACAGCATTTGTATCGTGTTTCAGTCTCTTTCTCTCTCTGTACTGTATGTGATCGCTGTGTTCTGCATACGGAGTGAGTGCATCTCTCCCAGTGGCGTCAGTTCAGAACAAGCTAAAGTATGGCAACATGACTGGTGTCTTGCACGCGCGCGTGCAGGGCACGCGTGCAAGACACCAGTCATGTTGCCATACCTTAGCAACAGGCACGATGAAAAGTAGAGCCTACATTTTTATTATTTACCTCTGTAGCCAAGGTATGGCAGCTGCATACCCCTGCCATACCCACTCTGATCTGCGCGCAATGAGCCCAAACATTGTGGCATTTGTATAGTTACATGGCTTTTGGAACGAATGGCAGCATTGTTTTTCCTCATGTATTGATTGATTGAAGACTTTATTAGAAGTTTGCATAGGAAAAGGTACAGTTTCATGACGGTACAGTTCACTGGTACAAGGTCTACTAAAAGGTTATCCATGAAAAGACTAAGCTTATTTCCACTGGAAACCATTGAAGTATCTCATATAACATTGAATGACAGACAAATAGAACACAGTACTATGCAGTAGATATGTAAAGAAAAACAAAAAAGAAAACAGTAAGTCTGAACAAACAGTATATACAATGTATGCCCACATGTATTGTGGATCTTTCTCTAGAGAGAGATTGAGCGAGAGCGCCACTGTGTGGGTGTGCACGCATGTTGCAGTTTAGTTTTGTACTAAATCTGTGTGCTTTGTTTCTTTGTGATCAATCTAGACACTTGAGTGTGAGGAGCCAGGTCCATCTGCAGGTGACAGCGAATCATTGGTTGGCTTTAGTCAAGGTACGGTTATTTTTGTTACAGATGGCCTACATTTATTGTATCTGTGTTCAATGCTTTTATCCATCTAAAAATCCAAACATCCACATAGCAACTGTAAAAGTCTTCATTCATTCTAAGTGTCAAAATGCATACATTGAGACATGATGGGAATGGAAACAATGTAGGCCTACTGATTTTGTGCACAATATTACCTTGCAAAAACTATAACTAGCCTATTTTTTATATTGTGTTTTTCAGCTTCTGAGCCAGTGGATTCACTGCCCAGCTCTTCTGTTCCTGACATTTTTATTTTATTTCATTTGAAACCCTCAGCGAACGTGAGAACTGAACTTTTTATTCTTTGTCATTTACTTGAAGCACTACTGAAAGGGTGGGAAATGTTCCTTTTGTCATTGCCATTTACTTGAACCACTACTGAAAAGGCGTGGAATGTTCATATTTTGTAGTTTACTTGAAAACCACTACAGAGGGGGGGGGGTTGAAATGTTCCTTTATTCATTGTCATTTACTTGAACCACTACTGAGAGAATGAGAACACTTGTTTTTGTAATTTCAAAAAGCACTATTGAGAACTGTGAATGCACTTGAAGTCTGTAAAATCACTTTATTTTTTATTCATTGTTATTTTTCCCTTTTGTTTGAAAACACTGTAAATATCTTCTGCATCACTGAAGCCAAAAATAAAAGGCAGAAAGGAGTTCTGATCGAGAGTCTACTTTACTAAAACATGTATTCAGTTTGTTCCTAGAGGTGTTTTGGGTGATACATGGCCAATTTTCTAAACAACAGAACATGTTTGAAACATCTGGATGGGAGCACTGGAAAGAAGGCGACTTCATCTTTCCAGAGAGGTATAGTTTATATAGTATTCATAGCTCCTTCATATTTATTCAATTTTCCCCCCAAAAAAAAACTCTTCTCAGAAGCCGTTTTTTCGCCATACCATACCCTATACTTTTCCACCTTACGAGATCAGCAAACATGTTTGAAACGTATGGTTTAGAGCGTTGGAAAGAGCACGAATTTGCCTTTCCAGCAAGGTATAGTTTATAATAGCAATCATATTTTATTCATAAGTTATTCCATTTTCAAAACTAAAACATGCTTTTACTCAAAATGTCTTCTCAGCAGCCTGTGAAGACCCCATACCATGCCCTTACTTTTCCACTTTCTGAGATAAGCGAACATGTTTGAAACATATAGTTTGGACCACTGGAAAGCACACGAATAGGCCTTTCCAATAGGCCTTTGTTTTGTTATTTTATGCCTCAACATCAATGCGCAATTGTCCCTCCAAGATGAGTGAAATCGTCAGAAATCCTTGGCAGTTCTATTGCACAGGCAAGTTGAACTTGGCAGAGAATGAGTTAAAGGAGCTATAGTCAACTTTTTCTTGAAAAACGGATGCTAAAATAAATATAAAATATAAAAAAATAAGCTTCATATATGTGTTTCTATTCAAAAATGACCACAAAAAGCGTAAAATAATGATAAAATAATCATTTTGGCCATTGTCGGGCCGACACTTTACATCCTATCCTAATCAACATAAGATGATTACTACAGTAAATAGCAACACATGTCTGTCCAACGTCTGCCGTAGGTGTTCAGTTGGGTTGCGATGTGTTGACTGTGAAGGCCAGGGGTGTCACAATGGGGGGAAAAGTGGGACTGAGTTACTAGGGCCCAAGGTGGAGGGGCCTTCATTATTTTATACTTTAGCTATTGAAAAATAGCAGATGTATATAAGCTCACAGCTTGTATATCTGTATACACCGAGTGCCACGCTGTGAGCTTGTATATCTGCTATTTTTCAACAGTTAAAGCACAAAATAAAGTGTAATAATGCGTTCCAACTTCCCAGTCTAAATGCCCCCCTATGAAGAACAGTGTAGAGTGAATCCTTGCACCCAGGGCCGCAGCATTATGATTCACACTATTTTCATACTCATTAAACCATAACCATTAGTGACCCCTCGTGCCCTGTGGATGGGGGGGCATTGTCAGCCTGGAAATAACCTCTCCCACCAGGACGTCGTAGGACCACTTCATCATAGGATAAAGGTCATCACTCAGAATAGCTTTGTATTGATTTGCAGTAACCCTTCCCTCTAAGGCAGTGGTTCTCAACCTTTTCAGGCCGCGACCCCCAAAATAATCATATTTTAACTGGGGACCCCCCCACCGTGACAAGCACCAAGAGTTGAGGCATTACATTTTGTATAACACGGCTCTATTGTGAAAATAGCAGATCTACATGCTCACAACGCCTCGCAACGCAAGGCGTTGTGAGCATGTAGATCGGCTATTTTCACAATTTCTGCCTCTAATATTTGACAATTTGGCCAATGTTTAATTTGTCATTTTAGAGGTACTAAAAAGTCCTTCAATTGTCACTTTAGAAATGTGCAGATACCCGGCCTATACCCTTAAACTTTATGTTGGTTTCTTTACTGTTGAGAGAGAAAACAATGTTTCACATTAAGTTAATCACCTATGGACCCCCCTGGGGGTCCTGACCCACAGGTTGAGGACCACTGCTCTAAGGGGACAAGTGGACCCAAACCTTGCCAAGAAAACGCCCACCAACCACAGCATAACACCCTCACTGCAGGGTCAGTCATTCAGGCCTGTACCACATGTTTGTATGCCACGCATGTCGAGAATATGATGAAGCATAATTCATCTGACCACATCACTTTTTCCCCACATCTCTGTAGAGCAGTACCTATGATTTTTGCACCAGTGAAATAGCTAAATGTTTATTTGTCTTCGTAATGAGAGGTCTATGCACTGCATCCCTACTACTAGACCTTACCCGTTCGAATATATGTGCTGCAAAATATGTGCAGAGTGTGGGTTATGGGGAAAGTAACTGTAACTGCATGGTGCGTGCGTGAGAATATGTGGGAGCATCATAATGTAAGGAGCAGCCCATGGAGGAGTGTATATTTATGATGGATACAAATAATTTAACAGCAAAATTAGGTGAATAGAAGTATGAGGATGTATTTGCTCCACTTAATTTTTCTATACCCGTTGGAAGATGAGACACACATCACCCGTTGCATGCGTGACCCATGCAGAGAGAGAGAGAGAGAGAGAGAGAGAGAGAGAGAGAGAGAGAGAGAGAGAGAGAGAGAGAGAGAGACTGCAACATTCCTAACTGTGAGAGAGGTGTGTGTGGGCCCGGGGCTACAGATCCCATGGCCTGGAGGAACGGACCGTAACCCTGACAACAGGCTGTAGAGCTGTAGAGTGAAGAAACGCTAATAAATAGCTAGAATTTGGGAAAAATGAAATTCGGGCTCCGTCACCGTGTGTATAATGCTAATGGCCAATGCCATGTTAAATTTGAGATCAGTCGCTGAAGCGAGTGAATAGATAATGCATTTTGTGACCTACTGACTGACTGACTGACCTCTCTCTCTAATTATAGTATGGATAACAATGCACCTACTACCCTACTATGCAGTTGTCGATGGACTGTTCTATGTAGCTGACAGTCTGATCACATCCTGCGTTGACATTCTCAGTCGTCCGAGGACGGGTTGCTCTTCAGTTCGTCCTTACAAATCGCACTAATGCGAAACCGGTCACGGTCTTTGAATGTGCGCTTTCTTGATCACAATTTCAAAACGCAGACAAGAATTTAGACGCTGTGCCTACAATGCACTTACACTATAGGCAGTTGGACAGCCATTATGGACTCTTTCACACATGAACTCTGGACAATGTTGTCACATAGTGACAAGTGGACAGACATAAAGGGTGTTCAATAGCACATATTTATGAAAAAAAGAGAGAGCCAATCGGGTGGAGTTAGCTGGTTTCGCAGAAAGTGTGGAGTTAGGAGGTTTTACTACTTTCCATTGGTTTAATATTATTTTAACCAACACTCAGATGTAAGGGGTGTTCAATAGCCCTGATTTATGCCAAAAAATCTAAAACCTCAAAAATGGAGTTGAGAGGTTTTGGCCAGACAGTGACGATATAGCCTACTGTATGTGTGTATACTGTATGTGTGTCTAATGTGGTAGAAACAGAGCTACACTTTCTAACCACTTGCCCGGCCTCTATACCAAGACATCAGAGACACATACTTCCCACAGATTACACACAACCGAAATGAATTTGAAAACATGACCAATGATGAAAAACTCCCATTACTACTGGGAGAAATACAACAATGTGCGAACACAGCAGCAAGATTTGTGAACTGTTGCGACAAAAGAAGGCTAGAAACACAACCACCCTAAAGGCCCATTCCCACTGGGCCAGATAACAGATATCTGGAGATATTTCTCCAGATATTTCTCCATGCAAAGTGGATGGTAGATACAGATAAAAAAAAATTTTGCCACAGATAAAAGTATCTGTGGCAAATATCTGTGGTATATATTTTTTTTATCTGTATCTACCATCCACTTTGAATGGAAACATATCTGGAGAAATATCTCCAGATATCGGTTATCTGGCCCAGTGGGAATGGGCCTTTAGGACTACAAACCATGGATTGACATCTAGACCTACTGCACATAAACAGAGCTGATACCTTTAAATGCATTTTGAGAACAAATAATGCTGCTATTTGTACCAAAAGCTTTATACCCTGTATAAATATATAAAATGTCACAATGCGACATAGCTCTGTTTACACACTGCTGTACTCCCTCCAACTGTATATGTTCCCCATTTTCAACAGTTTTTTATTTTATTTGTGACACCTACTTTGGCAATGTAAACGTATGTTTTCTCATGCCAATAAAGCTCCTTTTGAATTGAATTGAATAGGCTATATGCATATGCGCCATTTTGTTCTAATTCCGGGTTTCTTTCGACTTCCTTCACAGGTGTTACTGATGATACTAAGGCTTGATTTGAGGTTTGATTTATTGTACAGTGGTTCTTTAATTTCAAGGACCCCACAACTCTAAACAAATGGAATCAACAAATGGAATCAAATGGACCCTTGCGGGTCCAAGGGTCCATTTGCTTCCATTTGTACACTCTCAGAGTTACACCACCTACCGGTATATGGGGACATTTGGAACGCACTCAAGAACACTTTGAGACCCACTGTTATAGCAGAGTGTTTCCAGTGAGCCAACATGCACAATATCAGCACCCTGCTGACTCTGTTTGAGCAGAATGGAACAGACCCTTCATTAGTATCATCTGTAACACCTGTGAAGGAAGTCGAAAGACACCCGGAAGTAGAACAAAATGGTGCATATGCATATAGCCTATTGTGTCTATCAGACAATTGTACAAGTCCCTCTGATCCGAGTCAAAGTCGAGTCACAAGTCATTTGGTCCAAGTCTCAAGCAAGTCTCAAGTTGTTCTGTTGTGGGCAAGTCAAGTCAAGTCGAGTCACAAGGTTGTCAAGTCAAGTCGAGTCGAGTCACAAGGTTGTCATTTCAAGTCGCGTCGAGTCAAGTCGCCTCGAGTCGAGTCGAGTCACCAAGTTGTCAAGTCGAGTCAAGTCACAAGCTTTTCAAGTCGAGTCACAGGTTATATCTCAGGTTTATATCTTGAAGAGCGAAGCCTTTCTTCCTAAAGTAAATGTCAAAAAATACCATGTAGATTAGTCTGCAACACTGCATGAATTAAACCAGTATACATTACATGTCTGATCATTTAGAACCTAGGTAGATGGCAAAGGCTACATTCCATTAAAGAAGTGGCATGTTTGACACAAATGATTATTTTCAA
This sequence comes from Nannobrachium achirus, assembly GCF_963921795.1. NCBI lineage: Eukaryota > Metazoa > Chordata > Actinopteri > Myctophiformes > Myctophidae > Nannobrachium > Nannobrachium achirus. The sequence goes on from NC_137832.1 coordinate 17,644,359, forward strand.
CATTTTTGCAACATTTTTGCAACATTTAAATTGCAAGCTTTATTGTGAGCTTTATATGCTCTGAAAAAAATGTAATTAAAAAAAGCTATACTACAAAATTGCTACAGGCCTATTGCTTTAAAAACAAAAACAAACACAATAATCTTAACGTGCATGCTTTGTTTTGTAGGCTATTACTAGTACTACAGTATATTTTAATGTCATTTCTCATCAGGCACAAATTTAGCTGCCTACTCCACGTGCTATTGTTTTGCTGGCATGGGGTCCTGCTGGTCCCAAAAGGATCTCACTTTTACGAACGGACATTATTTCGACCATAGAGTCGGGTGTCGAAAAGATGACATGTAGTAACAGCGACACGCTCCAGCGACTAACTGGAGAATAACAGTGAGTGGACTAAATTCAACTATATAGCTGGAGCAAAACTTGTCGGGGGCTAAATGAGAAGGAATAAAGCTTTTGCGTGGGAGTTCTTAACCCTGCTGAGGACTGGATGTATGTTATGAAAAGTGAGAAAGTGGTGGAACTTGGAAGACGGAGGCTTACTACTTGCTACCATGAATGGATATTATTAATGCAGTCACAGATCAACGTTCGTGACACTGGTGAGTGAAATCGTTGTCTTATTAATGTTCAAAACACGATCGACCGACAGTAAATCACCAACACACACATGCACACGCGCACACACACTTAGTTCTAATGTTATCTTCGTATGTTTGGTTTCACTTGTGGCGGATGAAGTTAGACGTCGTTCCCTCTTTGTCTTTGATTTTACTGTTGCATATTTTGCATTGCGCGTTCCTCTGTTTACCATCTGTGTGGTAGTTTTTGTATGCAAACTGCACTACTTTTGGAACTGCAGTGGCTGCAGAACCACCAGCAGTGGAGGGCTCTGGGGCAGCAGTAGCCATTCGTGCTGTGTGTGTCTGGTGCCCACTGCCCAGTCTGATCATTGCAGTTTGGCTGTTTCCGTGCTTGTGCTCTTGCTTACATGCCTGTCTCCAATCAATCAATCAATCAATAAAAGTGTGAACCTAGCGTGGCCGTTCACGACTGCTTTGGTGAGTGGCGTAGCGGCAAGTCGTCCGAGTCAGCGTGTCTCAAGTCGAGTCGAGTCGCGAGTCATTGTCTTCCAAGTCAAGTCAAGTTTTTGTCCTTATGTCCGAGTCAAGTCCAAGTCGTCAAAATATGACTCCCAAGTCAAGTCAAGTCGAGTCATCATGACTCGAGTCCAATTGTCTGGTGTCTATAGAGTGGGCTACTGTGTGAGCATGTTTGTGGCCGTGCAGAGAGCAGTCTCTTGATCTGCCACGCGCTACAGTATGACTGTCCCTTTTCCTCTGTTTTGGGCTGGACTATTGGAGAGGTTGCTGTGACTCACATAGTATGACTCATCTGTTCTCACCAGTTTGGCTGCAATACAGTGCGGGTGAAAAGGTTGGGGGGGGGGGGGGGGGGGGGGGGGGGGGGGGGCTCAGAGCTCACAGCCCATTCTATCGTCGCTGTCGGGCAGAAACCTCGTATCTCCGAGTTTCAAGTTTGTACGTTTTTTTCACCAAGCAAAGCCCTGCTTCGTCGTACAAGGCCGTCGCACAAAAGTAGCGAAAACAGCTTGTAGATCTGCTGTTTTCACTAGTTTAGTTCATTTTTAAATGATAAATACAAAACGAACGTTCTTATTGGACATACAAGGTTTCCACCCGACAACGACGATATGCTTCCACCGGTTTGGTGATAAAGGATATGGCTACTTAGGGAGTTGGCTCGCAGGCCACAGGTTGACTTGAGGAGAGGGAGGGAGGAAGGAAGGGAGAGAGAGAGAGAGAGAGAGAGAGAGAGAGAGAGAGAGAGAGAGAGAGAGAGGGAGAGAAAGGGGAGCAGGGGCGTCAAAAAGGGGGGGGGGGGGAGGAGTGGGACTACCACTACCAGAGCCCATCGTGGAGGGGCCCTAATTATTTTTTACTTTAGTTATTGAAAAATAGCAGATATACAAGCTCACAACGCGGCACCGAGTGCCGCGCTGCGAGCTTGTAGATCTGCTATTTTTTTTAAGTCGTAAAAACTTGTGCAAATCTTTGAATAATATGTATTTTTTTAAAGCCAACATTTGTAACTCAAAATTTTTGCCTTCTAGGAAGGGGTCCCTGGAACTAAATATTTTGAGATGGGGGGTAACGTGGCCAAATACATATCATTTTGGGGGGGGGTCCTTCACATGTCAAAGTTTGAGCACCATAGAAACATAGGTTTTTTCCAAAAGAAAAAAAAACTTAGAAGGATTTGAAATATTCAAAGGTTTTCACGATTTTTCAAAAATAGCAGATCTACAGCCTCGCAGCGTGACACTCGGTGCCGCGCTGCGAGCTTGTATATCTGCTATTTTTTCAATAGTTAAAGCACATGTGGGGGCCCCCCAGGTGAATCCCTGCACCCAGGGCCCCGAATTTGGTGTGACACCCGTGGAGAGAGGGGGAGAAAGGGGTTATGTGGAGGAAACCTGTTAGCAGTGCATCCATAACTCCTCACAGGGGGATCAGTCAGAGTGGGCAGAGCACAGCCTCTGGGACCAGACTGCTGGGAAATACTTAACTGATAAGCCTCGGAGGATACTCTACAGGAGCTGCTGGTCTTACGTGTATATCGCCGTTGTCGGGTGGAATAAACCTTGTATGTCCAAAACCGTTTGTTTTGCGTTTATCATTTTTAAACTGATTTAAACTAGTGAAAACAGCCGATCTGCAAGCACACAACGCCTCGCGGTGCGAGGCGTTGTGTGCTTGCAGATCGGCTGTTTTGTGTGTGTGTGTGTGTGTGTGTGTGTGTGCGTGTGTGTGCGTGTGTGTGTGTGCTTGTGTGTGCGTGTGTGTGCGTGTGCGTGTGCGTGTGTGTGTGTGTGCGCGCTACACATGTGCCAGTGTCTTGCATGTGTGAGAGGAAACATGTGTCGGAGAGCGACGAATAAATGAAGAGGAGGGGAAAGACGTTTCTGGGATGAAGCGCGAGAAAGAAGAGAGAAAGAGAGAGAGAGAGAGAGAGAGAGAGAGAGAGAGAGAGAGAGAGAGAGAGAGAGAGAGAGAGAGACATACACAGAGACAGAAAGAGAAACAACAGGAAAGAGAGGTTCTCATATGAGTGCAATTAGCAATTACGCAGTCATCAATTACAATTATCACAACTGGTGATTATGCAATTATCACCCTAAATCATCGTGTGTGTCCCCACCCCCCAGCTCATCTTTTACCAGTTTGCCACCTCCTGTGATGTGGCCGTTGGAGGATGGGTTGTGTGATGATGCAGGTGATTAGAGTGTAGAGTGTGTGATAAGGGGTAAGATGGGGGGTGTCAGAATGCCATGTGTACTTGGTGTGCAAGTCTGTGTGTGCGGTGTATGTGTGTGTATAATACTCCAGCTTTCTACAGTATAATGCTTTTCCACAAACTCAAAATTATAATTCATGGCCCGGGCAACTGGCATGGCGGTCCAGGCACCATTCAAATCCCGATCCCAATGACCTCTGCTGCCACTCCCCATCTCTCTCTCTCTCTCTCTCTCTCTCTCTCTCTCTCTCTCTCTCTCTCTCTCTCTCTCTCTCTCTCTCTCTCTCTCTCTCTCTCTCTCTCTCTCTCTCTCTCTCCCCATTTCCTATATATATATATTCAGTATGTATATAGATAGATAGATACATGGATAGATACATGGATAGATAGATAGATAGATAGATAGATAGATAGATAGATAGATAGATAGATAGATAGATAGATAGATAGATATTTTTTTAATGCATGCATCTGTGTGTTTTCATACACCTTCCCGTTCATTTGCATACACATTTTGCCTGGTCGCATATATATGCATTTGTGTATCTCTACGTGCACGAGAGTAGAGTACATGCCACGTTTTGTGTACATAGTGTACAGTGCGGTACGTGGCACCGTGGCATATCTCTCTTTTTCTTTTTCTCCGGTCTCAAGGAGAACATGGTTGCTGGAGGCAGGGACATGCTGGGCCCCTGATTTAGCCCGGGAAAAAGAGTTGTAGAGGCCCTCATTGCGCGCTATAGAGAGAGATCTCTCTCCATAGCGCTGCTGCTACTCAAAGATTTGCCATTTCAGATCATGACGAAGTGACAAGCCAGTGGGCCAAATACATGAGTTATATTTCGTTGATGTCGGGTGGAAACCTTGTATGTCTAAAACCGTTTGTTTTGTATTTATCATTTTAAAAATGATTTACACGAGTGAAAACAGCCGATCTACAAGCACACAACGCCTCGCACCGCGAGGCGTTGTGTGCTTGTAGATCTGCTGTTTTCACTACTTTTGAGCAACGGCCTTGTATGATGAAGCAGGGCTTTGCTTTGCGGGGAAAAAAAATTTACAAATTTGAAACTTGGAGATACAAGGTTTCTGCCCGACAGTGGCGATTTACTTTGTTGGCCGCCCAGCCCCCAAAATGGAACGAAGGCCGACATTTTATTTATATTTTTTTTCCTAATGGCCGGCCTGGACCGGCCCGGGAATGAACGGGCCGTTCGGGAGTTGTCCCACTTTTCCCAATGGCCAGCACGTCCCTGGCACCGTGGCATATCTCTCTTTTTCTTTTTCTCCGGTCTCAAGGAGAACATGGTCGCTGGAGGTAGGTGGGTGGTGGGTGGGTGGTTAGGGGACAATGACTGTATGGTTCCCCCCTACTCCCAGAAGCCTCTAAATTACCTGTCATCTTTCCCATGATGCAAAGGTCAGTGCACAATCATGGGAGTCCATCCTCTGCATGCTGCTCTCTCTGAGCAGCCCAGTCCAGTTCCAGCAGCCCGCAGGCTGACAGGATGTCACAACAACCCCGTGGGTTCGGGCTCCATGCTTATTACAACAAAACACTGGGAGGCCCACAACACTGGAACGCATGCTTGTCACAACACACCCGACCACAAAAGATCCACTGGATTTACTACAACAACACGTCTAGAGTGGTCCAAGAGATGAGGAAAATACAGGGAAGTAATGGCGAGCAAACCCACGGGAGGTTGCCTGGGTATACGGTTGTACTGTATTGCCCAAAAAATCCAAAGTGCAGTAAATTGAGCCTGTGGAAGTTCTTTTACATAATGTAGTGTAGTACTGGTGGCTTGCTTTTACAGTAGTGGAGGTGTCCGCCAATAGTAATTGGAGGCTCATAACTCAACACATTATTAATACCATAGATAGATAGATAGATAGATACCTTTATTATCCCAAGGGGGAAATTCAGTAATACCGGTACTGTACTGGCGCAGATAAAGGTATGCACTGCACTTAATGCTTCTTTCACTGGCTATTTATATCAATATGAACTGATGAGAAAGTATAACGTAACATTTTTATGCTGCCAGTAGCAGAGGTGTCAATTGGGTATGGCACGGTATGGCAACTGCCATACCTTGGCTACAGGGAGAAATAATAAAATCACACCCAATGTGAAGTGAGCGGTGGTAGTGCTTGCAAAACGTCTTCAATTGGTAATTGGTGATGTAATACAGGCTACACACACACACACACATTGCTATGGCAAAACGCTGAGGAAAAAGACTAGGATATAGGTCTAGGATATAATTGGTGATGTAATATGGCTACACACACACACACACACACACACACACACACATATTGCTATGGCAAAACGCTAAGGAAAACACATTGCTATGGCAAAACGCTGAGGAAAAGTGTCTACAGACACACGCACAGCCACTCTATGGAGCGGTTTACCACCGCTCAAAAATTTACTTTTCATTGTGCCTGTTGCTAAGGTATGGCAACATGACTGGTGAAGACACCAGTCATGTTGCCATACCTTAGCTTTTGCTGAACTGACGCCGCTGGTCAATAGCCAAACACCACCTCCAAAAAAGAAAACACATAAGGAGAAAATATTGTGGTGTGATATTTGGGGGTTTTATTGCCCTGTGAAGCTGATGGTTGCTGTGGCAGCAGGCAGCCCTGGGACAGGGAGGAGAGGAGAGGAGAGGAGAGAGATGATGATGAGAGTGCAGAGGAGAGGGACAGAGGTAAACACTACAGCCAGAGTGTTTGGAGGTTGAGGGACAGGCAGACGTGTGCACGTGCCCACACACACGATCGCGCGCGCACACACACACGCCGCGCGCAAATATACACGCACATGTCGTGAGTGAGCGAGCTACACGAAAACATCGACACAAGCACATGTGCAATACACACACTCACTCTCAGGCAGTGGTGTAAAGTAACTAAGTACATTTACTTAAAGGAGTAGTTCACCCCCAAAATGACTTTTTTTCTATTGATAACTCATGCCATGGAGACTTGAGTTCAATAATATTTTTAGTTTTTCGTCGCATTCCTAAGACAAAAATTTGATAACAATAATTCGTTCCGGATGGGGACCCAAATCGATTCGGGTCCCCATCCGGAATCAATGGGGGTAAATTTACTCGAATCAATTTTTTGTGACAAAAACCCAAAAATATTATTGAACTCTAGTCTCCATGGCAAGAATAATCAATAGAAAGAAAAGTCATTTGGGGGGTGAGCTACTCCTTTAAGTAATGTACAATTTTGATGTATTTGTACTTTACTCGAGTAATTCCAGTGTCCAATACGTTTACTTCTACTCTACTACATCTCGGATGCAAATATTGTACTCCACTACATTTATTTGAAAACTTTAGTGACTAGTTACTTTGTAGATATAAATTATATTATAAAACATACATACATCCACCTTAGCCCTATTTTATACCTAGGCTATTCTCAATCATTTTGTACTTTTGGTGGTGCTTTAAGTATATTTTGACGGCAATACTTTTGTACTTTTACTCAGGTACATTTTGAATTCCGGACCTTTGCTTGTAACAGAGTATTGCTACACTGCAGTATTGATACTTTTACTTAAGTAAAAAAAAAATGGAGTACTTTTTCCACCACTGCTCACACCACTGCGCGAGCATGCGCACAAACACGCGACCACGTCCACACCGTACCCCCAGTCCCCCCCCCCCCCAGTCCCCTCCCCTCCCCACCACACATTCATACACACTGTAATCGTGGGCAGATGTATTCAGGCCGCGACACGCGGCGATGACAGCGATATGACTGAGGCTGTGTGTGTCCGTGGCCGCTTTGTGCTCCGGCGAGATGAGCAGTCACGGTACTGACACACATCTCGTCGCCACGTCAATTCCAATCAGCGGGGCCTGTCACTCAGGGTCGCCGCTCCGCTCCGGCGCGTGGGGACGCCGCCGCCGCGGCCACCAACAACACGCCTCGGCAGACCGGAGGAGGAGGAGGCCTGCTGTTATGACAGCCGGGGCCAAATGGCCAGAAGAGCCGCGAGCGAGAGACCACACCGATTCTATTCTCATGCCGCGGACGGACTCTCTTTGGGCTCATGCTCAGTAAAGCATTAGTGGCATTTAACTGATTTACAGATCGTCGTTGTCGCGTGGAAACCTTGTATGTCCAAGACCGTTCAGTTTGTATGTATCATTTAAAAAATTAACTAAACTAGTGAAAACAGCCGATCTACAAGCGCGGCGCGAGGTGTTGTGTGCTTGTAGATCTGCTGTTTTCACTACTTTTGTGCGACGGCCTTGTGTGATGAAGCAAGGCTTTGCTTTGCGAAAAAAACGTACAAATTTGAAACTTGGAGATACAAGGTTTCTGCCCGACAGTGACGATATCAGGGAGATGACGTCCTACAACCAGTACAAGACGCCTCAGGGCGACACGCGACCTTGAGGTCGCGCCGTGTCTTGGCACATCTGGCCAAAGTGATTTGGTTCCCCTGACATCACAGGGATCTCCATATATGGGCATAAAAGTGATTTGGTTCCCCTGACATCACAGGGATAAAAGTGATTTGGTTCGCCTGACATCACAGGGATCTCCATATCTCCATATATGGCAATAAAAGGGATTTGGTTCCTCTGGAATCACAGTGATGTCAGAGCGTGATGTCAAAGCGTGAGAGTCAATCAACAAAAAAGACAAGTGTTACCCAGACAGACAGACAAACTGTCCCTTTATGCCCATACTGTATATGGAGATCCCTTTGATGCCAGGGGAACAAATCCCTTTTATGCCCATATATTTGCACTTGTTCAGACCTGTAATTAATTGCTCTGTTGATCTCTTCCTTTTGGGTACATTGTGCATACTGTGCGTGTATTGCTACCTGTGAATTGTAAACTAGTTTTTTATTTAGTGTACATTTTGTATTTTTGGAGTTCTTAGGTATCTGTTTGTGTATCATGGATGTTCTATCTTTGTTGTGATGTCTTGTATGTAAGCAAGGATCGTGTAATTTTTTATTTCTGCCTCTTGGCCAGGTCACACTCGTAAAAGAGATTATGTCTCAATGTGTTTTTATCTGGTTAAATAAAGGTTAAATAAAAAAATAAAATATGGAGATCCCTGGGATGACAGGGGAACCAAATCCCTTTTATGCCCATATATGGAGATCCCTGATGTCCAAATCACTGTGACATCACTGTGACTCTGTCCCTTTTATGCCCATATATCGACATCCCTGATGTCCACATCACTGTAACATCACTGTGACTCTGTCCCTTTTATGCCCATATATCGACATCCCTGATGTCCACATCACTGTTACATCACTGTGACTCTGTCCCTTTTATGCCCATATATCGACATCCCTGATGTCCACATCACTGTGACATCACTGTGACTCTGTCCCTTTTATGCCCATATATCGACATCCCTGATGTCCACATCACTGTGACATCATTGTGACTCTGTCCCTTTTATGCCCATATATCGACATCCCTGATGTCCACATCACTGTGACATCACTGTGACTCTGTCCCTTTTATGCCCATATATCGACATCCCTGATGTCCACATCACTGTGACATCATTGTGACTCTGTCCCTTTTATGCCTATATATCGACATCCCTGATGTCCACATCACTGTGACATCACTGTGACTCTGTGCCACACTGGCCAGATGGCCAAGACAGTGATGTGTCAGGGGAGCCACAGTGTCAGGCGTTACCCATTTGACACGGACAGGCCGATCTACAAGCTCACAACGCCTCGCAGCGTGAGGCGTTGTGAGCTTGTAGATCTGCTATTTTTGGCTCTCTGAATATGTACAATCGGGTTCAAGTGGTTAATATAAAAAAAGGAGGAAAAAAAGGTTTCTATCACACAAAGATTGGGAGGACCCTCTGTAGTGACTCTGAGGACCCCCAAGGGGTCCCGGACCCCCTGTTGAAGACCCCTATGGAATAAAGTATGGATCCGACAAAGTCCCGGAAATCCAGCAGATGTATTTGTTACCTGTAGCTACTATAGAGAGCATACAGTACATGGCAGAATGAGACAGATGGAGATGCCAGTGCTGAAAGAATTAAACGGAGCCGAGGAAATCGATAAGTGTGGCTGCCGCACGTTTGTGTAATGCCGTTGTATCTACATTTTAGTCACTGCAATTGTTACACGGGACGGAAGGATAGCTCACCATTCTTCCGCGCGGTTTTCACAGTATAGCCCTGCCGGGCCGCGGAGAAGATAACCATTTTTTCACACGATTACTGTTATCACGGTATTGTTATTACGCAACAAAAGGAAAGAGACATCCCGAAGTATTACATAAGACTTTGGCCCGGCATATGAGGAGAGACAGGACGTGTGTGTGTGTGTGTGTGTGTGTGTGTGTGTGTGTGTGTGTGTGTGTGTGTGTGTGTGTGTGTGTGTGTGTGTTTGTGTGTGTGTGTGCGTGCGTGCGTGTGCGTGTGCGTGTGTGTGTGTGTGTGTGTCTGTGCAGTGGTGTAAAGTAACTAAGTAGCCTACATTTACTTAAATACAATTTTGAGGTAGAAAACAGAGGGTAAGGAGTGCATCTGTTTGGCTGTAGAGTAAAAATCTCCCACACAAGGTGCTCTTTGGTAGTCAGGTGACAAAATTGATGCAAAAAAAGTTAGACCAAGGCACTCTTGAGGGACAGTTAAAAAGCCTTTATTTTAGGGCTAATGCATAGCAAGAAATATAAAAAAGCACCTACGCGTTGCGGCACAATGCCTTCTTCAGGGTGACAATTTTGAGGTAATTTTCAATACTTTTACTTCTACTCCACAACTTCTCAGATCCAGATATTGTACTTTTACTCCACTACATTTATTTGAATACTTTAGTTACTAGTTACTTTGCGGATATAAATTAATTTATAATATTAAAAAACATACATAAACCACTTTAGCCCTATTTTATGCTTAGGCTATTTTCAAACATTTCGTACTTTTACTTTTGGTACTTTAAGTATATTTTGATGCCAATACTTTCATACTTTTACCCAAGTACATTTTGGATTCTGGACGTTTACTTGTAACGGAGTATTTCCACATTGCAGTATTGATACTTTTACTCAGGTAAAAAAAAATGTACTTTTTTCACCACTGTGTATGCGTGCGTGTGTGTCTGTGTGTGCGTGCGTGCGTGCGTGCGTGCGTGCGTGCGTGCGTGCGTGTGTGCGTGCGTGCGTGCGTGCGTGTCTGTGCCTGAGTGTGAGTGCCCTCAGGCTGGGGCTCTTGTGGTAAAGTGCATGTAATGACCCAGGCTGAGAAGAAGAGGGCAGATCTCCACAGATCAAGGTGGAGTTCCCGGTAATCCTGATGGACGCGGCGCACCGAGCGCCTCGCCACGGTGGAGTGCGGCACGACATTAAACCCTGGATCAAAGGGCCTGCTGTTTCTGCCTCGCTGCAGGTGTCTACACGACTACACCCCCCCCCACCCCCAACCACCGCCACCCCACACACACACACAGACACACACACACACGCGCACACACACACACACACACACACACACACACACACACACACACACACACACACACACACACACACACAGGGGTGTCACACCAAATTCTGGGCCCTGGTACAAGGATTCACTCACATTTTGCGCTTTAACTATTGACACGCTGCAAGCTTGTAGATCAGCTATTTTTGAAAAATCGTGAAGATTTGTGCGGCGTCTGGATATTTCAAGGTATTTTTTTTAAAAACCTATGTTTCTATGTCAGTGGTGCTCAAACTTTTTCATGTGAAGGACCCCCAAAATGATATGTATTTGGCCACCCCCCCCGCATCTCAAAATATTTAGTTCCAGGGGCCCCCCAGTAGCACAATTTTAGTTACAAATCGCTTAAAAAGTACATATATTCAAAAATGTGCACACATTTTCACGACTTTTCAAAAATAGCAGATCTACAAGCTCTTTTTCACTAGCTAAAGTATACAATAATTAAGGCCCCTCCACCTTGCCCCCCCCCCCCCCCCCTCTTGTGACACACCAGCCCAGCATAGCACAAACACAACATAGGCATCGCCGTGTTGTTAACTCCACCCACACGACACTGACTGAACACCGAACAAAAAAATAAAAAAACACGCACCTCAGCACCCCGTGCGATGAAAAAAAAACAAAAAAAAAAAAACTCAAAGTCACTGCAAAGTCACGCAGAGAGGCAGAGAGCGGGGGAAACAACGGTAAAAAGGTGGAGAACAAATCTTTTTTTTTGAACTTCTTTTACAGTTCAAAGGACAGGAGTTTTTAACCCATTTAGGCCTAGAATTATTGAATGCTTTAACTATTGAAAAATAGCAGATATACAAGCTCACAGCGCGGCACCGAGTGCCGCGCTGCAAGCTTGTAGATCTGCTATTTTTGAAAAAGTCGTGAAAATGTGTGGAAATTTGTCAATATATATTTTTCAAAGCAAACTTTTGTAACTTAAATCTCTGCTTCTGGAGGGTCCCTGGAACAACATATTTTGAGATGGGGATCCGCGGCCAATTCCCTGTAATTTTGGGGGTCCTTGACATGAAAAAGTTTGAGAACCGCTGATTTAGAGGAAGGATTTAGAAGCCGGGTCAAGGATCGGGTCAAAGATATTCAAAGACTTGCACACATTTTCACGATGTATCAAAAACAGCAGATCTACAAGCTTGCGGCACTCCGTGGTTAAGATCTAGCGCGGCTCGGCGTTCCCGGTATTTGAGGTTTAAGGCGCCGCTTTTCAAACGCTTGATGGGCGGGAGTGACCCGAAGCCTGGGGAGACGTGCGGCTGATGGTAACGAGCACATACGGAGCGGGCGGCAGGGGTCCGCCGCGCAGAGGGAGATGATGTATTGAACCGAGGCTGATGTGAGAGAAGCCGTATTCTCTTTTTTTTTTGTGTCTTTTTCTAAAAGTAGAGAGGGCATTTCGCTGTCCTTACTCTTTTATTTATTGAGCCCAGATACCTTCGATGAGCTGAGAAGGAGGCGGGATAGGGGGGAAGGGGCGTCAATTGGGTATGGCAAGCTATGGCAGCTGCCATACCCTGAGTCCAGGGGGGGGGGAATAAAAGTTACTTTTAAATATAAATCCATTTGTCTATCTGTTCTGGTTATTATGTTGTTAAATTACAGTAAAATAACTACAAATGCAAAATTTAACAAAATGGTCACTTTAACAAGGTATTATAAAGATATTCTCTGCACTTTTATTCTCCCCATCTTGACAACATGGTATATTCCCAGGTTCCGCAGGTCAGCTGCACAGGTGCAATGCATTATTGTTAATTGTGGCACGTTTACTAACATGGCAAGTTTAGCTGCACTTGGAACAATCGTTCCAGGCTGCCATATCCAGCCCAATAAACCTTAGAAACGGGGGGAAAAATAAAGTGTACTTCTTAAAATAAATGTATCGTGCCTGTTGCTAAGGCATGGCAACATGACTGGTGTCTTGCAAGCGCGCGAAGGCGCGCGTGCAAGACACCAGTCATGTTGCCATACCTTAGCTTTTTCTGAACCGACGCCACTGATAGGGGGAAGGCACAAGAGGAAGGAGCTGGCAGGAATTTTATGTCTTCGGCAGCCGGGGGGAAACGTGGCTCCGGAGACGACAAAGATGTTTTTTTACAAGCTACATAACTATCGCTGTGGTTGTTGTTGTACTGTGGACTGGGCAGACTTTCAGCAGGGCACCCCTAGGACCCCCGCGCCAACAGAAAGAGGGAAAAGAAGTGTAAGGTAGAGGGCGTAATTATAAAAATAAAGTGCCCCCATTAAACCCCGGCTCTGCTGCTGCTTGCCCTAGTGGGACTACGCTACAACAGATGGGGGTGTCATGGGTAACTGTGCCAGAGTGGAGGCCATGGGCCCAGGAGTGGAATGGACCCCGCATTGCCTGGCACCAGGTAGCTGCCCTGGCAAGGGGGGGGTGGGGGGGGGGGGGGGGGGTACTGAAGGGGGCGGGGAGGGTGGTTGGGTGCATGTTCCGGTAGGTACAGCGGGCCCCACATCTGCATATCTCCAGTGGTGTATAGTAACTAAGTACATTTACTTAAAGGAGTAGTTCACCCTGAAAATGACTTTTTTTTTTCCTATTGATTACTCACGCCATGGAGACTTGAGTTCAATAATATATATATCTTTTGTATTTGTCGCATTCCTAAGACAAAAAATTGATTATAGTACATTTACCCCCATTGTTTCCGGATGGGGACCCGAATGCATTTGGGGTCCCCATCCGGAATCAATGTGGAATCAATTTATTGCAATACAATTATTGTCTTCGGAATGCGACAAATACAAAAAGATATAATTGAGCTCAAGTCTCCATGGCATGAGTAATCAATAGAAAAAAAGACATTTTGGGGGTGAAATAATCCTTTAAGTACTGTACTTAACTCATTTAGTGCTCCTGAAATTAACGGATTAAAATGTCCAACGTGCCTCCCGCAGGCTGCATCCACGACCGTTGTCTTATTTTGAAGGCCAGAAGTCCATAGCGTAAACACTTCCGGTTTGACGTCATCACGTCATTCACCGGAATCGCTCGTCATCAACATACTGTTGTGTAATGGCCGATCGGTGCTTTTCAACATGTGTTATATAAGCGAGAATCTACTGCCACCCTCCCTTTAAAAGTGTTGCGACGCCTTGTGAGCTTGTAGATCTGCTAATTTCAAACATTTTTGTACTTTTACTTTTGGTACTTTAAGTATATTTTGATGCCAATACTCTCGCACTTTTACTCAAGTACATTTTGAATTCCAGACTTTTACTTAGTAAGGGTGCCCTCTCACCAAAATACTTAGAGTGGAATCCGCCAATGCATTTCAATGAGAATGGAGCGTTCTTTGCAGAAATCCTCTACTGGCAAAAAAACGCTCCATTCTCATTGAAATGCATTCCACTCTAGGTATTTTGGTGTGAGTAAAAACATCGGAATACTTTTTCCCCACCGCCGCATATCTCGCCCTCGCCGCGGACACGTGTTGACAGTGTTTCTCTTAGCCCTGCCTGCAACAGTCAAGGTGAGACAGCGTGTCACAGAGCAATGGAGGAGGGGGAGAGAGACAAGGAGAGAGAGAGAGAGAGAGAGAGAGAGAGAGAGAGAGAGACATAGACAGAGACAGAGAGAGAGAGGGAGAGAGAGAGTGCGTTCCGCTATGATGGATAGCGCTCTCCGACCACCTCTCCCTCCTCTGCCTCTCTTAGAGGGCTGGTGACTTTCCAGTGAGGCAATTATCATTGCGGAATGCATAATAGCCTAATTAATCCATCCAGAACGGGATACACAGTACTGTGTATCGTTATTTTATGCTTTAACTATTGAAAAATAGCAGATATACAAGCTCACAGCGCGGCACCGAGTGCCGCGCTGCGAGCTTGTAGATCTGCTATTTTTGAAAGAATCGTGAAAATTAGAATTTTGACCCGATTCTATAAGTGTCTTTTGAATCCTTCTAAGGTTTTTTGAAAAACCTATGTTTCTATGTCAGCAATCTGGCTAGCCGTCGTCAAAGAAAAAGTCATTTTCACTTAAATGGAGCTCAGTTAGTCTGTTCTTGAGACTACTATGTCAGTGGTTCTCAAACTTTTTCATGTGAAGGACCCCCAAAATGATATGTATTTGGCCACGGACCCCCATCTCAAAATATCTAGTTCAGGGGACCACCCAGAAGCAAAATTTTAGTTACAAACGTTCGCTTTGAAAATACATAGTATATTCAAAGATTTGCACACATTTTCACGACTTTTTCAAAAATAGCAGATCTCTGCTATTTTTCACTGGTTAAAGCATTCAATAATCCTAGGCCTAAATGGGTTAATTACAGGTGTCAGCGCCGCCTTTGTTTCAGCATAGAGGAACATCATGCCAAACCCCTGCATCCCGCTATAAAAGAACAGGCGCTGATGAACGAGCCGCCGCGCAGAGCGAGCACAGAGGAGAGCCGAGCAGAAAGGAGGGGGGGACGGGGGGACGCGGGCTGACGAGTGAGAAATGGCAAAGACAACTTCTTCTTGAAGTCTGCCAACCCAACCCCTCATCATCTGATGTGGGCCAGGGGTGTCGTTCGCACCAAGTTCTGGGCCCTGGGTACTACTAGGGCATTATAACGACTTGTGATTTTTGCAAGTCGACTCGACTAAGTAAAAAGTTGAGTTGAAGTCGACTTTATCGTTTGATGCTGTCATCGCATCACACACGACCCCCCAATTATTTTGGGCCGGGTCCCCAGATGATTAACTTAATGTGCAACATTGTTTTCTCACTCAACTAACATACCAACATAAGGTTTAAGTGTATAGACTAGAGGGTATCTTCACATTTCTGAAGTGCCAATTTAAGAACTTTTTTTAACACCTCTAAAATGGCAACTTAAACATTGTCCAAATTGTCAAATATATAGAGGCAGAAATTGTGAAAATAGCTGATCTACATGCTCACAATGCCTCGCGATGCGAGGCGTTGTGAGCATGTAGATCGGCTATTTTCACAATAGAAAGTATATATATTTTTTTTTTTTTCAACTTCGACTTTCGACTTTCTCTGGTGGGAGTCGACTTGTGTAATGAAGTCGACTGAGTCGACTTGTCGACTTTTTCGTTAATGCCCTACTGGGTACAAGGATTGACCGCGGGTCAATCCTTCAATGTTCAATGGTCAATGTTCGCTTAAAAAGTACATAATATTCAAAGATCTGCACACATTCTCACGACTTTTCAAAAATAGCAAATCTACTGTACTCGGTGCCACGCTGTGAGCTTGTATATCTGCTATTTTTCAATAGCTAAAGTATGAAATAATGAAGGCCCCTCCACCTTGGGCCCTAGTAACTCAGTCCCCCCCCCCCCCCCCCCCCCTTGTGACGCCCCTGTATGTAGCTAACTGAAAGGTGGACTGGAAACACATGGCGTAGAAATCAGTCGCTATTATTCCCTTGACGAACCCGGCCCACTGTCAATCGCGGCGTCGCGCAAATTAAGGAAGATCTCGCGTAGTAGGCCTGTGTGTGTGAGGCAACGATGGGTAATTTCCCTCAAAGTACTCGGGTCTAACGCTGCGTTGGTGGCATAGTACTATCAACAATGAAACAGTCCCCCTTTTCCCAGCTCCCTCTTCCCCCCCGTCCAGCGCGGCACACCATTTGTCCTGTCAGATTTTGCACTGTCTCCTTCATTGTATTGAAAATGCCTGAAAGCAGACAATTGCTGTGGGGCGAGCGAGCGAGAGGGAGGCAGAGAGAGAGAGAGAGAGAGAGAGAGAGAGAGAGAGAGAGAGAGAGAAGAGGGGAGGAGTGAATGATGGAGAAACTGCAGGGAGAGAATGAGAGACTCCTCTCATTCTCCTCCTCGGTTAAACACAAGCGCACATTAAGAGCACAACTTAATAAAATGGCACCTTATGTGCGTGCGTGTGTGCGTGTGTGTGTGTGTGTGTGTGCGCGTGTGTGTGTGTGTGTGTGTGTGTGTGTGCTCCTCACCAGGGACGTGCAGAGAATGTTAGAGAGGCAGGGGCTGAAATTTCTAAAATGGCCTTTTGGTGAAAATATCGAAAATAGCCGACCTCCAAGCTCACAACGCGTCGCGCCGCGGCACGTTGTGAGCTTGGAGGTCGGCTATTTTTCGGTGCATGATACCACAATGAACTAAGCATAATCAAGTGAATGTTGGAGATGTGGCATAACGGCATGGATTTCTACACAGAGAGGGCAATTCGTTCAACATAAGATGCTGCATTCAAGTTCAGGAGAGTTTGGACAAGGCCATTCTCTTGAATGCTGCCTTCAGGTATGGCACGGAAAAAGGGGCATTTGCATTTCTTTCACCACATAGAGAAAACTGCATTCATCGTCTGGAGAGGGCACTTTTTTTTACAGACGAGGTAAAAGGGCAGGGGCTCAAGCAAGCACCCTTTGATGTCTATGTGTGCACGTGCCTGGCTCTTCGCATGCACGACTGTGTGTGTATGGGCGTGCGTGCGGGCATGCACGGGTGCGTGCCTTCCTATGGAGGGGGGGGGGGGGGGTCGTGGTGGTAGGCTGATAATCCCTCGTCGCCCCGAGGCGGTGGGGGGCTCATTGTAGAGCACACTGAGTCTAATAGGAGCCGGCGCTGCAGTTGTACGCAGCCCCTCGCGGAGACCCCCACTGCGAGGGGAGTTTTACATAATTAATGACTGTTGATGTTTCCCAGGTAGTCGCCCGGCAAATTCACTCGCGACTCGGGGGCTGCCACCGTCGTCGTCGCCCCGCTTTTTTCCCCGCGCGGAGGAGAATGAGCGACACCGGAACAGACAGCTTACATTACGGGCATAAACAAGGCAATTTTGTACAGTGTCTTCAGACATTACTGTGAGAAGGAGGTGGGGTGGGGGTGTTCCGGAGGCCAATGATTCGACTTCGCTTCAAAAAAAAAAGAAAAAAGAAAAAAGAAAAAACGCTCAGAAAGAGCTTTTCGGCATCTCGCCCGCCCTGGAGAGAATTTGAGCTTGATGCTCGAGTCAAACTGCTTTCCTTTTTCTGGTGCATAATTCTGTATACTGTTAGGAGACATGCAGCGCACAGCGGCCTTCTTTTTTTCTCCCCTCTCCTTCCAAGATAACGCTCCGCGGCTTGAGATTGATGATCGCCCGTCTTGAGTGAAATCGGGCCTAATCTCCGCGTTGATCTTAATACACGTGTATCTGGTGGGTCCGGTCCATGGTGTTTCAGACAAAACCGCCTGCCAGTCTTGGAGAAGAAGGCCTTGGGGCGGGAGAAAGAACTTGCTCGGAGGCAGTCCGGCTTCAGACCGGAGCATGTTAAATTAAGCCGTTTAGGCCTAGAATTATTGAATGCTTTAACTATTGAAAAATAGCAGATATACAAGCTCACAGCGCGGCACCGAGTGCCGCGCTGCGAGCTTGTAGATCTGCTATTTTTGAAAAAAAATCATGATTTGTTTTTTGCAAGTCTTTGAATATGTCTATTTAAAAGCGAACGTTTGTATCTCAAATATTTGCTTCTGGGTGGTCCCTGGAACAACATATTTTGAGATGGGGGGGGGTCCGCAGCCAATTACCTGTACTTTTGGGGCTCCTTGACATGAAAAGTTTAGAGAACAGCTGATTTGGAGGAAGGATTTAGAAGTCGGGTCAAAGATCGGGGTCAAAGATATTCCAAGACTTGAACACATTTTCACGATTTTTCAAAAATAGCAGATCTACAAGCTCGCGCCGTGGTACTCGGTGCCACGCCGCGAGCTTGTATATCTGCTATTTTTCAATAGCTAAAGCATAAAACAATGGTTAAAGTGGTTAAGATCGAACGCGACTCGGGGCGATGTTCCAGGTCTTTGAGGTTTAAACATTTAAACACGCCACCAAGGGGAGAGAGGCTATTTTTTACTGCTCCTCGGCCCCACTACTCATTATTAATTTGTAATAACCTTTAAGGCTTTTTGATGTCATACATATTTTACAGAGAGATATCACTCCTTGTTCAACAGCCCAGGCCGGAGAGGGAGCCTGTCGATGACGGATCACCACAGTGCTACCCAAATGTGCTCTATAATTAGCACCAAGGTGAGGGCTGCCTACCACTAACCTTTGTACTGAGCATGTGAGTGAGTGTGTATGTGTTGGTGGCAGGCCTGGAATTTCGTCATTTTAAGGGGCAAGGCCACTTGGCCTTTGGTTTTGTCCATTTTTTTAGGGCACAAAGGCCAAATGCCAGGGCAGGAAGGCCATCATATAAAAGGAGAAAGTACAGTCAGTTGGGGCATTAGGGCCACTGTGGCCTCAGGTCAAGGCCAAACTGAGGGGCAATAACGTCCATAGCCTTCATGGCCTCCATGAAATTCCTGCCCTGGTGTGCATTTGTTTTGTGTGTCTGTTTGGGCGTGTGACATGCGCTTGTTCATGTGTTGCCAAGTGCGTGTGCGTGTGTGTGCGCACGTGCCTGTGTGTGTGTGTGTGTGTGTGTGTGTGTGTGTGTGTGTGTGTGTGTGTGTGTGTGTGTGTGCGCGCGTGCATGTGTGTGTTGATTCATCTATCTACCAGGTACAGGTACAAGGTGTAGTGTTGCCACAATGGGAGGCCTCCCGAGGCGTGTTTTAGCCTAAACTCCACCCTTTGAAAAAACAAAGGGATGGAGTAAAAAACAGAACCTCTGGCAAATCCAACCCCATAGGTACCTTTGAGGACAAAGTCAACAGGAGACCACTGTAGGTACAGGCGCAGCACTATGAAGAGAGCCAAGTTTCTTGCTAAATCATCTCACACAACAAAAAAAGTGTCTGAATAGTCCATAAAGTCTTCCAGGCAGTGACCTGACGATCATTTAGAGGCTTTTAGCTATTTATGAGTGGCCCAATGTGTGGCAGTCCATTCAAGCTGCATAAATCAGTACACTGACGAACAAGGCACGTTGGGGAAAGAGAGAGGGAACATTAACAAACACCCTCCCTCTGTTCCCATCCCTTTCTCTCTCTCTCTCTCTCTCGCTGTCTCTCATGCACACTTTCCCTTTCTCACCGTCAATGGTGGAAAAAGTACTCAAATGTCCTACTTAAATGGGTACTGTCACCTAAAGGGGTCCTGTCACTTTAAAACGTCATCTTAAAATATGAGTTAATATGTTTATGATGTCATTGTGGGAATGCGCAATTATAAGCCAATCAAATTAATTGACTGTACTGAGGCTACTTACTGTACTGGTCAGCTGTTGTTGGGGGGCCAGGGGCAGATTACACTGTGACATGAGTTTCAGACTATTTCAGACCGTTTTCAGAGAGACCACGTGACCTACTGTATATAATTTCGGGGCGTGTCAGCGGGCCTTTAAGTAAAAGTATAAATATTGGAATATAGAAAGACTCTGTTACAAGTAAAAGTATAAAATGTTTGAAAAT
The DNA here is from genome assembly GCF_963921795.1 of Nannobrachium achirus. NCBI lineage: Eukaryota > Metazoa > Chordata > Actinopteri > Myctophiformes > Myctophidae > Nannobrachium > Nannobrachium achirus. The sequence continues at coordinate 17,664,573 of NC_137832.1, forward strand.
AGCTGATCTACAAGCTCACAACATGTCGCATCCTGACGCGTTGTGAGCTTGTAGATCGGCTATTTTCAAATAGCCAAGGGATAAAATAAGGCTAAATATGTTAATGTATGTTCTTTTTTAATATATATTATAATTTATATCTGCAAAGTAACAAGTAACTAAAGTTTTCAAATAAATGTAGTGGAGTAAAAGTACAATATTTGGAGCCCAGATGTAGTGGAGTAGAAGAAAAAGTATTTGAAATCGGAAAGTAAATTACAAATACCTCAAAACCGTACTTAAAGGAGTCGTTCAGACCAAAACACATATAGGGTTAAATCTGCCTTTTATCATACCCCTTCATACCTGCTTTAGTTGATAAGGGTGCCTGTGAGGTCAAAACAGTGGTTTGGTTGGTCTCAGTACGTTGTGTAAACACAATCCAATAAAAAATACTAACTTTGAAGCTAAAGAAATAACCGCACTAGAATAAAGTCTATCTACTCTGTTAGTTATGAGAGGGCCCGCGAAATCTAGCAACAGCTATTACTTGTCAAACAGACGAGAAGATCCTCTGCTCCTCCCCTCCCTTTCTAGGCTCTCCTCTCCCTGCTCTGGTGCAGAGTAAATCTATTAGTTACTTTACAACACTGCTCGCCACTGTCTCTCTCTGTTATAGGAGGGCTGGCCCAGGCCCCATCTCGCCCCCCTCCCCCCCAACCGCTGGGACCCTTCATGCCCGCTGGATGCCAGCCTAAAGCTCATGTACGCCCGGTGCCAACGCGGCACTAAAAGCTGTAAAACAAATGAGTTCTGTTTGGTTAATGTATACTGATTGACCTCTGCTGCCAGAAATTTGATGTCGCGATTGTAATGACCAGCTTTCCCAGTCCGATCGCTCATGCTAGAGCGACAGCCGCAGTAAGGTACTTCAATTTGGATGGATGATGAGAGGGGCCGGGCCAGTGAGATGTGCCCACATCAGGGACGTGCTGGCCATTGGAAAAAGCGGGACAACTCCCAAACGGCCGGTTCATTCCCGGCCAGTCCAGGCCGGCCATTAGGAAAAAATTCAAAATAAAATGTTGTTCCATTCGTTCCATTTTGGGGGCTGGGCGGCCAACAAAGTAAATCGTCACTGTCGGGCAGAAACCTCGCATCTCCAAGTTTCAAATTTGTAAATTTTTTCGCAAAGCAAAGCCCTGCTTCATCATACGAGGCGTTGTGTGCTTGTAGATCGGCTGTTTTCACTAGTTTGAAATCATTTTTAAAATGATAAATATAAAACAAACGGTTTTGGACATACAGTACAAGGTTTCCACCCGACAATGACGAAATATAACTCATGTAATTGGCCCACTGGCTTGTCACTTGTCATGATCTGAAATGGCAAATCTTTGAGTAGCAGCAGCGCTATAGAGAGATCTCTCTCTCTATAGCGCGCAATGAGGGCCTCTCCAACTCTTTTTCCCGGGCTGAATCAGGGGCACAGCATGTCCCTGGCCCACATGCAGCCGGCGGTGAATGTTTGTTGCGTGCAATGCTTCCTGAGTCGATATTCTATCAATCATCAATCACGGCGTATTGTTTGAAATTGATTAGATTCTTTCCAAAAGTTCGACAACTAAACAATCTATTGCAGAATTGCTTTGTAAGTGATTTTTTGCTTGGGAAAAATGTCTTCCTCCACGTGTGCAATGGAGGAATAAGCGTTTCAGCGGCGCCGAATCAATCTCTAACAGAGCGTCGAAAGAATCCACTTTGATGAAGTGTGTGTACGTGTGTGTGTGTGTGTGTGTGTGTGTGTGTGTGTGTGTGTGTGTGTGTGTGTGTACATACATACATACGTACGTACGTACGTACGTACGTACATACGGTACATACGGTACATACATACATACATACATACATACATACATACATACATACATACATACATACATACATACATACATACATACATACATACATACATACATACATACATACATACATACATACATACATATATACATACATACATACATAGTATGTATGTATGTATTACATACATACATACATACATAGTATGTATGTATGTATTACATACATACATACATACATACATACATACATACATACCGGTACATACATGCATACATACATACATACATACATACATACATACATACATACATACATATATACATACATACCGGTACATACATACATACATACATACATACATACATACATACATACATACATACATACATACATACATACCGGTACATACATACATACCGGTACATACATACATACATACATACATACATACATACATACATACATACATACATACATACATACATACATACATACATACATACATACATACCGGTACATACATACACATACATGTCTGCACGCTTCAGCCAACAGTCGGTAGAAGGACTCGTCGGTGCTCAACAAGCACAAACAGCAACAAAAATAATATTACCTGGGCACTTCAAAATGACTACCCAAATAAAATAATGGAGTACTCGACTGGTCTGCACGTTACTTTATTGCAAGGGTGACTGACGTTTCGATGTTGAACACCTCTTCCTCAGAGTCATTTTGAGGTGCCCAGATAGTATTCTTTTCGATACATACATACATATCGTCACTGTCGGGCAGAAACCTCGTATCTCCAAGTTTTAAATTTGTATGTTTTTTGCAAAGTAAAGCCCTGCTTCGTCATACAAGGCCGTCGCACAAAAGTAGTGAAAACAGCCGACCTACAAGCACACAACGCCTCGCACCGCGAGGCGTTGTGTGCTTGTAGATCTGCTGTTTTCACTAGTTTGAATCATGTTTTAAATGATCATTTCAAAACGAACGGTTTTGGACATACAAGGTTTCCACCCGACAACGACGATATATGCATTGCGTACACACAATACATACTGTATATATCCATTGGGACTGACTGGTGGGTGTCTATTGGATGGCGAGCGCGTTACGTAACTAAACTCCATATGCTCGGGGTGTAGGACAATTCCGTGCGGGTTATAAATAAAGAAACCTGACGCGCGGGCGGGTTGCAGCCACTGTGATTTGGGCAGGTTCTTCTTCTCACTCGGGATGTCATAGTTCTGCAGCGCTAGCCCCAATGCTATTTCAGGCTCTTTCCTCATTAGAAACATCCGCCGTGAGAGAAGAAGAAGACGAAAGGAAAAAAAAAACAGACTTTACAAAAGACATTTCATTAGGGAAGCAGGGAGAGTATGAAAGAGTACGTTCAACCCCCCCAGCCGCGCTTTACTACAGTACAGTACGTCGGCGATAGCGTCACAACAACGAAGACAAGCGCACGTCACGCGTGCTGTAATAATGTAGACCAGGGGTCTTCAACAGGGGGTCCTCAGAGTTACTGCAGGGGGTCCTCCAAATCTCTGTGTGATAGAAACCTTTTTTTTCCCCCTCCTTTTTTATATCAACCACTTGAACCCTAGCGTCCATCTGAGAACTTTAGCCGAAAATAGCAGATCTACAAGCTCACAACGCCTCGCAGTGTAGATCGGCTATTTTCGGCAAAGAGCTTTGGTGTAGAGGGGAGGGGCAAAAGAGCAGACTAGGTACAGAGTGAAAGGTCAAGTTTTTTAAGTATTGACGATTCAAGCGGTTACGTATCTGAAAACACAAATTGACATGATTCCAAAATACACAGAAGATTGTGCTGTAAAAAGATGAAACTACCCGTATTTTCCGGACTATAAGGCGCACTTAAAAGCCTTTAATTTTCTCAAAAAACTACAGTGCGCCTTATAGTCCAGTGCGCATTATATATGGATCATTCATTGACATTGACATTCCCTTTAGCACAGCTCCATCTGTTTGATGCATAACGCAACGGTAGCGTCTATTATGTGCGCCTTATAGTCAGGTGCGCCTTATATATGAAAACAGTTTGAAAATAGACCATTCATTGACAGTGCGCCTTATAGTCAGGTGCGCCTTATAGTCCAGAAAATACTGTATATGGAATCTCTGAAAAGGTTGCTTCATCGCTCTCTCAACTAAGGGGTCCTTGGCCTGAAAACGTTGAAGAGCCCTGATGTAAACTACACACACATTTACGTACACCACACACACACACACACACACACACACACACACACACACACACACACACACACACACACACACACACACACACACACACACACACACACACACACACACACACACACACACACACACACACACACACACCCGTGTGGCAGACATACAGTGCATGCATTACAGTAAATGCGGTATCCGTGGCCAGACCCAGTCTGTGTAAATCAGTGTCACACACTCCCATGGGCTGGGAGGTCTGCAGACCTCGTTGACAGCGGCGCAAACACACAACCTGCCCATAATGACAGCAGATACTCCACACACACCACCTCCAGCAGAGAAGGAAAAACGTGTGTGTGTGCGTGCGTGTGTGTCAGTGAGTGAGTGAGTGTGTGCGTGCTTGTTTGTGTGTGTGCATGAAAAGCAGAGGTAGAGAGAAGAGAGAGAGAGACAATACTGATATTGTGTGACTGTGCGTACACATGAGCCTGTATGTGAGTGTGCGTGTGCGCGTGCGTGCATGTGTGCGCGCGTGTGTGTGTGTGTGTGTGTGTGTGCCCGTGGGGGCCCTCTCACGCCACACGGGCGGGCTAATTTAGTTAGGGAATAGCCTGCTGTCCTTCAGGTGAACGGGCAGAGACTGGTCTCAATATGAGATGTAATAAAACCACCGCCATCTATGGATCACGCCGCTCCATCAGTCGTCCTTCACACGTCTCAAAAGAACACACACACACACACACACACACACACACACACACACACACACACACACACACACACACACACACACACACACACACACACACACACACATATATATCGTCGTTGTCGGGTGGAAACCTCGTATCTCCAAGTTTCAAATGTGCCCGTTCTTTCGCAAAGCAAAGCCCTGCCGTCGTACAAAAGTAGTGAAAACAGCAGATCTACAAGCACACAACGCCTCGCGGAGCGAGGCGTTGTGTGCTTGTAGATCGGCTGTTGTCACTAGTTTAGATCGTTTTTAAAATGAAAAATGCAAAACTTTGGACGTACAAGGTTTTCACCCGACAACGACGATATATGCACATGCATGCACTCACGCACACACATGCACACACATACTGTAGACACGGATGCACGCACGCACACACACACACACACACAGACACTGTATAGCTAGCCACATACTGTACGCAAACGCACACATTTATGCACATGAACTCACATGCATGCAGAAATGCATAGCCTGAGTCAAATGCAATTACAAAGAGGCGTGATAGTGCTGTAACTTTCCAAAATATCCAAAATCAGTAATACATATTCAACCGGGTTTATTTGAAATATAAAGGTGTGAAACTATAAGTGCTTTTGCTTTAATTACTCAACCACGCCATTTTGACAATACTTTTATCAAATTCAAAATATAACCTATACCTGTTCTTTTCAATAGTATCGATAATATGATTAGTTTTCCCCCCCATTTCCAGTAACAGATTCCAGTAATCAATTTATTTGTAAATAGATTAGCATGAATTGTATTACATGTAACCCAGCACTCCAAAACCTTTCACAATAACATCCATGATTCACACCGGGAGCTGTGACTTAACCACTTAACCACTTATAGCCCTATATACTGTATATATATCTTTATAATTTTGTAACCCATTTTTCACCCAGTGCCAATTGCCTATGTAATCCTGGGCTCTGCTCTCCCTCTGCCGTGCCTGGGGAGACAACGGACTGACCTCATGCTTCCTTCTATGCATGAGGAGTCCAAGTTGCTTCTTTTCACCTGACAGTGGAGATTTCCCTGGTTTGGACGTAGCGCGTGGAAGGAACACGTTATTCCAACCAGTTCCTTTCCCAGGCGCCCCGGCTGGCCAGGGGGGGCATTATTGAGACCAGGATTACTGCATGTTTTTGTGAGGATATCAACCCTAGGAGACACGGGGAGAACATGCAAACTCCACACAGAAGGGCCCTATCGCCAACCCCACCTAGGGTGTGGGCGCTGATGACGCGGAGGGAGTAACACGCCGCCAGTGCCCACAGTGTCCCCCGGCGGGAATCGAACTCAGGACCTTCTAGCTGTGAGGCGAAGCGCTAACCACTGCGCCACCGTGCCCCCTATATCCCTATATATATATGTTACAGTTAGTTTGGGTAACTCAGTTAGATTGGGGTAGGAGCGCTCGTTTTGCAGCTCACCACACACCCCTACCACCACCTGATCAATTCACTTTGATAGTCACTCATCAACACACCTAGGGTTAGGTGTGTAATTCTGCATAATCACCACAAGACGGCGACAACACAGCCATTCACTGTGTAGTCGGTGACGTCGCTCGTCTGCGACCCCTCTTTGATTACCTACCAGCCTAGCTCAACTGTGTTTAGCCATTAGCTTACTATGCCTTACCCTAACCCTAACCTTAACCTCAGTAAAACTATGCCTGACGCTAACCTCTACGGCGTGAGGCGCTATCCTGCCGACGCTCCGTTGTTGGCACATCAAAGCGTGTGTGGATCAAAGCCACCGCTTGCTCCGCCCTGTGCCGCACGAAGAGCGCTCCCGGTCTCAATCTAACTGAATCTCAAACTAACTGTGACATATATATATATATATTATATCCAGTGTTGGGCAATATTACTTGGGAGAGTAATCGTTACTTATTACTTATTACACCTTGGAAAAAGTATTAATATTATATTACTTATTACTTGGAATCAAGAGTAATATCTAATATATTAAGTTATATTACTTTTTTTCTTTTTTTTACCCCGCAAAAGAAAATAGATGTAGGCCTACAACAGAATCTGTTTAGCCAGCTCCTTTTAGAACTGAATCAAATTTATTGGAACAATAAGAGTCTCTGGGATGCAATTAAAAATATATATATTTAATGACAGGCTTTGTAATTAATTAATCGCAAATAATCACATTTTAATCGCACATCAATATTTGACCTGGGAACAGTGATAAACCTTTTTAATGGATTTTGGTATACAAGCGAATCAATTAATAATTAATATATATAAGCTAAGCAACAACACATTGCTTATTTTTATTACATTTAAACACCCCAGTACTTTAGTATTTTGACTGCTCTTTCCCCTCTACACTCTACTCCTCAGAATAAATAAATATTAGGGTTTAGTCAGTGCTGATGTAAATAAAAGAAAGGGGTCCTATCAGCTATTAGACAAGGATATATGGAGACCCCTGTTGTAACTCTGAGGACCCTAGGGGTCCCAGACGACATGTTGAAGACCCCTGCCTATATTATCCTTATAATAAATATTTTCTTTTTTGGCTTAAAAGTGTATTTTATAAGTGATGTGGAGGGCTCTGGGGGGGTTCCCACTAAGGAAAGTAGGCTTTCAACTCCCTAAAACCGTCTCTTTCGGTGAGTAGTGAAACTATGTGTATTTCTTATGTTTACATTTTACAACAGGCGAGAGGCTAGCAGTTAGCACAAGGGCTCAGTCTAGTGGAGGGCTGGAGGCTAAGCTAACGGCTAAACAGCAACATCGCATTGCGTTGCTTGAGGCTTGATGTGCTGTGGTGATATGCAAAGCATAATTTGCGAAGCCGTGCTTTTGTCCACGCTCCCGATTGCGTTTTAAATGTAAATGTCCCAGCCATCCACTTAGCGTTTTCAAGCTTGGGGATCCGCTATAGATGCAGTGGACGGGCCGCTTTTGGCCGTTTTGGCCTAGTTATTTCGGGCTGCGAGGGGGTCCGCGGGGGTCCCCAAGGGTGGAGGACCCCCTTTGCGGAGTAAAGCGTTACATATTACCAGTTTTGACAGAGTAATACCTTATATTACTCGTTACTGGATAAAGTAATAATATTACAGTAATATATTATTAGTAATTCGTTACTGCCCAACACTGATTATATCACATAGTTCAATATATATTCATCGTACAATTAACAAAAAAAATCGTTCTACAAGCTCACATCACGTTGCATCATAACCCGTGAGCTAAGAGATCTGTTATTATTTAAGTTTTTAATAATTTTTACCAAAAAATCGAAACATTTTTGTAGAAGCGCACGCACCTAAGCGAAGTGAGCGGTGCTCACTTCCCATGGTATCAAACGCGTCACACGTGCATATATCTCCTTGTATAGTCCGCGACGTTAGTTATCACCATATATGGAGTTCCGTGCTCATACGGACACTCATATGGACATAGGGAACTACACACTGAAGCCAGATGTAGGAACGGCAGATCCCGCTCAAACAGCAGATCTACAAGCACACACGCCTCGCATCGCGAGGCGTTGTGTGCTTGTAGATCGGCTATTTTCACTAGTTTTGTGCGACGGTCTCGTATGATGAAGCAGGGCTTTGCTTTACCAAAAGACGTACACATTTGGAACTTGGAGATACAAGGTTTCTGCCCGACAGTGATGATATTTTAGTGATTATGTTGCGTGGAAAACGTTGAGATAACAGCCATTTTGGTTAGAACTGATTGAAAATAACATTGCACTTCAAGTTTAAAACGATAATAAATATTTTTTCAAGTGTCCAAATAAATTCCAAATATTATCAATTTATCTGGCGGCACCCCTGGACTGCCGTCGCGGCACCCCAAGGTGCCCCGTCACCCACTTTGAAAACCCCTGCCCTAGGGGTCCCAGACCCCCTGTTGAAGACCCCTGCACTAGAGTCTCTCATGTTCCCCCGTTGTGCTGCAGCTCACTGCTCTGCTCTCTCCCAGCCAGGGTCTGGGCCAGGGGTTTTCAAAGTGGGTGACGGGGCACCCTGGGGTGCCGCGACGGCAGTCCAGGGGTGCCGCGAGATCATTTGATGATATTTGGAATTCATTTGGACACTTGAAAAAATATAGTATCATTTTAAACCTGAAGTACAAAGTTATTTTCAGTCAGTTCTAACCAAAATGGCTGTTATCTCAACGTTTTCCTCGCAACATAATCACTAAAATATCGTCACTGTCGGGCAGATACCTCGTAATCTCCAAGTTTCAAATGTGTACGTCTTTTGGTAAAGCAAAGTCTTGCTTCATCATACAAGACTGTCGCACAAAACTAGTGAAAACAGACGATCTACAAGCACACAACGCCTCGCATTTAGTACATTTTATAGACGATAAATACAAAACAAACGGTTTTGGACATACACCCGCTCCACCCGACAACGACAATATGCTATAAATATAAGGTGCGGGGAGTGAAAATTATAATGTAGGGGTGCCTCGGATTAAAAAATATATACTTATGGGGTGCCCTGAGACAAAAAAGTTTGGGAACCCCTGGTCTGGGCAGCAAACCAGCAGCTTTTTACCCCACTTTGGCTTTGTCTGTCTCAGTCCCCCCTCTCCAGTCTGGGGGCCCTTCACTCTGGAAGAGCCGGAGCTCTTCTTTTTCTCCATAATCCGCTGAGACCCAATTAACAGGGACCACGCTCTGCCACTGCAGAGAGGAACCATGAGGAGGAGGAAGATGCAAAGTTGCTACTATAATTGAGGATGTGTTTTAACGCTCGCTCTCTTCGGGCCACGACGGCCACTTTAGTGCACTCTGATGAAACAGAGGGAGAGTGGGGGGGGGGCAGGGGCGTCACAAGGGAGGGGAAAGTGGGACTGAGTTACTGGGGCCCATGGTGGAGGGACCTAAATTATTTTATACTTTAGCTATTGAAAAATAGCAGATCTACAAGCTCACAGCGCTGCGAGCTTGTAGATCTGAAAATGTGTGCAAATCTTTGAATTATATGTATTTTTTTGAGTGAACATTTGTAACTAAAATTTTGCTTCTGGGGGGGTCGCTGGAACTAAATATTTTAAGATGGGGGTCCGTGGCCACGGTGGCCGAATGCATATCATTTTGGGGGTCCTTCACATGAAAGTAGAAAGTTTGAGCACCATTGACATAGAAACATAGGTTTTTTTCCAAAAAAAACAAAAACAAAAGGGTTTGAAATATTCAAAGACTTCAACGACAAATTTTCACGACTTTTCAAAAATAGCACTATTTTTCAATAGTTAAAGCACAAAATGTGAGTGAATCCTCATACACAGGGCCCAGAATTTGGTGTGACACTCCTGGAGAGAGAGAGAGAGAGAGAGAGAGAGAGAGAGAGAGAGAGAGAGAGAGAGAGAGAGAGAGAGAGAGAGAGAGAGAGAGAGAGAGAGAGGAGAGAGAGAGAGAGAGAGAGAGAGAGAGAGGAGGGCAGCAGTGGGACTTTTAAAAACTACTGTTTCTGACAAAAGGCAAAAAACAACTACCAGTATGTGATCTGTGGACGCGGTGCCTCAAATTTCCGATGTTCAAAAGCACAAAGTGGATATCTGTCAGATATAAGAAAACACACATTTTGATTAGTAGAGGGAAGACGTCCTTCCTGGTAAGAGTAGCTGCTTCGGCTCTCTCTCTCTCTCGCCAGTTGGCTTTCTTTAATGGAGCCACATGTTAATTAGTACTGTAGTTAATCCCATATTAAAGCGACCCAAACTGTCAGGTCACATTATAAACAATCGGCCCCGGCGTTTGCGCGCGTGTGACATTTGGAGCTGCTATCTCTCCCAGTAAAATGTTCCCTAGGTACTAATTGGCCTACTTTTACGCTGTCTTTCTTTGAATTGCCAGTTTTCTTTATCATTTAGGATATTAGCCTTGACAAGCATCATCCCACATTTCCCTATAAAGACCCACTAAATGTGCAGGGGAGCAAGATTGTTCTTTTTCTTTTGCAGAGGGACAGCAAAAAAAATAAAGAAATGTATGATTTAACCCTAGACGGTGAGATTGCCAGATCCACCTTCATGCGATATTTAACCCATTTAGGGCTAGAATTATTGAATGCTTTAACCGTTGAAAAAATAGCAGATATACAAGCTCGCAGCGCAGCACAGAGTGCCGCGCTGCGAGCTTGTAGATCTCCTATTAGTCTTTGAATATATCTATTTAAAAGCAAACATTTGTAACTCAAATGTTTGCTTCTGGGTGGTCCCTGGAACAACATGTTTTGAGATGGGGAGGGTCCGTGGCCAAATACATGTCATTTTGGAGGTCCTTGACATTACATGACAAAGTTTGAGAACCACTGATTCAGCGGAAGGATTTAGAAGTCGTGGTCAAAGATCGGGTCAAAGATATTCAAAGAATTTGCACACATTCACGATTTAAAAAAAATGGCAGATCTACAAGCTCGCAGCTCGGCACTCGGTGCCGCGCTGTGAGCTTGTATATCTGCTATTTTTCAATAGTCAAAGCATAAAATAATGGTTCAAATCTAATGCGACTCGGTCTTTGTGGGTTAATACAATTTGAAAGAGGAATAAAAGTTCAAACACTTTGCCAGCAGCAAAGTGTGTGTGTGTAACTTTTCTCCGCTTGCATTATTTAAGATAGGCTCCATCATTTTATCAATCTATCGATCTCGCTCCAGAAAGATGAAAATGGAAAAATAATGAGGCCGATGAATGCAGGGTAAAGAACATCAATGTGCAAAAAATTTAATTATCTGCGCAGGAAAAGAGAAGGGGGAAAACGGTGTCGGCTGTTTTCTAAAACAAAAAAGGAGCAGTTGGAAAAAAAGAAGCGGTTAATATTTTTTCCCTCTCTGCATATTTTAATTACCAGATCAATCATAACTACATACCGCGATGCGGGGGAAGAGAAAGGGGAGAATTGCGAGTCTAAATGAAAAACAATAGATTTGCTTTAAAGTCTCGGGCCCCTTTTGAAGTCTAAATTAAAATTCCAGGTACCCTTACGAGAGCCTCCTTCATTCGCAAAGTTGTGATATTTAATTAGCATGTTTAGATTCGGATGAAATGAAACTTCGTAGCCCGCCATCACGTGAAATAAAGACTGGTATCCCAGCGTTTTGCGCACGTGTGTGCATGTGCGTGTGCTCACGCGCTTGTGTGTATGTGCGTGCGTGCATGCGTGCGTGCGTGGGTGCGTGTGTCTCTGTGTGTAGGGGAAAGGGAATTACATATCGTCGTTGTCGGGTGGAAACCTTGTACGTCCAAAACGTTTGTTTTTATCATTCAAAAAGATTAACTAAACTAGTGAAAACAGCCGATCTACAAGTACACAACGCCTCGCGACGCGAGGCGTTGTGTGCTTGTAGATCTGCTTGTGCTTGTGTGCTTGTAGATCTGCTTGTAGATCTGCTGTTTTCACTACAGTTGTGCGACGGCCTTTTCTGATGAAGCAGGGCTTTACTTCGCGAAAAAAAGGTACACATTTGAAACTTGGGGGATACGAGGTTTCTGCACCGACAGTGACGATATAAGGGGGGATTAAATCACATCAGCAGCACCCAGGAGGTCCTGTTTGTCCTCTGACAGAAGCTATTGTTCTGTGACTTGCGCTGGCTCCGGCTCCGTCTCAACCTGAGCCACGGTGGTGGTCAATGGGGTGTGGTAAAGACTTTTGCTCTCTGACTGTGTCTTGTGCAGCCGGGCTCCGACTCCAGCGGCCTGAAATCGCAGAGCCCTGGCACAGAATTGGCGAAGCAGTTCTCTCTCCCCCCTTGTTCCGCCTCCCCCCTCCTCAATCGCGCAGGCTTTTCCTGGTTTGTGCGAGCAGCGCTGACGTTTATTTCTCCTGGCATGTCCTCGCCGGCGCCGAGCCACCGATTTCACACATTTTTATTGGCTAATTTGACTGTGCTCTTGCCAACAGCTGAGCAGAGGGAGCCAGGAGTCAGTGCATCCCAGGAACACAGCTATTGCTGCTGTTGCTGCTTCTACTACTGATAATACTACAACTACTACTCCACTATTCAGGGACATGCTGGGCCCCTGATTCAGCCCGGGAAAAAGAGTTGGAGAGGCCCTCATTGCGCGCTATAGAGAGAGACTGCTACTAAGATTTGTTATTTCAGATCATGACAAGTGACAAGCCAGTGGGCCAATTACATGAGTTATATTTCGTCGTTGTCAGGTGGAAATCTTGTATGTCCAAAACCGTTTGTTTTGTATTTATCATTTTAAAAATGATTTAAACTAGTGAAAACAGCCGATCTACGAGCACACAACGCCTCGCACCGCGAGGCGTTGTGTGCTTGTAGATCTGCTGTTTTCACTACTTTTGTGCGACGGCCTTGTATGATGAAGCAGGGCTTTGCTTTGCGAAAAAATGTACAAATTTGAAACTTGGAGATACAAGGTTTCTGCCCGACAGTGATGATTTACTTTGTTTGCCGCCCAGCCCCCAAAAGGGAACGAAGGCCGACATTTTATTTTATTTATTTTTCCTAATGGCCGACCTGGACCGGCCGGGAATGAACCGGCCGTTCGGGAGTTGTCCCGCTTTTCCCAATGGCCAGCACGTCCCTGCCACTATTAGTAGTACTACTGATAATACTACTACTACTACTACTACTACTACTACTACTACTACTACTACTACTATTACTACTATTCTATTCAGCTAATCAGGGCGTCAATTAGGTATGGCAGGGGTATGCAGCTGCCATACCCTGGGTCCAGGGGGGAAAATAAAAGTTACTTTTAAATATAAACCCATGAATGTCTCTTTGTCTATCTGTGCTGGTTATTATGTTGTTAAATTACATTAAAATAACTACAAATGCAAAATGTATCAAAATGGTCACTTTAACAAGGTATTATAATTATATTCTCCACACTTGTATTCTCCCCATCTTGACAACATGGTGTATTCCCAGGTTCCGCAGGTCAGTGTTGTGTAAACCTGGTAGTCTTTAGGGTCACAGTATAATAATGAGACAGAGAGCGTGGATCAAGTTGAATGTTTACTTCTCAGTCTGTAGGAAGTTTCTGTGCAACTTACAAACAGGTCTGTGTAGCCACGTGAACCCAATCCCTCAGTACCTTACAGAACATCTTCCCCTTTTAGTAAGAAGTATCTCCCTTAACACATCGACTGCCCAAAAGGTGGCGCCAGAGCCCCAGCTAAGTGCCCAAAGCCACCTCCATAGAAGAATACAAGGCCCTGTTGCATCAATGCATGCGTCATGACGTCACTTGGTCACATGAGCGCAGACAGGATGTTATTGTGTAACTTACTGTATGGGCCAGTGTTGATCATAGCTGTTCATTGCCGATCAAAATTTGGACATTTTGCCGCACCACGCCACAGTTTTAGCCATAAAACAAACATCAGAGATAAAGGGCGTTAAAGATGGGGAAATGCATTGGAGTATACAGAGAAAAACGGCCACGCGATGCTCTCAGCGTCGACTCGAAGCGACTAGCGGCTAATGGGCTACATCCAGGCGCAGCCCCAACGTAACGGTGAGATTTAAAGTTAATACTGTAAATACAGTAAACACGTCAACGCGTCGTGGGCCTCCAGAGACATCAAAGAGATTGGCGTGTAGACACCTCGTGGGCACCCGCTGAGTTAATAACAGAACAGTCTCAAACAATACATTTCAACTCCAATACTGAAAACACTGAACACATGCAATCACAATTCACCTCTTACTGAAAACACTGAACACATGCAATCACAGTTCACATCTTTTTCACCTCTTTTTCTTTTTTCTTTTTTCCAGAAAAGAAATATCTCACATTCACAAAACTCTTTTTCTTTTTTTTCTTTTTTTTTTTCTTTTGTTTTGTCTTCCTACTTTTTAACTTTTTAACCTAGCTTGAACAACCGTTCCAGGCTGCCATATCCAGCCCAAGAAACCGTAGAAACAGGGGGAAAAATAAAATGTACTTCTTAAAATAAATGTATCATGCCTGTTGCTAAGGTATGAAGGCGCGCGTGCAAGACACCAGTCACGTTGCCATACCTTAACTTTTTCTGAACTGACGCCACTGCTGCTACTACTATTACTACTACCACTGCTGCTAATAGTACTACTTCTGATATTGCTACTTCTACTGCTAATACTGCTGCTACTATACTGCTACTGCTACTGCTACTGCTACTGCTGCTACTGCTACTGCTACTGTTGCTACTACTATTGCCAGTGGTTGAAAGTAACTAAGTACATGTTCTCAAGCACTGTATTTAAGTAAAAATTTTGATTTTCCTTTTTTTACACTACTTTATTTTATATGATTTATTTGACAATACAAAAATGTAGTATCAATAGTTAATAAAACCGTATTGCGACGTGTTGTGAGCTTGCAGATCGTCTTTTTTTTTTGGCAAAGACATTTGATAGAGAGTGAAAAAAGTATGTATAAAGTACGTATATTATAAGTACCTTTTACCAATAAATTATAGAGGGTTTAAGTGGTACTGGATATGCAGCTCGGCAAATAAAAGGTGAATTGATCCCAGTGCATGACGGAGGACGATATCACGATTAATTAAATCTCTGCGATACGATTACGATTATTATGTGTTTTTTATCACGATAAACGATAATATCGCTTATCGTCCCATCCCTACTGCCGTGTAGCTGCGGTGTCTGTGTCATTAATTATACTAGCGTCTAGTCGGCGACCTGGCCAACTCGGAACAATTTAAATAGGGAATGAATGCCCCGCCCTTTAGGACCCGTTTTGACCATCTGTCTGCCTGTGTCCATTTATGCCCATATATGGAGATATCTGTATCTGTCTGTCTGTCTGTCGGCGTCCATTTTATGTCCATATATGGAGATCACTGCAGTTATAGTTCTGGGTCCATTTTATGCCCAGATATGGAGATATCTGTCTATCTGCGTCCATTTTATGCGCATATATGGAGTATCTGTCTGTGCCTCCAACTGTGTTGCAGACACAGTGCCGGTTCCCCCTTTAATGCAAACCTCACACCTGTTGTCATAGGACCCGTTTTGAACATCTGTTTGCCTGTGTCCATTTATGCCCATATATGGAGATATCTGTATCTGTCTGTCTGCGTCCATTTTATGCCCATATATGGAGATCTTTGACCATCTGTTTGCCTCTATCCATTTATGTCCATATATGGAGATATCTGTATCTGTCTGTCTGCAATCCATTTTATGCCCATATATGGGGGCATTCATTTTATGCCCATATATGGAGAACGCGCGTGCCCGTGGGACGAACGGTTCTCGAGATACGCGGATTACATACATACATACACACTCAGAGATTTTTTGTTGACTCATGTGGCGTACGTGATGTCAGAGCCTTTTATGAAGTGATGTCACAATGAGTCAGAGCTTTCGCCGATTTCCTCCGGAACAGCCTGATGTCAACAATCAACCCCGCATAAGGATATTCCGAACGTTTCGCGCCGGTTCGGGAAAACCGCGCGTCGGGTCGGGGCGAGACCCGGCACTGCACTCCGTGCCGCGGCGGGGAACGCGCGTGCCGAATCTGAAGCCGGTGGGACGAACGGTTCTCGAGATACGCGGATTACAGACACACAGACAGACAGACACGCAGAGACTTCTCGCATTTATAGATAGATGTAAATGACAAATGAGAGAAATGAGAGAAAACCAGTGAAAAATAGCAGATATACAAGCTTGCAGCGCGGCACCGAGTGCCGCGCTGCGAGCTTGTAGATCTGCTATTTTTGAAAAAGTCGTGAAAATGTGTGCAAATCTTTGAATATGTATTTTCAAAGCAAACGTTTGTAACTCAAATGTTGCTTTCTGGGTGGTCCCTGGAACTAAATATTTTGAGATGGGGGTCCGTGGCCAAATAAATATCATTTTGGGGGTCCTTCACATGAAAAGGTTTGAGAACCACTGACATAGTAGTCTCTCAATAACAGTCTAACTGAGCTCCAGTCGAGTGAAAAGGACCTTTTCTTTGACGATGGCTGGCCAGATTGCTGACATAGAAACATAGGTTTTTAAAAAAATCTTAGAAGGATTCAAAAGACACTTATAGAATCGGGTCAAAATTCTAATTTTTACGATTTTTCAAAAATAGCAGATCTACAAGCTCGCAGCGCGGCACTCGGTGCCGCGCTGTGAGCTTGTATATCTGCTATTTTTCAATAGTTAAAGCATAAAATAATGATACACAATAATGTGGACCCGTTCTGAAGAGACAGCTAACACTACTTCCACTCCTGATGTCACAACCTTGACTATGAGAGGTATTGGAGCCGGGGCCACGGGGTTGATTTAGCTTTTTAAACACCATCTCCAAAAATGTCCACACATTTATTGTATACTTAGTGATAAAGCCAATCTACAAGCCCACAACGTGTGATGAAACACACTCACTGTGAGCTTTTAAATCAGCAATTCTTGCTATTTTTAAATAGGGCTTAAGTCATATAGTTGTTTGTCCTTCGTGGGAACAAGGAGAGTTTATAGCAGGGATGGGACGATAAGCGATATTATCGTTTATCGTGATAAAAACTCTCACAATAATCGTATCGCAGAGATTTAATTTACCGTGAAATCGTCCTCCGTCATGCACTGGGATCAATTCACCTTCTATTTGCCAAGCTGTATATCCGGTACCACTTAAACACTCTATAACTGGTAAAAGGTACTTATAATATACATACTTGACGTCTTTTTTTCCACTCTATAATACAATGTCTTTGCCAAAAAATTGCCCATCTACATTCTGCTATTTTTGGGCAAATGTTCCGCCCCAGGATAATGGATTTTGATTATCGCGATAATATCGTAAATCGCGATTTCCTTTCTCACAGTAGGCTAATCGTGATATGACATTTTCATATCGTCCCATCCTAGCTAGTTTATAGTGTATGCTTAGTTTATCAGACACCCCCTCCCCTTCCAACATGAAAGAACTAGGCAGCGCTTTGCGCGCATCCATCATCGAACATGGCACGCAGGTTTAGAGGGAACGAACGGTGCAGGGTACGCGACTACATGCACAGGCCCGATCCACCGTGAAACATAGTGCCAGTGCGCTGTGGAGGAGTGGATGTGTTAGCTTGTCAGGCGCATCCGACTGGCTACAATAAGAACAGTGCAGGGTGGCGCCGTGCGTGCGATGCGTGCGTCCGTCCTTCGGAACGCGGCTAACATTTGCACAAGCAGCGGCAGTCAAGCGTGACATCCACGGGTCTCTGAGGTTTGTGCTGTGCTGTCAGGGCGCTAGAAATTAATCCATTTAGGGCCTAGAATTATTTAACGCTTTAGCTATCGAAAAACCATGCCAATTTGTGCAAATCTTCTGAATATCTCAGTTTTAAAGTTTGTAACTTAAATATTTGCTTCCGGGGGGGGGGGGGGGGGTCCCTGATACAAAATATTTTGAGACGGGGGTTGGCGGCCAAATGTAATTTTGGGGGTCCTCCTTGACATGAAAAAGCTTGAGAACCACTGATTTAGAAGAAGGATTTTTGAGGACATTCATCGAATCGGGTCGAATCTGCTATTTTTCAATAGTTAAAGCATAA
This sequence comes from Nannobrachium achirus, assembly GCF_963921795.1. Taxonomy (NCBI): domain Eukaryota; kingdom Metazoa; phylum Chordata; class Actinopteri; order Myctophiformes; family Myctophidae; genus Nannobrachium; species Nannobrachium achirus. The sequence continues at coordinate 17,682,919 of NC_137832.1, forward strand.
CATTCTTGGGGGTCCTTCACATGAAAGAGTTTGAGAACCACTGACGTAGAAACACGTGTTTTCCCAAAAACCTTTAGAAGGATTTAGAAGACACTTAGAGAATCGGGGGTGAAAATCAGGTCAGAATTCAAACTGACCTGATTTCAGACCTACAAGCTCGCAGCGCGGCACTCGGTGCCGCGCTGTGAGCTTGTAGATCTGCTATTTTTGTAATAGCATAAAATAATGCACACACCCGGCCTAAGTGGATTAAACCTGGCACTGCAGAGCAGAATGTGCTGAAACTCATCAATTCCACATGGCTAGAGAGGCAAGTGCCTATTTATAACAGTCACCCCCCCCTCCCTGTCCCACCTCTCTCTCTCTCTCTCTCTCTCTCTCTCTCTCTCTCTCTCTCTCTCTCTCTCTCTCTCTCTCTCTCTCTCTCTCTCTCTCTCTCTCTCTCTTCTTTACCTGGTGTGCATCCCCGGCTCTAAACACGCATTCGTAATGATGAATACGCCCAACCGGGAAGTGCAGACAGGGCATCAGTCAGGACAGCAAAACAAACACGCCAACACGCACACGCACGCGCACGCACGCACACAGGGGCGTCACAAGGGGGGGGAGTGGGACTGAGTTACTAGGGCCCAAGGTGGAGGGGCCCTAATAATTTTTTACTTTAGCTATTGAAAAATAGCAGATATACAAGCTCACAGCGCGGCACCGAGTGCCGCGCTGCGAGCTTGAAGATGTGCTATTTTTGAAAAGTCGTGAGAATGTGTGCAAATCTTTGAATGCATTTTTTTAAGCCGACATTAGTAACTCAAATTTTGCTTCTGGGGGGGTCCCTGGAACTAAATATTTTGAGATGGGGGTCCGTGGGCCAAATAAATATCATTTTGGGGGTCCCTCACATGAAAACATTTAAGCACCACTGTTTAAAAAAAAAAAGATTTGAAATATTCAAAGGTTTTCAAGATTTTTCAAAAATAGCAGATCTACAAGCTCGTGTGAGCTTGTATGTCTGCTATTTTTCAACAGTTAAAGCACAGGGTCCCCCCTAGTGAATCCTTGTACCCAGGGCCCAGAATTTGGTGCGACACCCCTGCACACACACACAAACGCATGCACATGCGCGCGCACACAAAAACACACAGAAACATAGACGTACTGAGTCGGATCACAGCAGAGGAGGGATACAGCTGACACGGGGAGGCTGATGGAGGGTTTGAGGTGTCTCAACATTTAAAACACCCTGCCAGAACCACAACCATCAGTCACCTACCATGGAAAACAAGGGCGTCCAATCTATTAGACAACATATCCTGTTGAAATGATGGGCCTGGTCTGATGCTGCGATATGGCGCCCCCTGTTGAAATGCTGTCAAACCTACCACTGGTTTTGTTTACTTGGTGGTGATGTGTTGGATTGAAGGTAACAGCATTTCCGTCGTTGTCGGGTGGAAACCTTGTATGTCCAAAACCTTTTGTTTTGTATTTATCATTTTAAAAATGATTTAAACCTAGTGAAAACAGCCGATCTACAAGCACACAACACCTCGCGGTGCGAGGCGTTGTGTACTTGTAGATCTGCTGTTTTCACTACTTTTGTGAAACAGCCTTGTATGATGAAGCAGGGCTTTGCTTTGCGAAAAAAATTACACATTTGAAACTTGGAGATACAAGACATTTTTTTCTACGTGGACTGACACCATCTTACAGCTGTACATGAGATTGGTATAGGCTGCAAGAGGCTTGCTCATTGAATGTTTCTTTTTAAACGACTTGATCTCTTGCTTCTTTATTCTGGGACAGACATTCACTGAAACTAGACAATCTACAGGCTACAACGCATCGCCGTACGATGCGTTCTTGCGTTGTGAACTTGTAGATCAGCTATTTTCTGGAAAGATATTTAGTGTACCTAAGCTGGTACAATTAAAGGGTATCTAGAGTTGTACAGTTATGCAAAGTTTCTGTGAAGATTCTGTGGTGCAGCAAAGGCATGCATGCTTCCAAGACTAAGTGAGACAGCTCTTCATTCTGTGACATTTCTCCCCAAACTTGCTTTTTTCCCGTCAAATAAATGTGGGTTTGATTCTGCTTATGGTTTTGACAGACGTCATCCTCTAACTTTATCTCATCTTTCCTGTTATTACTACTGTAACTACATACTATAAGGAGGAAGTGGAAATGTAAGCAGAAAGATTGTAAGAATCGTAACATGAACCAGTGTTGTTTTTGACAGCAAATTTTGACTTAGTTTTAGTCATAGTCTTTTGAATAAAATGTCATTTAGTTTTAGTCATAGTCTTTTGAATAAAATGTCATTTAGTTTTAGTCATAATTTAGTCACCTGAAAAGTTAGTTTTAGTCTAGTTTTAGTCGTCTAAATATAATAAGATTTTAGGTGACTAAATCTACGGTTGATTTAGTCAACTAAAATGTATTTTGGCAGGCCTTGATGGCATCGTAATGACTGATTTTACCCTTGGTTGTGTGCCGAAAATAGCAGATCTACAAGCTCACATCGGCTATTTTCAGCAACCAAACATAAAATGACCCCTCCCTAACGTTCTAGTCTAGTTTTTATTTTGTTGACGAAATTGTCAATATATTTAGTCTTAGTTTTAGTCACCACAGCTTAGGTTTTGTTTAGTTTTTATTTACTTTTCGTCAGTGAAAAAAACACAGTCGACGAACATTTTTCGTCAGAGTTTTAGTCGACGAAATCAACACTGACATGAACACATAATATTCAGTTGCTGTATGTGTTCAGATGTCATTGTATGGACTTTGGCATTAGCATAGAGTAGTTGAACCAAATCAAAGAGTCCACAGTCAACAAAAACAACATCAGAACATGTGATCCAAAGTCCATCATGTTACAAATTCAAAATCTAAGCGTGTCCGGCTTTTGAACATATACTAAGTAATTCATCAAGCTCCGGGTTTGAACCAGGTGTTCTGAATTGATTTGTAGCAAGGGTCTTCAACAAGGGGTCCTCAGGGTTACTACAGGGAGTCCTACAAATCGTTGTGTAATAGATACTTTATGTTTCTTTTTTATATCAACCACTTGAACCCTATAGTGTCCATATTCTGAGAACTCTAGCCAAAAATAGCCGATCTACAAGCTCACAACGCCTCGCGCTGCGAGGCGTTGTGAGCTTGTAGATCGGCTATTTTCGGGCAAAGAGTTTCAGTGTAGACTAGAGGGAGGAAAAGGGCAGACTAAGTACAGAGTGAAAGGTCATGTTTATTAAGTATCGACGGTTCAAGTGGTTAAATATCTGAAAACACAAATTGACATGAATCCAAAATACACTGACGATTGTGCTGTCAAACAGTGAAACTGTATGGAATCTACAGCATGAAAAGGTTTTGGGGGTCCCTGCTTCATCTCTCTCTCAACTAAGGGGTCCTCGGCCTGAACACGTCGAAGACCTGATTTGTAGGATAGGGTGAAGACGCTCCGGCTCCGGAGGCTCATCATGACAAGGTACACGAATGGAGGAGAGAGTTGTCTAGTGTACATTCCGCCCCCACACACCTTTAGACCACCTCATTTTCGCTCTCTCTCCCTCTCTCTCTCTCTCGCTCTCTCTCTCTCCATCCCTCCTTCTCTCCAGTATGAAGAGGACACGAGTGATAAAGCAGGAGCAGAGAGACGCTGGTTTACATGGCCCTGGAGCCCATTATGTTCCCCACAATAGGCTGGAGGCCTGGACGTGCTGTGAATAGGTAATGGCCTTAGAGTTTCCATGGGCCTGGGCTGGCCCGCTGCTCAATGAGCCCGAGACGACTGGGCTAAGAGACAGGGCATTAGAGATATACCTCAGCACCCTCCACTATATGGAATACTCTGCCTAGCGCCAGGAGTGGAGGAGGGGGACGTAAGGGCTGAAAGACAGGTGACTGAAAGTAGGGGTGGGCGATATGGTGATAATTATCGTTGAGACGATACAATGTCTCCACGATATGCCTTTTCAGAGGTATCGTATATATATATCGTGATACAATTGAGGGAGCCTTGTAAAAGATCCTGTTTAAACTTTAATACAGAGATTCATTGCAGAATTCACTTTAAACCTGCATTTTGGTCTAAATCAGTTCTCAAAATGCCCTGCCCTTTTATCGGTCTGTAAAAAGTGCCCTCTCCAGACCATGAATGTGGTTTTTACTATGGTGAAAGAAATGCAAATGCCCTCTTTCCATGCCATACCTGAAGGCAACATTCAAGAGAATTGCCTTGTCCAAACTCTCCTGAACTTTGATGCAGCATCTAATGTTGAAAGAATTACCCTCTCTGTGTTGAAACTGACTTGAAATTTATTTTCGTTCGGTGTGGTATCACGCACCGAAAATAGCTGACCTCCAAGCTCACAACACGTCGCAGCGCAATGCGGTGAGAGCTTGGAGGTCTGCAATTTTCGGTATTTTCACCAAAATGCCCTTTTAGAAATGTCAGCCCCTGCCTCTCTAACATTCTCTGCATGCCCCTGCACTCACATACAGCGTGAAATGAACGAAAATATTCATGAGGTCATTGAAAAACAGGGCTTTGGTCTGTATGTATGATGCTTGCTTCGTTCACTGCACACACAGAAACATCTACAAAACCATAGCGCGTATTTAGTATCCTAACTAGCCTATCAGCGGGTACTTTGCGGCGAGATTGTCTCTGCCACCCGCTAATTCCGCACCTTCCCAAGTTAGCCATCCAGTCGGACAATCTGTGCTTAAGCCATTTAGGCCTAGAATTATTTAATGATATAACTATTGAAAAATAGCAGATATACAAGCTCACAGCGAGATTGTAGACCTGCTTTTTTTTTTTTTTTTAAGTAAAATTTTGCTTCTGAGGGGTCCCTGGAACTAAAATTTTGAGCTGGGGGTCCGTGGCCATATACATGTCATTTTGGGGGTCCTTCACATGAAAAAGACCGACATAGAAACATAATATTTTAGAAAAAACCTTAGAAGGATTCAGAAGACACTTATAGAATCGGGGTCAAAATATTCAAAGAATAGCATCAAAAACATTTTTCAAAAATAGCAGATACAAGCTCGCAGCGCGGCACTCGGTGCCGCGCTGTGAGCTTGTATATCTGCTATTTTTCAATAGCTAAAGCATAAAACGATACGCAAAAATAAGGCGCATACCCGGTCTAAACATGTTAATAACCAGAAGGTTTTAGCGACGGCGATGAAGATCTGTCTTCATTGAGCCGGAAAAGCGGCAGCAGCATCGCCGAGCAGTTTTCTTCCCTTAACGGCCACAGTCCCTCATCTATGAAAGTGCCATAGAGCCCCCCTCAGACAATTAGGCAGGGAAAAGGTTTATGACCGTTAGACTCACTCAGCTCAGCTCGGCTCAGCTCGCCGGCGTTCTCTCCCACCACCGCCAGTGTCGCCACGAGCGCTGGCTCGTGCAGAAAGGTAATTACGGAGCGGGGCGCTCGTAATGACACGGAGGAAGCTTGCGTCATAACACCCGCAGCCTTTTTATCACGACGCCATAATTAATTATCGTCCTTTTTACTCTTTGATTCATTCCACACTTATTCATAACATATTCATGCATCCAAGAGAAATTATCATTTCCTTTAGGAATTAATCAAGACGGCAGGGGAGGGTCGGACCCTCCACTTCTGCTCTCGATGGATGATCCAAAGCTGTGTTTAGTTTACCTGCCATGATGTGGCCATGCAGGCCCAGGGCACGATGACACTTTAGACCAGGTGAAAAACTACCACTGCCTCATTCTCCAAACAGTGTTGTTTTTGACAGCACATTTTGATTTAGTTTTAGTCATAGTCTTTTGAATAAAATGTCTTAGTTTTAGTCATAATTTAGTCACCTGAAAAGTATTAGTTTTATCATACATTGTAATGGCTGATTTTACACTTGGTTGCGTGCTGAAAATAGCCAATCTACAAGCTCACAACAGGTCGGTTTAGGTGAAAACTAAAATTGCATACTGTACGGTGTACTGTATGTTTGATTGACAGCACTTAATGTGATAGATAATCTAATCACAAAATAAGACTAAAGGTTACCATGGTGGGAGCAGCCTAAGGGCTAATTTATACTTTGTCGAATGGCCATGTCACTTGACTAAAAGTAAGCCATTTACCATGAGAGGGAGTGGGTTGTTGGCTGATTTACCACTGCCAATCAGAATCCAGTATCTGAACATGTGACCACAAAAAGTGGTAGAATAACTGATTTCTACAGAAGAATGTGTCAAAAGTTGTTCAGTACAAATTAGCCTTGCGGTGCACGTCATGTGCCGATAGCACTATGGGTTCTGGTCCTGCGCACTGCGTTGATTTTGATGTAACGGCCAAATTGTCTCTATTTTACCCACTGTATTGCCTAACAAAGCAGAAATGCCTCAGAATTAATCTAAAAGAAATGGCATGGTTTTGTTATAGACGTATATCTGCCTCAGCTGCTTACAAAGCAAGATGTAAAAATCAGAAGGGTATAATTATATCGGTTTCTTTCTTTTGTGCAGGCCTCCTTCAACCTCACCTGAACCTGAGAAATCAATACTATGCACCTGGGTGCTAAGCAGCAGCCATTTTAAAGGCAGCCTTTCTCATCACATTCCTGAAGTTGAAGAAGCGCGCTACACAGGGGTGTCGCACTAAATTCTGGGCCCTGGGTACGAGAATTCACTGCGGGCCCCCCCATGAAATGTTCTTCATTGTTACGCGTTATTTTGTGCTTTAACTATTGAAAAGAAATAGCAGATATACAAGCTCACAGCGCGGCACTCGGTGCCGCGCTGTGAGCTTGTATATCTGCTATTTTTGAAAAATCTTGAAAACCTTTCTTTGAATATTTCATTTTTTTTAAACTATGTTTCTATGTCAGTGGTGCTCAACCTTTTCATGTGAAGGGACCCCCATCTCAAAATATTTAGTTCCAGGGACCCCCCCCCCCCCCCCCACCAGAAGCAGAATTTGAGTTACAAAATGTTCGCTTAAAAAATACATAGGCCTACATTCAAAGATTTGCACACATTTTCACGACTTTCGCAGATCTTGTATATTTGCTATTTTTCAATAGCTAAAGTATAAAATAATTAAGGCCCCTCCACCTCCTTGGGCCCTAGTAACTCAGTCCTACTTTCCCCCCCGCCCCCTTGTGACGGCCCTGGTGCTACAGCGAAGTCGAAGCAAACTCACAGAAAACAAGCAGTAGCAGCAGCAGCAACAACAACAACAAGAACAACAACAACAGCATGGACAAAAACACTGACTTCCCCCCATATCATCACTTCTTCACAACCTCAGGGGAAGAAATGGCACAGTTAGAGAGCTCATAAACAGGTGTCCACCAGAGCCCCCAGTAGGCGGCACTTTAATCGCTGTTTGATGTTTTTGATGTCTAGTCAGCTTGATTGTACCTTGCCGCCCGATAATGAGGGCCAATAATGATTCCTGGAGCTCGAGGGGTTAATGGTATGTAACCGGCAGAGTCGCTAATTACACGTTACAAACTATTTATCAGAATCTCCATCTGCACAAAGCGCCACAACTCCTCATTGTTGCACGCTAAATTACTCCTACGGATTATCAGTGTAAAGCAAGTTTCAGTAATTAGGGACCCATGCTGCTGTTTTCTTTTTCGGAGAGAGCCACCGACGACAAGAGAAAAATGGAGCGACGGGTTAATTTATTTCGCCCCTGACGTCTGGAACACAGTGCGGGTTCGAAAACCGGGTAGGTACAAAACGAAGGAAGTAAGCCATTTACCGTGAGAGGGAGTGGGTTGTTGGCTGATTTACCACTGTTTCAGGGTTGTGGCACGAATGGTAAATTGCTTTTCTACCACTTCTACCATATAAATGAAAGAAAACACGGTTGTAACTTGCAATCAACTGCAACACAACAGTGGGCGGGGTCCATGAGCCAACTCAAGGTTGTTGACTGATTTACCACTGTTTTAAGCCAATCAGAATCCAGTATCTGAACATGTGACCACAAAAAGTGGTAGAAACAGTTTTTTCCATCGTAATCCAGGTACAGTAATAACAGATATTCTGAGAAATCCGTCACAGGTTTTTTTTCCCCCTTTATCTCTCTCTCACAGAAAGGTTAATTCTGTGGAGAGTTTACACTCTGAAGTGAGAGAGAGTCAGAGAGGTGTAAATTGCATTGTGGAGCCCACATGATAAGCCTGATTGACACTCTGTCGTACGACGGCATTAATTGCAGGCCAAAAATAGCTGATCTACAAACGCACGACGTGTTGCAGATGCTACACATCGGGAGCTTATAGATTTGCTATAGCTATATTCGGTCTGCGACGCGGAGCATAACAGTCGGTGGAAACCTTGTATGTCCAAAACCGTTCGTTTTGTATTTATCATTTTAAAAACGATCTAAAACTAGTGAAAATAGCCGATCTGCAAGCACACAACGCCTCGCACCGGTGCGAGGCGTTGTGTGCTTGTAGATCTGCTTTTTTCACTAGCTTTGTGCGAAAGTCTCGTATGATGAAGCAGAGCTTTACCTTACGGGAAGAAAAAACAAATTTGAAAATACGAGGTTTTTCTGCCCGACGACAGTGACGATATATTAAGCAACGGTCTCGGCGAGACATGGCAAAAAAGCGGGCAACGCCACAGTTATATCCAGATGGCAGTGGGAAGGTTGTGTGAAAGTTGTACGACCGACGACCGGGCACTACGGGCCCTCTTCTCCCGTCTCTCTAGCGATCGGTTATTTGAGAAATTACTGTCATACCCCCCCCCCCCCACACACACACACACACACGCCCGCCCGCAAGCCCCCAAAGGTGCACCTCAGACCACGGAGACGTGTACCGTCTCCCTCTCCTGCCGCAGTAAGATTTTATTAAAATTACCTTCATTATAAGACAGCGTTCATTATAAAACCAAAAAACGCCAGTCTCCCTGGGCCCGGCGGATTAATAAGGACAGCGGTGTATTTTAAGCTGTAAACTCAAGCTCCTCTCTGTCCTTAAGCCACTCGGACCGGGAACGCAAATCTGCTTTCGCCATTGTTTTGTGCTTTATCTATTGAAAAATAGCAGATCTACAAGCTCGCAGCGCGGCACCGAGTGCCGCGCCGCGAGCTTGTAGGTCTGCTATTTTTGAAAAAGTCGTGAACATTCGTGTCTTGGAATGTTTTTGACCCCGATTCGATAAATGTCCTCAAAAATCCCTCTTCTAAATCAGTGGTTCTCGAGCTTTTTCACGTCAAGGACCCCCAAAATCAAAATATGTTGTTCCAGGGAACCTGGAACAAAAAAAAAAAAAAAGGTTTTTTTTTTCTACAAGCTCGCAAGCTTGTAGATCTGCTATTTTTCAATAGTTAAAGGAGCTAAACTTTTTCTTGAAAAACGGACGCTAAAATAAAAATAACGTTTCGATAATATTTTATAAAAAAAGATTAGGCTTCATATATGTGTTTCTATAAAAAGATTACCACAAAAAGCGTAAAATAATGATAAAATAATCATTTTGGCCATTGTCAGGCTGACTTTGTTTACATCCCTTATCAACCCATATAAAAGAATAGAAGAGAAGAGAAACAAAGTAAGCCTGACAATGATTATTTTATCATTATTTTACGCTTTTTGTGGTAACTTTTAAATAGAAACACATAAGTGAAGCTTAATCTTTTTTTATAAAATATTTTCGACACTATTTTAATTTTAGCGTCCGTTTTTCAAGAAAAAGTTGACTATAGCTCCTTTACAGCATTGAATAACTCCCGGTCTCGACGGCTTAATCTCCTTCCTACTTCACAAGGCCAAATTACTGTAACACCTCTCCTCAGCTCTGACGGGACCTCATTAGCAAACTTCCAGGGAAAGAAAAGAGAAAAGAAGAGAACAAGGGAGAGGAAAAAAAGGAGAAGAAGAAGAAGAAGAAGAAGAAGGGAGGGAGGGAAGCGACCAATGACAGCCACCACCAGCTCTGGGATTAACCCTTTCTCCTCCCCTCCCTCCTCGTAGAGCGGGGAAAGAGAGAGAGAGAGAAAAAAAAGAAAAAAAAAACTAGGTCGTCAACGTGTTTCTAATCAGTCGCCTGGTTAGCGATAATTAGGAGGCGAGATTGGACGGGAAGGAGAAGAGAGAGGGAAAAGTGGGTGGGGAACGTCGCGGAATGAAGAAGAAAAAGAAGGAGAACCTGTCATGTAGCGAACACTTCAAAGGAAGCGACTTCTCTTTTAGAAGTGGCGTCGTGATGAGGAGGGGTCCAAATACCAAGAGGGACGCCTTCGGGGGGCCTCCAAACTAAGGGGGAGGAGGGAGGGGTGGGGCTGGAGGTGGCGGAGTGGCAGGGACCCAGTTCTTTCTCGACGCACACGCACACACACACACACAGGGGTGTCTCACCAAATTCTGGGCCCTGGGTACATTAGGATTCACTGCGGGCCCGCCCCATGAATGTTAACTATATTGAAAAATAGCAGATATACAAGCTCACAGTGCGGCACAGAGGGCCGCGCTGCGAGCTTGTATATCTGCTATTTTTGAAAAATCGTGAAAGTGTTTGCGAGAAACCTTATATGTTTCCATGTCAGTGGTGCTCAAACTTTTTCATGTCAAGGACCCCCAAAAATGATATGTATTTGGCCCACGGACCCACATCTCAAAATATTTAGTTCCAGGGACCCCCTCTAGTAGCAACATTTGAGTTACAAATGTTTGCTTAAAAAATACATATATTCAAAGATTTGCGCACATTTTCACGACTTTTCAAAAATAGCAGATCTACAAGCTCGCAGCGCGGCACTCGGTGCCGCGCTGTGAGCTTGTATATCTGCTATTTTTTAGATAGCTAAAGTATGAAATAATTCCAGGCCCCTCCACCTTGGGCCCTAGTAACTCAGTCCCACTCCCCCCGGCCCCCCCTTGTGACGCCCCTGCACGCACACACACACACACACACACACACACACACACACACGCATACACACACAAAAAAAACACAAACACTTTTCACCCGTTCTTCACCACCTGTACAGTGCCAGCTGCAGGGGAGCTTTAGTCTGTCCCAAAAACAAGCAGCCAAATAAGCAGTGGTGTAAAGTAACTAAGTACATTTACTTAAGTACTGTACAATTTTGAGGTATTTGTACTTTACTTGAGTATGTCCAATTCCCAATACTTTCACTTCTACTCCGCTACATCTTGGATTCAAATATTGAACTTTTACTCCAACACATCTATTTGAAAACTTTAGTTACTAGTTACTTTGCAGGCGTAAATTAGCCTATAATAATTATAAAACACACATTAACCCACTTTAGCCCTATTTTATACCTTGGCTATTTGAAAATAGACGATCTACAAGCTCACAACGTGTCGCGTTGTGAGCTTGTAGATCAGCTATTTTCAAAGATTCAGTAGTTTTACTTTTGGTACTTTAAGTACATTTTGATGCCAATACTTTCATACTTTTACCCAAGTACATTTTGAATTCTGGACATTTACTTGTAACGGAGTACATCTACAGTGCAGTATTGATACTTTTACTGTCACCTAAAGGGCTCGAGGGGCAGATTACACTGTGACATGAGCTTCCCTGAAAACGGTCTGAAACAGTCTGAAGCTCATGTCACAGTGTAACTTGCCACCTCGCCCCCCAACAACAGCTGAACAGTACAGTAAGTAGTCATACAGTCAGGCTATACAAACAATTAATTTCATTGTCATTGCGCATTCCCACAATGACATATTAACTTTATTTTAAGATGACTTCTTAAATGTGCGTACTTTTTCCACCTCTGCCAATAAGCACGTCCAACTCCACCTTCTTCTCCTTGCATGTTCTCCCCGCAACAGCAGGCTGAGAGTCCCTCAGCTTACACTGAGGCCGCACAGACTACCGCTGGGTAAAGTTCACCAGCCCTCCACAAGCTGTCTGACATTAACAATAAGGTCAAAGTGTATCAGGAAGCGCCGCGAGGATTATATTATTTCGGCGGTGGGTGCATGTACTGTAGCTCACAGTTTCGCGAAGAAAGAGATGAGGAAAAATGGATGAGGACGTTCTCGCATGAGATGACTGTGTACAGTAACAGTCAGGGGGCGTCAATTGGGTATGGCAGGGGTATGCAGCTGCCATACCCTGGGTCCAGGGGGTAAAATAAAAGTTACTTTTAAATATAAATCCATGAATGTCTCTTTGTCTATCTCTGCTAAAGTAAAATATCTACAAATGCAACATTTAACAAAATGGTCCCTTAACAAGGTATTATAATTATATTGACCACACTTGTATTCTCCCCATCTTGACAAAATTATATATTCCCAGGTTCCGCAGGTCAGCTGCACAGGTGCAATTCGTTATTGTTAATTGTGGCACCTTTACTAACATGCCAAGTGTAGCTGCACTTGAACGACCATAGAAACGGCCCAAGAAACCGTAGAAACGAAAAAGAAAAAAAAATGTGCTTCTTAAAATAAATGTATCATGCCTGTTGCTAAGGTACCGGTATGGCAACATGACTGGGGTCTTGCACGCGCGCAGTCATGTTGCCATACCTTAGCTTTTTCTGAACTGACGCCACTGGATGACTGTGTACAGTAACAGTCTGTGGAAGTTATAAGATGAGAGGGGGGGACCGTCGGTGCCCGGAGAGGCCCGCAGCGAAAACATCGTCGCTCATTATCAGCCATCTATTTTATCTACCACCAAACCATCTCTTAAGACTCCCAGTTGTCAGACATCAATAGTCCTTAAATTAATCCCGCCGGGTTCCTGTTTGCACAATAAAGACATGGAAGGGTGCTTTTGATATTTGCCGCGACGTTACAGTCGGGGAAGTAATTGAATTAGCGCGCGAATCAAAACCCGTCGCGATTGCAAGAGTGCCGGGTATTGAATGTGATAGCTGCTCCAGCCAGCGAACGAACGAACGAACGAACGGGCGACTGCTGCTGCTCAGACATAGTCAATTATGAACCATTAAAAACAAGTTGCCAATAATCACCTCGGAGAGAACCTGCAACAATCCATGCTGAGTGTTCTCATGTTTATAGTGATGATGGGGGGCTTTCAGCGCGTTCGCTGTTGAACGGCACGTTCGGTGGGGGTGGGGGGGGGAGGGGAGTGAGACTGGAAACATATTTGTGGTATCATTTCCATAAGATCCCTGCCTCGTGGACCATAACGCAGCTCCACAAATGTGATTTATGACCTTGGTTTAATGGCCAGAGCAGAGTCTCACTAGGTATCAGATGACTTTTTCAATATGGCCGACGTCAGAGGGAGAGGGGGGGGGGGGGGGGCACGGCGAGTGCTACCACCATCACAACAGGAAATGAGGGCTTGTCTCGTCGGGCCAAGAAAATATGAGAAGGCAGATATCTGATCATCTAATGGCAGATAGATGCTACTTCACTTTGACAGAAAAGGCATCAGTCAATAAACGGCAGATGAGGAGGAACATGAAAAGTACGCCATGGATTCCAGCCCCCTCCGCCCGCCAGGGGCGTCACACCAAATGCTGGGCCCTGGGTACAAGGATTCACTGCGGGGCCCCCTGTGCTTTAACTATTGAAAAATAGCAGATATACAAGCTCACAGCGCGGCACCGAGTGCCGCGCTGCGAGCTTGTAGATCTGCTATTTTTGAAAAATCTTGAAAATCTTTGAATGTTTCAAATCCTTCAGAGGTTTTTTGGAAAAACCTATGTTTCTATGTCAGTGGAGCTCAAACCTTTTCATGTGAAGGACCCCCAAAATGTTATGTATTTGGCCACGGACCCCCATCTCAAAATATTGAGTTCCAGGGACCCCCCCCCCCCCCCCCCCCAGAAACAAAATTTGAGTTACAAACGTTCGCTTAACAAATACATATATTCAAAGATGTGCACACATTTTCACAACTTTTCAAAAATAGGAGATCTACAAGCTCGCAGCGCGGCACTCGGTGCCGCGCTGTGAGCTTGTATATCTGCTATTTTTCAATAGCTAAAGTATAAAACAATTAAGGCCCCTCCACCACCTTGGGCCCTAGTAACTCAGTCCCACTTTCCTACCCCTTGTGACGCCCCTGCCGCCCGCCCCCCTCTCCTCCTCCTCCTCCTCCTCTCTATCTATCGAATCATTCATTCCCAGGAGCAGTGTGATGTGTGCTGTGCAGAGGGCATACCGAACGAACATGGAAAGAAGTGCTGTCTTGTACCGTGTGTTGTCAGGATAAGATGGCTGTGAAAATCCTGTGTGAAAAGAGTCAGCGCAAATACTAAAAGTATACTCTGTGTGACTTCAGTGTACTCCTTGTGCAGGCAACAGGGGCGTCATACCAAATTCTGGGCCCGCCTGGGTACAAGGATTCCCTGCGGGCCCCCCCATGAATGTTCTTCAAATGGGGACGGGGGTTTAACCCATTTAGACTGGAGACGCATTATTACGCCTTATTTTGTGCTATAACTATTGAAAAATAGCAGATATACAAGCTCACAGCGAGCTTGTAGATCTGCTATTTTTGAAAAATCGGGAACATTTGTGCAAGTCTTTGAATATTTCAAATCCTTCTAAGGTTTTTTTGAAAAAACTATGTTTCTATGTCAGTGGTGCTCAAACCTTTTTTTAAGGACCCCCAAAATTATAGGTATTTGGTCACGGACCCCCATCTCAAAATATTTAGTTCCAGGGACCGCCCAGAAGCAAAATTTGAGTTACAAAATGTTCGCTTAAAAAATATATATTCAAAGATTTGCACACATTTTCACAACTTTTCAAAAATAGCAGATATACGGTACAAGCTCACATGCCGCGCGGCACTTGGCGCTGTGACCTTGTATATCTGCTATTTTTCAATAGCTAAATTATGAAATAATGAATGCTCCTCCACCTTGGGCCCTAGTAACTCAGTCCCACTATTCCCCCCCTTGTGACGCCCCTGGCAGGCAATAAATCTTCCGCTATAAATTAGAAACCTCCACTCCAGTGTGATTGTTGAATGTACTGTATCTGTGGAACATGGAGGAAAACTCACCTGGGCTTGAAAACTCTTGAGGACAGGCGCCACCATCTCCCGGACTTCCTATATATATACACACAGAGGCAGAAAGAACAAGAGGCTCAGCATTTCTTAATTTGCGCGTTTCTCTCCACCTGGTTAGGGAGCGGCGTGGCCTCAATGAGGCACAAAGCAGATTCAGATGTAAGGACTGAAAAATGTACAGTAAAAACAAAACGTGATTGGATGCTCTTCATATCTTCTTTTACAGTGTGTGCGTGTGCGTGTGCGTGTGTGTGTGTGTGTGTGTGTGTGTGTGTGTGTGTGTGTGTGTGTGTGTGTGTGTGCAGTCAAGCGAGCAAGTGAGTGAGTGAGTGAGTGAGTGAGTGAGTGAGGGAGGGAGTGAGGGAGTGAGGGAGTGAGTGAGTGAGTGAGGGAGGGAGGGAGGAAGCGAGTGAGGAAGCGAGTGAGTGAGTGACTGAGTGGTAGCGGAGTATAAAAACAAATAGTGGTGGATAATAAGTACATTTACTCAGGCACTGTACAATTTTGAGGTATTTGTACTTTACTTGAGTATTTCCAATACTTTTACTTCTATTCCACCACTAGTGTCTGATCCAAATATTTTACTTTTACTCCACTACAATTATTTGAAACCTTTAGTTACTATTTACTTTGTAGATTTTTATTATTATTACAAAACTTGTATAAACCACTTCAGCCCTATATCCACAAGTTTCCGCGGGAGTTTACTGGAGACTATCAGGACCAAACTTCCGGGTTTAACAGCAGACATACAAGCTCACGTCACGTCGCAGATGCAAACCGTTGTGAGCTTGTAAATCGACGGCGGAACCTCGGTGCAGACGTTTGCGCAATGCACTATGGGGCGTAGGAAACTTGTGGATACATTTCGGCCATTTGAAAACAGCCGATCTACAAGCTCACAATGCGTTGCGGTGCGACGCATTGTGAGCTTGTAGATCTGCTATTATCACGCACAAAATTAGATTTGAAAATTCTGCATAATGACCACTTTCTACTTTTGGTACTTTAAATACATGTTGTTGACCAATACTTTTGTCATTTTAATCAAGTCAATTTAGAATTCCAGACTAAAGGCCCATTCCCACTGGGCCAGATAACAGATATCTGGAGATATTTCTCCAGATATTTTTCCATTCAAAGTGGATGGTAGATACAGATAAAAAAAATATATACCACAGATATTTGCCACAGATACTTTTATCTGTGGCAAAACATTTTTTTATCTGTATCTACCATCCACTTTGCATGGAGAAATATCTGGAGAAATATCTCCAGATATCTGTTATCTGGCCCAGTGGGAATGGGCCTTTACTTGTAACAGAGTATTTCTACATTACAGTATTGATACTTTTAGTTAAGTAAAGAAATTTAGTACTTTTTCCACCCCTGCTAAGTGAGGAGATGACTGACTGACTGACTGACTGACTGACTGACTGACTGACTGACTGACTGACTGACTGACTGACTGACTGACTCACTCACTCACTCACTGACTCACTCACTCACTGACTAGCTGAGCGAGTGGTGGAAAATTGGTGTACAGGGATGAGCTGTTAAAACCATGGCAGTTTGAACGAGCATGTTTAAAAAAGTGTTTCATTTTCCCTAAGTGTTACAGCTCAGGATGCTCAGGCTTCCACCAGCTTCTAGAGACTCAGGTAAGGAGATTGAGGCTCGAGCTGCCATGCAGTGACAGCCTGATCCAGTCTTATAATGCCTGTGTTATACCGACTAGATAGAATATTGTCACTGTCGCGCAGAAACCTCGTATCTCCAAGTTTCAAGTTTGTAAACTTTTTCGCAAAGCCCTGCTTCGTCACACAAGGCCGTCGCACAAAAGTAGTGAAAACAGCCGATATACAAGCACACAACGCCTCGTGGTGCGACGCATGATATTGGACACGATCATTGGGTGCTTCTTGAATTTGGCTTGGATTTAGAAGCGTCTATACAACATCTGAGTGTAAGAGAAGATTATTTTTGCATATGTACATAATATACTACATACTGTTGTATAGGCCTACCAGTGGTTCTCAAATGACCCCCAAATTGATTAATATTTTGCCGTGGTCCCCCATTTTAGTCCCCCATAAGAAAAGATTTGTCAAGATTTGTCAAAAATAGCAGACAGATATACATTCAAGCCCACAGCACGGCACATTGTGAGCTTGTAAATCTCTTATTGTTGAATAGCCTTAAAGGACAACTTTGTTTTTTTACAACAAGGGTTCATATTTTAGATTGTAATTAGAGAAAAGAAAAAGTGAGTGTTAAAATGTTTTCATTTGTTTCGTTCTATTGTTTTATCGCGTTTACCGTGCTAAAATGTGGGGCATGCGTATGCATGGGGGCATGCGTACAAGTGGCTAAATATGTCTTTTTAATGTTTTATACACAATGAGCCAGCAGTTACTTTATTGCTATTTACAGTAAAACTTCTAGCCCCCATAAGTCACATCCAACCGTGAAAGGTTGCATTGTATCTTGGGAATGGGCTTATTCTGTGTAAAATGACATATTTAGCCACTTGTACGCATGGCCCCAACCACTGAAATAAGAATCTCTAAAACAATAGAAAGAAGTAAATGAAATAATTTTAACACTCATCTTTTATATTCTTTAATTACAATCTAAAATATGAACCCTTGTTGTAAAAAACTAAAGTTGTCCTTTAAAAGGAAATGAACTCAAACATGTAGAATGTTCATCATTTTGCTGTGGTCCCCCTGGAACCCCCTCAAGGGCCCTTGGGGTTCGGTCTACGGACCCCACTTTAAGAACCAGTGCTGCTACATAGATGTGCTGTTTCAACTCTTCGGTATCCACTGCTCTTTTCCTGCAAATGTCCTGCAAATGCATTCTTTCCGCATGGTTTCTTTCCCTGTTTTGCCTTTGAAATTATTATGGCAAATGGAGAGTATTTTTGCGAAAACTCGCAAATGTCAAGAAACCACTCCATTCCCATTGAAAAGCAGAATCCACCTTCATAGTTAGATTTAAACGTTCGAAGTCAGAGAAGGTCATAAAAATAGCAAAAATAGCTATGTTCTGTACACTCAGTCACCTTCGTTGTCGCAGCCAGCGCGTGCGCGTACCTAGAGTGAATGGAATGACACATAAATACAGCAGTGGGGTGGAGGTGGGGGTGAGGGTGAGGGTGAGGAGGTCACGGCACGGCAACTCACCTCGGGGACATTTCTCTTGAACTCCCTGCTCAGCTCCACCAGGTGTTTGTGGGAGTGCTCGCTCTCTTCTTGTCGGCCCGCCAGCTCCGACGCCACAGAGTTTAGCTCCCTCTAAAAAACACAAAGAGAGAGAGAGAGAGAGAAGCAGAATAAGAGAGAGATGAAGAGAAACCTGAATGTGTGTGTGTGTGTGAGAGAGAGACATATATCGTTGTTGTCGGGTGAAAACCTTGCATGTCCAAGACCGTTCGTTTTGTATTCATCATTTAAAAAATTAACTAAACTAGTGAAAACAGCCGATCTACAAGCACACAACGCGTTGTGTGCTTGTAGATCGGCTGTTTTCACTACTTTTGTGCGACAGCCTTGTATGACGAAGCAGGGCTTTACTTGGTGAAAAAAACGTACACACGCGAAACTTGGAGATACGAGGTTTCTGCCCGACAGCGACGATATATACAGACAGAGACAGCGAGGAAGGTGAAGTTGCAGGGAGGCCAGCCGCCGCCGCCGTTTGTATACAGCCGAAGCTTAAGAGCGCACATAAATAAAAATACAACGGCTGAATATTAACAATGTAATCCTTCAAGATCTCACAGTGGTAATACTTACTGCAAAGCCCTGCTTGCCCATAAATAATTAAGCCAAAATAAATCCAATGCCTACAGTAGCAGAAGGCCTTTTAGATAATCAGTATCTGAAATAATCAATACACTTGCAACGGCCATGGAGCGCCGGGGAGGGGAGGGAGGGAGGGGGCGGAGGGAGAGAGGGAGAGAGAGAGAGAGAGAGAGAGAGAGAGAGAGAGAAAGGGGGGGAAAGGGAAGGCAGTGTAGTCACGTGGACAGACCCAATAACCTGACAAACAAATAGAGCCTCCACCTCGAATGAGAGGCCAAAGCAGGCTCCAAACACGTGCTCACACTCACACACACACACAAACAGGCACGCACGCACGTCACACGCACACACGTGCACGTCTCCCCCACTGCCGTAATTACCATGGGTCAAATCTATTTTCGGTCTTGCCCTCTTTTCCCATTTCTCTCTCCACATCCACGGATCGTTGTATCGACGGCCGATGGATTTCCAATAGCTGACGGCATGGCGTCCGTGGCTCTCACCAAATTGCCCTTTCGCTCCGACAAAAGCCCCCTCATCGCTATTCGGGTTAATCCCTCACTCTTGCATATGGCTTGTTTACACGTCGGCGCTATAAGAATAAGGTGCTCCACCCTGGCAACATGTCTCGGTCTGATCTACTATTCAAAGCTGTCCGCCTCACACAGCCCTTCATCAGAACCCTCGCATTCAGTCTGGACTCGGCCCGCACCACATGCCGTCCACAAATCCAATAGTATTGATCAGTCATCTAATTCCCGGCTCTTTCAGCAAACAGAGAGAGAGAGAGAGAGAGAGAGAGAGAGAGAGAGAGGGAAAAAAAAGGAAAAACTGATTCCCCTCCCCTCCTCTGCTGAACAGCGTTGGAACAGATAACTGTACTTTCACCTCTCGCATCTCATTTTGCCAGTGATTCTTGGTAATCGGGATGAGGACACAATATGAAAAGTGGAGTAGGGGATTCAATTACCACAGTGAATTTATATATGACGCCGGGAAATTAAATTGACTGTATTCTAATTAATCTCCAGTCTTACTTAAAGGCAATTTAATAAATTATCACATGGGTGGGTGATTTTTTTCCTTTTATAAATTAAAGAGTGGAAGAAAGAAAACCGAGGGATAAAAATCCACCAGCGGTGGACTCACAAAGGCATCATTAGACTCATGGTTACAGCACCAAGACGGTGATTAGAAAGTTGCACGTTCAAGTGCATGCAGGCCAAAAAAAAAAACGTAAAAAAACGGAGCAATGGCAGGCACTAGGACAGTGTTTCTCAAACTTTCACATTTCAAGGTCTCCCCTTAACTCTGACAGTGTACAAATGGAACCCGTCAGGGTTCATTTGGTTCCATTTGTACTCTGTCAGAGTTACAGACTTGTATGGGTCAAATTAGACCCCCATAAAGGAACCTAGCGAGTCCCTGAAATCCACTTTGAGAACCTCTGCAATAGGATATGGATATGTCCACCACCACCAAATAACCAGCTGCATTGTAGGATGAAATCACTGTCTGAAACATACAATGGAGTGCCATTATAAACCTCACAGTAAAATGAATGC
Source organism: Nannobrachium achirus (assembly GCF_963921795.1). Lineage (NCBI taxonomy): Eukaryota > Metazoa > Chordata > Actinopteri > Myctophiformes > Myctophidae > Nannobrachium > Nannobrachium achirus. Next base: position 17,703,282 of record NC_137832.1, read on the forward strand.
ATTTTTTAAAGGGACTACACCATGAATATTCATTTTTCCAATTTGTATGTATTTTTTTTTTGTGTCCCACCAGCACGTTCTATCCTCACAAAGTCCTATTTCTGACCATTGTTTCTTTCTCAGTTTATGGGGCAGATCTATTTAAGCAGGTCTCAGAACGGGCTGTCTTGATTTTAGGTCCGATTGTGACATCACAATCGCACTCCATATTTTACAGTGTATCACTGAGGTAAGATAGAGTACAACTATATTATACCTCACACCATGGTATACGACACCATTGTGTAATATATTAACATCCTCTGCATCATACCACATCTTTTGTACACTGCACTATTGCAACTCTAGCCCTTAGATGAAACGTGACACCTTTGCAAAAGTGCCCTTAAAGGGGGCCTGTCACCTAAAGGGTTACTTTAACCCATTCAGGCCGGGAACACATTTTAGTGTATGGGAGGGGCTTACAGTACATGTACAGTATGTAGCAACATATTTGTTTTTGTAGGCTAATTTCTGATTTAGGCCTAACTATAGGTTAGGCCCAAGAATCATCTTAAAAAACAAGTTCATATTTTTATGATGTCATTGTGGGGATGCGCAATTATAAGCCAATCAAAGGAATTGTCTGTATAGCCTGACTGTATGACTACTTACGGTACTGGTCAGCTGTTGTTGGGGGGACGAGGGGCAGATTACACTGTGACATCAGCTTCAGACTGTTTCAGACCGTTTTCAGAGAAGCTCATGTCACAGTGTAATCTGCCCCTCAAGCCCTTTAGGTGACAGTACCCCTTTAAGTAAATATACTTACAGTAGTTACTTTACACCACTGACGGGCAGAGGAAGAAGAGGGCGGTCGGGGGTTATCAGTGTTGGTTGGTTGCAGTGTTCAGACTCTGTATTACTTTTAGTCAATGAGCTGTTAGTCTGCTCTGCCCGCGTTACTGAGTCCAGGAGGAAAATTAAGTCACAAAGCCCAAGCTTTTCTGCATCTTAGGTCAGGGGTCTTCAACAGGGGGTCCGGGACCCCTAGGGGGTCCTCACAGTTACTACAGGGGGGGCCGCCAAATCTTTGTGTGATAGGATCATGTTTTTTACATTATCCATTTGAACCCTAGCATCCCTATTCTGAGTGGAACATTAGCCAAAAATAGCAGATCTACAAGCTCACAACGCCTCGCGCTGCGAGGCGTTGTGAGCTTGTAGATCGTCTATTTTTGGCAAAGAGGTTTGTAGAGGGAAAAGAAGAGCAGACTAAAGTATTTGACATTCAAGTGGTTAAATGTCTGACAATACACATTACTCCAACATGATGACAGTGCTGTCAAACAATATGCTGTCCAAGAAATCTATGAACATTTTTGAAGCGGTGAAAACCGCTTCCAAGGTATAGCTTTGTCTGTCAAGTGCATGTCCCGTGCATGTCCAGTCCAGAATGAGGATTGGTCAAGCTTCACATGACAATTTGGCTCTCCAGACAAAATCATTCATTCATTCAGAACACATAGAATCTAATAATATAGAACTAAAGCACATAGAAAGTATAGATCTAGAACACAGATTTCATAGCTCTAGAACACATAGAATAAAAATTCACCTCTTCACTTCGAAACCGAGGTTTGATTTTTAATCTGCAACAGAATTCTATACAATATGTAGTGCTACATCTCTCTCTCAGCTAAGGGGTCCCTGGCCTGAAAACGGTGAGGACCCCTGTCTTAGGTTATTGTCAGTGGGGCCAGGAGGACTGGATGTTCCTTCCTGTAGCTGTGTGCGTTGCCCTTCTACTCCCAACCCCCCCAACCTCCGCCCAGCCTATCCTACGCGCCCAGCCCTCAGTGACAGCTCCGCCCTCCCCAGGGGAAACTCATCAATTATGGCCGGATGTTTGACTGGCAGTGGCTTAATGACAGGAGCTCCGTATTGACCAGGCTGCCACACGCTGCAAATTCTGTCCCGATCGCCCTTTTTAAAAAACCTGTCAAACGATTTCCAAGAAATTCCCTCCCCGCGTTGCGTGTGTGGGGGGGAATCGAACTCTGCTCGCAATCGGCATCTTCGGATGATGCCGGAGTTATAGGAGCTCTTTATTTCTTACACGTTCCTGCGATGCAGGTACTATAGAAGCTCGACTATAATGGACGGAGATAAGGCAATCTTATCAGGGATCTCAAAGGTGCCTCGGCCCCCAGGTTGAAATGGATCAGATTTGATTAGTGAGCGAGTGGGGTGGAGAGGGCGAATCTCTCTCAAAATCCTTTGTTTCAAAGAGATAGCATGCAGCATTGTTGGAAGCGTTATTCCTGTCATCCTTTTCTCCGCAACACTAAGCCAAAGTAGCAAACAGCCCTGTTCCACTCCACTTGCTTCCAGAGAGACAAGATACCAGGTTTCTTTTGATGGGGCTGTTGCTCCGACTCCCCCTCTTCGCACATAATGGCCTGGAAACGATGGGGGTGCTTCAGAAATAACCGTACCATTATGGCAGCGCTGTTTGACTTGCATACAGTATGAGTATCTCGCCTTTCTATTCCCAGGGTTGAGCGGCAATAAAAATCAAATCTCGCCCCCCCCGCCCCCCGCTGAGGCCATTGATGTGCCAGGCAGACTTAACATCACCGCACTGTTATATCTTAAGTACTCATAAAATCCACTCCAAGTCACTTCTTGCTGAATTCTCTCTCTGCCCAGATTAGCTGCTGGTCCGGGGCCATTTGAATCTAGCAGAGGTTGGTCCCACTCCTCTAATCCCCCAGAAAGGCTCCTCTCAGATGGACTCTAATGACTAGCTGGAACTTCAGGCACTTCTGCTCTATTACCCTGCATGACCACGCTCTTCTTCAGTGAGAAAGTACTTTGTGCCCTGGAATGGCACCGTGTACTTATGATAAGCCAGATGTTTTAGCCACCACTAGGGATAGGACGATATGAACATTTCATATCGCGATTATTGTGACGAAAGAAATCGCAATTTATGATATTATCGCGATAATCAATCATCCATTATCCTGGGGCGGAACATGATTTGAGAAAATGACTGTATCAAGTACGTATATAGGGTTCAAATGGTTAATGTAAAAAACATGATCCTATCACACAAAGATTTGGCGGCCCCCCTGTAGTAACTGTGAAGACCCCCTATAGTCAGGGAAAATTAGCAGAATACCTGTCAAATCTGGGAATAAATTCCTTACCAAACAATTTCTTCACCAATGTGTTCGTAAAGGTGTCTAGTAACATACCTAACAAAGATTGGAATTCAACATCCCTAGGAAAATCGTTGTCAGCTAGGGTAATTCTGGGTCTCATATACTATAAGGGAAAAAATCACTGCCAAAAAATATACTTTAAGTGGGATGTGAGTGGTCTAACTAGGTGTTTTTAATTATTCTGAATCCATTCAAGCATTTGTTCTGCACGAAAAACATTCCTTGGGCTAAAAATGGACCCCCATACCACTGTGAAAAGTGATGACTCATCACTAAACCATAATTTTTGAGTGGTGGTCACACCACTCCTGTAATTCGCTTTCACGATGTTACTGGCCGTGTATGTCTGTCGCCGTGTATGTCTGTCGCCAGCCATACCTCTCCTGACCACACACACAGACCACAAACACACACACACACGTTAAAGGAGGGGCGCTATTGAGCAGGCAGACTCAACACCCTCTCTCTCTCTCTCTCTCTCTCTCTCTCTCTCTCTCTCTCTCTCTCTCTCTCTCTCTCTCTCTCTCTCTCTCTCTCTCTCTCTCTCTCTCTCTCTCTCTCACACACACACACACACACACACTGTAGACACACGCGTAGCAAGGAGGGCGCGCGCGCGCAGACACACACACAGTCACACACACACACACACACACACACACACACAAATGTCCGCGACTGGGTGGCTGCAACAGCACGAACAACGTTTTTTCACTCTCTCTGATGATGCACGCAGCGTGCAACTCCTGTGTGTGTGTGTGTGTGTGTGTGTGTGTGTGTGTGTGTGTGTGTGTGTGTGTGTGTGTGTGTGTGTGTGTGTGTGTGTGTGTGTGTGGCTGCTCGCGCTAATGTTGCAGCCGGAGACAACTCTGATTGGAAGTGGCGTGCCGCTGAATGGAGCTCCCTGCAGCAGGGACCCTGCTTGTGTTCCCACTACTTTACCTCGCATTGGATTTTTATTATTTTTCGGCGCTGTTGTGTGCACTCTGCACTGCAGCTCCGTCCGTCCGTCCGTCCGTTCAACACACATCACCCAAGTAAATCCTGGTTTATACTTCTTCATCACGGCGTGTTCCGTGACAAAATGTGGCTGATCTACAAGCTCACAACGCCTCGCATCCGCGACGCGTTGTGAGCTTGTAGATCTGCTATTTTCCAGGCGCAGAAACTTGCAGCGCAGCGCACGTTATTATTTGTATTATTTAATAATCTAACATAGCCTACTATTTAAATACTTTCACAAGCCACATTGTGGCTTAATATTCACATTAAGGGTAACAAGCAGGCACGCTGCATGCCATGCACTGCACATTAGAACAAGTTTGCTTGTGAGTGTAAATCAGTGGCTTCCTCAAAGAAAAAGAAAGGAGGGGAAAAAGCGTTGGAAACATAAGGTTCGGGCCTCGGCGCGGGTCGGACGCATTTTAATGATTAATGCTCGGACGTCGATTCGGGTCGGACAAAAAACTGTCGGACACGGCCCACACGGGTTCAGAACGGACAGAAAAAATTGGCCCGATCCCAGCTCTAATCTACAAGCTCACAATGCGTCCACCCCGTCCATCATTAGCCGAGTTTCTTAAAGCAGGTCAAAATAATAATAAACAAATAATAGTTGGAAATAGTTGGATTTAAGATCACAATGCGTCCGTCCGGCCGTCCGTCTGTCTCCCGCCACTGTTGAGCATGAGCAACCTTGCAATCCATGTATTTGACTCTTTTTATTTGACTCTTTTTATTTGACCACCACTCAGTTCACAACAAGGTGTGATTTTATTGTCTGTTTTTAGCCCAATGGATGTTTTTCGTGCAAAACAAATGCTTGCAATGGATTCAGATTGAAAAAAAACACCTAGTTAGACCCCTCACATCCCACTTAAAGCATATTTTTGGGAGCCATTTTTCCCCTTATAGTGTATAGTAAGTGAATGAGACCCAGAATTACCCTAGCTATCAAAGATTTTCCTAGGGATGTTGAATTTCAATCTTTGTTAGATATGTTACTAGACACCTTTACGAACACATTGGTGAAGAAATTGTTTGGTAAGGAATTTATTCCCAGGTTTGTATTAATATTCCCTGACTACTAGGGGTCCCGGACCCCCTGTTGAAGACCCCTGACCTAAGATGCAGAAAAGCTTGGGCTTTGTGACTTAATTTTCCTCCTGGACTCGGTAACGCGGGCAGAGCAGACTAACAGCTCATTGACTAAAAGTAATACAGAGTCTGAACACTGCAACCAACCAACCCTGATGACCCCCGCCGCCCTCTTCTTCCTCTGCCCGTCAGTGGTGTAAAGTAACTAAGTATATTTACTTAAGTACTTAAGTACAGTTTTGAGTTATTTGTACTTCACTTGAGTATTTCCACTACATCTCAGAGGCAAAAATTGTACTTTTTACTCCACGACAATAATTTGAAAACTTTAGTTACCAGTTACTTTTAAATTATAATATCATAAAACATACACAAAACCACTTTAGCCCTATTTTATACCGTGGCTATTTTCAAACATTTCGTACTTTTACTTTTTGTACATTTTGAATTCCAGACTTTTACTTGTAACAGAGTATTTCTATATTGCAGTATTGATACTTGAAGTTTGCATGTTCTCCCCGTGTCTCCTAGGGTTGATACCCTCACAAAAACATGAACAAACTCCCCCCAGAATGACAACAACTAGAATCTTCAGAGAAACGCTGTAGTTGGCCAGATGGCCAAGAATTGGCAGCATGTCAGCCTGAGGTGTCTTACTAGTTCAAGTAAAAAAATAGAGTACTTTTTCCACCACAGCCGTTTCATCAACACAAAAGGTTCAATGCCACACAATGGACAGCTCCGCCTACTTGACTCTGTTTTTGTAAAGATGTCCCTTGGTTGGGAGCGTCTCTGTGGCCGTCACAGGGCCTGACAGGCAGGAGGCAGCCACCTGTCACAGCATCGAGCAGCTCAGGTATTTATGCATGTGTGTGTGTGTGTGTGTGTGTGTGTGTGTGTGTGTGTGTGTGTGTGTGTGTGTGTGTGTGTGTGTGTGTGTGTGTGTGTGTGTGTGTGTGTGTTGCAAAATCGACTGCATGCGGGGAGTGGTCCCCTTGGACGCTATACACTGATACGGGGGCAAACAAGGCAAGAGAATTCACCCTTTGTCAGCCTTCTTCTGGTTGGTCCCTGACTGACCAACCAGCAGGCTCAGTCTGCCTTGTCCCGCCCTGGTTCCGCCTTTTTTATGTTGAATTTAGCTAAAACATCATTCTTGGAGAAATAAAAACATTTAAAAACATGCTGAGTCACTATACTGCCACTGAGCAGCTCCATTTTACTGAAACCAAGTTTAAAATGAGAATTGAATACACAAAATAACAATGAGAAGCAACTGAATTTCCATGGTAGTGGATGGAGAGAAAGGACTTTTGTCCCACCAAGACACATCAATGGGTGTGAAGAGGGACGGGACAATGGGCGGGACTTGACAAAGGGTGAATTGGAGGGCAACAGACGCAACAGACATGATGAACCTAGAGCAGGGTCTTCGACGTTTTCAGGCCAAGGACCCCTTAGCCGAGAGGGAGATAAAGCAGGGACCCCCACTACAAAATTGCAGATTTTCATTTGCTTGTTTGACAGCACTGTCAAATTCGACCTTTCACTCTGTACTTGGTCTGCTCTTTTTTTTTTTTTACCTATACACCAAACCTACTTGCCAAAAATAGCCGATCTACATGCTCTCAACGCCTCGCACTGCGAGGCATTGAGAGCTTGTAGATCTGCTATTTTGGGCCAAAGATCCCCTCAGAATAGGGATGCGGGGGTTCCAAATCATTTAAAATAATTATCCTATCACACAAAGATTTGGAGGCCCCCCCCCCCTGTAGTAAGTCCGAGAACCCCCTAGGGGTCCCGGACCCCCTGTTGAAGACCCCTGACCTAGAGCATGAGGGTAAATTGGCGGAGTATACCGTATAAGTCTAACACAGTATTTAGCTTTAATGACGGCACGTCAATGTTGGCCAAAGGCAGCAAATGCTACATGAATAGCCCCAATTAACAAATCCAGCGAAAATAATTGCTCTCCCACAACACACACACTCATGTGTTGTGACATTCCGCTGCTGCAGCCTGTGTGAGTTAAGTTAAACGTGAACCTCACCAATGCATTGTGCCGGGGCTTAGATTTGACATTGATTCATTAAAAGCTAGCTCCTCTTGATTACATCTGTAGTGGTAAGGTGTTTTCTGGCCTTTCACAAAGACAACCCATGGTGGGAAATGTTGACAACCGGGGGGGGGAAAACGCACCGCCAAGGTGCCTGCAATGAGGAGGTATAGACGGAGTCAAAATCAGTATAGTGTGCAGCGGGCTTTGGACAGCACAAATTAACCCTCATAGACCGTGAACGCACCCGAGTCGCGTTGAGATTTTAACCACTTTAAAACCATTATTTTATGCTTTGGCTTTTGAAAAATAGCAGATCTACAAGCTCACAGCGAGGCACCGAGTGCCGCGCTGCGAGCTCGTAGATCAGCTATTTTAGAAAAATCGTGAGAATGTGTGCAAGTCTTTGAATATCTTTGACCCGATCTTCCAAATCCTTCCTCCAAATCAGTGGTTCTCAAACTTTTTCATGTCAAGCACCCCCAGAATTACATGTATTTGGCCGCGGACCCCCTTCTCAAAATATGTTGTTCCAGGGACCCCCCCAGGAGCGGAGATTTGAGTTACAGAAGTGTGCTTTGAAAAATAAATATTGAAAAAATGTGCACACATTTTCACGATTTTTCAAAAATAGCAGATCTACAAGCTCGCAGCGCGGCACTCGGTGCCGCGCTGCGAGCTTGTAGATCTGTTATTTTTCAATGGTTAAAGCGTTCAATAATTCGAGGCCTAGGAGGCTTAAAGAGGGAAAAATAAGGCAGAGAGAGGAGGAGAGAGTGGAAAATGCAGATGGGGGTATTATTTTTCTTTTTGTATCCCATCTAATTGCAATCATAGGCAGATGTCTGAAAGTGTGACAGCATCAGCAGAATTGCTGCTGAGAGCACAGAATCTTTGTCTAAAAATAATCAGACATTCTGTGGTGCTGCTGTTTGTTATAATGGTAATCGATGCTGGAGGCTTTGAATTCCATCAATTTATAGATCCACTCTGTTCTGCCTGGTGACTGTACCGCGCCTCACAGCCCCCACCGCATACGCACACACACACACACACACACACACACACACACACACACACACACAAACACTCACACGCACGCACACGTACACACGCACACACAGACATACTAGGGATGGGACGATATGAAAATTTCATATCACGATTTTTGTGACAAAAGAAATCGCGAGATTTACGATATTATCGCGATAATCAAAATCCATTATCCTGGGGCGGAACATTTGCCAAAAATAGCAGATCTACAAGCTCACAGCGCGTCACGTTGTGACGCGTTGTGAGCTTGTAGATCGGCTATTTTTTGGCTAAGACATTTGATAGAGTGAAAAAAAAAGACTGTATCAAGTACGTATATTATAAGTACCTTTTACCAATTATGGAGGGTTTAAGTGGTACCGGATATGCAGCTCGGCAAATAAAAGGTGAATTGATCCCAGTGCATGACGGAGGACGATATCACGATAAATTAAAATCTCCACGATGCGATTATCGTGAGTGTTTTTTATCACGATAAACGATAATATCGCGTATCGTCCCATCTCTAACACACAAACACAAACACACACACACACACACATACACAGAGTCACAAACACACGCACACACTGTGTCTCGCATGCACAAAAGAGTGGGCACGGCGCACATGCACCCGAGACCCACGAGCACGGGAGACCGTGCACACACTCACACACACGCACGCGCTGCGGCGGTACAGAGGCAGAGAAAAGGAGCTAGTAGTAGTAGCAGCATCATGTGATTAAGATAAGTGTGGATTCCTTTCATGCATTCCTTATCACCCTCTCATTGTCCTGCTAGGCAAAACATTGTCCATATAGAGGTCTGAAATTAGCCCCCCCCCCCCCAGACGCCACGTTTGGGAGAGAAGAAGGGGGAGAGATTGATCAATAAATCAAATCGCCACAATCAATGGCCCCCACAATCGCCGCAGTCTAGTCTGGGCTGGGGCCTCCACGTTATTGCTGGCACCCCCACCCACACCCCACCCCACCCTCCAGCTGGGGGGGGTTTGGACAACAACATATAATGTGCGTGTGTGTGTGCGTGAGTGTGTGTGTGTGTGTGTGTGATGCTTGGGACAGTCTGTCCATATATAAAAAGCTTCCAAAGACAATCCCTTATCAGGCTCTCTGCGGGCTGTGCGCAGGACAATCAGCCAGTGTGTGTGTGTGTGTGTGTGTGTGTGTGTGGGTGTGTGTGTGTGTGTGTGTGTGTGTGTGTGTGTTCTTTTTTTTAATCATCATCGTGGCAGACCCAGGTGAGAGCCTTCTCGGTAAATAATTCGCGCCGCTCCATAGAACATTTATCAACGTAAATTCTCGCTCGTTTTTTTTAACAGGCGTACCGTGCGTGTTTCAGTGCAACACATACCGACATGACTTTCAAACGTTCTCTACGCAGCCTGTGTGCGGTTAGCGGCGTGCCCACTGTATTGTCCTAAATATGTCCGCCGCTCGTCTGGTAGTGCGAGTAGCCTAGGTTAGAGCAAAACGGAAAAACAAAAGGATCCCTTGCAAATACTCGTTCCTACTCTTTTTGTGATTTGACCCGGGTTTTGCGGCCCGCGCTGAGCAGCACGCAGAAGCAAACACCGAATAAAGCTAGTGGAGAGATACTTGAGTGCAGCAACAGGGGTGTCGCACCAAATCCTGGGCCCTGGGTGCGAGGATTCACTCACATTTTGTGCTTAAAACTATTGAAAAATAGCAGATCTACATCTGCTATTTTTGAAAAATCGTGAAAATGTGTGCAAGTCTTTGAATACTTCAAATCCTTCTAAGGTTTTTTTAAAAACCTATGTTTCTATGTCAGTGGTGCTCAAACCTTTTCGCGTGAAGGACCCCCAAAATGATATGTATTTGGCCACGGACCCCCATCTCAAAACATGTAGTTCCAGGGACCACCCAGAAGCAAAATTTGAGTTACAAATGTTCGCTTAAAAAAATACATATATTCAAAAGATTTGCACACGTTTTCACGACTTTTCAAAAATAGCAGATCTACAAGATCTGCTATTCTTCAATAGCTAAATAATGAAGGCCCCTCCACCTCCTTGGGCCCTAGCAACTCAGTCCCACTATCCCCCCCCCCCCCCCCCCCCCCCCAGTGTGACACCCCTGTGCAGCAGCAAGTAAAAGGTGTTGCACACGCACGAAGGAGAGGAGAGAGGGGGAAAAAAATAAACATCACATTTCATTTTGACACCTCTCTAAACTCCAGGACTGGGTAAGTCTGATAAATCATCCAAAATAATTAATCCCCAAGTCAGTCAGGCAGTCTTCAAACGGCATGCTAAATCGTACAAAGGCAAGGAGGGGGGGGGGGAGGGGAGAGGTATAAGAGTATGAACGTTACAACCATCAGCAAAAGGTGTGACTGGGGTTGTCATCCATTACCCGTCATACGCCGCTTCATTTAGAGAGTTTTGACGCCTCATGCACACCACCAGTACAGTCTACTTGTCAACACGTGCACATGCATGCGTACACATATCGTCGTTGTCGGGGTGGAAACCTCGTATGTCCAAGCCCGTTCGTTTTGTATTTATCGTTTTAAAAATGAACTAGACTAGTGAAAACAGCAGGTCTACAAGCACACAACGCCTCGCGGCGCGAGGCGTTGTGTGCTCGTAGATCGGCTGTTTTCACTGCTTTTGTGCGACGGCCTTGTATGATGAAGCAGGGCTTTGCTTGGTGAGAAAACGTACGAACTTGAAACTTGGGAGATACGAGGTCTCTGCCCGACAGCGACGATATACACTGTGTGCATGCACGTGCGCACAACCACACACACACACACACACACACACACACACACACACACACACACACACACAGACACGCACGCACGCACACACACACACACGCACACACACGCACTTTCTCTGATTCCTCACCACCGCTAATATAGCAATAACACATTCCCGTCTGATTGGGGCTCTGCTCTATTACTGTATTTCCACCGTGAAATCTCGCAGAGAATATCTGTGAAATAGTGAAAACGCAGACAGCCGAGGGGAAACATCTGTAACACTAGCGTTTTCACGCCCTCCCCCTCCCCTCCCCCCCCGTATCCGAACCGGAACCCGCCGCCGAATGCCTTTAAACGTCCGCTAATTAGAAACTTCAAATTGCAATCTATGACTGAGCGCTCCCGAAACGGAGGGGCCAATTAGAACACCTTATTTATCATCATTAAGGCACACCATTGTTCTGCTCATTTTCGAGTCTGCGGTTACAATCAGGGTGTCTATTGTCATCGTGGGGTACATGGACACGGTGACTGATTGCTCAGTCCCAGGATTCATTAGCAGGCAAGTGGGCTGAAACCTGAAGAGAAGACATGATAACCTCAATGGGCCAAATGATCTGCTCAAATGGAGACGCCAGCGTCTCTGCGAGAGAGAGACAGGGACGTGCTGGCCATTGGGAAAAGCGGGACAACTCCCGAACGGCCGGCTCATTCCCCGGTCCAGGTCCATTAGCAAAAAATTAAAAATTAAATGTCGGCCTTCGTTCCATTTTGGGGGCTGGTCGGCCAACAAAGTAAATCGTCACTGTCGGGCAGAAATCTCGTATCTCCAAGTTTCAAATTTGTAACGTTTTTCGCAAAGCAAAGCCCTGCTTCATCATACAAGGCCGTCGCACAAAAGTAGTGAAAACAGCAGATCTACAAGCTTGTAGATCGGCTGTTTTCACTAGTTTAAATCATTTTTAAAACGGTTTTGGACATACAAGGTTTCCACCCGACAACGACAAAATATAACTCATGTAATTGGCCCACTGGCTTGTCACTTGTCATGATCTGAAATGGCAAAGTAGCAGCAGCGCTATAGAGAGATCTCTCTCTCTATAGCGCGCAATGAGGGCCTCTCCAACTCTTTTTCCCGGGCTGAATCAGGGGCCCAGCATGTCCCTGAGAGAGAGAGACGGCAATGTTTCACGATAGAGTGGAGAACAGAAGAGGAGAGAAGATAACACTGTTCTCTGTGTGTCAAACGCAATAACTTCACCCGGGCTCAGCTGTAGTTGTGCTTTGTTGTTGTTTTTCTTTTGTGTAGCTTTCGTTTTTTGTTTTTTTTACACGCCCCAAAAAAGCAGTGGTGTAAAGTAACTAAGTACGTTTACTTAAGTACTGTACCTTTTGTTTTGAGGTATTTGTACTTTACTTGAGTATTTCCAATTTTTCCAATGTCCAGTACCTCTACTCCGCTACATCTCGGATCCAAATATTGTACTTTTACTCCACTACATTTATTTGAAAGCGTTAGTTACTAGTTACTTTACAGATGCTGATTATTAGTAAAACATATGCATTAACCACTTCAGCCCTAGATACAGTATATTTCAGCCATTTGAAAATAGCTGATCTACAAGCTCACAATGCGTCGCGATGCGACACATTGTGAGCTTGTGAGCTTGGGGAGCTTGAGCTTGGGGAGTGGGACTGAAGGTGGAGGGGCCTTAATTATTTGATACTTTAGCAATTGAAAAATAGCAGATATACAAGCTCACAGCACAGCACAGAGTGTCGTGCTGCAAGCTTAGATCTGCTATTTTTGAAAAGTCCAAAACACTTATAACTCAAATTTTGCTTCTGGGGGGGTCCCTGGAACTACATTTTTTGAGATGGGGGTCCGTGGCCAAATACATATCATTTTGGAGGTCCTTCGCATGAAAAAGTTTGAGCACCACTGACATAGAAACATAGGATTTTGAAGAAAAAAAAAACTCAAAGACTTTCAAGATTTTTCAAAAATAGCAGATCCACAAGCTCACAGCGCGGCACTGGGTGCTGCGCTGCGAGCTTGTATATATAGCACAAAATAACGCCGTGAACCCTTGTACCCAGGGCCCAGAATTAGGTGCGACACCCCTGCACACATAGATGGATCCATGCATGCCGCCACGGCGTTGGCCCACTTTCACCTCAAACCACGAGGAAGGGGAGCCATCCACACGCGGCCCGACCCGCCATTGTGTATTCTCTCTTAATTCATTTAGACCGGGTACGCATTATTTTATGCTTTAACTATTACAAAAATAGCAGATATACAAGCTCACAGCTGCGAGCTTGTAGATCTGCTATGCAAGTCTTTGAATATTTTTGACCCGATTCTATAAGTGTCTTCTAAATCCTTCTAAGGTACCTATGTTTCTATGTCAGTGTTGCTCAAGTGTTGCTCAAACCTTTTCATGTGAAGGACCCCCATCTCAAAATATCTAGTTCCAGGGACCCCCCAGAAGAAAAATGTGAGTTACAAAATGTTCACTTTAAAAATACGTATATTCAAAGATTTGCACAACATTTTCATGACTTTTCAAAAATAGCAGATCTACAAGCTCGCAGCGCGGCACTCGGTGCCGTGCTGCGAGCTTGTAGATCTGCTATTTTTCAATAGTTAAAAGCATTCAATAATTCTCGGCCCAAACGGATTAAGAAATGTCAATCTGTTCACTCTCAGGTGTGCTGCTCTTCCTCTTGTTTTGTTGTTGTTCGCCCCCCTCCCCCTCCCCCTCCTTCCCCCGTACACCCCCCCCCCCCCCCCCCGCCTCACCCACTTCTCCCTTGTCGATCGCAACGAAGATCAAAGCGCGCGCCGCTGGAAGAGAATCTGAATATTTCAGGTGTAGAGAGAGAGGGAGGGCTGCGTTTCGTTTCACACCACCTGTGTAGCGAGGAGGAGAGATGCGTCCCTCCTCTCTCGTCTTTCTCTCCCCCTTTCTTTCTCTCTCTCTCTCTCTCTCTCTCTCTCGCTCTCTCTCTCTCTCGCTCTCTCTCAGACTTGGCAAGAGGGGGCCCCCCAAGGGCCCCGGCGACATAAACCAGGGCCACCTGTCTGCGAGAAGCGAGGGAACGCTCCTTTACCCTCCTCCTTCTCCCTCTCTCTCTCTCTCTCTCTCTCTCTCTCTCTCTCTCTCTCTCTCTCTATCTCTCCCTGTTTCACACACTTTCTTCTCATTTTACCGCGTTTGAACCAAAAATAAAATGAATCTAAATAGAGCGACGCCGATGAGGGTGGGAATACGACCTGGGTCGACAACAGAGAGCTGTTGTCACAAAGGCTCGGAAGATCTGCCAAAAGACAAGTTCTTACGGCTTCCGAACGGGAACAAGCCACCAGGAAAAATGACAGTTTATACATGAATCACTTCGCAATTTTGCCCCCCCCGCTCGCTCTGCACAGGAAAGTAGCTTGAGTGTGTGAGTCGACACAGGAATAGGGGCCTGGTCAAGAAAATAGCACGGTATCTGTATAATGAGTACTCTTACTTTAAAGAGGTGGTGCCATAGTTTTGTACTTTTTCTGGTGTTCATGTGTCTAGGGAGGTTGACAGTATTTCATTAGACCCCCTGGTATGGTTGTTATGAGCAATAGGGTATATGCACATACGCCATTTTGTTCTACTTCCGGGTGTCTTTCGACTTCCTTCACAGGTGTTACCGATGATACTAATGAAGGCTCTTTTTCCATTCTGCTCAAACAGAGTCAGGGTGCTGATATTGTGCATGTTGGCTCACTGGCAACACTCTGCTACACCAGTGGGTCTCAAAGTGTCATTGAGTGGGCTCCAAATATCCCCAATCCCCAAAAAAGGGGTGTCACTCTGAGAGTGTACAAATGGAAGCAAATGGACATTTGGACATTTGCTTCCATTTGTTGATTCCAATTGTATAGAGTTATGGGGGTCCTTGAAATGAAAGAACCACTGTACAATAAATCAAACAGAGCCTTATAGTATCATCAGTAACACCTGTGAAGGAAGTCGAAAGACACCCGGAAGTAGAACAAAATGGCGTATGTGCATATACCCTATTATGTATTCCCTTTGTATTTTGGGTTTCTTCCTCGAGGCTGCCACCTTGTGGGTCAAAAGTGCCTGGGGAAAAAACACCTGGGAACAAGCCACCAGGAAAATGACAGTTTATACATGAATCACTACGTAATTTTGCCCCCGCTCGCTCCGCACCGGAAAGTAGCTTGCGTGTGTGAGTCGACACAGGAATAGGGGCCTGGTCAAAGAAAATAGCACAGGCTATTTCCTGACAAATTGCGGGCTCCAGTACACGATGTACAATGCGGGAGGAGGCGTCTACCGCGAGATGCTGCTGCACATCACATCATCAGGGCAGCCATGTCTGACCCAAAGCAAATAAAAAACCTCCCCGACGTCCGCGCCAGTCTTAACAGTTTGATGTAGCGGCTATCCTCAGAGGCCCCGCCGCGTGTGGACGTGTGAGTGCATGTGTAAGCACTTGTGTAAGCACGTGTGTACATGTACTGTACACGGCAGAAACCTCGTATCTCCAAGTTTCACATTTATATGTTTTTTTTTTTTAAGATTAGTTTTTTGGGCTTTTTATGCCTTTATTTGATAGGATAGTAGTAGACTGACAGGAAATGGGGAGAGAGATGGGGCATGTGGCAAAGGTCGTCCGGATCGGGAATCGAACAGGCGACGCCAGCAGGCATCATAGCCTAGTATGTGGTATGCGCCTGGACCACTAGGCCAGCAGGCGCCCCCTACATTTGTATGTTTTTTTTTTCGTAAGGTAAAGCCCTGCTTCACCATACAAGGCCGTCTTACAAAAGTAGTGAAAACTGCAGATCTACAAGCACACAACGCCTCGCTCCGCGAGGCGTTGTGTGCTTGTCTTTTAAAACGATAAACACAAAACAAATGGTTTGGACATACAAGGTTTCCAACCGACAACGACGATTATGTGTGCCGACGCGTTTGTGTTTGTGCGTGTACAGTATGTGTCTGCTTGTGCGTGTGTGTGTTGTGTACGTGTGTGTCTGTGTGTATACACGTGTGCGCGCGGGGTGTGGAGGAGGCAGGGTTCCACGCTATACCAGCTCCCAGCCAGTGTCTCTCAAAAGGGCCGTAAAGTCTTTACAGCAAATTCCTTACATTCATCTGTGTCAGAGCGCTCGGCACACATTAGGCGTTTACACGGGGGGAGACACAATCTATTTGATGCTACACTGCCCACACGTCCACGCAGCCCTCCTTCCTCCCCGCGCTGGAGATTCACAGTGTTTAACTTCCATTTCATATTCCGAACAGGCAGGCTAAGAGACAAGAGGCAAGGCGCAGCGGTGATAGGCACCATCTTGCTGTAAATCAGCGTTTAAACACTCGACTAAATGTAATCTGGAAAGAGTCAACAAGAGGCTCTCGATCCCCCTCGCTTTACGCGGGCGCTCCAGATATTTGTTTTTATTTACGCGGGAATGTGCGATTGATTTTTTTTTTTTGGGGGGGGGGAGGGTTGTTCCTCTAATGATGTATGCAAACCATGGACCGAAGAAGTCACACTTCTTTCTTCCCCCCCCCCCCCCCCCCCCCCCCCCTCTCTCCCTACTACCAGGGGCGTCACAAGGGGAGTTACTAGGGCCCAAGGTGGAGGGCCTTCATTATTTTATACTTTAGCTATTGAGAAATTGCAGATATACAAGCTCGTAGATCTGCTATTTTTCAATAGTTAAAGCACAACATAACTATATGTCTTTTTTAAGCTAACATTTGTAACTCAAATTTTGCTTCTGGGGGGGTCCTTGGAAATAAATATTTTGAGATGGGGAGGTCCGTGGCCAAATACAAATCATTTTGAGGGGACCTTCACATGAACAAATTTGAGCACCACTGACATAGAAAATGTTTTTTTTGGAGCGGTGAAAGCGCTCCCAAATGAACAGGTATATCCGTGGGTATGTGGGTGGCTGGCTGGCTGGCTGTGTCCGTCCGTCCGTAGTCTGGCAATACCTTGAGTGGCCACACACACTTAAAGGAGGGGCGCTGTTTTGTGCAGGCCAGGCACACTCACCACTCACTCACAGGCACAGTTTACACTCACTCACTCACTCACATAGGGTACAGCTGCTCAAATTCACCGCTCCACTTCGAACCGAGGTTTGATTTTTTTTTTTTTTACGTCAAATACAAATCTTCACGGTTTTTCAAAAATAGCAGATCTACAAGCTCGGTGCCACGCTGTGAGCTTGCAGATCTGCTATTTTCCAATAGTCAAAGCACAAAAACAACGCAGTGAATCCCTGAACACCCAGGGCTCCGAATCTGGTGGACCCCCCCTGTCTCCCCCCCTCCCTCCCCATCCCCTACTACACCTCCTTCCCTGCTCCCTCTCTCTCCCTCTCCCTCTCCCCCTCCTCTCTCTCTCTCTCTCTCTCTCTCTCCTCTCTCTCTCTCCTCTCTCTCTCTCTCTCTCTCCCTCTCTCTCTCTCTCTCTCTCTCTCTCCCTCTCCAATCTTTTTAATATCAGCAGTGCTTATGTGAACAAGTGGAGGTTAATCTAGGGAGTCGTGGTGCAGAGCCCAGCCAGCCAGCCTCTTTGTAAATGTCAGCTGGGAGAGATCCAGGCCTTTCTTATTACCACACTAAACCAACATGGCTGACGGCCCCAAGATGGATGTGTGACTGGGAGGCGTCTCTAGCGCGCCCCCCCCACCTCCCCCAGCCCCCCCCCCCCAACACACACACACACACACACACACAAACCTCACACCCACCACCTTACTGCTTGCACATCGTCATCACGATGCCTACCCGCCCCCACACCACCAACCTCCCACCTCCCTCCCTCCATCACGGCAACAGCAAACCTTATTAATCAATCGATTTATCGCCATAAATCAGGGCCGGGGACTTTGATTGTATCAGCAAAGTCACGCGATCAATCAATTAGTCAGGACCTCGCGGCCCAATTTGCCTAAAGAAAGATGAATGCCTCGCCGTGTCATCCATTCCGGGTTGTCCGTTTGCCCATCAAACAACACGCGGCCTGCGCTGTTGACTCCCCGAGCCCCCCGCGCACGCATCCTCTTATTGATCTCCTGCAGATTAAACTTGCAAAGGAATCAAAGGACACTTAACCGAGTGGGATAATAATTCTGCCTTCTTCATTTGTGCTCAAGTGTGCTCCTGCTCTCTTCCCCTCTTTTTTATGGCACGGCCCGATATTATCACCGTCACAGCATAAAGGAGAGACAGCCGGCTGACTCTCTGCGTCCACGTCTGAAGACGCGTCTTATGACCCGTCCTGATGCCGCGTCCGTGCTTAAATAGCGGTCAAGACGCAGCTTTGCGTCCAGGACGGAGCTCCCGCGGCTCAAGACGCGATTCTCGGTTTCAATCACTTCAATCACGTCTTTGCGTCTTCTAGACGCGAAACCGCGGCTCAAGACGCGATTCTCGGTTTCAATCACGTCTTTTAACCTCAAAGACGCGGCTTGGACACTACAATCGCGTCTTTGATCCCAAAGACGAGGCTTGGAATCGCATCTGGCTGGAACTCGGTGTGGCCGTAAAGGAGACATGTAACCCGCAAAGTCTGCTGTGTGCTGTCCTTGTATCTATTAGATACATTTTACTATTATTTATTGTCAATGGAACATGCTATATTCTACCATATTGTCGGCATTATAGTGTGTCATAACGTTTTTAGTGCGAAAATATATCTTTTCGTTTCTTTTTTTTTTTAGCATTTAAAAAAAAAAGGCAGGTTATATCTGCCTGGATTCATGGCACAGAGCAGAACGTTTAGCTCAGTCGCTAGAGCGGCCGCCCCGTTGACCGGAGGTTGCCGGTTCGATCCCCGCCTCAGTCACTCTTTATTTCTAAGCACTGTGAAACACGTTTTCTTGCGGCTCCAGACGCGAATCTCGTTTCAATCACGTCTTTGAGCCAAAAGACAGGGCTTGGACCGCGTCTTTGAGCCCAAAGACGGGGCTTGGACACTACAATCGCGTCTTTGGGGGCTTGGACCGCGTCTTTGAGCCCAAAGACGGGGCTTGGACACTACAATCGCGTCTTTGATCCCAAAGACGTGGCTTGGAGGCTACCGCGTCTGGCTGGAACTCGGAGCGGAGTCAAGTTCATTGAAAATAACGGGGCCGTATGTTTTGACGCGGCGCCTCCGTGCGGCCGATGTGTCTAGTGTGTGTTCCCCTTCAGACGTCTGCTGTCTGCTCTCCGTGAAAAAAAAAAAAAAAGGGTGTCTATTGTATGTATTTTTTGATGGAGAATTCAAATATTACCTTCTTTTTTGCATAGGACAACTCTAACCTGCATCAATTGGTATTTTATAATTGCCAATTGTACCCTATCCATCTAAAAAACAAATTGGATGTCTATTGTAGGTATTTTTTGATGGAGAATTCAAATATGACCTTCTTTTTTGCATAGGACAACTCTAACCTGCATCAATTGGTATTTTATAATTGTCAATTGTACCCTATCCATCTAAAAAAACAAATTGGATCTCTATTGTATGTATTTTTTGATGGAAAATTCAAATATTACCTTCTTTTTTAGATAGGACAACTCTAACCTGCATCAATTGGTATTTTATAATTGCCAATAGTACCCTATCAATCTAAAAAAAAACAAATTGGATCTCTATTGTATGTATTTTTTGATGGAAAATTAAAATATTACCTTCTTTTTTTAGATAGGACAACTCTAACCTGCATCAATTGGTGCATCAACCTTCTATCTATCTATCTATCTATCTATCTATCTATCTATCTATCTATTTATCTATTTATACTTCACCTTTAGTCAAGAAGAGAGTTCAGCCTCAGGAACTTGCACACCTGGAACTGTGTCATGACTGTGTCATGGAGCTAAGCAGAACTATGTTAAATACTCACAATGAGTCTGATGGACCAATCAGAGTGGTGGTGGGGGGAGGGATCAACAATAGACAGAAACTGGATAATGCTTTGTTAACTGTCCCACCTAAGTCCCTGCTAGTCTGAACAAATCACCTTCCCTCTCATAACACTACTACTACTACTACTACTACTACTACTACTACTACTACATTTATATAAAGCTGCTCTTGCATTTGAATTCAAGTCTGACACAAGTTTAAGGTTAACTTAGGTAGTAGTTCATTTTGCTGGCTTTTGTGTGTGAGTGTGTAGGCCCACAAATTATTATAATTGTCTGTCATTAAGTGACTCAAAGGGAGACGTCTAATGGGTGTTTATTATTTTAATATTAACTGTGGGAAGATTATATATATTTTATTTTGCACTTACAGTGTTGTGATATTATTCCTGAAGGAAGAGGGGTATTTTCACAGCCCAGGCTTTGAACCTAAATGCTGTTTACATGCTCTATAAATATTTATTTCTATATAAAACTCAGTTGTGTGGAGTTATTGTGTGCCTTTTCTTGTAGCTAAAGAG
Source organism: Nannobrachium achirus (assembly GCF_963921795.1). Classification (NCBI taxonomy): domain Eukaryota; kingdom Metazoa; phylum Chordata; class Actinopteri; order Myctophiformes; family Myctophidae; genus Nannobrachium; species Nannobrachium achirus. The sequence goes on from NC_137832.1 coordinate 17,723,899, forward strand.
TCCATTTGTTCACTAGACATTAAGTCAAGGTTACTATTTTGAGTTGAAGCCAAGTGTTTTATTACTTTGTGGTTTAACATTATTTAAAAGGCAAATTCATTGTTATGGTTACTTTAGAAGACTGCTTTTGCATTCATGAGTTAAAAAGAGAGCCAAGCTAATTCAAAGAGTTAAGTTAAAGGAACACAAAACGTGACTTAACTCACAGCTGCCATTGGACAGACAGTTATAACATACTCTTATCTTTCACAGAACAGACAATTATCATTTATTTTATCTATTTGAGACATGTAGCTGCTCTAGGGGAAATAGAGCATTAATTTGGGATCAGCCTATTCAATTGATAATGACCAATGGGTGCCAGTTTCTAAGTAGTTAAGCATATTACCATAACAATATATGTGGCCTAGACATGGATATTGCCCACTCAACTCGTAATCTACAGAAATGTCCACCACATCACACAGTATAAAACCTAGTAGAGAAATCTGCCTTCTCCTGTATTGTATTAGTGACATTCATTAATAAATAGTAAAATAACAGGACAGAGCAGAACAGGCCTCTGCTGTGTCTTTATTATGGGTGCATTCCAATGCAAATGGATACTCTGGAACAATCTGAAACAATGTATCTTTCCTGTGGCTGTTATAATGAACACAAACAGATCAGAACGTAATTTAACATTAACCAGTTACATTTATCATACAACAATGTAAGGGATGGATTCCTTTCTATTGTGTGAGTTACTTAAATGCTGATCAATATGTGAATCTGGCTCTTATCAGGTGGGTGTTTTCTCTCCCTGTCCTGTGCTGTCCTCAGTTAAACCAAGACAGTGCTGTTGTCACCAATGTGGAAAAAGCTTCAGCTCAATTTATTATCTCAAAGTAGACCAGAAAATACACACAGGAGAGAAGCCATTCAGCTGTGAACAATGTGGGAAGTATTTTGCTAAAAGATCACAAGCGTTCACATACTGGAGAGAAACCTTATTGTTGTGACCAGTGTGGGAAAAGATTTGTTCAAAAGGGGATTTTAAAAGAACACCAGAGAATTCACACTAGAGAGAAGCCCTATTGCTGTGACCAGTGTGGGAAAAGCTTTATTCGATTGTCTTATCTCAAAATACATGAACGAATTCACACAGGAGAGAAACCATACGGCTGTGTCCAATGTGGTGAAAAGATAGTCCGAAAGTGCACCAGAGATTTCACACCGAAGATGATGCATATCACTGAACATTTTCGCACACTGGACACAGCAGTATATGGCTTCTCACCAGTGTGGATTTTCAGGTGTCTTTTCAGAGCCGTCTTCAGAGTGAACCTTTTCCCACATTGGTGACAGCAGTAAGGTCTCTCTCCAGTGTGAATCTTCTTGTGTTGTACGAGGCTAGATTTTACAGTGAAACGTTTGCCACAGTGTTCACAGCAGTAAGGCTTTTCTTCGGTGTGAAATCTCTGGTGCACTTTCGGAGCAGCCATTAAACTGAACTTTTCCCCACATTGGACACAGCCGTATGGTTTCTCTCCTGTGTGTATTTTCTGGTCTACTTTGAGATAATAAATTGAGCTGAAGCTTTTTCCACATTGGTGACAACAGCACTGTCTTGGTTTAACTGAGGACAGCACAGGACAGGGAGAGAAAACACCCACCTGATAAGAGCCAGATTCACATATTGATCAGCATTTAAGTAACTCACACAATAGAAAGGAATCCATCCCTTACATTGTTGTATGATAAATGTAACTGGTTAATGTTAAATTACGTTATGATCTGTTTGTGTTCATTATAACAGCCACAGGAAAGATACATTGTTTCAGATTGTTCCAGAGTATCCATTTGCATTGGAATGCACCCATAATAAAGACACAGCAGAGGCCTGTTCTGCTCTGTCCTGTTATTTTACTATTTATTAATGAATGTCACTAATACAATACAGGAGAAGGCAGATTTCTCTACTAGGTTTTATACTGTGTGATGTGGTGGACATTTCTGTAGATTACGAGTTGAGTGGGCAATATCCATGTCTAGGCCACATATATTGTTATGGTAATATGCTTAACTACTTAGAAACTGGCACCCATTGGTCATTATCAATTGAATAGGCTGATCCCAAATTAATGCTCTATTTCCCCTAGAGCAGCTACATGTCTCAAATAGATAAAATAAATGATAATTGTCTGTTCTGTGAAAGATAAGAGTATGTTATAACTGTCTGTCCAATGGCAGCTGTGAGTTAAGTCACGTTTTGTGTTCCTTTAACTTAACTCTTTGAATTAGCTTGGCTCTCTTTTTAACTCATGAATGCAAAAGCAGTCTTCTAAAGTAACCATAACAATGAATTTGCCTTTTAAATAATGTTAAACCACAAAGTAATAAAACACTTGGCTTCAACTCAAAATAGTAACCTTGACTTAATGTCTAGTGAACAAATGGACTCTTTAGCTACAAGAAAAGGCACACAATAACTCCACACAACTGAGTTTTATATAGAAATAAATATTTATAGAGCATGTAAACAGCATTTAGGTTCAAAGCCTGGGCTGTGAAAATACCCCTCTTCCTTCAGGAATAATATCACAACACTGTAAGTGCAAAATAAAATATATATAATCTTCCCACAGTTAATATTAAAATAATAAACACCCATTAGACGTCTCCCTTTGAGTCACTTAATGACAGACAATTATAATAATTTGTGGGCCTACACACTCACACACAAAAGCCAGCAAAATGAACTACTACCTAAGTTAACCTTAACTTGTGTCAGACTTGAATTCAAATGCAAGAGCAGCTTTATATAAATGTAGTAGTAGTAGTAGTAGTAGTAGTAGTAGTAGTAGTAGTGTTATGAGAGGGAAGGTGATTTGTTCAGACTAGCAGGGACTTAGGTGGGACAGTTAACAAAGCATTATCCAGTTTCTGTCTATTGTTGATCCCTCCCCCCACCACCACTCTGATTGGTCCATCAGACTCATTGTGAGTATTTAACATAGTTCTGCTTAGCTCCATGACACAGTCATGACACAGTTCCAGGTGTGCAAGTTCCTGAGGCTGAACTCTCTTCTTGACTAAAGGTGAAGTATAAATAGATAGATAGATAGATAGATAGATAGATAGATAGATAGATAGATAGATAGATAGATAGATAGATAGATAGATAGAAGGTTGATGCACCAATTGATGCAGGTTAGAGTTGTCCTATCTAAAAAAAGAAGGTAATATTTTAATTTTCCATCAAAAAATACATACAATAGAGATCCAATTTGTTTTTTTTAGATTGATAGGGTACAATTGACAATTATAAAATACCAATTGATGCAGGTTAGAGTTGTCCTATGCAAAAAAGAAGGTCATATTTGAATTCTCCATCAAAAAATACCTACAATAGACATCCAATTTGTTTTTTAGATGGATAGGGTACAATTGGCAATTATAAAATACCAATTGATGCAGGTTAGAGTTGTCCTATGCAAAAAAGAAGGTAATATTTGAATTCTCCATCAAAAAATACATACAATAGACACCCTTTTTTTTTTTTTTTCACGGAGAGCAGACAGCAGACGTCTGAAGGGGAACACACACTAGACACATCGGCCGCACGGAGGCGCTGCGTCAAAACATACGGCCCCGTTATTTTCAATGAACTTGACTCCGCTCCGAGTTCCAGCCAGACGTGGTAGCCTCCAAGCCACGTCTTTGGGATCAAAGACGCGATTGTAGTGTCCAAGCCCCGTCTTTGGGCTCAAAGACGCGGTCCAAGCCCCCAAAGACGCGATTGTAGTGTCCAAGCCCCGTCTTTGGGCTCAAAGACGCGGTCCAAGCCCTGTCTTTTGGCTCAAAGACGTGATTGAAACGAGATTCGCGTCTGGAGCCGCAAGAAAACGTGTTTCACAGTGCTTAGAAATAAAGAGTGACTGAGGCGGGGATCGAACCGGCAACATCCGGTCAACGGGGCAGCCGCTCTAGCGACTGAGCTAAACGTTCTGCTCTGTGCCATGAATCCAGGCAGATATAACCTGCCTTTTTTTTTTAAATGCTAAAAAAAAAAAGAAACGAAAAGATATATTTTCGCACTAAAAACGTTATGACACACTATAATGCCGACAATATGGTAGAATATAGCATGTTCCATTGACAATAAATAATAGTAAAATGTATCTAATAGATACAAGGACAGCACACAGCAGACTTTGCGGGTTACATGTCTCCTTTACGGCCACACCGAGTTCCAGCCAGACGCGATTCCAAGCCTCGTCTTTGGGATCAAAGACGCGATTGTAGTGTCCAAGCCGCGTCTTTGAGGTTAAAAGACGTGATTGAAACCGAGAATCGCGTCTTGAGCCGCGGTTTCGCGTCTAGAAGACGCAAAGACGTGATTGAAGTGATTGAAACCGAGAATCGCGTCTTGAGCCGCGGGAGCTCCGTCCTGGACGCAAAGCTGCGTCTTGACCGCTATTTAAGCACTGACGCGTCATGAGACGGGTCATAAGACCCGTCTTCAGACGCGGACGCAGTCTGCGACGGCTCTTGCTGCACATAGACGTCAAAGGGGGCTCGAGCCCCTGCCCTTTTTATCCGCCTGTACAAAGTGCCCTCTCCAGACCATGAATGCGGTTTTTAATATAATGGTGAAAGAAATGTAAATGCCTTCTTTCCATGCCATACCTGAAGGCAGCATTTAAGAGAATTGCCTTGTTCAAACTCTCCTTAACTTGAATGTTGAAAGAATTTCCCTCTCTGTGAAGAAAACCAAGTATCGAAAATAGCCGACCTCCAAGCTCACAACGCGTCGCAGCTAATTTCCACATTTTCACCAAAAGGCCCTTTTAGTAATGTCAGCCCCTGCCTCTCTAACATTCTCCGCACGTCCCTGCGTGTGAGTGCGTGTGTGTGCGTGCGTGTGCGTGGGAAGGGGTGGGAGTGCGTGGGGGGGGGGCAACCAAAGAACGGAAACAGCTAGGTGAGCAAAGTGTGTGGAGGAGAAGAAAAAAAAACATACGTATAATGACATATTTGCTTCATATTTCATTCCAACTGTGAATTCCAATCCACAGTGTGACACACAGCCGCCTCGGTCCACTGCCTCCCCCATCTGCAACTCTGTGTCAGGATGTCTCCCAGGATACGCCAGGAAAACTTTGGGGACGGCGAGCCGACAAGAACAAGTAGAGCACGACAGAGTGAGCTGCCTCTCTCTCTCTCTCCCTCTCTGAGCCTCTCGGTGGGGGGGGCCTGGCGTCCTCGCACTCCCCCAGCGCCCGGCCGTGGCAGGCACTTGCGAGCAGGGGCGGCGTCGCACCAAATTCTGGGCCCCGGGTACAAGGATTCACTAAGAACATTCCCATGAATGTTCTTCATAGCGGGAGGGGGTTTAACCCATTTAGACTGGGAAACGCGTTATTACGCGTTATTTTGTGCTTTAACTCCTGAAAAATAGCAGATATACAAGCTCACAGCACGGCACCGAGTGCCGCGCTGCGAGCTTGTAGATCTGCTATATTTTTTTTAAATCTTGAAAAAATGTGCTTTGAATATTTTTTATTTTTTTTTAAACCTATGTTTCTATGTCAGTGGTTGCTCAAACTTTTTCATGTGAAGGACCCCCAAAATGATATGTATTTGGCCGCGGACCCCCATCTCAAAATATTCGCTTAAAAAAATACATATATTCAAAGATTTGCACACATTTTCACAACTTTTCAAAAAAATAGCAGATCTACAAGCTTGTAGATCTGCTATTTTTCAATAGTTAAAGCATCAAATAATTAAGGCTCCTCCACCTTGGGCCCTAGTAACTCAGTCCCACTTTTCCCCCCCTTGTGTCGCCCCTGGTTTGCGAATAGGCAGCAGGAACACAAGAAGGAGGGGGGGGGGGGGGGGGGGGGGGGGGCTTTCCCTGGAGAGAACGGCTGTGGTGGGATTAGAGACCCACCAGCCCTGGTTCTGCTTCACAGTACAAGAACTCTGCCGCGCGCACACAACAGAGCCATATTAGAGATATCAGTGGAACTGTATAGTTCTACCAAATCTCCCAAGTCTCACCATGTAATTAGAGATAAAGACAGAGGGCCAGGCTACTCAACCCCAATTCTGGCAGCTTCACACGTGGCTAGCCACCCATGTACCCCAAGAGGGAACACACAACCAGCAATAGCATTGCTGTAGCACCTGTGAAAGAAAGCTAAGCTGCTGCTATGGTCCTCCAAGCAAGGGTGTCACAAGGGGGGGAAAAGTGGGACTGAGTTACCAGGGCCCAAGGTGGAGGGGCCTTAATGCTTTAGCTATTGAAAAATAGCTGATATACAAGCTCGCAGCACGGCACTCGGTGCTGCGCTGCGAGCTTGTGTATCTGCTATTTTTGAAAAGTCTTGTGTGCAAATCTTTGAATATAATGTACATTTTAAGCGAACATTTGTAACTCAAATTTAGCCTCTGGGGAGGTCCCTGGAACTAGATATTTTGAGATTGGGGTCTGTGACCAAATACATATCATTTTGGGGGTCCTTCACATGAAAAGGTTTGAGAACCACTGACATAGAAACATAGGTTTTCAAAATAGGATTTGAAATATTCAGACAAAAAATTGCAGATCTACAAGCTCGCAGCGCGGCACTCGGTGCCGCGCTGTGAGCTTGTATATCTGCTATTTTTCAATAGTTAAAGCACAAAATGTGAGTCAATCCTTGGAACCCAGGGCCCAGAATTTGGTGCGACACCCCTGCCTCCAAGCAAACCGGCTGGTAAGATGACCTAACACTGCGTTTCTTAATGAGTGGGTCGGGGTCATGAGATGGAAAAAGAACAACTTGAATGAAGTAGTATTCAGTCCTCACTTAAAGATGGGGTGCCATGATTTTTTTCCCTCCCTAAAGCATGATGATCAGGTATGATTATACTAGTGGGAAGATTTTTTTTTTCCAAAAAAGTGTACAGAAAGAGTTAAAATTATGTTTTTATGTGGCATGCCTGGTTGTCATGGTGGGTGTTAACCCAGCTAAGGTTAGCCACACCCACAAAAGGGGAGGGATTATTTTATGATGTCATTAAATCGGTGTTTTTGCACATTATAACCACATCCGGTGGTCTATCCACTGGCTCCCGGTTGCAGCCCGCACTGAATACAAAACACTGATGCTGACCTTCAAAGCAGCCAAAGGTACGGCTCCTCCATACCTCCAAAACCTGATCAACCCCTACAACCCCACCCGTTCGCTCAGATCAGCCAACACAGGGATGCTGACAGAACCCTAGCTAAAAACCCCAGGACAAAAACCCACTTGTCCTAGACAATTTGCCCTCCTTGCCCCCACACTGATGTGGAATAAACTTCCTGTCGCACTTAGAACTACAGACTCACTCCCTAGCTTCTGCCGTGGACTGAGGACGCACCTCTTCAGACTCTACCTAAACCCATAACACTACTGTAACACTCATTGACCATACATGAAGCTAGTTAGCATTTGTTAGGTTTTAGAAACATTTTTTACTGATTAGGAGCATGGTCTACCTATGTTATTGTTTTTTTCTAGATTGATATTCCTATGCATTTGTTATATTGTTGTTGATGTACTGACATAGTATCTTGCTTATTATAGTGATGCATTACCTGCATATTGTAAATCGCTTTGGATTAAAAGCGTCTGCTAAATGCCTAAACTGTAAACTGTATTGGAGTAATGTTATGTCATATACACACACAAAACAGAAAAAGTACACAAAACTATGGTACCACCTCTTTAATGGTCAAAATGATGTTAACACTGACTTGACCACAGCAACCCTAGTGGCCCTATTCGGGCCATGTAACAATACTGGATGTGAACATTTCGTGGGAAATAGGCGAACAGCCAATCTACATGCTCACACCGCGCGTTGTGAGTGAGTTTGTAGATCATCTATTTTCAGTGAAGAGATTTGGTGTAGAGGGGGTAAAAAGAGGGGGCCAAGTACAGACCCCTGCGGGACCCCGCTCAAAAAGGGTCTACTACGTGGATAAAAGCTGCAATCTATTACTTCTTTGTGCTTGAACAAAAAGTTATTTTGACAATAGTAGAGTATAATACATTATAACTAACACTAACCCTGAGGTATTGTAGATAGATAGATAGATACCTTTATTATCCCAAGGGGGAAGATCAGTTGCCCAGAGGCAGCACAGCAGTATAAGGTTATTTACAAAGTTACAGAGAAGTAAGAAAAAAAAGATAAAGATAAATAAAAAACAAGAACAGTGTACAGTAAAGAGCAAGGTACGTCAAGAAAGGGAACGAATAATATATATATATACATAAAGTGTCCTTAGGCACAGCTATCAATATAGTACAGTGCCCCCAAATCAAAGTGACCGTAACAGTCAATGCTAGAAATGCAGCAAGTATCTCACCATCATGTCAAACACAAGCAAAAATACTCACTATACCTAATAGTGCAGTGTCCAAAGGTCAGTGCGATATAAAAACAACTAGAGAAAGAAAAAGAAAGAAACAAGAGAGCGCGACGCAGCAAGACGCACAAGAGCACCCTCCCTGGAAGGTCCTTAGAGGTCAGAGTCAGTGCAACTAAAGTTCCAGTAAGAAAGGCTACTGTATGAAATTCAAAGGGAAACATCTTGCCTTCCAAACCAAGCTTAACAGCAGCGGTTCCACAGTCGTGCAGGGAAGGGATCCCAGGTATAGGACACCAAAGTTACAGATTGAAGCGTTGACAAATATGGCGATAAAAAGTACAGCAGGCCTATATACATGTACATAACTGATTGATGGTCTAATGGGGAGTGTCAGGACAGTAACTACACTGTGATAGTCTATATCGGTTCTCTTGCTTTATTCCCGGCATGCCCGCATAATGTATGTCAACGAAGAAGCTTTGCGTTGTAAAAAAATAATTCTCAGGTAAATAATCCCCGCGGTAAATAAGCAATTTTTCTTCATATCACCTTAAAACTTCACCAAGGCGAGGTGGGGGGAAAATTTTAGGCGGATAAGGCAGAGAGCGAGAGAGGGGGGTCGGGGGGAAGTCTCAACTATGTTCAAGAAACACAAAATTATACTATGGAGAGGATCCATTATTCATCTCAGATGCATTTTTCATTTAAGAGTGGGCTGGATATGAGCAATGATGAATGCATCGCCCAGGATGCAATTTGTATGTAAAATAACAGAAGATTACAGAATATGTTTTAAGTGCAAATGCAGTTTGTTGCCATCTAAGTAGAAAATGCATTCCTGCAAAAAAAAAAAGGAGAAAAAAAAGAAGGAAAAAGAAGACCTGGGCCCATGACGCTCGCCTCATAATATCACTTAGCCCGTAGCTAGGCCCTTTGCAAGTCCTCATAATGGGTCACAACGAGAGGCTCAAGTGATGAATGAGGCCGGCCCGGAGTAGATTTTCATTCATATAATATACCTCTTGGCAGGCCATTTGAAAATGTGGGATAAGTAAACCGAATAACTAAGACTAATTCAGCGTGCATCCATTGCAGCGGCACATTTCCTTGAAGTCCCCACCTACGGTGCCGTCACCCCCCACCCCCAACACACACAGAAAGAAAAGAAAAGAAAAAAAAAACACCAAGATATACACACTCAAATCCTCGAAGTACGACCCTTACGGGTCCATTTGGTTCCATTTGTACACTGGCCAACCTAAAAGAACACTGAGGATTTGACTGTGTGCTGTTAGATACATGTCAACGCACAAGTGCACACAAACACACACACACACACACACACACACACACACTGCTTTCCTTGCCTGCCAGGCATCCACATGTTTCTCTCAGGACCCGCGCTCTCCCCTTCATCAGCCTCGCTCGTTGCGCGCCGTTTCAATTCAGTGCCTCTCAAAGACACACAAAGAGCCCTTCCCCTACCATTCAGAGTACAAAGATTGAATACAGCCCCCCGAACACAAGACATGCTCACCGCAGAGCATGTAATACAGCTCATTACTGGGCAGGCACACAGGGTGGATAGAGAGAGAGAGAGAGAGGGGCTGTGATGGGAGAGACAAGTACAAGTGGAGAGAGAGAGGGAGAAAGAGAGAGAGAGAGAGAGAGAGAGAGAGAGCACCAACATCTCCATCTTTGACCAGGGCCAGTGGACCTCTAAAACTAGCCATAACAACTACAACAATGCAGTCTAAAAAGTTTGCTGAATATATGGGGTACAAGCACACACACAGACACGCACGCGCACGCACACACACACACACACACACACACACACACACACACACACACACACACACACACATACACACCCTAGGGCATTAACGACTTGTGATTTTTGCAAGTCGACTCGACTCAGTAAAAAGTTGAGTTGAAGTCGACTTTATCGTTTGATGACGTCAATAAAGTTTAAGTGTATAGAGGGTATCTTCACATTTATAAAGTGACAATTTAAGGAGTTTTTAATGCCTCTAAAATGACAAATTAAACATTGTCCAAATTGTCAAATATTAGAGGCAGAAATTGTGAAAATAGCAGATCTACATGCTCACAACGCCTCGTGAGCATGTAGATCGGCTATTTTCACAATAGAAAGATTTTTTTTTTTTTTCAACTTCGACTTTTGACTTTCTCTGGAGGGAGTCGACTTGTGTAATGAAGTCGACTTGTTTTTCGTTAATGCCCTAACACACACACACGCGCGCACACACACACACACGCACGCACGCACACACAATGTTTACAACCGCAACTCGCTATCGGTAAGGGGTGAAACGGTGTCACGATGCCCGCAGGCTCCCCGTGACATGATTGGCTGCATGCGCGCGAGGATGGGATCCCGGGGTTAATTTAGGTCTGCTTTTTACGAGTGGCTCTTCCTGCCTCTGCTGCTAAACAGCGGTTGACCCGTTAGCGAACTGTGCCCCAATCATAGAGGGGGGCACAGACTGACTGGGGGACTGATCTCTATTTGGGTCGGCCGCATTGATCGCAGCAAGCCAGACGCACAGCAGCGTGGCTCTGGCTGCTCAGGTTTGTGGTGTGTGCTGATGGGAAGGCACCAGAGGTGGAAAAAGAAGTACTCACGTTTTGTACTTAAGTTAAAGTATCAATACTGCACTGTAGATATACTCCGTTACAAGTAAAATGTCCAGAATTCAAAATGTACTTGAGTAAAAGTATGAAAGTATTGGCATCAAAATGTACTTAAAGTACCAAAAGTAAAAGTGCTAAAATGGTTGAAAATAGCAGATCTACAAGCTCACAACGTGTCGCATCGCGACGCGTTGTGAGCTTGCAGATCGGCTATTTTCAAATAGCCAAGGTATAAAACAAGCCTAAAGTGGTTTATGTGTTTTATAATATAATTTATATCCGCAAAGTAACTAGTAACTAAAGTTTTCAAATACATTTAGTGGAGTAAAAGTACATGTTTGGATCCGAGATGTAGTGGAGTAGAAGTAAAAGTGCTGGAAATTGGGAATACTCAAGTACAAATAACTCAAAATTGTACTTAAGAACATTACTTAAGTAAATGTACTTAGTTACTTGGGAAGGCACTGGGGTTGGTGTTTTGCGCAGACTGCAATGGTGGAAGACGCGGGGCAGGTTTGGTGGGCGGGGGGTTAGAAGGTTGGCGAATAGGCTAATTCACCATCCATTACGCACGGCACGGCGAACCTTCCATAACCCCAAGGCGATCGCATGTCCTCAGGGCGAAGCATTACGCACATTAAAAAGACATGAACTTCGCGAGCGCGTTGGAGTTTCGAGCACGCAATCAATGGGGCCACAGGTGCAACGTTTTCCGCAGCCGCCAGTGGAATGCCCTTTTTTTCCCCTTTCCAGCATTACGGAGAGGGAGCCTGTTTTTCCCACTGTGTGTTCATGTTAATGTCAGCAGTAATGAAGACCTGCAGCAAACGAAACAATAAAAAAGGGCACAAGCCTGAAGGAGACAGGGGAGTTTTTTGGAAACGTGAGAGAATCGGGCTGGGGGGAGGGAGGGTGGGTGGGGGGGGGGGGGGTTGAGGGCAGGAGGTGAAGAGTCTGTCAACTTCTCCTCCGTCTGTCTGCGGCGCCTGTGTGTGTGTGCTACTCGCTTCCGAACCGGAGAGTAGGAGCAAATAGGGCCTAATTCACACTGGCTGTGTGTGAGTGTCTGCGCTGTCTAGCAGCGTGAGCGGAGGGGGAATTAGATCTATGGTTTGTAGCCTTCATCCCTTCCCAGACAGACTTGTTCCGGCTCAGAGGCGCTGCCTAATCCGCACCTCTCTCCCGCTCACACTCCCGGAAAATGACTTCACACAGCTGCCTCAAACGCCCAGCGCAGCAATTCGCGTCTGACTGAACTCCCCTACCAAAAAAAAGAAAAAAAAGCGGGGGGCTCAGCAGACCTCCCATAGCTCATTTAACATACCAATCCCTCCCAAAAGCGGCCCACCACCCCACCCCACCTCACAGAGGAAACAACAAGGAAAACAACAACAGCCCCACTTGATCATTTAAGGGCCCTTTTCTCTGGAGAACTGTCAAAATCTACAGAGCTGTGGGAGGGAATCACCAGTGCTGGATCTCAGGGAGGCAGTGTGTATGCCGGAACACGCAGACGGTTACCATTTGAAGATATCTGTAAACTTTAAAGGACAACTTTCGTTTTTTACAACAAGGGTTCATATTTGTTATTGTAATTAGAGAAAACATTTTCATTTACTGCTTTCTATCGTTTCGGCGATTTGAATGACGTTGATTTCAGTAGTTGGGGGCGTGTGTGCAAGTGGCTAAATACGTCTTTTTAGACACAATAAGCCCATTCCCAAGATGCACCACAATCCTACATGGGCAGATGTGAATTATGGGGACTACTAGTAGTGTTACTGTAAATAGTACTAAAGAAATCACCAGCTTATTGTGTCTAAAAAGTCATATTTAGCCACTTGCATGCTCGTCGAGTCAAATCCGATACTTCCGTGACCGTGGAGATCAAAGGTCCGTTTCTCAGTGGTTTTGTCGACTATGAAGGTTAAATAACAAATTCAGCTCCCATGTACCTCGCAATTATGGCAGCAAAATGTTTGACAGCCGCTGAAAGTTTGTGTCTCATCCACTTACTATACACTATACTATAAATGAAAAAAATACCTTCAAAAAATCTGCTTTAAGTAGCATGTGAGGGGTCAAACTAGGGGTTTTTAATGATTCTGAATCCATTACAACCCCAACAAACTGTGAAAAGTGATGACTCATCACTAAACCATAGTATTGTCGGGACGTTTTTAGCCCAAGGAATGTTTTTTTTTTTTTGTGCAAAACAAATGCTTGCAATGGATTCAGAATAACACGGTCTACTCTAGGTTAATCAGACAAATTGACTTAGCCTTTAGGTTTTTAAGACAAATGAGGCTGAATAATTATATGATTATTTAATATTTCTCAGGAGGGGTTTAACTAGGTTCTATGAGTCAATACTCTGAACAGGTGGTATGTGGCCTTCATCATATAGCAATGTGAGTTCTCACATTAAAACCAACACCTGAGGATGATGCTTTGTCGTCAACGAAGCAAAGCCTGCTACTACATAAAATGGGACTGAAACAAGGCTGCTTCTAGCCTTAGTTGCCTATTTGGGTCATGGAGGGTAACCCAGGGTAATGGCGGGAGACTCAGACAAAAGCCCCATTTCCACTGCAAGGCGGAAACGTTCAGGAACCTGAGCCTATTTTTTTGGTTCTGGTTTTGTTTCCATTGCGCATGGCCCGGTTCCAGACGAGGTTCCTGGAACCTTTTTTCGGTCCTGCTCCTGAGGTAGAACTAAACTCTAGTTCTGGGAACCTATGGGCGGGGCCAGTAGTGCTGCTGCTCTTTTTTTTGGGACCTTCCCAGTTAGTTCTGGTTATATGGAAACGTAAGCAGAACTTGGTCCCGGAACTTCATGGGTTCTTGAAAGTTCTTGGTTCTGGAAAGTTCTGGTTCTAGTTCTGGGTCGGCCCTACAGTGGAAATGGGGCTAAACACTCTAGTCTCGAGGACAGGAAGAAGTCTTTCATACAAACAAAAATCAAACCTCGGTTCGAAGTGAAGCGGTAAACTTTTATTCTATGTGTTCTAGAGCTATGAACTCTGTGATCTATACATTCTTCCAATTCTGAATGAATGAATGATTTTATCTGGAGGGCCGAATTGTCATGTGAAGCTTGATCAATCCTCTCATTGGACATTTTTAATCATCCAATCATCAGACCGGGACGGACGTTACACACATATTCTGGATGTACGGGACAGATAAAACCTGTTCATTCTGGACTGGAATGGCCATATATGGACATGTACGAGACACACATATTCTGGATGTACGGGACAGATAAAACCTGTTCTTTCTGGACTGGAATGACCATATATGGACATGAACGGGACACACAAAGCCACTCCTTGGAAGCGGCTTTCACCGCTTCAAAAAAGAAGAAAAAAAGAAAGGGAAAAAAAACATATGGGTTTCATCTGTTTCTTCTGTTTATATCCGGCCTCATCTCAGAAACATAGCAATGAAGCCTCATACTTTTCCGCCTGCCTTTGTCCCTCGTCACAGTGGGAGTGGAGAAGACAGATGCTGCCGGTGAGAAACGGTGCCAAGTGGATCACGGATCGAGGCTCTTCCCTTCAAGTGCCATTTCAGATCTCCAGGGCCAGTTAAATAAAGTGAGTTGTGAGGAGGAGGAAACCCTGTGCAGCAAACGCTGTCAAAATTCACTATTATGCATTTCCATAATGCTCAAACGTATTTACTGTATAAGCCACACAAAAATGCGCCAAAAATGTCCGGAGCCCTCCTTAGGCGGTGGCAAAAAACAAGTGATGTTACATAGCAGAATGATTAAAGCCAGATATCGTTGTTGTCGGGTGGAAACGTATGCCCAAAACCGTTCATTTTTATCATTTAAAAATGTTAGGCGTTGTGTGCTTGTAGATCAGCTGTTTTCACTACTTTTGTGCGACAGCCTTGTGTGATGAAGCAGGGCTTTACTTCGCGAAACAATTAACAAATTTGAAACTTGGAGATACAAGGTTTCTGCCCAACAACGACGATATAGTATAGTCGCAAGAAGAAAGACAGTGAGAAAGAGAGAGAAAGAGAGAGAGAGAGAGAGAGGTGATTTATCCCTCCACGGCCTTTTGACACTAAATTAAACTGTTGAAGTCCATTCCCCCGTGCCAGCTAGTTATCTTTCCGGGGCTAATTTAACACCATAATTTACATTCCCATATAAAATACATCCTGATGTGGCTGCTGTCAAGGCCGTACATCATTTTCAGAGCGCGCGGCGCTCCAGTTTCAGCCCAGAAAGGGACAGAATTAGATCATATTCATGATGCAATTAAACACTTCAGTGGGAATCGATGTAAAACCGATGAGCCCTGAAAACAATGCATATGGCTGGGAACATTAGAACGCATTACCTTCCCCTGCATCGCCCGCTCTGCAGAGAGACGCAATCTAACCCTCAAACACCGGGAACGCGCCGCCCCGAGCCGCGTTAGATTTGAACCACTTTAACCGTTATTTTATGCTTTAACTGTTGAAAAATAGCAGATATACAAGCTCACAGCGCGGCACCGAGTGCCGCGCTGCGAGCTTGTAGATCTGCTATTTTTGAAAAATCGTGAAAATTTGAATTTTGACCCGATTCTGTCTTTTTGTCTTTTGAATCCTTCTAAGATTTTTTGAAAAACCTATGTTTCTATAGGTCAGCAATCTGGCCAGCCATCGTCAAAGAAAAGGTCCTTTTCACTTAACTGGAGCTCAGTTAGTCTGTTCTTGAGAGACTACTATGTCAGTGGTTCTCAAACCTTTTCATGTGAAGGACCCCCAAAATTACATGTATTTGGCAACAGACCCCCTATCTCAAAATATGTTGTTCCAGGGACCCTCCCAGAAGCAGAGATTTGAGTTACAAAAGTTTTCTTTGAAAAATATATATTGAAAAATGTGCACGCATTTTCACTATTTTTCAAAAATAGCAGATCTACAAGCTCGCAGCGCGGCACTCGGTGCCGCGCTGTGAGCTTATATATCTGCTTTTTCAATAGTTAAAGCATTCAATAATTCTAGGCCTAAATGGCTTAAAAATCCTCTTCGCCACTCTACTCTCTCTCTCTCTCCCCCATCTCTCCAGATTCATAATGCACGGCGATAATAAATGAATTTTTCACAAAATTATTCAACTACTAAATTGCCCATGGTAACTGAATATCAGATGAAAGTGATGTGAATTATTAAGTAGGGAAACTGTTTGTTCTCACCATGGGTGTAATAATCGGCCAAATGAGGAGGAGAGAGAGCAGCCAGGATGGGAGAAGGACAGGCAGGTTACTGTAAAAGTGAGCTCTTATAATAAACATCACTTAAAGACAGGAGGAAACTTTTTCCCCGACTGCCCGGGACACGTTGACGGTATCTCCCACAGTTCCCCCTGGCCAGGGACAGAGCCTTGTCATAGTCCTTTCTTCAATAGAGAGGAGAGCGAGAGGAGAAGCGAGGATTGCACCATGCACGTGCACACATAGACATAAAGGGGGCTCGAGCCACCGCCATTTTACCAGTCTGTAAAAAAAAGTGCCCTCTCCAGACCATGAATGCAGTTTTCACTATGGTGAAAGACATGCAAATGCCCCTCTTTCCATGCCATACCTGAAGGCGGCATTCAAATTGCCTTGTCCAAACTCTCCTGAACTTGAGTGCTGCATCTTATGTTGAAGGAATTAGCCAGTAGCTATGCCCCTCCCCTAAAAGCTTTTGTCCAATGCTAGCTTAGCAACCGGCAGCTTGCCAAGGCTGTTACCAAGGCAAACCTTGTCAAGCAGGAAGTTATTCTAAGCTAGCATTGGACTAAAGCTTTTTGGGAGGGGCATAGCTACTGGCTAATTGCCCTCACTGTGTAGAAATCGGGAGCGTGTCACTATTTCTACAAGTCATCTTTTCGACGACCAAACCTAACCAAACCACTAACCCTAACCTCCGTGGGGTGAGTAGCGATACCTGCCGACGCTCCGTTGTCGAAATGATGTGCGTTCGAAAAAGTGAGATTTCCCCGTAGAAATCCATGCCGTTACGCCACATCTCCAGTATTGCCTTTTTTATGCTTAGTTCAGTGTGGTACCAAGTACTGAAAATAGCCGACCTCCAAGCTCACAACGCGTCGCAGCGCTCGGAGGTCTGCTATTTTTCGATATTTTCACCAAAAGGGCCCTTTTTAGAAATGTCAGCCCCCTGCCTCTCTGACATTCTCTGCACGTCCCTGGATTGCACCGCCGATGCACATTCTCGTGTCTAACTGGCAACGTGCCCTTAGGAGGCTGGAAAATCCAGTGCAACAAGCCAGCCGACGTTACACCACCTTCACCACATTTTACATAATCAGACAGACAGCGCAGCAGGCCACACACTGCACACAGCTCCCCTCCTCCAGATCACATCAACTACCTGTCACGCTCCCTCTCCACACTCAAACCCGCTTTGATTGGCTCATACCTTAGACTCAGGTAAAAAACTAAAATCACAGGAAATGCATTTCAAGATGTATTTACTACAGGGAAGGGGAGGAAAAAGTTCCATTAACCCGTTTAGGTCTTAGAATTATTGAATGCTTTAGCCATTGAAAAATAGCAGACATACATAGCCGATCTACATCAAGCTTGTAGATCTGCTATTTTTGAAAAAGTTGTGAAAATGTGTGCAAATCTTTTTCGTTTTTAAAGTGAACTTTTGTAACTCCAATTTTGCTTCTGGGTGGTCCCTGGAACTAAATATTTTGAGATGGGGGTCCGTGGCCAAATACATATCATTTTGGGGGTCCTTCACATGAAAAGGTTTGAGAACCACTGACATAGTAGTCTCTCAAGAACAGACTAACTGAGCTCCAGTTAAGTGAAAAGGACCTTTTCTTTGACGATGACTCGCCAGATTGCTGACATAGAAACATAGGTTTTTCAAAAAATCTTTGAAAGATTCAAAAGACACTTATAGAATCGGGCCAAAATTCAAATTTTCAAGATGTGAGCTTGTATATCTGCTATTTTTAAATAGTTAAAGCATGAAATAATAACACACAATAATGTGTACCCCGTTCTGAATGGATTAATCACGGTTTGCTTTCCCATACTTCTGCTTTTCCTTGTCAAACTTGTTGATAATGGATGAATTCTAATGAAATTCTGAATTTAAGAGCCATAGTGCAGGGCAAGGGGGGCTGTGGCAATTTGTAACTATTTCTGACACGCCGAGGTTGGCCTCTCCAACTGAAACAGTAATTATACTTAATGGTCCTTTAATCTGTCCGTCAGCCGGGGAGGTGAGCCCGCCAGGTCAGGCTAAAGTGCTCCAGGCGTCATACGGTGTCAGAGTACAGTCAGCGGGGGCTAAGGTGCTCCAATGTGTAGCACTCACTTCACCAGTCAACATCAGGGGGGGGCGAGGAGGGCTCCGGGCGGTACACAGACCCTCCCATGCACGCACGCATACACACACACAGGGACGTGCTGGGCCCCTGATTCAGCCCGGGAAAAAGAGTTGGAGAGGCCCTCATTGCGCGCTATAGAGAGAGATCTCTCTCTATAGCGCTGCTGCTACTCAAAGATTTGCCATTTCAGATCATGACAAGTGACAGTGGGCCAATTACTGTACATGAGTTATATTTCGTCGTTGTCGGGAAACCTTGTCCAAAACCGTTTGTTTTGTATTTATCATTTTAAAAATCATTTAAACTAGTGAAAACAGACGATCTACAAGCACACAACGCCTCGCACCGCGAGGCGTTGTGTGCTTGTAGATCTGCTGTTTTCACTACTTTTGTGCAACAGCCTTGTATGATGAAGCAGGGCTTTGCTTTGCGAAAAAATGTACAAATTTGAAACTTGGAGATACGAGGTTTCTGCCCGACAGTGACGATTTGCTTTGTTGGCCGCCCAGCCCCCAAAATGGAACGAAGGCCGACATTTTTTTTTTTTTTTCCTAATGGTTAGGAATGAACCGGCCGTTCGGGAGTTGTCCCGCTTTTCCCAATGGCCAGCACGTCCCTGCACACGCTCACGCACACGCACACGCACACACACACACACACACACACACACACACACACACACACACACACACACACACACACGCACACACACACTGACACACACTCAAGCAAGTCAAGCAACAAACTACCACTTCCTGCATAACAATACTTATGCCTATAATTGAACTGAAGTATAAGAAGTGCACCAGCAAGCATGAAGAGCACGCTCTGACCCGACCACGCGCATCTATTAGCCAAGCGAGGAAATAAATGGGAGACAATAGCGAAAGTGAGAGGGCATGTATCGTCACTGTCGGGCCAAAACCTCGTATCTCCCAAGTTTCAAATTTGTAAGTTTCTCCGTGAAGTAAAGCCCTGCTTCATCAGACAAGGCCGTCGCACAAAAGTAGTGAAAACAGCAGATCTACAAGCACACAACGCCTCGCGGCGCGAGGCGTTGTGTGCTCGCAGATCGGCTGTTTTCACTAGTTTAAATCATTTTAAAAATGATAAATACAAAACAAACGGTTTTGGACATACAAGGTTTTCACCCAACAACGACGATATGTGCCACATGATCAGATTTGACAATAAACACCAAATTATTTCTCTTTTTGTAGATGGTTTTTGACAGGACTAGATGTTCTCCGCTGGCACTCTTCCCTCGCGACTAATCTGCGACTCGAGAGAGGATTTTTGTCAGGTTTTGCCCGAATTAAATGACAGAGAACTAGCGATGGGACGATACGCGATGTTATCGTTTATCGTGATTAAAAAAACACTCGCGATAATCGTATCGTGGAGATTTACATTTATCGTGATATCGTCCTCCGTCATGCACTGGGATCATTTCACCTTTTATTTTGCCGAGCTGCATGTCCGGTACCACTTAAACCCTCTATAATTTATTGGCAAAAGGTACATAATATACGTACTTGATACATTCTTTTTTTTCACTCTATCAAATGTCTTTGCCCAAAAATAGCCGATCTACAAGCTCACAACGCGTCACAACGTGTCACAACGTGACGCGTTGTGAGCTTGTAGATCGGCTATTTTTTGGCAAATGTTCCACCCCAGGATAAAGGACTTTGATTATCGTGATAATATCGTGAAATCGCGATTTCTTTTGTCACAATAATCGTGATATGAAATATTCATATCATCCCATCCCTACAGAGAACGGAGGCTAGAGTTCAGCTAATTCCACTTCTTGTTAGAAAATCCTGAGGTCATGTCCCGTACAACAACAACAACAACAACACCACAACTGGACTAACTAACGCATGTCTGACCACTATAGTCTCTGGCACAGACAAAGCCAGGGAAGGAGAGAGAGAGCAATACAGATAGCAGCCATTCCAGTGGTGAGACTGTGGTAGGTTTACTCCCAATAGCAATGGCACCAGACACACACAGAGCTCATACCGATGCTAGGGGGTGAACAAATAATACCTTTGTACCCAGCATAATTTGTACGCGGCTCAGGCGTCTGTCTGGCCATGTCCCGGTGCCTTGGCTGAGTGAGCATGAGAGAGAGAGAGAGAGAGAGAGAGAGAGAGAGAGAGAGAGAGAGAGAGAGAGAGAGAAAGAGAGAGAGAGCAGGGTCGTCAATTGGGTATGGCAGGGGTATGCAGCTGCCATACCCTGGGTCCAGAGGGGGAGAATAAAAGTTACTTTTAAATATAAATCCATGAATGTCTCTTTGTCTATCTGCGCTGGTTATTAAGTGTGCCTGCCATGCAATGGCAAAACACTTATTGTAATCCGCCATACTTAAGTAAGTACATAATGTCGCCACAAAATTTCGGCACATAATAAGTGCCGCACGATTTACGCCACCGCCGCAATATATACATCAAAACGTGCGGCTCGGCCGGGAATGGGGTGCTATTACTTTTCTAAGAGAAAAGTTGTATCGTTTAATTGATATTAATTTATTAGTGAATTAATTTTACCCATTGACTTATAATGGGAATCGCAAAAACTCACATTCAATATTTTTTTTCTCGCAAACCATAGGGGCTACAGTTTCAAAACTTGGAGAGGAGATTTATAATGATATCAAGGATTAAATAAAAAATAATTTCGTCAGTTGGCCTCATGGTGGTGCTATAACAGTCCACTTTACCTTTTGGCCTGTAACTCTTGAACCGTGGGTCGGAAAATTAAAATTCCCTTTTCCCTGGATTCCTTGGGTCATCTCCTCATATAGGCCACGCCCATTTGCGTCAGGATAGATTTTCCGCCATTTGGAATTTTCTTCAAAACACACTTTTTGCTCCTTTTCCTACATATTTTCTCCAAATGTCACATAAATCGATACACACGATCTATGGACTCATGCGATAAACATATTTAAACGATATTTTGATAGTCCATACCGTTCTTCCGTAACAGGGTTCCAAAGTTAGCGGGAGGAGCCTGTTTTGTAAGAAGTAGCCATAAATCACAAACGAAACATCCAGTCAACACCAAATTTTAACCACAAGTGGGGGGCGCTATACTGAACATATACCCAAAAGCATTTCCACTTCGACCCATAGGGGGCACCACAAACGCGCAAAACGTAACCGTTTCATGCCAAAACGTGTTTTTCAGGGGGAACGACCCTCTCAAAACGAAACACTAACACCAACCGCTACACAAGGTTGCACAGACTTAGCGAGCTGCAGGCACACTTAAAATTTCTTAGAAATTTTCTTTTCTAGTTATGTTGTTAAATTACAGTAAAATATCTACAAATGCAAAATTTTACAAAATGGTCACATTTTTTTCAAGGTATTATTGCGACCGTCAGGTCGCAGTTTAGTATCAAAACCTCCACCGGCCGCCCGTCCGTCCGTCCATCCGTCCGTCGGTCACATGTCACACGTCACACCTTTGCCCCGCTCATATCTCCGCATCAGTATGACATCACACTGCTTGGTGTGTGCCGTCAGGGTCATTTGTGTACGGTGTCATACTGATGTCAGCAGTGTGATGTCATACTGATGTCAGCAGCTATGTCTCTATATATGGAGTTATATGTTGTTTGTGTCCAAATATGGGGCTTGTGAGGTCAGACTTAGTGAGATTCGTCGGTTATCTCCATATATGGAGGGAGAACCAGCTTATGAGCCGATGAGTTGTGTCAGAGTCAAGATCCTGCTTGCATCTAATCTGTCGGTAGATAATGCCGGTCTTATATAAGGGTCATTTGTGTACGGTGTGATGTCATACTGATGTCAGCAGTGTGATGTCATACTGATGTCAGCAGCTATGTCTCTATATATGGAGTTATATGTTGTTCGTGTCCAAATATGGGACTTGTGAGGTCAGACTTAGTGAGATTCGTCGGTTATCTCCATATATGGAGTGATGTGTTGGTTATCTCCATATCTGGAGATTCAACCTTCAACGATTTTGACATCTTGTTACTAATCTGTCGGTAGATAATGCCGGTCTTATATAAGGGTCATTTGTGTACGGTGTGATGTCATACTGATGTCAGCAGTGTGACAGGAGATAAGCGACCAACGGTCGCTTATCTCCCGATTAGGGAGTCTTACTGGTGATTATATTCTCCAGACTTGTATTCTCCCCATCTTGACAGAATGGTATATTCCCAGGCTCCGCAGGTCAGCTGCACAGGTGCAATGCATTATTGTTAATTGTGGCACGCTTACTAACAACCATTTCAGGCTGCCATATCCAGCCCAAGAAACCATAGAAACCTGTGTAAAAAACTGAAAAAACTATAGTTTTTTTTCAGACATTGTGAAAATAGCCAATCTACATGCTCACAACGCCTCGCAGCGCGAGGCGTTGTGAGCATATAGATCTGCTATTTTCACAATAGAACCGTGTTATACAGTGTAATGCCTCTTTTCCATGAGGACTCCCATCTTTGCCATACCCTAGCTTTGGCTGAACTGACGCCACTGAAAGAGAGAGAGAGAAAGGGAAAGAAAGGGATCTCCTAGTGCTCAGCAATGCATCTGCGGTCCTGTCCTCTTCTTCTCTGTTTGTTATCTTGGACAAGGCATTCTCCCACACCATTCCGCCGGTCAAATAAAGAGGGAGGGGGTTGGGGGTGGGGTTTAGGGTGGTGTGGTTGTGGTGGTGGTGGTGGTGTGGGGGGGTGAAAACGAATCACTCCCAGTCCCACTACTGTTGTTCCCTCGGCTGTCAACACCTCTACACTGACTTCACCCCAGCCTGGCCGCATCGATACGGAGAAGTGACTGCCCGTTTGCTTTATGATTGCCTTGTTTTATTCTCCTCCACCGGGGTTTTCCTCTCCTCCTCACCCTCTCCCCGCCACCAGGGGCGTCGCACCAAATCCTGGGGCCCTGGGGTACAAGGATTCACCGCGGGCCCCCCCCCCCCCCCATGAATGTTCTTCATAGCGGGGAGGGGGTTTGACCCATTTAGATTGCATGGGAACATTATTACACATTATTTTGTGCTTTAACTATTGAAAAATAGCAGATATACAAACCTTTCTTTTCATGTGAAGGACCCCCAAAATGATATGTATTTGGCCACGGACCCCCATCTCCAAATATTTAGTTCCAGGGACCCCATGACCAGAGACATTTCAGTGACAAACGTTCGCTTAAAAAAAGACATATTATTCAAAGATTTGCACACATTTTCACAACCTTTTTCAAAAATAGCAGATCTACAAGCTCGCATGCAGCGCGGCACCGTGTGAGCTTGTGCTATCTGCTATTTTTCAAGCATAAAATAATTAAGGCCCCCTCCTCCTCCACGTCCTTGGGCCCTAGTAACTCAGTCCCACTCCCCCCCCCCCCCCCCACACACTTGTGACGCCCCTGCCTTGTATCTCTCTTTCCCGGGCTCCAATCAGTCGTCCAGTTTGGCTCCCAGACAACAGAGCCATTGTCTCCTTTTGGAAGCGAAAAGGAAGGCCCTGGCTGGGATCAGCGCATCCTTTCCCATTTCCACCCCCCTGCTTTATTAGCCACAGTGGCCACGCCGCTGTTTATATACTAGTGGGTATTCCGTGTTTGCTAGAGAACAATTACAGTATGACAAATGGTCCGTCAATGCCATCTATCAGGCCCAGAGCTGACAGGAATCCTATAGGCCGCGCGGCCATTCGTCCCCCTCAGCTCCCCCTCTCCGGGGTCCCATGCTTTAGTATCCATGACAACGTGCAAGCCACTCGCCACGCTTGCCACTTCACGGTGAGAGATGGGCGCCCCGTGAGTGGCTTTGAAAATTAGCCTTTGACACCCCCCGTGTTTCCCCTGCTGCACCCCCTTTATCCCCCCCCCCCACACACACACACACACACACACACACACACATATCGTCGTGGTCGGGGTGGAAACCTTGTATCTCCAAGTTTAAAATTTATATGTTAGTTATAGTTAGTTAGTTAGTTTCACAGTGTGGAAATGTGTCTTTTTTTTATTATGTTTTCTATAATAAAAACGTCTTTTTAACTATGGACCTCCCTGCCAGACGTCTTCTGAACGTCTTTTAAAAAAAAAATAATAATAATAATAATAATAATAATAATAATTGAAAAGAAAAAAAATTGGACCTCCAACAGTGTACTAGCCATGATCGCGATCGCGAAATTGCATGTTTAACCCCCATACCAACCCCATCTTTCAAACATGGCAGCCATGTTTGTTTACATTTGAAGAAAACATAAGGGCTGCCTTCTCCTGAATGCCTGAACGGATTTCCAAGCGGATGTTTTTGTTTGAAAGCTGTGAAAAGCATGCACATGCATAGTGCATGATCTGTGCACGAATGTGTGCACCAGCGTGCACACTATTTTTTTAACCCTTTGTTGGCGAACCGGCAATATAAGAGGTCCCACTTTAAATATGGCACTGAAGAAGTTAAAATGACAGATAAACAGCAACAAACACTTACACACAAAACACAACTTAAGGCAACAAGAAGGACAACAGTGGCATATAAGGTGAAGAAACAGGCAGATCAACGAGACACGACATCATTCAATGCCTTAATGGCATTTGGAATGAATGCATTTTTAAAGATATTACGGCTACGGTGTGCCCAAGCTGTTCGAACGAATATTCTTTCGCAAAGTAAAAGCCTTGCTTCGTCGCACAAGGCCGTCGCACAAAAGTAGTGAAAACGGCCGATCTACAAGCACACAACGAGGCGTTGTGTGCTTGTAGATCTTCTGTTTTCACTAGTTAAATCATTTTTCAAAATGGAAAATGCTAAACGAACGGTTTTGGACATACGAGGTTTTCACCCGACAACGACAACATGCAGAGACACAAGACAAACCACCAAACCCCTTTGGGGTATAGGGGGTGTTTTCAGCATGGCCCCGCCCCCTTTTTCAAACTCAGGCATACACAATCACAAAGGCATAAACAGACAGATAGGCTGTGGCTGCCACCATAAATGTACAGTAGCTCCCTGTGCGTGTCAGGGGCATCGATTTTTATTGCACCCGGGCTATACGATTCTCAACATTAACGCATTCAGAACGGGTACACCTTATTGTGTATCATTATTTTATGCTTTAACTATTGAAAAATAGCAGATATACAAGCTCACAGCGCAGCACCGAGTGCCGCGCTGCGAGCTTGTAGATCTGCTATTTTTGGAAAATTGTGAAAGTTCGAATTTTGACCCGATTCCATAAGTGTCTTTTGAATCCTTCTAACGTTTTTTTTGAAAAACCTATGTTTCTATGTCAGCAATCTGGCTTAGCCATCGTCAAAGAAAAGGTCCTTTTCACTTAACTGGAGCTCAGTTAGTCTGTTCTTGAGAGAATACTATGCCAGCGGTTCTCAAACCTTTTCATGTGAAGGACCCCCAAACTGATATTTATTTGGCCACAGACCCCCATCTCAAAATATCTAGTTCCAGGGACCCCCCGCAGAAGCAACATTTGAGTTACAAACGTTCGCTTTAAAAATACATACATTAAAAGATTTGCACACATTTTCACGACTTTTTCAAAAAATAGCAGATCTACAAGCTCGCAGCGCGGCACTCGGTGCCGCGCTGTGAGCTTGTATATCTGCTATTTTTCACTGGTTAAAGCATTCAATAATTCTAGGCCTACATGGGTTAACCTCGCGGCTACATTACCTACGCTACAGTATAGGAGATGAGGAAAAGAGAGAACCATCGCACCTAACATCCATGAAATAAGTGTGTGAAATAGACAGAGGAAGAGTGAGAGAGTGCCTGAATGCACTTGAGCTGCCAACACATTACAAGACATACAGATGGATAGCAAATGGAGGCAAACCGTCTAGCTCGCCATTTCCCCGAATGACTTCCTCAAAAAGATGGTTCTTTCTGGAAAGCGAGATTGACATTTTTAAATGAACAGCTCTTTATGTTGCTCCGTGTTAAACCACGGAAAGTGTTTGTTTTTCCAGCGAGCAGCATCTGTTCATTAGGGCTATAACCTTTTGGCTTCGGAAGTACAAGAGAACTAAGCGGTAATGATCAGATTAGTCGTGGCAAAGGTTATACCGAATTGTGTGAATTTGTGAAAATTCACACAATTCGAGGACATTAAGATCATCAGTAGAGTTCTCAACAGGCCTGAAAATTAAGGCCCGGCCCTAACAGGGCCCTAACTGGGTCGGCCCGAGGCCCTACCCGGCCCTACTAGTTAGCATACATTTTAGGCCCTACCCTACCCTAAATGTCGGGTCGGGTTCGGTTATGGTCGGGTTCTCATTACTCTATCACAGAGTAATAGTAATAAAATAGTAAAACAATATATTTAATTTTTTCATGGAGCCCGAGGCCCTACCCGGCCTGACTAATTAGTATACATTTTAGGCCCTACCCTACCCTAAATGACGGGGTCGGGTTCGGGTATGGTCGGGTTTCGGGCATAATTTGAGAACTCTAATCATCAGGGTGTAAAAAAAATAATAACCCCCCAAAAAATGTGCGTATTTGTGCGTGGCACAATTAATAGTATCAAAAGAGAGATGTTTGTAGGCCTTGTCAGGATTCCGGTCTCAGACAAGCACACGTGCTCATAAACATGCGTGCTCCTTTGGTGTTGTGATTATAATATAAATTATGCTTGGTAGCTTAAAATCATATTGCTTAGGTGGAAGCAATAAACAAAGCGGCGCAGACGACGTGCACTGTCAGAGGCGCGGGGGTTTTTCACGACGATTAATCATATTTGGAAAAACATTAACCCATTTAGGCCTAGAAACGATTGAATGCTTTAACCAGTGAAAAATAGCAGATCTACAAGCTGCGAGCTTGTAGATCTGCTATTTTTGAAAAAAAGTCGTGAAAATGTGTGCAAATCTTTGAATATTTATGTATTTTCAAAGCGAACGGTTTGTGACTCAAATTTTGCTTCTGGGTGGTCCCTGGAACTAAATATTTGAGATGGGGGTCCGTGGCCAAATAGATATCATTTTGGGGGTCCTTCACATGAAAAGGTTTGAGAACCACTGACATGGTAGTCTCTCAAGAGCAGACTAACTGAGCTCCAGTTAAGTGAAAAGGAGCTTTTCTTTGATGATGGCTGGCCAGATTGCTGACATAGAACATAGGGTTTTTCAAAAAATCTTAGAAGGATTCAAAAAGACACTTATAGAATCGGGTCAAAATTCAAATTTTCAACGATTTTTCAAAATAGCAGATCTACAAGCTCGCAGCGCGGCACTCTGTGCCGTGCTGTGAGCTTGTAGATCTGCTATTTTTCAGTGGTCAAAGCATAAAATAATGATACACAAAATGTGTACCCGTTCCGAATGGCTTAAAGGGAAAAGCGAGGAAAACTAGCTCCGCACTAGAGGTAAGAGTGTCAACTGATATACCCCGCCGCTGACATCAAGCAGAGCAGGCTAGCTCATTGATGTGGCAGCGTCTCATTTTCACCAAAGCAGACAGTTTTGCAGCGCCTTGCGGTTCTTATTATCTTCCGACTTTGTCTAATTCAATCAACACAACTCAGATCTGGCTGGCTGCGAAATGGCACTGACATCCCCCTCAAGCTCAGCACAGTATGAAGGAAAGAAAGAAAGGGAAAAAAAACTAAACAAAAAGAAATACACTGAATGAAGTGAACAGACAAACTGACAAAACGGGCACGGCGCATGAGAAATACAGTAAGTGCTGTTTTTATCTCCCGTTCTGGAGACCTCATCCACGTCTGTGAAGGGATGAGGGCAGGGACGTGCAGAGAATGTTAGAGAGGCAGGGCTGAAATCTCTAAAGGGGCCTTTTGGTGAAAATATCGAAAATAGCCTGCGACGCGTTGTGAGCTTGGAGGTCGGCTATTTTGGTGCTTCATGCCATACTGTACTAACCATTATCGAGTCAATACTGGAGATGTGGCTTACAGCATTGCGATTTCTACACGGAGAGGGCAATTCTTTCAACATAAGACGCTGCATTCAAAGTTCAGGAGAGTTTGGACAAGGCAATTCTCTCGAATGCTGCCTTCAGGTATGGCACGGAAAGAGGGGCATTTGCATTTCTTTCATAGTAAAAACTGCATTCATGTTCTGGAGAGAGGGCACTTTTAAAGACGGATAAAAGGGCAGGGGCTCAAGCCCCCTCTGATGTCTATGTGTGCACGTGCCTGGATGAGGGGGTGGGGTGGGGGGGGGGGGGGGGCAGGTGTTCAGAGAGAGACCAATCAGCTCTTTTTGTTTTAAGTTACAGGGCTGCGTTCGCGGGGGACGCGGGAGTCAAGTGCCTTGATGACGCTGCAGATGCTGTCTCTTCCCCGTATATTATGGGGTCGGGCTGTTACAGGACACTGTGGGTCTCTTTGCAAAACGACTTCCGGTGAACCTAATATTCCACTAACCTGCTGACATGTAAGTAAAAAATCCTGGTTGGTACGCGAATCCTCAGCGCCTCACGTGTGTCTAGGGGTGGGACGATAAGCGATGTTTATCGTGATAAAAAACACTCGCGATAATCGTATCGTGGAGATTTAATTTATCGTGATATTGTCCTCCGTCATGCACTGGATTCAGTTGACCTTTTATTTGCAGAGCTGCGTATCCGGTACCATTTAAACCCTCTATTGGTAAAAGGTACTTATAATATACCTCCTTGATACAGTCTTTTCTCACTCTCTATCAAATGTCTTAGCCAAAAAATAGCCGATCTACAAGCTCACAACGCGTTGCGTTGCAACGCGTTGTGAGCTTGTAGATCTGCTATTTTTTGGCAAATCATCAGGATAATGATTTTTTATTACAGCGATAATATCGTAAATCGCAATGTCTTTTGCCACAATAATCGTGATATGAAATTCTCATATCGTCCCATCCCTACTCACGTGTGTCTGCACACTTTTTAAGAATTATACAGGTAGATAGACAGACTTATAGCCTATGTATGGCAGGAATGCAACACGCACGCGCGTGTGCAGGCTTATACGCTCGCTTGCACGTACGCACGTCGCTCGCACGCACGCATTCAACTCACACCACAGACTGGGCGGATTTAAAGGTCATTAGGGATTAAATTGTTTGCCATTTGCCAGCCCTGGAAAGTGAGAGAAATAACAGGGGAGACTAGGGCCACAGGAGCCTTATTATTGAACCCTTCCCCTCCTGTACCCCCACCCACCTCCCCCCCAAAAAAGCCTTTCTCCAGACCACCACTATTCCCCATCCATTCACCTCCCATCTAATACAGAGGGGCCACTACATTATTAGATTTTGACATTATCCCGTTTAGGTCTAGAATTATTGAATGCTTTAACCAGTGAAAAATAGCAGATATACAAGCTCACAGCGCGGCACAGTGCTGCGAGCTTGTAGATCTGCTATTTTTGAAAAAGTCGTGAAAATGGGTGCAAATCTTTGAATACGTGTATTTTCAAAGCGAACGTTTGTAACTCAAATTTTGCTTCTGGGTGGTCCCTGGAACTAGATATTTTGAGATGCGGGTCCGTGGCCAAATACATATCATCTTGGGGGTCCTTCACATGAAAAAGTATGAGAACCACTGACATAGTAGTCTCTCAAGAACAGACTAACTGAGCTCCATTTAAGTGAAAAGGACCTTTTCTTTGACGATGGCTGGCCAGATTGCTGACATATAGAAACACAGGTTTTTCAAAAAAATCTTAGAAGGATTCAAAAGACACTTATAGAATCGGGTCAAAATTCAAATCTTCACGATTTTTCAAAAATGGCAGATCTACAAGCTCGCAGCGCGGCACTCGGTGCCGCGCTGTGAGCTTGTATATCTGCTATTTTTCAATAGTCAAAGCATAAAATAATGACACACAATACAGTGCACCCGTTCTGAAGGGGTTATTAGCTCAAGCAGCGGAGAGAGGGCCCCGCTGTCATTATAAAGCCTTTACTTTCAGCGCTGACTGCCAAATCTGTTTTTGCACTAGCTACACACTGCCAAAGCCCAACAATGGCAGATTAGTGAAGCCCTTCTCCTGTTGCAGACGGAGGTTAATATAAAGTGACAGGGCTAAGTCCGCTCCGCTTAAGTATGCTGGGAGATATTATAGCAGTTTGTTACATCAGATCGTTATTGGATTAAGCCGCTTAGACCGGGCATATGCATCATTGCGTATTATAGTTTGTATGCTTCTATTTGAAAAATAGCAGATCTACAAGCTCACAGCGCGGCACCGAGTGCCGCGCTGCGAGCTTGTAGATCTGCTATTTTTGAAAAAATCATGATTTGGTTTTGCAAGTCTTTGAATATATATCTATTTAAAGGCGAACATTTGTAACTCAAATATTTGCTTCTGGGTGGTCCCTGGAACAACATATTTTGAGATGGGGAGGGTCAAATACCTGTACAAATACCTGTACTTTTGGGGCTCCTTGACATGAAAACGTTTGAGAACAGCTGATTTGGAGGAAGGATTTAGAAGTCGGGTCAAAGATCGGGCCGAAGATATTCAAAGACTTTTGCACGCATTTTCACGATTTTTCAAAAATAGCAGATCTACAAGCTAGCAGCGCGGCACTCGGTGAAACGTGAAAATGTGAATTTTGACACCATTCTATAAGTGTCTTTTGAATCCTTCTAAGGTTTTTTCTTTTTTTTTTTTTACCTATGTTTCTATATCAGCAGCCATCGTCAAAGAAAAGGTCCTTTTCACTCAACTGGAGCTCAGTATAGTCTGTTTTCACTCAACTGGAGCTCAGTTAGTCTGTTCTTGAGAGACTAACTACAGTATGTCAGTGGTTCTCGAACCTTTTCATGTGAAGGACCCCCAAAATGATATGTATTTGTCCACGGAAACCTCCATCGCAAAATATTTAGTTCCAGGGATCCCCCCCCCAGAAGCAAAATTTGAGTTACAAACGTTCGCTTTGAAAATACATATATTCAAAGATTTGCACAGATTTTCACAGCTTTCTCCAAAAATAGCAGATCTACAAGCTCGCAGCCGCGCTGTCAGCTTGTATGTCTGCTATTTTTCCAACAGTTAAAGCAATTCAATAATTCTAGGCCTAAATGGCTTAAACAGCATGCAACAACAATGAAAGTTTAATTTTAATTTTCAGGCAGGAATACAAAACAGGCTCCGGGAGAGCAGGCCTGTCAGAACAAAGGCAGTCGTACAATACCTGCTTCTTTCTTCCTTCCTTTCCTCTCTGTTGCCATTATGGGAGTGGCAGACATGAAAAACACAGGTAATGATGTTAAGAGAGGATGTCAACCTTGGGTACACCTTCAGTGCATTACTTTTTTTCCCCCCTTCTTTTTCTTACTGAATCCATTATTTATTAACCACACGACTTCTCAATAGCACTTTAGCAATGTTGTGAGGCAAAACGTGAGAGAATAGGTTGAGTCAGAAAATATGACGGCTGCCTAATGTCACAGGCGGCAAGCTCATTTCAGCGTTTAGCCGACATTCTTATCCAGAGTGACTAAACAGTACCTGAGCAAGTACAGTAGAGGTTCAGTATCTTACGCAAGTATAATAGTCCGGGCATTTCGGGCACTATGTTGATGGAATTGTGCACTTTATGAAAGAGGCATGTAATTTGGCACACAGTTAGAACATGCCATATGGAACATTTTTGGCTATCATCGCAGATTTGTCTTGGGAGACTTGTGGGAGCCAATCAAAGTTGGCGTCGCATAGACTTTATATACAGTAAAATAATACAAAAAATAAATATGCTTTAAGTAGCATGTGAGGGTCAAACTAGGGGTTTTTCATGATTCTGAATCCAATGCAAGCATTTGTTTTGCACGAAAAACATTCCTTGGGCTAAAACGGCCCCATAAAACCATGGTTTAGTGATGAGTCCGTCACTTTTCACAGTTTGTGGGGGCCGTGTTTCGGAAAGGAATGGATTTCGTGCAAAACAAATGCTCGCCTCGGAAGGCTCTCTCCATTCCGACATGTCGCCACTCCGAAATTGACTTCTTATTGTCGGAGTGGCGACACTCCCATAGGGGTTAGGTTTAGGGTTAGGGTTAGAGATAGGGTTAGTGTCGGAATGGAGGACATGTCGGAAAGGAGACATGTCGGAGTGGAGAGATGCACCCGCTCACCTCGCAGCGCAGCGCGAGGCGTTGTGAGCATGTAGATCGGCTATTTTCACAATATTTATCTGCGGAACCGAGTAGCCATAGCTACAGAGAACCGCTAGCCATAGCTACAGAGAGCACAGAGAACCACTAGCCATAGCTACAGAGAACCACTAGCCATAGCTACAGAGAACCTCTAGCCATAGCTACAGAGAGCAGAGAGAACCGCTAGCCATAGCTACAGAGAACCACTAGCCATAGCTACAGAGAGCAGAGAGAACCGCTAGCCATAGCTACAGAGAGCAGAGAGAACCGCTAGCCATAGCTACAGAGAACCACTAGCCATAGCTACAGAGAGCAGAGAGAACCGCTAGCCATAGCTACAGAGAACCACTAGCCATAGCTACAGAGAGCAGAGAGAACCGCTAGCCATAGCTACAGAGAGCAGAGAGAACCGCTAGCCATAGCTACAGAGAACCACTAGCCATAGCTACAGAGAGCAGAGAGAACCGCTAGCCATAGCTACAGAGAACCACTAGCCATAGCTACAGAGAGCAGAGAGAACCGCTAGCCATAGCTACAGAGAGCAGAGAGAACCGCTAGCCATAGCTACAGAGAACCACTAGCCATAGCTACAGAGAGCAGAGAGAACCGCTAGCCATAGCTACAGAGAACCACTAGCCATAGCTACAGAGAGCAGAGAGAACCGCTAACCATAGCTACAGAGAGCAGTGAGAACCGCTAGCCATAGCTACAGAGAACCACTAGCCATAGCTACAGAGAACCGCTAGCCCATAGCTACAGAGAGGCAGAGAGAACCGCTAGCCATAGCTACAGAGAACCACTAGCCATAGCTACAGAGAGCAGAGAGAACCGCTAGCCATAGCTACAGAGAGCAGAGAGAACCACTAGCCATAGCTACAGAGAACCACTAGCCATAGCTACAGAGAACCGCTAGCCATAGCTACAGAGAACCGCTAGCCATAGCTACAGAGAGCAGAGAGAACCGCTAGCCATAGCTACAGAGAACCGCTAGCCATAGCTACAGAGAGCAGAGAGAACCGCTAGCCATAGCTACAGAGAGCAGAGAGAACCGCTAGCCATGGCTACAGAGAGCAGAGAGAGAGAGAGAGAGCGCCCCGTCAGCCCAAAAGCATTGTTAGCCCTGCCAGAGGTCACTGCATCTGACCAATAAGCTGTTCTTAATCCTAACAGAGCGATCCATTAACCCATCCGATTTTTATGACCCTTTTCTTTATTAGATGAGCTATCAGCTGTCCATCTCTGGCAGAAATATGGACCTGTTCGTCAGAGGGAGGGAGGGCCCCCACAACAGGGGCGTCAATTGGGTATGGCAGGGGTATGCAGCTGCCATAACCTGGGTCCAGGGGGGAAAATAAAAGTTACTTTTAAATCCATGAATGTCTCTTTGTCTATCTGTGCTGGTTATTATGCTGTTAAATGACAGTAAAATAACTACAAATGCAAAATGTAACAAAATGTTAATGGTCACTTTAACAAGATATTAGAATTATATTCTCCACACTTTTATTCTCCCCATCTTGACAAAATGGTAGCCTATATTCCCAGGTTCCGCAAGTCAGCGGCACAGGTGCAATGCATTATTGTTAATTGTGGCACATTTACTAACATTCCAAGTTTAGCTGCACTTAAAAAACGTTCCAGGCTGCCTTATCCAGCCCAAGAAACCGTAGAAACGGGGAGGGGAATAAAATGTACTTCTTAAAATAAACGTATCACGCCTGTTGCTAAGGTATGGCAACATGACTGGTGTCTTGCACGCGCGCTTCGACACCAGTCATGTTGCCATACCTTAGCTTTTTCTGAACTGACGCCACTGCCCCCACAACAATGCTCCCACCTTTCCCAGAAGAAGCCGGCTGGCCAATGGCGTTCCGGCCATCCAGGTATACAGAGTACCTGACATCCAGCCAGGAGGAGAGGGGGGGGAGAAGAGGGGGAGGGGGGGGGGGGGGCCTGATCTGCCAGTCTCCAGGGGTATCCCCCCCCCCCCTCCCCCCCCCCCCCCCCCCCCCACCGCCGTCCCGTTACCGTCCGATAAATCTCGGTGCTTTACGATTAGGCACATAAAATGAGTCATAGATCTGGACGGTAAATAAGAGCTTGTCAGTGTAGGGCTGACGCCAGGAGCCCCCAGCTATAGCTCCTCCTCCTCCTCTCTGTGCCAGATAGTCAGTCCTCTCTCTGTATCCCGGCCATCTAGCCCATTTCGGCCGAGGATCATTGACTGCTTTAACTATTGAAAAACAGCAGATATACAAGCTCACAGCGCGGCACCGAGTGCCGCGCTGCGAGCTTGTAGATCTGCTATTTTTGAAAAATCGTGAAAATTTGAATTTTAACCCGATTCTATAAGTGTCTTTTGAATCCTTCTAAGGTTTTTTGTAAAAAAAAACAATGTTTCTATGTCAGCAATCTGGCCAGCCATCGTCAAAGAAAAGGTCCTTTTCACTTAACTGGAGCTCAGTTAGTCTGTTCTTGAGAGACTAACAGTGGTTCTCAAACCTTTTCATGTGAAGGACCCCCAAAATGATATGTGTTTGGCCACGGACCCCCATCTCAAAATATCTAGTTCCAGGGACCACCCAGAAGCAAACTTTGAGTTACTGTACAAACTGTTCGCTTTGAAAATACATACATTCAAAGATTTGCACACATTTTCACAACTTTTTCAAAAATAGCAGATCTACAAGCTCGCAGCGCGGCACTCGGTGCCGCGCTGTGAGCTTGTATATCTGCTATTTCTCACTGGTTAAAGCATTCAATAATCTCAGGCCTAAATGGGCTAGACTGATGCTATTGAGCCGGGGCTAAAAAGGCATCCGATAAATAAGCCTGATATTTCCCTCAGGTCGTTTACGGTGCCACTACCCGCCCAAAAGCAGCACTCTATACAAACACCGGACAAAACAGAAACCTTTTGCCAAAGAGAGGTTTTAAGAATCAGACGCCAGATTTTTTGGGGTCTGGGATATCACGGCGGTCAGTGGTGGGAAAAGTACTCACATCTTTTTACTTGAGTAAAAGTATCAATACTGCGATGTAGAAGTACTCTGTAAGGGTGGCCTCACAAAATACCTATGAGAGTGGAATCTGCGTTCCGCCAATGCATTTCAATGAGAAGGGAGCTTTTTTTGCAGAAATCCTCTGCTGGCATGAAACCGCTTCACTCTCATTGAAATGCATTGGCGGAATGCGGATTCCACTCTCATAGGTACTTTGGTGTGAGGGCACCCTTACAAGTAAAAGTCCGGAATTCAAAATGTACTTGAGTAAAAGTATGAAAGTGTTGGCATAAAAATGTACTTGAAGTACCAAAAAATAAAAGTACAAAATGTTTGAAAATAGCAGATCTACAAGCTCATAACACAGTATATAAACTAGGTATAGAACATGGCCAAAGTGGTTAATGTATGTTTTAAAATGGTATAACTTATAACTGAAAAGCAACTAGTAACTAAAGTTTTCAAATAATTTAGCGGAGTAAAAGTACAATATTTGGATCCGAGATGTACGTGGAATAGAAGTACTGAAAACTGGAAAATACTCAAGTAAAGTATACAAACACCTCAAAACTGTACTTAAGTACAGTACTTAAGTAAATGCAGTTAGTTACTTTACACCACTGTTAATTTCTTGTGTTTTCCGCTCCTTGTTGCCGTTGAAAATGGTAACGGCGCTCTTTTGTTTCTAATTACTTCTCTCGGATGAAATGCCAGGAAGCCGATGATGGATCAATCCATCTCAAGTATACCCAAACTGTATGCAGAAACTCCAAGACACTGATGTCTTTTAATGGACCCTCAATCCATACTCGCAATTAACCATGCAAAATCCCTCCCAGCCATTAAGTGACTCCACTTACAGTGTATTTACTCTGCCCCCGATGCTGTTTGGGTATATTCTCAAAGTGTGTGTTCTCTACAAGCCGGGGGGGGGAGAGCTGCAGCAGCGGAGATGACCTAAGGGAGGCCGCGACGGTCTCCGAATGCACTGGCAACAATGATGGACACTTCCTCCGCAGCGCCAGCTAATCATCGCGGCTCGCTTCGTTTACACTGGTCCAAAATGACTCCCCCGAATGACCGCCCTTGCATATTAAGCAGACAAACAGACAATAGGGACACACACGCTGTTGGAGGACATGTGAGGGGGGGGGGGGGGGGGGAGCTGAACCCAGGCATAGCCACGGTGTATAAGATGGCCTGGGGAAAATGTAGCGCTCGTAATATGTACAAATGGGAACCCGCACTGGCTGATTGATGGCATATTCAACAGAACTGCTCCTACTGCTTGTCCGCGGCACATTTTGACAACGTATCTGCAAAAAAACTAGTTTCGACGTACATCAGCACCTATTCAGCATAGCTGCATATCGACGTTTTCGGGTGAAACCTCGTATCTCCAAGTTTCAAATGTGTACGTTTTTTTTTTTTTTTTCACAAAGTAAAGCCCTGCTTCGTCATACAAGGCCGTCACACAAAGGTAGTGAAAACAGCAGATCTACAAGCACACAACGCCTCGCGGTGCGAGGCGTGGTGTGCTTGTAGATCAGCTGTTTTCACTAGTTTAAATCATTTTTAAAATGATAAATGCAAAACCAACGGGTTTTGGACATGCAAGGTTTTCACCCGACAACGACGACATGAAACACGTCGGTATCCTTCTCTCTTTAACCGGTTGGTGGGAGAAAAAGGAGGCTATCAAGAGCAAGAGGTTTTGGAACAAGAGGAGCAAGAGAAAGTGCATCGCTACAGGCACGCAATCAGCTAAGAATTCAAAAGCGCTAGCCCAGTTTTAGTACAGTTCCGTAATCAGAGAGGGAACGTAGGAAAACAACGCTATCGGCGCCACCACCACCGCACAAAGATTCAAAACATTTTCATTAGTGAGCAAAAAAAATGAAGTACTCTTTAATGTGAAAGAATTGCTTCTCTTTGCACTATGGATGTTTAACCCATTTAGGGCCTAGAATTATTGAATGCTTTAACCTGTGAAAAATAGCAGATATATAAGCTCACAGCGCGGCACCGAGTGCCGCGCTGCGAGCGTGTAGATCTGCTATTTTTGAAAAAGTCGTGAAAATGGGTGCAAATCTTTGAATATATGTATTTTCAAAGCGAACGTTTGTAACTCAAATTTTGCTTCTGGGTGGTCCCTGGAACTAAATATTTTGAGATGGGGGTCCGTGGCCAAATACATATCATTTTGGGGGTCCTTCACATGAAAAAGTTTGAGAACCACTGACATAGTAGTCTCTCAAGAACAGACTAACTGAGCTCCAGTTGAAGTGAAAAGGACCTTTTCTTTGACGATGGCTGGCCAGATTGCTGACATAGAAACATTGTTTTTTTTTCAAAAAACCTTAGAAGCATTCAAAAGACACTTATAGAAAGCGGGTAAAAATTCAAATGTTCACGATTTTTCAAAAATAGCAGATCTACAAGCTCGCAGCGCGGCACTCGGTGCCGCGCTGTGAGCTTGTATATCTGCTATTTTTCAATAGTTAAAGCATAAAATAACGATACACAAAATGTGTACCCGTTCTGAATGGATTAAGATGGGGTAAAAGAAAAGACTTCAACGTTACTCTGCCTCCCATTATGACTACAGCAAGAAGCCCTTACTAGTTACAGTATTACATCTACGGCATTTTATGTATGCCGTGTTTCCCTGCATTATAACTCCAAATGCCAGCGAAATATCACATAATGGTGAAAATAATTCAAATTCCCCAAATAGAACTGCCACAATAATTGAAATCTAAGTACTTCAGAGAGCCTTGGAAATAGTTTTTATGTCGATATGATTCAACATCAGTCAATTTGACCTCTACTTTCCATTATTTTGCTCGTGTCCCAGGGTTCTTCACAGAAAAACACAGCTTAATGTTAGTATCTCTCAAGCAAAATGAGATTTCATGGATTTAACGTAATGGATTTCTTCTTAACGGTATCCTCTCAATGCAGTCCTCTATACTAACAGGTCGGTTTTTGTGAATCCTCCAAGGTTTCTTCCTGTTCTGCTGAGGTAGAAAGAAAAAAAAAGAAAAAAAGAAAAGCACACCTACCATTCTGTTCAAGTTGGGGAATCAGTCACGGTTAGTGTTGTAGTAACTCTGTCAAGGTCCCTTCGGGGAAAGCATATCAAAAAATTCATGTAAGACTTGCTCCAAGTCAGCACCAAAGTTTTGATAGCAGAGAAAATCACAGACTGTAAGGGACATTCAAGGGGAAATGGACTCTTTACCAGGCAGGGGTGTCAATTGGGTATGCAGCTGCCATACCCTGGGTCCAGGGGGGAAATAAAAGTTACTTTTAAATATAAATCCATGAATGTGGTCACTTTATGGTCACTTTAACAAGGTACTATAATTATATTCTCCACACTTGTATTCTCCCCATCTTGTTAAAATGGTATATTCCCAAGTTCCGCAGGTCAGCTGCACAGGTGCAATGCATTATTGTTAATTGTGGCACGTTTACTAACATGCCAAGTTTAGCTGCACTTGAACAACCGTTCCAGGCTGCCATATCCAGCCCAAGAAACCTTAGAAACGGGGGAAAAAATGAAATGTACTTCTTAAAATAAATGTATCATGCCTGTTGCTAAAGTATGGCAACATGACTGGTGTCTTGCTGCAAGCGCGCGACACCAGTCATGTTGCCATACCTTAGCTTTTTCTGAACTGACGCGCCACTGTTACCAGGTAAATGTAACTTGAGTGTACATAATCAATAATGGTACACCACATACGGGTACATTTGGATAGGTTTGTACAGTCTCTGAGAGTTACAGATGGATGAATTAACCCAGAGTAATGAGGATGTTACTGTAGTATGTACACCATAAATAACCTTATAGGAAACTTAGAACATAATAACTTAGTGGACATTTGTTATTATGTTTACAGGAACACAGAGGTTTGATGGATGTACATTCTAATCAGCATACAGAATCTCACCAGCAGCATTTATTTTTGCTTCATGTGCTTGTTTTTCTTTACCCACTCACAGAACACCAGCAACCATATTCTTGGGGGAACATAACCCAAAAATAGCCAATTGTCAATTAGCCAATTGTAGATTGTCTATTTTTGGTGAAGATATTTGGTGTAGATGAAGAAAAAAAAAGCAATTACAGAGTCAACACAGATCCAGTTTACTAAATCTAGGGGGATTAAGTGGTTAAGACATTTTTTTAACTGCACCAAAATAAATACAGACCTGACGCTTTTCAGAAAATGTGTGTTATTTCATATGAAGTTCAATATTAAGTCAGAGACTAGTCCTACAGTACATCTATTCCTTCTCTTCAGATCTTTTCTGCGCGGTTGCAAGGTGTGACAATTTTATTGAAAGTGTTTTCATATTCTTTTTCATGTCACTCCCTGAGTAAAACCCTGTGAATATGGCCGACTGCATGCCCTTCTTAGAAAAAATCTGTAAAGCTCTCTCTGGCTCTCTCTGCTCTCTTCTCTTCTCTTCTGGGCTTCCTGTAGTTGACAATCAGCTCCTTGGTCTTCTTGACGTTGAGTGCAAGGTTGATCTCATGAGTCATGACACCAGTGTGTCAGTGGTCAGACCTTGTCCCTGTAGTAGACCATGTGATTAGACTGCCTACCTGACTACCTATTGTTTCCATTCAGCCATAGGTTTAGAAAATATCTTGATGCCGGTCAGGGCTAAGAAATAGCAATGTGTTACCACGAGAGGTGTAAAGTAACCAAGTAGATTTACTTAAGTACTGTACTTAAGTACAATTTTGAGATATTTCTACTTTACTTGAGTATTTCTAATTTGTAGTACTTTTACTTCTACTCCACTATATCTTGGATCCAAATATTGTACTTTTACTCAACTACAATTGTTTGAAACCTTGAGTTACTAGTTACTTTGTAGATTGATTATTATTATTACAAAACATACATTAACCACTTCAGCCCTATATACATTTTGGCCATGATGCGACGCATTGTGAGCTTGTAGATCTGCTATTTTCAAATATTTTTATATACATTCTAAAACTTGTGAAATGGGACATTCTGCATCATGAGTACTTTATACTTTTGCACTTTAAGTACATTTTGATACCAAAACTTTTGCACTTTTACATTTTGAATTCCAGAATTTTACTTGTAACAGAGTATTTCTAAATTGCAGTATTGACACTTTCCACCACTGGTTACCACCTATAAAATGTAATGAACTATTCATTCTGCCCACATACCGGTACCGAGTCATAAGTAGAACTTGTGAGCAGTTATAGAGAGATTCTGAATATGAGCTTTATGGGTTTCTCTTGATTTAACATTAGGGTCTCCCTGTGGTCAAATGGAAAATTGGTGGCGGGATCACAGCTATTTTGTAGGTTCCTCTCTACTGCTAAAGAGCTCGCGTGCACATGCAAACAGAAAAGAGGCAGGCAATAAGGCTACCCTGATTAGGTTCTCTATGTTCTGGATAGGCATAAACACACACAGCGGAATACAGCAGTCAGCATGAAAGCATGCACAAAAATACATAAGGCTAATCCACCACTCTGCTGCTCACGTATAAATATTCAGGACTTGTCTTCCATAGGGCATTATCAGAGAGTGG
Source organism: Nannobrachium achirus (assembly GCF_963921795.1). Lineage (NCBI taxonomy): Eukaryota > Metazoa > Chordata > Actinopteri > Myctophiformes > Myctophidae > Nannobrachium > Nannobrachium achirus. Next base: position 17,765,030 of record NC_137832.1, read on the forward strand.
TGGATTTGCTGTGGCCTTGATGTTGTGGATATCGTCGTTGTCGGTTGGAAACCTCGTATCTCCAAGTTTCACATGTGTACGTTCTTTCGCAAAGCACAGCCCCTCTTCATCACACAAGGCCGTCGCACAGAAGTAGCGAAAACAGCAGATCTACAAGATCTTGCAGATCGGCTGTTGTCCTGTACATGTCCATATATGGTCATTCCAGTCCAGAATGAACAGGCTTTGTCTGTCCCGTACATGTCCCGTGCATGCAGAATTGAGGATTGGTCAAGCTTGACCATGACAATTTGGCCCTCCAGACAAAATCATTCATTCATTCAGAATTCATGAAAATATAGAACTAAAGCACATAAAAAGTATAGATCTAGAAGATAGAATGTATAGATCTAGAACACAGATTTCATAGCTCTAGAACACATAGAATAAGAATTCACCGCTTCACTTCGAACCGAGGTTCGATTTTTATAATGATAAATGCACAACAAACGGTTATGGACGTACAAGGTTTTCACCCGACAACGACTATATACATAGTTGTTAATGCAGACATACACATGGAAAGGCCCTTGTTGTTGTCAGGGCTGGGCCATGCCGGGGGACTGCAGTGGCGATGCAGTGGTCTGAGCTAAGCTAGTTTCCCCTGCCCCGCATCATCTACATACAGTAAAAAAACAAACATTCCTGTAAATAAAGACGGCTGTCCGGCAACTGTCTTCCCAGCCCGACAATGGTATTGACCGTACTAGTCAGATGCTCCGCTGATTAAAAATTGATCCATTTCGAAAAATCTAATCAAGTGAACAGGATTCGTTCATACGTAAGGGCGGGGCCGTGTGGGTGCATCGGACGGGGCCATGGGGGTGGAGGAGGTGGAGGTTGGAGGTGGGGTGGGGTGGGGTGGGGGGGAAAGCAGCTGCTGACACAGAGAGCCAGACCTGTTATTAACCCCTGCCCCTCTGTGTGCCCCCCCCACCCCTCACACGCCTCGCACCCAAGTCACATCCCCCCCCCAGACCCGTGTCCCAGGACTAGACATCACCATGGCCCAGACACCCTGAATTATTCAGCAGTCTGGGAGAGGCTCTCTGGCCACTTGGCCTATTATTAACAGGGGTGTCGCACCGAAATTCTGGGGCCCTGGGTACAAGGATTCACTGCGGGCCCCGGCCCCATGAATGTTCATGTGCTTTAACTATTGAAAATTAGCAGATATACAAGCTCACGGCGCGGCACCGAGTGCCGCGCTGCGAGCTAGTAGATCTGCTATTTTTGAAAAAATCATGAACATTTGGGCAAGTCTTTGAATATTTTTGACACAAATGTCTTCTAAATCCTTCTATGGTTTTTTGAAAAAAATATTTTTCTATGTCAGTGGTGCTCAAACGTTTTCACGTGAAGAACCCCCAAAATGATATGTATTTGGCCCACGGACCCCCATCTCAAAATATTTAGTTCCAGGGACCCCCCCCCCCCAGAAGCAAAATTTGACCTACAAATGTTCGCTTAAAAAAACACATATATTCAAAGATTTGCGCACATTTTCGCGACTTTTTCGAAAATAGCAGATCTACAAGCTCGAGTGCCGCGCTGTGAGCTTGTATATCTGCTATTTTTCAATAGCTAAAGTATAACATGATGAAGGCCCCCTCCACCTCCTTGGGCCCTAGTAACTCAGTCCCACTCCCCCACCCCCCCACCCCTTTGTGACACCCCTGCCTATTAATGCCTGCCCGTGTTGGCTAGTGGCTCTAATGGCCGGTCCAGAGGAGCCCTGTCGCGTCCCAGCGGAATGGGCGGCGAGGAGGGGCTGCTATAACGCTAAGGCTGCAGGGGATGTGAGAGTGAATTCATCAGTGGCCGGGGGTCACGGCAGGTTAATGACGCCACGCGTCTAGACGGACGCCGGACTTACGCCGCACAGCCCCCCCCCGAAAAGGCAACGGAAGCGGGGGGGGGATGGGGGTTGGGATTAACTTTATCCTTTTTTTTTTTGGTTAATTTGATGGGAAAAAAACTATCCCATAACGTTAAACTCTTTGGGGTTTTAGTTGTAGGAGACAGGTAGTGTTGACATTGGCTATATATACAAACCTATATTCTTGAAAATAAAAACATGGCCAAAATAGAATAATGACCACCTGTTAGGCCACTTATATTTTCCTCATAATAGACCCTATTCACGGCCCGCCCACGCACGCGCACTCAGCGAATTTCTCAACAACTTCCTTGTGCTGACGTCAGCTTTGGAGGGTAAAATAACATAGAAATTGCTGGACTTAAAGCCAACACATCATTATTTCGAATGGTAAAGTAAATTATAACGCTTTGTGCCTTTTACTATCTTGTTTTCTTGATCATGCTAGCCGTGTTTTATACATTACTATTCAGAAATTGCATTAATTTTGCGATTTCTGTGTTAACTCTATGGGATATTAGTAGTTTTTCCCCTTCAACCGTGACGTGAGCACCAGGAAGTTGCGTAAGGTGAATTCGGTCAATATATGGAACCTGGCTTCAAGTCAGTGGATTTCTTAATAAGAAGCTGGAGAACAACAACGCTTGTACAAGGCGCGTCCTAAACTTTGTAGCCGGTACGAGGAGCCGGCTTTTGGGCTTCACGTGCGCGAAATTGTATTTTTTCGGGTTGTGTAAGCAGTGTTGATTTTGTCGACTAAAACTATGACGAGAAATGTTCGTCGACTACCCTTTTTCACTGATGAAAACTAAATAGAAACTAAATAAAAACTAAGCTATGGTGACTAAAACTATGACTAAATATATTGACAATTTTGTCAACAAATAAAAAACTAGACTAAAATTTCACGGTAGGGACTAGTGGAGAAGAGATCCAGTAGAACTAAAAGACAAGTAATTTTATGTTTGGTTGCACTCGGGTGTTGCACTCTGACAATAGCCGATCTACAAGCTCACAACGCGTCGCATCGCACCGAGTGTGTCAAATCAGCCATTACGACACCATCAAGGCCCGCCAAAAATGTTTTGTCGACAAAATCAACTGTGCATTTAGTCGACTAAAATATTATGATATTTAGTCGACTAAAACTAGACAAAAACGAAAACATTTCAGATTACTAAAATATGACTAAAACTAAATCGCATTTTATTCAAAAGACTGGAACTAAAACTAAATCAAAGATGTGCTGCCAGAATTAACATTGCGCGTAAGAGGGTCTTAGCGCAGTTATAACTTGGTTGAACGAAGATTCTTTAACAGCAAGCATGACAGCCATAAGAAGTCGCCACTGACCTTGTTAAAGAATAAATGACATACCCACATGGTTACAAGCATCGATAGCATAGCAGGCTACTGTACATTCACGTCATGAATTAAAATTATTTGAGAAATCATAGCAAATGGTGCATTTATATAGCGCTTTTATCCAAGGCGCTTTACATAGATTGTGCATTACATTCACCCATTCACGCACACATTCATACACCGGTGGTAGACCATGCAAGTCTTGCTCAAGGACTCTTCGACATTAACTCAGGGGGAGCCCGGATTCGAACTGGGATCCCTTTGTGCTCTAATAACGGTTTCTCTACCCCTGAGCTATGCCGCCCCCAAAGCATCATGGTGCACAGACAGACAGCCTTCCTGCCAGCTACAGTAGCCACACATGTCATGAAAATGACAACGTCAACGTGCTTCTGAAATATTTTCAAATATTTTCAAAAATGTGATGATATGGCCTAAATAGGGTCCCCGGGGTTAATGTGGTTAAAGAAAAGAAATGCTCATGAATAAAACGTGAAAACATCCTCCCTCTCAATAGAAATATTTTAAAATCATCTACACGTGTGATTACTTAGACACATATGCAATTAGAACAAATGGAGGGGACCCTCTACTTCACTCCATCAATTCACTTGATAATAAGGCTCTCTCGGGGGGAGGTTGAGGGGCAGGGATCACAGGGTGGGGCCCTCTTTTGGGAACGGCTCAGTTGCCATGTGTTCTGTCACCTTGGTGATCTCAATGTGATGTAAACGCATAGGGACATAATGTATGATTTAAACTTGGCTGCACCTCGCGTCGCATACCAAAAATAGTAGACGTACAAGCCCACCATGCATTGTGTTGACATGCGTCATGAGCCTGTACATCTGCTATTTTTTGGTGTGACACCGGTGAGCAACTCAGGCCATGTTTACGCGGTAACGATCAGAACAGAAAACGACAAAGTGCTGCTGCGTTCAAACTTTTAATTCTGCGTTTACACGGAGACACCAAAGTGATTGAAACCGCTGTAGTGTGCATGCCAGGTGGCTAGGTGGCGGTGTGGCGGCCTACTTCCTAGCCTGGCGGGGCCCGACGTTATCTGTGTTCATTCCTTCCACAGTATAACGTCTGGCCTTTGGCCTATTGGCAGCTTGAAAAGTGGGCGGGAGTACTTGCCTTGACAGACAGACTCCTCTAACCAATCACCATCTCTCAGCCAGTCGGAAGAACGGCAAACAAACACGTCTTTTCGGCCGATAAACTCCACTAGCGCATCCTCCGTGTTGCTTTTTAATTGTTGTAATTGATTCCAACTCTGAAACAACTGCACTTATTGGTTGTTTTATGGTTAGAGCGTTAACTGTTACACTTTTTGCATCGCGAGGGCAGCCATTGTTGTTTTGAAAATGCTGCAGCCTGCAGCATGCATCTACGTCACCGTCTACACATGGACCAATCAGGGAAATCTTTTCACTTGTTGTCAGGAAGACTACGTTTGTTGTGCGGAAGCATAGTGCAGAAGCAGTCACTGATTGGCCCCGATCAGAGAATAATCGGTATACTCACTGCCAATCAACGGAAGTCCAGACGTTATACTGTGGAAGGAATGAGTGAGTGAACGCAGATGACGTCGGGCCCCGCCAGGCTACCTACTTCCTATCACGGCTGTTAGTTTACATCTAGAAACAAGAGGGAGGGAAATGATACTAATGACGTCATTTTCTCTACCACTCGATTCCAGACGGCAGATTCGTCGCACTCGGTGGCAAACAAAAAGAAGACATATCATCACAGGTATTTTTACAATCACTTGCGTTTCGATGTGCACAGCACATCATTTTGTTGAGGCAGCTAAACAGCGGCAGGTACTGTATAGTTTCTGTCTCGGAGCTATCGCGAGATTTGGTTTCCAGACAGGAAATGGTGGAGAGTCTCACGATACTAGCTAGTTCAGAAACGTACTTTGTGCTCTTCAGATACCCCTATAAAATTATACAGCGTACACACCGAAAAGCAATGCAGCAGAAAACAATGTGTGACATGTTTTCTTTTATATTCCTGAGCTGAGCATTTTATAAAGGTCTCTATCGTTCAGATTTGTCTTTTTCTTCTTTTTTTGTCCAGCCCGCTTGCAGGGTAGAGAAAATTACGTTGGTGTCATTTCCCTCCCTCTTGTTTCCAGGTTTACATCGATGTAATAGCATCATGCGAGCCAGGACGTCACACGTTTTGCCACTTCCCCCGTATTGCATGTTTACACATGAGACACGAGGCCGAGTGTTATCAAAAGAGTTCTACTCTGCAAGGGGGTTTCGCTTTGTTGTCAAAACGGAAGGCACATCTGATATTTTATTTTGCCGCTTTCTCCGGTGGAGAGCCAACAAGCTAATCGCTAACCGTAGAGTGTACGGTTAGCTATTATTCCAAACGTAGGAGACGATGGTTGAAGGAGCGCTTCTTTTCCGTTCACGCGCGCCGAGGTTAGGGTTAGGTTTAGGCATAGTTTTACTGAGGTTAAGGTTAGGGTTAGGGTTAGAGTTAGGCATAGTTTTACTGAGGTTAAGGTTAGGGTTAGGGTTAGAGTTAAGCATAGCTTTTTGGGTTAGGTTTAGGCATAGAGGTTAACATTCACACCCGCGCAGTCCAAGTGACCACAGCCGAGCGCTCCAGACCTCCGCTCCAGCCAATCACAAACCGCGCCTTCTAATTTATGTAACACCGTCTCCTACGGTAGGAATAATCACGTACGGTTATCGAGTCAAGGTGGCACCAACATGGAGGAGACATATTTACAGGCCTCGAATGAAATTAAAAAAAGTAAAATAAGGAGAAGAATCCCAGACAAAAAGTAATCATCGCCACACGGAAACACCCCCACCAGTCATCATTCACCGTGAGGACAAATGCATTATAAAGTCCAGACAGAGAGGTTGAGAGAAGAGTACTCTTATTATCATCCGCGGGAGATTTATGCACTTCAAGGTTGAGCTCTTTGAGAGAGTGTTGCTCGATAAGTCTGATGAAGCAGAATGAGTTTAGCCTTCGGTGCGGGCGCTATCTGTGCTCTGTGACTGGCTCGTCACCGCACCGAGGCGCACACTCCTCTTATCCACCATCGGATGCAAAGCACATTTACTGTTGAGGTCAACATCTCTAGCCGTGATTGGACGGAACCAAGGGCATCCCAGTGGGAGGAAGCTATACCAGAGGGACACACATCCATGCATGCACATCATCACACACACACATACGTGCACGCACGCACGCACACACACACACACACACACACACACACACACACACACACACACACCTCGCCCATTGACACAAATGACATTTCCACAGCTCCTCTCCCTCAAGGTGACCATGCACATAATTCAGAGATCCACACACATAGGGGCTTGTTTGATGGGAGATTCTCCATCTGCATTCAAAGTAAGGCCACAGCAACACACCCACATACACACAGTATACATGCATACATACATGTCGTCGTTGTCGGGTGGAAACCTTGCATGTCCAAAACCGTTCGTTTTGTATTTATAATTTTTAAAATGAACAAATCCAGTGCAAACAGCCGATCTACAAGCACACAACGCCTCGCGGTGCGAGGCGTTGTGTGCTTGCAGATCTGCTGTTTGCACTACTTTTGTGCGACGGCCTTGTATGGAGAAGCAGGGCTTTACTTTGCGAAAAACGTACACACTTGAAACTTGGAGACGTGAGGTTTATGTCCGACAGTGACGATATACTGTATACTGTACATACATGAATGCATCGAAATAAATGATTTAGAAAACTTTTTTATTGTGTGTAACATGGATATAGGCCTGACGTCACGTAAAGGGAGCTACTTTGCATATCGGGATTTATTTCGCTGGGGTTATAGCTATTAACTCTTTTAATGCTTTGAACATTAACGCTCGTCCCAATTCTGACCATGGCACGTCGCCAATACGAACGCACGTTCTTTTACCTTGTTTGATCACTGTAAGCTGATGAAGGGTCGCGCGGGTGTGTACAGTAAAAACAGCTCCCGTAATGCTGCTCTCAAATTTCCACCACACGTAAACAATAATGGATGGCCAAGTCACTTCCTGGCTGCATTCTGTGGACCTGATCTAGAAAATGCATTTCTACGCTCTGAACGACAGAAAGAGGGGAGGGCCATTTCACATTCATTCATTGCTTCCCCCTGCCGTCAGTTTGGCTACAGTACAGATATGAGTGTCCATTGAAAAAGATTTGGAAGAAGGTTTGGAAATAATCCATAGATCATTTTCTCAAAGGTAAGCTTTTGATGGCACCAGCACAAATAAATAAATAAATATGGCAGTAGAACTGTTAAGACAGCGTGCCCCCCTCACAAAAGGAAACACTATCGCAGGCTAAATATTGGGACTGCATTAATAGACGATCACATCATTTCCATACAACATCCAGCCAAGCAAGGATGCGATGCTTTCAGGAGCAAACATTTCCACTGAGGCGTGTTCGGAGCGCCAGGGGTGGGAAAGTGTGTGAGTGTGTGTAGGGGGCAGGGGTGTCACAAGGGGGGGGGAAGTGGGACTGAGTTACTAGGGCCCAAGGAGGTGGAGGGGCCTTAATTATTTTATACTTTAGCTATTGAAAAATTGCAGATATACAAGCTCACAGCGCGGCAACGAGTGCTGCGCTGCGAGCTTGTAAGATCTGCTATTTTTTTGAAAAGTCGTGAAAATCTGTGCAAATCTTTGAATATATGTATTTTTTAAGCATCTACAATGTTGCTTCTGGGTGGTCCCTGGAACAAATTATTTTGAGATGGGGGTCCGTGGCCAAATACATATCATTTTGGGGATCCTTGACATGAAAAGGTTTGAGCACCACTGACATAGAAACATAAGTTTTTCAAAAAACCTCAGAAGGATTTGAGACATTCAAAGACTTTTCACAAATTTTCAAAAATAGCAGATCTACAAGCTTGCATATCTGCTGTTTTTCAATAGTTAAAGCACAAAACAACGCGTGATAATGCGTTCCCAGTTTAAATGGGTTAAACACCCTCCCCCCTATAGGAAGAACATTCATGGGGGGGCCCCACAGTGATTCCTCGTACCCAGGGCCCAGAATTTGGTGTGACACCCCTGTGTAGGGGGATGGGGGGGGGGCCTCAGTAGAGCAGAGAGGACTGTCCATTTGACGCGCGCGTCCCCTGGCATGTCACACAGCAATAAAAGGTGCCAGGCCCTCGGGTTGCTTATACCCCTGCTATTTTCAGCTCCCAGGGTTTTCATTCTTTTCCTCCAAGCCGTATATATATCGTCACTGTCGGGCAGAAACCTCGTATCTCCAAGTTTCACATTTGTACGTTTTTTCACCAAGTAAAGCCCTGCTTCGTCATACAAGGCTGTCGCACAAAAGTAGTGAAAACAGCCGATCTGCAAGCACACAACGCCTCGCGGTGCGAGGCGTTGTGTGCTTGTAGATCTGCTGTTTTCACTAGTTTAGTTCATTTTTTAAATGATAAATACAAAACGAACGGTCATGGACATACGAGGTTTCCACCCGACAACGACGATATACACTGTACTGCTACGGCACGAAGCCCAGAGCAATGTTTAGCTAAACCCGCTGGCCTACGTAGGCAGGCAGAGAGTCCCCAGAGGGCTGAACAATCAGACAATTTCAAGATCATGAAGCATTAAACCAATCCCGGCAGGGTACACTAATTAAACAGCCGAGCCCGGCACAGCCAACCAATCCCCACAGAGCAATTAAATCCATCCCTTCTAAAACACTGTGGAACCTGTCTGGGGAAAACCGCTGAGGAGAGAGAGAGAGAGAGAGAGAGAGGAGGAGAAGAGAGAGAGAGAGAGAGAGAGAGAGAGAGAGAGAGAGAGAGAGAAAGAGGGAAAGAGAGGGGTAAAGAGAGAGAGGGGGGTGGTATCATAAAATTCATCTGAAAAAAAGAAAGGGGGAAAACTATAGGGGAATGCAGGAGGAGGCTAACAAGGGAAATTGAAAAAGGAGAGATTCAATTCAGTTCCTTTTGTTCTTCTCTCCCACTTCTTTTTTTTTTTCATTATGATTCAAAATGCCTGAACAATCCTTCTCTCGTCTGAGCAAAGGGGGAGTCTGTGAACACATTATAATGCAAAAACGGTGACCCTGTTGCTATCAAAAGTTGCATATTTAATTAAGATTACAAGGTCCAGGAAACCACCGTGAGACTAACCCTAGCAGAAGCGGAGAATAGCCCCAAGGCCGATATTACACACCGGCAGAGAGCTGCTAACACAGTTGCAAACCCTAATCAATACCCAAATGCCCTCAACAACGAAAATAAATGAACAGGTGACAACGAAGGGATGACATCACTTTCGCTGGGAACAACAAAATCCAATTCCGGCTCTGAAGGACCAGGGTGGTGGAGACGAGGCACACACTGTAAGTGTTTATAGGGGCGGCAGAACGAGATCCGGGATGACAACTCCGGCATGTCAGCAATAACCAATAAGAAGCCCTGCATTAATGTACATGGCGCACGCTGATATTTATCACAAATGATGAATGAACGAACAGCAGATAGGGGCCGTTTTTGGCAGCGACGTTACAAGCGAGGTATGCGGCGATAGGCAAATTATCGTGTTGTTTCCGCGCGTTGTTTTCCTTCCCAGGGAGGCGCAGCATCATGCATGTTGGCGAGGAGGAGGAGGAGGAGGTGAAATCACCAAAGTAGATCTGACATGATTGGGAGCAAACTGCGACCAGAGGTGCGGACGGAGAGATAGGCAGTGCTCTTTTCCCACCTCGGCCGAGGCGGTGTGTATAAATCACGCGGAGCCCGGCTTCTCGCGTCTACCACTTCCTGTTCCTCTCCATTAAAAATGATAAACTGTTTCTTGCTGAAGCCCGCTCGCTCGCTTTAGGGTCCCCCGTCTGCGAGCCTTTCCCCGGTGAAGAAGAAGCGGCAGGCAGAACTCTGCTCAGATTTATTCCATCCCCTTGCTATTGTTGGGAGATGAATAAGAGAGTAATTAACTGTGCGGGGGTAGCAGCTGTACAAAGACAAGCACCCCGGCTAACACAACAAGCCAAGATCCATCTGCTTTATAATGTAGTGGCTGCTACCTTTTGTGTGTTATTTTGATAAATAAGAGCACATATGCTTAGTAATAACAAACGCTGGTTTTTCATACTCAAAAGACCACCGAGAGGCCGTCTTTCCCCAGGCCCCTTCCCCTCTTTCCACTTAAATGAGGACAAATGGCCCCCCCGCAAATGGGTGGCATGCGAGCCTCCATATTCCTCCCCTCCAGTAAACACACACACACACACACACACACACACAGACACACACACACACACACACACACACACACACACACACACACACACACACACACACACACACACACACAAACACAAACAGGGACGTGCAGAGAATGTTAGAGAGGCAGGGGCTGAACTTTACTTTAGTGGAAATATCGAAAATAGCAGACCTCCAAGCTCACAACGTGTCGCTCTGCGACGCGTTGTGAACTTGGAGGTCGGCTATTTTCGGGGCCTTATACCACTCATACGCATAATTTCTACACAGAAAAGGGCAATTCCTTCAACATAAGATGCTGCATTCAAGTTCAGGATAGTCTGGACAGGGCAACTCTCTTGAATGCTGGCATGGAAAGAGGGCATTTGCTTTTCTTTCACCATGGTAAAAACTGCATTCATGGTCTGGAGAGGGCGCTTTTTACCGACGAGTAAAAGGGCAGGGGCTCGAGCCCCCTTTGATGTCTATGTGTGCACGTGCCTGCACACAAACACACACACACATACGGTACACACCGTTTTGCCGTGGCACATAATAAGACTGGGGGTCCCCCAATGGGGAAGCTATAGAAGAAGGGCAGTGAAGCATTGATCTCCTGAGCTCGCGGGGGGCCCAAGAGCACCCTTCAACACTAGCGCACTAACCCCTCCACTACGCGACAACCGGCAGCGCCACGGTGACACATACCATACACAGAGAGAACGCTTTATTTATTTTACCCATGAAGGGCGAAATGGACAATAGAGGGATGAATTACAGCGAGCGAAGCCCTGCCAAGTATATACCGCTGAACATGGTTGTTGGAAGACACAGAGAGGGATGGGGGGGCGGGGGTTATATGAGAGACAGAGGTGGTAATAGTGTGGTGGGGCAGAATACACAGAGGTTTCTGTGTGGAGTTTGCATGTTCTCCCCGTGTCTCCTAGGGTAGGTACCCTCACAAAAACATGCAGTAATCCTGGTCTCTATAATGCCTCCCCCTGGCCAGCCGGGGTGCCTGATGGAGGGGGAAAGGAACTGGTTGGAATAACACGTTCCTTCCACGTGCTACGTCCAAAACCGGGGAAATCCCCCACTGTCAGGCGAAAAGAACAACTTGGACTCCTCATGCATTAGAAGGAAGCATGAGGTCAGTCCGTCGTCTCCCCAGGCGCGGCAGAGGGAGAGAAGGGCCCAGGATTACATACCGGTAGGCAATTGGCACTGGGTGAAAATGGGTTGCAAAATCGTGGGATAAAAATGATAAAAAAAAAAAAGAATACACAGAGGTTGAGAAAGGGAAACGAGAGACAGAAAGCGAGGTACTTGACTAGTGGACTAGTGGAGGTGTGGTGTTGGAGAGGATTCATTTTAAGCTCAGTAAAAAAAGAAAGAGGCCGGTGCTCAATGTCTTGCACAGGGGCGTCAATTGGGTATGGCAGGGGTATGCAGCTGCCATACCCTGGGTCCAGGGGGGGAAAATAAAAGTGACTTTTAAATATAAATCCATGAATGTCTCTTTGTCTTTCTGGTTATTATGTTGTTAAATTACAGTAAAATAACAAACAAATGCAACATGGTCACTTTAACAAGGTATTATAATTAGGTCTATATTCTCCACACTTGTATTCTCCCTATCTTGACAGAATGGTATATTCCCACTTCCGCAGGTCAGCTGCACAGGTGCAATTCATTAATGTTAATTGTGGCACGTTTACTATTAAACATGCCAAGTTTAGCTGCACTTGAACAACCATTCCAGGCTGCCATATCCAGCCCAAGAAACCGTAGAAAACGGGGGGGAAAAATAGAATGTACTTCTTAAAATAAATGTATCATGCCTGTTGCTAAGGTATGGCAACATGACTGGTGTCTTAAGACACCAGTCATGTTGCCATACCTTAGCTTTTTTCTGAACTGACGCCACTGGTCTTGCAGACAGTCAAAACAAAATAAAGGTGATTTCTGCTGCTGGTGGAGGAACACAGCTCAATATGGCCTCGCTGGGCAGGGGGACTGACTGTCAGCGGGGAGAGAGCGGACACAGCTTTATGCTGGTACGGATGAGCCATTAGCTCTCCCCCTGATGTTTCCGCCTGCCTCGCTTGCCGAAGAAGAAGAGGCTGCCCCATACCGCCATGGAGCCTTCCTCCAACCAGACTAATGTGTCCCTGAAGTTTTGTTAAAGCCGGTTATTTACTCCTGCAAAGCAATTGCTCCAAGCCTAGGGGCAGGAGAACAGGAGAAAACACACCGCTATGAAAAATCTGGAGCCGCTCGCCGCGAAGCACTGTCAACCACCAAGGGGGCGTTCCTGCTTGAAACATTAAGGGTACTGTGTTTGTTTTGGCACGACATTATACAAGAGGGGAAAAAAAAACATTCTAAAACAGGAAAGCCTTCGGAAAAAATCGTAAAAAAAAAGAAAAAAGCCCTGACTGAGTGTAGTAGACCAGGGAACGAATGCAACAAATTCATGGGTTGCATTTGTAGTCCTACACCGGCCATGTTGAGGACCAACACAGGTGTTCTGATTGGCGTAGATTCCGTACAACATTAGTTCTATGCCAATCAGACAAATTGAAACACCTGTGTTGGTCCTCAACATGGCCGTTTAGGACTACAAATGCAACCCATGAATAGCTGATAATGCTAGAATTATCATGAATTAGTCACAAAACCACCACTAATCAGCACTGCTAAATCATTTTCAAGAATACACCAATGTCAACAAGTTCATATTTTAAAGGTTTGAATGGGCAGCTGAATACGGCAGGCAGGTCCGATACCGTAAAAAGCAATAGGATAAAGACAGTAAACATTATCATGTCACAGGAATGACGGCGCAGCATTCTGGAATTCACAAGATGAGAGCAAGGCAAAAAGCACTGTGGATAGGTGGTATGGAAATCTGCTTGAAGGAAGGTCAAAGTGATTAAGCTGACATTAATGACAGGCCTAGTCTTTACTCTGAGAATGCACACCGTGGCTGGCTGTCTCTAAACCCATTTGTCATTCCGGAGCGTGCAACGTTGAAAAACGTCTGCTTTGAAGTCTCTACCACTAATGCTACACGGAGAGGTTAAACAGCTTAATGCTCCAAGTCTGTATCGCTGTCCTCGCTCTCTCTTTCTTTCGTCTTCTCTCTCTCGCTCTCTCTAATGTTGCATTTTATGTACCGGGGTTATGGCTGCCGAATTTCACGTCTCAATTTACCCGCAGATAGTCCTGTAAAAGCTCTCCCTTTTTGTTGTCACTGTGAAAGGGAAAAGAGGGACAACTTAAAGGAAGTGCACCGTGACAAACATGCCCCACCCCATTGATTTGTAGGAGCAGGATAATATAAAAGCATCTCAAGAGATTTTTGTATGGCAGGCCTATACTGTATGTGCGTGCATGCGTGCTTGCATGTGTGTGTGTGTGTGTGTGTGTGTGTGTGTGTGTGTGTGTGTGTGTGTGAGTGTGTGTGTGTGTGTGTGTGTGTGTGTGTGTGTGTGTGTGTGTGTGTGAGGCTCGAACTTGTGATCGGGAAGCTTGTTCTCTAATACACTGGTTCTCAACCTTTTCAGGCCGCGACCCCCAAAATAATCATATTTTAACTGTGGACCCACACACCCTATGAGCACCAAGAGTTACATGTTGTATAACACGGTTCTTTTGTGAAAATAGCTGATCTACATGAGCATGTAGATCAGCTATTTTCACAATTTCTGCCTATAATATTTGACAATTTGGCCAATGTTTAATTTGTCATTTTAGAGGTCTTAAAAAGTCCTTAAATTGTCACTTTAGAAATGTGCACATACCCTCTGTACACTTAAACTTTATGTTGGTTTGTTTACTGTTGAGTGAGAAAACAATGTTGTACATTAAGTTAACCATATGGGGACCCCGCAAAATAATTTGGGGACCCCCCCTAGGGGTCCCGACCCACAGGTTGAGAACCACTGCTCTAATATAGCTTTAAAAGCGTCTCTTAATGCGACTGCGACTAGAAGGAAATGATCTGACCAAAGAAACAAAGCACAAAGCCACACAAAGCTCCATCCACAAGCGAAGGCAAACGCAGGTCACACTCTAAAGCTTTGCCTCCTTCATACAGTATTATGATTGAAAAAAGAAACAATACGGACTGCTGTGATTAATAAGAAAATCTGAACAGCTATGGACTCACTCAGCTCATTCCCCACTATTACAAGATTACACGGACACGTGTGACATAAAAAAAAGCACCGGCAAATAGATTGTATATGAAAGCATGAATGAAGGAGAAAGACAGAGAGTGATTTTCACAGCCAATTTGAGATTGCAGGGTTGAGTATTGTGGTGTGTGTGTGTGTGGGGTGGGTGGGTGGGGGGGGGGGGGGGGGGGGCTGGCAGGGGTGTCGCACCAAATTCTGGGCCCTGGGTACAAGGATTCACTGCGTTATTTTGTGCTTTAACTATCGAAAAATAGCAGATATACAAGCTTGGTGCTTGTAGAGCTGCCATTTTTGAAAATTCATGAAAAAAAAGTCTTTTTTAAAAACCTATGTTTCTATGTCAGTGGTTCTCAAACCTTTTAACGTGAAGGACCCCCCCCAAAAAAAACAAATGATATGTATTTGGCCACGGACCCCCCGTCTCAAAATATTTAGTTCCAGGGACCCCCCCAGAAGCAACATGTGAGTTACAAATGTTCGCTTAAAACATACATATACTCAAAGATTTGCACACATTTTCAAGATTTTTCAAAAATAGCAGATCTCTGTATTGAAAAATAGCAGATATACAAGATCTTGTATATCTGCTGCTATGTTTCAATAGCTAAAGAAGTATAACACAATCAAGGCCCCTCCACCTTGGGCCCTAGTAACTCAGTCCCACTTTTCCCCCCACCTTGTGACGCCCTTGGAGCTGGCAACCAGCACACAGAGAGACGCTGGCAAGCGGAGGCAGCCAGGCTCACAGGCTGCAAAGCAATTTCACTGTTTGGCAATACTGTTGTCTCTGTGTGTGGATTAGGGCTGACACCAGAAGCGACTGAGTCATGCTAAATGTAGTACAATCACTGCATTTTTTCTTTTTTTTTCTTGATCTTAAAACACCCCGCGCTGTCTCTCTTTCTCTCTGCTCTCGGATGCATTGGAAGAGATTTGCAGAAACACGATGGGAGATTGTAACAAATACGCCGAACATTATTACGCCGTCTGAACACATCATTGCAACATCACTAAAAACAACTGAGATTACAGCTCCCGAACTTGAGCCCCGAGTTTTAAGAACTTTATTACGTTTTGAAGGGGAGTCAAACTTTACTCTGCATGCTCTGAGATTACTCCAACAAATCCTCCCTCTTATAAATGTCTTCTAGTTTCAATTAGGGCTGTCACGATTATGACATTTTGTTGTGTGCTTGTAGATCGGCTGTTTTCACTAGTTTTGTGCGACGGTCTTGTATGATGAAGCAGGGCTTTGCTTTACCAAAAGACGTACACATTTTGAAACTTGGAGATACGAGGTTTCTACCCGACAGTGACGATATTTTAGTGATCATGTTGCGAGGAAAACATAATAATAGAGATAATAGAGATAATAGCCATTTGGGTTAGAACTGACTGAAAATAACTTTGTACTTCAAGTTTAAAATCATACTAAATAATATTTTTTCAAGTGTCCAAATATTATCGAATGATCTCGCGGCACCCCTGGACTGCCGTCGCGGCACCCCAGGGTGCCCCCGTCACCCACTTTGAAAACCCCTGCACTATGGGGTTGCCCCACTATTACCTTTATTTCACAATAAAGCCAACCAGTTTACATACGATAAAGGGCTGTAAGTAGGTGACGCATATGCACCTGGTTTGACCACGCCTTAACCCATTTAGGCCTAGAATTATTGAATGCTTTAACCAGTGAAAAATAGCAGATATACAAGCTCACAGCGCGGCACCGAGTGCCGCGCTGCGAGCTTGTAGATCTGCTATTTTTGAAAAATTCGTGAAAATGTGTGCAAATCTTTGAATATATGTATTTTCAAAGCGAACGTTTGTAACTCAAATTTTGCTTCTGGGGGTCCCTGGAACTAAATATTTTGAGATGGGGGTCCGTGGCCCAGTTTGGGGGTCCTTCACATGAATAAGTTTGAGAACCACTGAGAGCGCGGCACTCGGTGCCGCGCTGTGAGCTTGTATATCTGCTATTTTTCAATAGTTAAAGCAAAATAATGATACACAATAATGTGTACCCGTTCTGAATAAGTTTAATATCACCTGGGTCTCACGTTTCGGAAAAGCTTTCCTACCACACCAAACCTTCTCCTTGGCACCTTTACTGGCCCCATGGTTGTGTTCTCTGGGCCTGGCAGGACCTGGCAGGACAGCCCCTGACCTGTCCTTTTCACGGTCGCCCACGGAAATGCCATCTGGCTGGTGTGAATGATTACCGCGGCAACGGCCGTGTGACCTGCAGCCAGCATGAAACCAAGGTCACTACACCTCGGTGCCTCTCACTTTTTCTGCCCTCTTTTCATCGGGACTGCAGGTGAATTATTCATCTCTGGTGGAACTATATGAGGCACGAGCCTGGCTGCCCCGCAAAAAAAAAAAAAAAAAAAAAACACAGAATGAACTGCTGCACACTTCTGTTTACAGTGTTGATTTCGTCGACTAAAACTATGATGAAAAATGTTTGTCGACTGCGTTTTTTTTCACTGACGAAAACTAAATGAAAACTCAATAAAATCTAAGCTGTGATGACTAAAACTAAGACTAAATTGACAAAAAAAAAAACTAGACTAAAACGTAAGGGAGGGACTAGTGGAGAAGAGAGTCATTTTATGTTTGGTTGCTCTCAGGTGTTGCGTGCGGAAAATAGCCGATCTACAAGCTCACAAGCTTGTAGATCTGCTATTTTAAGCACGCAACCAAGTGTAAAATCAGTCATTACGATGCCATCAAGGCCTGCATAAATACATTTCAGTCGACTAAATCGACTGTAGATTTAGTCGCCTAAAATCTTATGTAATTTAGTCGACTAAAATTAGACTAAAACTAAAACTTTTCAGGTGACTAAATTATGACTAAAACTAAATGACATTTTATTCAAAAGACTATGACAAAAACGAAATCAAAATTTGCTGACAAAGACAACACCGCTGTAAACAGGTATAAGACTCTACTTGAAGGTCGGGTCTATGATGTGGGCCAATTATAATCGCATTTAGTATAATGCATTACTAAGCACTTATAAGGCTTCATAACACTCGTAACTGTTTATGATTATGCATAACAAGTGAACAAACACAACAAAGACACTTTGTAACTGACTAAGTTATAGTAGTTATAAGATGCTGTTCCGTTGAGCTTATAATGCACTATGACCATCACTTATCGTCGTTGTCGGGTGAAAACCCTGTATGTACAAAACCGTTTGTTTTGCATTTATCATTTTGAAAATGATTTAAACTAGTGAAAACAGCCGATCTACAAGCACACAACGCCTCGTAGATCTGCTGTTTTCACTACTTTTGTGCGACCGCCTTGTATGATGAAGCAGGGCTTTACTTTACGAAAGAATGTACAAATTTGAAACTTGAGATACGAGGTTTCCGCTCGACAACGACGTTATAATACTTCATAAACCTTGCTATAAGTTGTTATGCATAATTAGAAAGGTTTGTAGTGTTATGAAGCCCCATAAGTGCATCATAACTGTGATTATAATGTATTATACAGTAGAACCGTCTTTTAAGTTAAAGTTTTTACCGGTTAGATGATATTGAGGTATCACAGCACTTTAGAATAGAACTGTATCTACATCGCACTTTGAATGCATCAGCACCTTTTTACCCCCACCTTTTTTTACCAATGTTGTCTGCTCTCTCTGTACTTTTTAATGCCGTTGCTTCTTTTTAACGTGTCTGGGTTTATTTTTATTTTTATCTAACTGTATTTTACTCCCTTTATATGCCTATAGTGTGTAGAATGGGTACACATTATAGTGTATGATTATTTTATGCTTTAACTATTGAAAAATAGTGAAAATTAGAATTTTGACCCGATTCTATAAGTGTCTTTTGAATCCTTCTAAGACTTTTTTGAAAAACCTATGTTTTCTATGTCAGCAATCTGGCCAGCCATCGTCAAAGAAAAGGTCCTTTTCACTTAACTGGAAGCTCAGTCTGTTCTTGAGAGACTACTATGTCAGTGGTTCTCAAACCTTTTCATGTGAAGGACCCCCAAAATGATATGTATTTGGCCACGGACCCCCATCTCAAAACATTTAGTTCCAGGGACCACCCAGAAACAAAACTTGAGTTACAAACGTTCGCTTTGAAAATACATATAGTGAAAGATTTGCACACATTTTCACGACTTTTTCCAAAAATAGCAGATCTACAAGCTCGCACTCGGTGCCGCGCTGTGAGCTTGTATATCTGCTATTTTTCACTGGTTAAAGCATTAAAACTGATACTGGTTATGGTCAGTATCATGGTTGTTTCTTTCCTCGGCCTGAAACATTGCTTCAACCATCTGAATGAGATATATGTGTATTATTGTATGTGCAGAAATGTTTTCAGCCATATAGGCTTCTAACAATAACCTTCTAGACTCCCAACCCATATTAACTGTGACGGCAGGTGCCATGTTAATAAACTGTGTAGCAGCTTAGGAGTTTCAGGGTATGATTTGGACACAAAATCAACACTTTTCAAAAGGATGTCTTTTTCAGCGTATAGCACGACACACTTGTTACTTCAGCATCGCTCACTGACATGTTCTTCACTCATGTAGTAGCCTAGCCTATAGCCTACTGAAAACTAATTATTTGGAGTGAAAAGTGTATCTAATAGGTCCCTTATAGCAGTGGTTCTCAACCTTTTCAGGCCGCGACCCCCAAAATAATCATATTTTATCTGGGGACCCCCCCTCCACCCTGACGAGCACTAAGAGTTGAGGAATTCATTTTGTATAACATGGTTCTATTTTGAAAATAGCAGATCTACATGCTCACAACGCCTCGCGTTGCTAGGCGTTGTGAGCATGTAGATCGGCTATTTTCACAATTTCTGCTTCTAATATTTGACAGTTTGGCCAATGTTTAATTTGTCATGTATTAGAAAGTCCTTAAATTGTCACTTTAGAAATGTGCAGATACCCTCTAGTCTATACACTTCAACTTTATGTTGGCTTGTTTACTGTTGAGTGAGAAAACAATGTTGCACATTAAGTTAATCATCTGGGGACCCCCCAAAATAATTTGGAGACCCCCTTGGGGGTCCCGACCCACAGGTTGAGAACCACAGCCTTATAGCATCTGGGTAGCCTAACTTGACCTGATTAACTTTAAAAATCACCAAATTGTTTCTATTGTGATTAAAACTGGCATGATCGCACAATGGATGCCACAGTATATCAAAATGACTAGCAAAAGTTTTTATTTACAACACAAAATCATAGTAGCCTATATATTTTTGGGGGTCCACCCTATGTTCCCCAGGTTCTATGTTCCCCACAGGTTAACCTGCACCTGCCCTGTTACACAAATAGGTAATGGTTTGCAAAACAGTCAATTCAACTCAGCTCACAGGCTATATTCAGTTTCATCATGTGAAAATAATCCATAATACACTACGTCTATCATATATAGCCTAGATGTGACTATAGATTCCTGGTTCTGGTGGTCGGATCAGTGGAAGACCCCTCGTGCAAAAAAAGATTGCGATTTTTATATTAAGCGAAATGCGAAATGAAACCCCTGTGGACATATGCACAACAATAGCTGCTCCACTCTGCCCTCTGGATCCACCGGCTAAATGAGTATACTAGTCCAGCGACTGGGAGGTAGGATAACACTCGGCCACACAAGAGAGACAACCGAGCACAGATCTGATTTCGTTCTCGGCAAGGCTTTTCCGCGGGACCTGGACTGCCACGCCGCTGTCATTTCTCATGTTACAGAGCATCAATCATACGGGCAGAGACACTGAGACAGTGCCCTTGCGCTGGCTGAGGCTGATTTACAAACATTAGCGGGGAATACAATTACACAGCCCTGGCCCGAACAGCCCAATGCGGCTTTAGAGGTGGGGGTGGACACTGGAAAAAAACCTTTAAGGTTTCCTATATGCTATTTTATGCCACGTTTGGTTCCAGGGATGCAGCTATAGCCTAACCTGTCAACAAATGTGCTTTTTCATTGCAACTTTCAACTATAGCCTATAGTCTACGAGGCATAATTAATAGACTATAGCCTACTATATCTATTGGAGCTCTAGACGCACTATTGTAAATCAAATTGCTCACCTGAGACATCTCTAGGCTATAAAAGGCTATCGTGTCATCGTACAAACAACTGAATGCGATCAAGACGTCCGTATGCATTGTTGAAAACTATAACCTGCCAAACAGATAGCGTTGCTACTCGTAAAACATTAAATGTTCCGATATCAGTTACAGCTTATTCTATAGTAGACTACACTACCACACCAAATCCTCCAACAATTAAATGCATCCTTGAACTGATGTCAACACACGTACACACACAAAAAAGAAACTTTCTCAATCATAGTCGTTTAAGTTGACTATCAAACAATCGTTTCAAAATCCTTCAAAATATGAGACAAAAAAAAAGAATTGTGTATAGTATCACAAGCGGTGCTGAAATGCAGCGAGCACAGAAACGCAACAATCGTCGACAACACGAATGGCATAAAAAGATTACAAGCAAAAAAGAAAAGAAAAAGAAAAAAAGTTACCCTACGTCCAAAAGCACCGAGATTCGCTCAGTGCCATTAAAAGTTTGCGAACAGCAACACTGTAGCGATCGTCGCTGTTGTAAAAAACGCATATAAATCGCATTGAAAGTGTGCAGCGTGCTGTCCGCGGTGCTGATCCCAGTAGTGGAGGGAGCGCAGAGCGCCTGTGTGCTGTGTGGTGCTACTCTATGGTCGCAGCTCCATCGCTGATCAATGATTGAACTGAACAAAGGCAGAAGAGGATCAATTTCTAATAACTATCAATGCAACACGGCCGCTTTCGCTCTTAATTCGCACGGCGGCGAGACAATTCACATCGGTCCAAAGTGCGCGACATGGCGCTACAAAAGATACACGTTGAAAAGGTGAGGAAAAACACTAACCTGAAGCCGCCGTAGATCAAATTTCTTCCAATATTGAAACATCGATCCTACATCGGCGGCCATCTTGGGGGATATTGAAGAGATTTTTTTTCCAGCAGGCTGCAATAAATATGTGGGCTGGATTCCCCTCGTTAAACAACGTTTGCGATTACCCGGGTCCTACTTTATGAAAAAAAGTAATGAATAGACTTACACGCGAGCCCAGCGATATGTTTAGCAAGCCTGCCGACATGTTTGGTGGGTGGGAAAAGCAACATTTTCTGACGGAGCTCCTGATTTTTCCAAAAGTAAAAGCAAACTGTATCCGTGCATCCGTCCCGGACATTAACTGGACAATTGCACTTGATTTTGCTTTGGCAAAGTTATCAATACTGACGTAAGGGGGTGATCAATATTGTCTGGAAAAGAGAAGGAAATGATTTGTAGATTAGTGCAGTTCATGGAATTTAGCCAAGCCTACTTTTAGCCTAGGTTATTTAGACTAAATCTGTAATGAAAGTGAAACACAGAAATATATATTTTTAGAAGAGTAGACCTATAGGCTACGGGAAATGAAAACATGGTTGTAGGTAAGCTATGTTTCGTGAATGCAACCTCGTCCTAATTTCGTCTCCTTTATCTTATTATGCAAATAGGACTAAATACCTCATTAAGTGGGCTTTTCTGCAATTATTCTTAGTCTTCCTTCATTCTGACGAACAGATTTCCACGATAAGAACTGCAGATTTAAGAATTTACATGACAACCTCAATCTTAGATAAATATCTTTAGAGTTGTTCAACTTAATCCTATAGCCTAAATGAATTCTGTCGACAAAAAATATCTATCTATAGATTACATAGCCTATTCACTTGATTTCCATAAGGTAGCCTATACACGGTCTACTTTTATGGATTGTATTCATTCATCTAAAATATAACAAAGTTGAAGTTACTTGTATTTTACTTTAGAAGACGTGTATTTCTGCAGGTTCAGTTTTTGGGGCAGTCAGTAAACAATATATAGGCTACAAGCTAAAAAAGATAGAGTGCCGATGCAAGCTTAATCAATAAGCACAAATTATGACATACGTCACATCTGTATAGGCTATATTAGATCAAAAGCAGAGTTAATTATGCTTTTATTTTATAAACTTTTCCAAACATCACTTCTGTTGATAGATAATACCGTGTATGTTTGTAACGATGAACCAGTTTAATCTTAACATTACCTGATTATAAATATATAGTTAACACTTCCCTGTTTACAAGCTGTCATTCCTAAAATAAGTCTCTTCAATTAATAAGACTAACTGAAGGACATATCGGTGTCACTGACTCCCCCTGCTGGTATTATAGTGTACTACAAGCACGTACAGTGCTGTACTGAAACGAGGCTTTTTGTATTATTATTTTTTATTTCCTCTACTAATTATACTATTATCACCCAGCAAAGGCATTATTATTATTATTATTATTATTAAAATCCATTGCTTTAATCCCCTTTCCCACATCACTGATCACTTCCATGAGTCTCACAATGTAGGCCTACATAGCCTATTGCATAGGAGCCACAGAGACTGCAGTTGATATCTCTCATAAATCGGTGCTATGTAGAAAATTATTTCCTCATGAGTCACATTATTAGTAGCTTGGGGGACATATGAGATATTCTCATGCAATGCAATACAAAAATACCTAGGGGGTAAGTGAAGCTTGCTTATTAAAAGTTTCAGTCATTGCATTTTATTTGTGGCTCGAGGGCGGTGAATATGCAGAACTCAAGTGTAATGAACATCTTATTTAGCTGTGATGGATCAGAAACATAGCATTCACATAGAATTACTGTACATTAGAAGCCAATTTGAAGGCAATATTCCCACAGCTCATGTGGGTATTTATAAGGTAGCTATAATTGAAATAAAATACATTGTAGGCTACAGGGGTGGCAGTCGCTCAGGGGTAGAGCATCCGTCATTAGAGCACGGACGGACGGTTCCCGAAATGTTCCCAGTTCGATCCCGGGCTCCCCCAGAGTTAGTGTCGAAGAGTCCTTGAGCAAGACTCTGAACCCCTAGTTGCTCCCGGTGAGCAGGTTGGTGCCTTGCATGGTTCCCTCCGCCATCGGTGTATGAATGGGTAATGCACAATCTCTATAAAGCGCCTTGGATAAATGCACCATTTACCATTTACACATGGACGGATTAACCCCCGCGAGGGCCCCTGGCCTATAATTGCCAGACCCATGAAATGGGTAGGCCTACATAAGCAAATGTCTGTCCGGGTTTTCTATATAAAGGGTATATATGATGATGACATGATGATGACATGCCTACAAAAGGCATGATGTCATAAATGATGATGACAGACAGGGGGTCTGGCACAACCAGGTTGACCTGGTCTAGTTTTTTAGGGCCCCCCACCCTCACCATAAGCCCCCTCCCTCCCGACACGCACTACCCAGCTCGGATTTTAAGCCATGATGATCATCTGTGGGCCAAGAAAGCACCTCTAGACAACAGAGGAGGGGCCCACACATTTGATTTTTAATTAACGTATACATTTAATTTTAGTAAGTTGTCAATGACCACGCGGCCCAGTTCCCCCAAGGGCCCCTGAGAGCCAAGGGCCCCTGGCAACAGCCCCACCGGCCCAATGGTTAATACAGCCCTGCATTTACATCTTCCTACACCCAAAGGTTTCCGTTTTTCTGTGGGTGTTGGGTGTGCAGTTATCGGTGCAGTGCATGATTTGGGTATGTTAGAATCTAATATAAATGCTAATTATCACAAATATAATGCAATAGCCTATAGCAGGGGTCTTCAACAGGGGGTCCGGGACCCCTAGGGGGTCCCCAGAGTTACTACAGGGGGTCCTCCAAATCTTTGAGTGATAGAAACTTTTTTTTCTCCCTTTTTACATTAACCACTTGAACCCATAGCGTCCATATTCTGAGAACTTTAGCCAAAAAATAGCCGATCTACAAGCTCACAACGCCTCGCGCTGCGAGGCGTTGTGAGCATGTAGATCGGCTATTTTTTGGCAATGAGCTTTGGTATAGAGGGGAAAAAGAGCCGTACAGATTGAAAGGTAAGGTATATTAAGTATTGACGGTTCAAGTGGTTAAATATCTGAAAACACAAATTGACATGAATCCAAAATACACTGATGATTGTGCTGTCAAACAAAGATGGAATCTATGAACAGGTTTTGGGGGTCCCTGCTTCATCTCTCTCTCAACTAAGGGGTCCTTGGCCTGAAAACGTTGAAGACCCCTTACTCAGATCGGCTATTGGCTTGTAGATCGTCTATTTTTTGGCAAAGAGCTTTGGTGTAGAGGGGAAAAAGAGCAGACAAAGTACAGATTGAAAGGTTACGTTTATTAAGTATTGACGGTTCAAGTGGTTAAATATCTGAAAACACAAATTGACGTGAATCCAAAATACACTGATGATTGTGCTGTCAAACAAAGAATCTGTATGGAATCTATGAACAGGTTGTGGGGGTCCCTGCTTCATCTCTCTCTCAACTAAGGCCTGAAAACGTTGAAGACCCCTGGCCTATAGTTATCTGCTGGAAAAAGGTAAACATGTCATAGTCAAACATATATGTATAAAACAATCTCCAGTCCCCATTTTTAGAAGCCGTGCTGCATCAACAGCTTGAAACCATGCAGGAGGAGTTCTATGAGAAAAACGATTAAGGATTCTTGACACCACGTTCACCATTCCCCAAAACAAGGTACTTTATAAGTCCAGCTCTGCTGACCTCATTAAATAAATCACATTTCCGAGTGCTCCTGAAACATTATGAAATCTCACAAGCAGGCCGAGGGGTTATCCCACCATTACGGCGTTGCCATTATTAACAGAGTGACTTTTGAAGTCGGCGAATCAGGAGGAGAGGGAATGCGTACCTTTGCCTGCATTAATTTGCAAGGAATTGGTTCAGTCACTTTTTGACCTGTTTGAAGCAATGATGTAATTGAAAGGCTTGCGTGAACATTTCCAGATTGTTAATGAGGCCAACGGAGAGGAGATTTCAAAATGAAATGATTGTGTTTCTCCTAGGAGACTGCCAACTGTGTATCTCTAAAGTTCTAGATAAGTTCTAATTCAGTGGGTCTACTACGCTCCAACCCTGGAGGCTCAGAGTGCTTCTGCCTTCCATTCAGTCTAATCAGAAACTAATTCAGAACAGTGTTGATTTCGTCGACTAAAACTATGATGAAAAATGTTTGTCGACTGCGTTTGTTTCACTGACGAAAACTAAATAAAAACTAAATAAAATCTAAGCTGTGATGACTAAAACTATAAGACTAAATATATTGACAAGTTCGTCAACAAAATGAAAACTAGACTGAAACGTTAGGGAGGGACTAGTGGAGAAGAGAGTCATTTTATGTTTGGTTGCTCTCAGGTGTTGCGTCCGCGGTGATGAAATTACATTTTATTCAAAAAACGAAATCAAAATGTGCTGTCAAAAACAACACTGATTCAGAACTTGAACAGTAGGTCAACGCAATCAAACTATCTGTCAGAATAGAGTGTGTAGAAACTGACTTTCTTTGTCAAGATTAAATTAACATGAGGGATTCTAATGTGCAGGGTTACAGACCACTCTTCTAGATGTTTCCAAGATGTCTGCCGTGAAAGATGAAGGGGTCATTCAGAATCGTCACCACTGGAATTTAGCTTAAAACCAATGATTTGCTGGAAGAATTCACTTCAGAGCACCTGATTATTTTGCCAAAGACAAACTGTACCTTACATTTTCAAACTGTACCTTGTTGTGTGTGTGTGTTTCTATTTTAGGTTAATTTCTAACTTTTCCTGTAGCCAGACAAGTCAATTAAGAAGAAATTCTTGTTTAAACTGACAGACTGCCAAGAGGCACGATGTCTCTGTTGACTGAACTGTCACATTTAGTAGGCCTAGAATTATTGAATGCTTTAACCAGTGAAAAACAGCAGATATACAAGCTCACAGCGCGGCACCGAGTGCCGCGCTGTGAGCTTGTAGATCTGCTATTTTTGAAAAAGTCGTGAAAATGTGTGCAAATCTTTGAATATATGTATTTTCAAAGCGAACGTTTGTAACTCAAATTTTGCTTCTGGGGGGTCCCTGGAACTAAATATTTTGAGATGGGGTCCATGGCCAAATACATGTCATTTTGGGGGTCCTTCACATGAAAAGGTTTGAGAACCACTGACATAGTAGCACTAGTCTCTCAAGAACAAACTAACTGAGCTCCAGTTGAAGTGAAAAGGACCTTTTCTTTGACGATGGCTGGCCAGACTGCTGACATAGAAACATAGGTTTTTCAAAAAATCTTAGAAGGATTCAAAAGACACTTAAAGAATCGGGTCAAAATTCAAATTTTCATGATTTTCCAAAAATAGCAGATCTACAAGCTCGCAGCGCGGCACTCGGTGCCGCGCTGTGAGCTTGTATATCTGCTATTTTCAATAGTTAAAGCATCAAATAATGATACACAATACTGTGTACCCGTTCTAAATTAGTTATTATACCATGATATTATCATTCTCAGCAGTAGTAGGGATTGAAGTCTCTAATCCATAATTATGATCATTCTATATGTCTTTTGTGTGATTGCAGGCTCTCGCCCCTCTCTCCCTAGTGGCGAAGAACTTCTGGGGACCCAGATTACAGGCCAATTCACACGTTGTCACTTTGTTTACACTTTGTGAAAAATGAGGTGAGCTATTTTGTTTGATTAATTCATTTAATCTATTGGTAAACTGATAACAAGTTCTTATTAAAGGAGTAGTTCACCACTTCACCCCCAAAATGACTTTTTCCCCTATTGATTACTCAAGCCATGGAGAATATTTTTTGGTTTTTTGTTGAATTCCCTAAGACAATAATTTGATTACAATAAATGCACGCCCATTGATTTCCGGATGGGGACCCATGCATTTGGGGTC
Organism: Nannobrachium achirus; assembly: GCF_963921795.1. Lineage (NCBI taxonomy): Eukaryota > Metazoa > Chordata > Actinopteri > Myctophiformes > Myctophidae > Nannobrachium > Nannobrachium achirus. The sequence continues at coordinate 17,792,614 of NC_137832.1, forward strand.
CCCATCCGGAAACAATGGGGGTACATTTACCATAATCACTGTTTTGTCTTGGAATGCGACAAATACAACAAAATATTATTAAACTCAAGTCTCCATGGTGTGAGTAATCAATATGGGGAAAAAAAGTCATTTTGGGGGTGAACTACTCCTTTAACAGAGATGCAACTTGGTTGCACAGTCCATATGAATAAGAGAACTCAACTCTATCTTGTTAGTTAGGTTTTATTATATCTTAACATAATTTTAATGAAGGATTGTCACCGTATACAGGATAAGGTAGACAGTGATGAAAAGAAATCCTTCAGATCTTCAGGAAAAACAAAAAAACAACCAAACACACAAGACGAACACAAACCCTGAGTCCCACCCAACAACCTCCCAAAAAGCCAAAAGAGTATCTGATTAGATGACAGCATAAATGATACGCTTGTTGTTCAAATTCTCAGAAGATGTTTAACCCAAACTGTTCTCAAGCACTTGAGGGGCCACCCTGAGCACGGGCAGTGGTGGCTGAGTGGTTAGTGTCCACACCTAGACACTTGAGTGTCCACACCTAGGGCTCCGGAGGCCCCAGAGGTCGCAGGTACGATCCCCCACTCCAGCTGCCACTGCTCCCCTTCCCCCTTGCGCTCCTTGTGGGCATCACTGGGTTGAGTTCAGCTGGGTCAAAGCTGATAAAAAAAAAGCAGCTGGGTTGGGCTGCGATATCTGAATTTCCCCCGCGGGATAGTATAGGTATTCATTAGGTCAGGTGTCCTGCGGGTTTTAACATTGTACCTTGCAGGGACGTGCAGAGAATGTTAGAGAGGCAGGGGCTAAAATTTCTAAAAGGGCCTTTTGGTGGCTGCGACACATTGTGAGCTTGGAGGTCGGCTATTTTCGGTGCTTGATACCACACTGAACTAAGCATACTGGAGATGTGGCGTAACGGCATGGATTTCTACACAGAGAGACTTGCATTCAAGTTCAGGAGAGTTTGGACAAGGCAAGGCATTTCTCTTAAAGGAGTAGTTCACCCCCAAAAATACCTTTTTTCTATTGATTACTCACGCCATGGATAATATTGTTTTTGTATTTGTCGCATTCCTTAGACAAAAATTTGATTATAGTAAATTTACCCCCATTGATTCCGGATGGGGACCCAAATGCATTCGGGTCCCCATCCGGAATCAATGGGGGTACATCAAGTCTCCATGACAAGAGAAATCAATAGAAAATAGAAAAAGAAAAAAAGTCATTTTGGGGGTGAACTACTCCTTTAATGCCGTCTTCAGGAATGGCATGACAAGGGGGCATTTGCATTTCTTTCACCGGTATGCTGAATTCATGGTCTGGAAAGGGCACTTTTTACAGACGGATAAAAGGGCAGGGGCTCAAGCCTCTTTGATGTCTATGTGTGCACGTGCCTGGTGCCTTGAGCCTGATTTATACTTACAGTAATTGCGTGCCGGTGTCACGTGTGGAAAATAGTAGATCTACAAGCTTGTTGTGAGCTTGTAGATCTGCTATTTTCAGTGCATGGCACCGGCATGCAACTAATAAGTATGAATTAAAGATCATCATGCTTAATATGCACATGCTTCTACTGCTCTAAATGGAATATCCCGCTGGGTCAGACAATGGGCCTTATCAAGATTCGTTCAAATATTTATCATGGAATTTTAGACTCTGAAATTTTTATGAACACAAATCACAAGGATAGCCAGAGCTTATTAGCACAATTATAGACTGTAGCTCATCCTGTAGATAAGGTCCAGACTCCAGAGTTGTTTTAATTGAGAAGGAACTTATCAGGACTTCATGTACTGTAGTTCAGGGGTCTTCAACGTTTTCAGGCCAAGGACCCCTTAGTTGAGAGAGAGATGAAGCAGGGACCCCCACAACCTTATCACATAGATTCCATATAGTTTCATTGTTTGACAGCACGATCATCAGTGTATTTTGGATTCATGTCAATTTGTGTTTTCAGATATTTAACCACTTGAGCCGTCAATACTTAATAAACGTGACCTTTCACTCCGTACTTAGTCTGCTCTTTTTTCCCTCTACACCAAACCTCTTTGCCGAAAACAGACGATCTATAAGCTCACGAAGCCTCGCATGTAGATCTGCTATTTTTGCCCAAAGTTCTCAGAATATGGACACTAGGGTTCAAGTGGCTTTATATAAAAAAGGAGAAAAAAGTTTCTATCACAAAGATTTGGAGGACCCCCTGTAGTAACTCGAGGACCCCCTAGGGGTACCGGACCTCCTGTTGAAGACCCTTGCTGTAGCAAACAAAGCCAAGTAATAACGATGATGCTCAACATTTGCAAAAGCTGAATCACCATAATGAGACATTTGACAAGGGGCTTTACAGAATGGTGGTGGTAAAGGTTTTTCCCTCCGTGTCTTAGTTATTGGACACAGGTTGCTAGCGCTACCTACTGGACAAAAGGGACGAATGGAAGATGACTGGCTTGGCTGTAGTTTTGTCTAAATCTACATACATAGTGTTCACTTAAAGGCCTAGAATTATTGAATGCTTTAATCAGTGAAAAATAGCAGATATACAAGCTCACAGCCGCGCTGCGAGCTTGTAGATCTGCAATTTTGGAAAAAAGTCATAAAAATGTGTGCAAATATTTGAATACATGCATTTTCAAAGCGAACGTTTGTAACTCAAATTTTGCTTCTGGGTGGTCCCTGGAACTAAATATTTTGAGATGGGGGGTCTGTAGCCAAATAAATATCATTTTGGGGGTCCTTCACATGAAAAGGTTTGAGAACCACTGACATAGTAGTCTCTCAAGAACAGACTAACTGAGCTCCATTTAAGTGAAAAGGACCTTTTCTTTGACAATGGCTGGCCAGATTGCTGACAAAAAAACCTTAGAAGGATTCAAAAGACACTTGTAGAATCGGGTCAAAATTTTAATTTTCAAGATTTTTCAAAAATAGCAGATCTACAAGCTCGCAGCGCGGCACTCGGTGCCGCGTTGTGAGCTTGTCTATCTGCTATTTTTCAATAGTTAAAGTATAAAATAATGATACACAATAATGTGTACCCGTTCTAAATGGGTTAACCATCTAAAGCCCTATTATTGCGACCGAAGGTCACAGTCTGGACGTGTAGACGTGTACAATTTTTTTACGGTCTATGATGGGTTTGCCGCTCTGACATCATGCTCTGATGTCACTGTGATGTCAGGGGAACCACTCTAATAGAATGGGTTCGCCGCTCTGACATCACGCTCTGGCTTCACTGTGACATCACAATAACAGAATCACTTTTATTGCGACCGTAAGGTCGCAGTTTAGTATAAAAACCTCCACCGGCCGTCCGTCGGTCACACGTGCGGTCGACCGCACGTCACACGTGCGGTCGACGTGTGATGAGGTCACGATGAGTCATCTATGCCCAAATATAGATTTCTAGGTCAGATGGCCCATAGAGTTTGTGATGTCAAACCTAGCAACCCAATATAAACAAACCTGATGTCAGACCTGAAGTATCCTTTTATACCCATATATGGAGGTACAGAGATCTCCATATATGGGCATATTAGAAAGCCCATATATGGGCATATACGGATGACATCAGGGATATCCATATATGGGCATAAAAGGGACAAGGGCTTACAGTTAAGAGATCTCCATATATGGGCATATCAGAAAGCCCATATATGTTCATATACTGATGACATCAGGAATATCCATATATGGGCATAAAAGGGACAAGGACTTACAGTTAAGAGATCTCCATATATGGGCATAAAGGGACAAGGACTGTTACAGTAGATATAGAGATGTCCATATATGGGCATAAATGAACAAGGACTGACAAACACTGAGATCTCCATATAACCTATGGGAATATAAGGGACGAGGACTGTCAGCTTGTAGACCTATTTTCTAAATATTGTTGTACATTAAAAACTTGAAATGGGTCGTTCTGCATAGTACTTGGGATTTGTTGATGTAAATGTTCACATAGAGTGTAATAATTGGTAAAACAAACTTTTGGCCTATTTGTGGAGATAAGCGACCAACGGTCGCTTATCTCCCGATTAGGGAGTCTTACTGGTGCCCATATATGGAGTTCCCTGATGTCATCAATATTAATGATGCCCTGTTAGAGAGATCCCTGTGATGCCAGGGGGAACAAATCCCTTTTATGCCCATATATGGAGATATGGAGATCCCTGTGATGCCAGGGGTACAAAATCCCTTTTATGCCCATATATGGAGGTCCCTGATGTCCACATCACTGATGTCCACATCCTTGTGGCCATCACTGTGACCTCGCCCTTTGGGGCGAGGTCGCTTGTCGCCCTGTGGCGTCTTACTAGTACTTTGTTGTGCGATAGTGTCCTGCGGCAAAAATAGTCAATCTACAACAGCTCACAAGAATCTGGTAGATTTTTGAAGTCACAGTCAGTCATATCCCATTCTTTCATATTTTTATAACGTTTAATGGAACAGAAATACCAGAACAATGTTGTTCATTCATTCATTCAATAATTCATTCATTTATTATTGTTGTTGTTATAGTATTAACAGACAGACAGTATCAAGGGAACTGAGGACAAGCATTATAGCCAAACCCAGGACCTTTCCTGTGGGGGTCATTTACCATTGGCTGACATGTTGTCTTTCTGACCACAGATAAACAGTTATCCATCAGACTTAGCACCTCTAATGCAGGAACAATGACCACATGACATCAGACATCTAGGCTTTCTGGATAAAGGGTTGTAAAAGAGAGGGGACAAATTCAGGCGTCATATTGTTTATATCCTCATTGTTCTTCCCAATCCAACACAGTCCACAGTCAATGAACACTCCCAATATTTAAGCTCACAGCGCCTAGGGTCTGTGCGTTGTGAGCTTATGAATCACCTATTTTTGGTGAGCAATACCGTCATACGATAGAGCAGTGTTTCTCAACCACTGTGCCTGGGGACCTTTGGTGTGCCCCTGAGAAGGGTCAAGTGTGCCCCTTGAAACTGCTTGAAAGACAGTATTGTATTTATCATTTTAAAAATGATTTAAACTAGTGAAAACAGCCGATCTAAAAGCACACAACGCCTCGCGTTGTGCGACAGCCTTGTATGATGAAGCAGGGCTTTACTTTGCGAAGAAACATACAAATTTGAAACTTGGAGATACAAGGTGTCTTCCTGACAGTGACGATATTTACACCCCCTTATTATGTTGGTGTGCCCATGGATTCTTGGGAAATGAAAAGTGTGCCCATGCAGAAAAAAGGTTGAGAAACACTGCGATAGATATAACATTATTATGGTGTGTCCCGATCCTAAGTAAGAACTGGTTGCTTCTGTTCCCAGATCTTCAGTGCACTTTAACTTTTCAAGAGGACATTGGTGGACTTCAAACGTTCACAATAAACGTGTACTATATAGAGATATTAATGCTGCATTGTATTTTACATTGGTAAAATATTTGCATTTTTATAGCATGCACAATATCGGAGTGTTAATTTTCTTTGAAATGATAGAAATTGATAGTTAAAGCATGCACTATGTCACATCCCTGTTCATCATGTACAAGTGCTGCTTGATCAGGGGATAAAATGAATCTTGACCTTCAAAATATTTGTCAAACTAGAAAGAAGATGGCGTCAAAGGCCATGTCTCACCTATAGATCGAAATGTCTCAATAGAAGAACAGGGAGACCGAATACAACCGTCCCAATTGTATAAGTTATATTGTATTAACATACTCTACCACAGGGGTCTTCAACAGGGGGACCGGGACCCCTAGGGGGTCCTCAGAGTTACAACAGGGGGTCCTCCAAATCTTTGTGAGATAGAAACTTTTTTCTCCTTTTTTATATTAACGATTTGAACCCTAGCGTCCATATTCTGATAACTTTAGCCAAAAATAGCAGATCTACAAGCGCGAGGCGGTGTGAGCTTGTAGATCGGCTATTTTTGGCAAAGAGGTTTGGTGTAGAGGGGAAAAAGAGCAGATTAAGTACAGAGTGAAAGGTCATGTTTATTAAAGTATTGACGGTTCAAGTGGTTAAATATCTGAAAACCCACATTAACATGAATCCAAAATACACTGATGATTGTGCTGTCAAACAATGAAACTATATGGAATCTATGAACAGGTTGTGTGGGGGTCCCTGCTTCATCTCTCTCAACTAAGGGGTCCTTGGCCTGAAAACGTTGAAGACCCATGCTCTACCATACAGATTGGACAACATTACATTTTACATAGTCCCGCTTTAAATGGTGTATAACTAAATAAATCATTATTGCACCACCCCCCCCCCCCCCCCCCTCTCTCTCTCTCTCAAAATCAAGATGTGCACACACAGGCAATATAACTTCATGACACAGTTATGATATGTGTATTTTGGTCAACTGCATTACGGTGTATATAAATAAGGATTGTTCATTTAAATGTCTGTCACACTTTAAAATGTGTATCAAGAAGCCTAACACTTAATTTGAAAACAATCCACAGACATTCAGTCTAGCAATGAAACGTTTATTTTTACGATTGTGACTCCACATGGTTCCACCCTAATGTTTTCGACAGCAATGGCATGTTGTGTGTGACACAGAGTCTTATTGGGGGCATAGAAAAAGGCTTTTCCTGTTGTTGTGCTACTGGGAAAACAGCTCAGATCAGATATAATTCATTGTCCAAGCCCTTATGGGGCATTAACAGGACAGCTGGAGGTCACAGACCAACAAGAGGGGCCGTCAATCAACAGCGCCATGGCCCAGTTGTTATCCTGATAAAGTATATTGGTAATGCGACAATTTATTTGCTAGATTACCTATTAAATCGCATGAGGTTAAAATACTGATCAAGGTTTAACCCATTTAGGCCCAATTATTGAATGCTTTAGCTATTGAAAAATAGCAGATCCACAGGCTCACTGCCGCGCTGCGAGCTTGTAGATCTGCTATTTTGGAAAAAAGCCGCGAAAATGTGTGCACATTTTTGAATATGCTGTATGTATTTTCAGAGCGAACGTTTGTAACTCAAATTTTGCTTCTGGGTGGTCCCTGGAACTAGATATGATGCGGGTCCGTGGCCAAATAAACATCAAGTTTGGGGGTCCTTCACATGAAAAGGTTATAGAACCACTGACATCGTAGTCTCTCAAGAACAGACTAACTGAACTCCAGTTAAGTGAAAAGGACCTTTTCTTTGACGACGGCTGGCCAGATTGCTGACACAGAAACATAGGGTTTTTCAAAAAAAACCTTAGAAGGATTCAAAAGACACTCATAGAATCGGGTCAAAATTCAAATTTTCACGATTTTTCAAAAATAGCAGATCTACAAGCTCGCAGCGCCGCACTCGGTGCCGCGCTGTGAGCTTGTATATCTGCTGTTTTTCAATAGTTAAAGCATAAAAATAATGATACACAATAATGTGCACCCGTTCTAAATGGGATAAAGGAACAACAAAGGAATACGCCCCTGTGAATACCTGTGGCTCTGCCTAAACATGGCATGGGGGGTATTTATAGACTGATGGGCATGCATGATGGTGCGAGGGGAAGGCTCTGTATATCTATCCCCTGTTACGATGAATACTGATCCATCACGAAGCAGCAAGGAATACCGTTTGGTCCTCCTCATCCAGTCACCTTTGGAAGATGGTGAGTTGAACTCAGATGGATGCTATAGAACTGCCTTCGGTTAACATTGCGTTTTGGCCTCAGGAGGATTCAAAAAGAGCACAATGTGTAGACCCAGGGGTTCCCAAACTTTTTTCTCTCAGGGCACCCTATAAATATTTTTTTAATCCGAGGCACCCCTACATTATAATTATAATTTTCACTCCCAGCACCTTAAATTTATAGAATATCGTCGTTGTCGGGTGGAAACCTTGTATGTCCAAAACCTTTCTTTTTGTATTTATCATCTATAAAATGTACTAAACTAGTGAAAACAGCTGATCTACAAGCACACAACGCCTTGCGATGCGAGGCGTTGTGTGCTTGTAGATCGGCTGTTTTCACTATTTTTGTGCGACAGAGGTTTCTGCCTGACAGTGACGATATTTTAGTGATTATGTTGCGAGGAAAACATGAGATAATAGCCATTTTGGTTAGAACTGACTGAAAATAACTTTGTACTTCAAGTTTAAACTTGATACTAAATATTTCATCAAGTGTCCAAATAAATTCCAAATATTATCAAATGATCTCGCGGCACCCCTGGACTGCCGTCGCGGCAACTGAGGGTGCCCCGTCACCCACTTTGAAAACCCCTGGTGTAGACGGACGCCTGATTTCTTTGCAGTTTAGATTAGGTTTTATGACTAGAAACACTGAGATGTGTTTGTTGCTTGTTAAAGCTATACTGTGTAAGATTCTCAACTAGTGGTCAGTAGCCATATAGCAAACCGCGGTCGCGTTCGCGTCTTTCGCCCGTTTTTCGTACCTTCACACCCCCGCGTCTGCCTCCACAACGCCGAGAGCTATCTTTGGAGGGGTCCCTGGTTCCTGTGCGTTCAGGCATTCCGGAGAAACGGACTACTTCACCCTGCCTGGTAGGCGAGATTACCTTTTGAGTAAAGAGACACACGGGCGACTACAAATATGGCGACCCCACTTCAAGATGCGCTGTGATTGGCCGGTAGTGTACCATGTGTGCATGATCGGCGATGTGATTGGGCAACGTATACACAACGTATACAGATGATGCAGATTACGTCAATTTTGCGCGAAAACCGGTCCACGGCCAGGATCATAGAAAACATATAAAGAGAAGGCTTCAGAAGCTGAAAATAACGGAGTGGGTGTTCTAAAACTTTAGCGATTTAACAGTTAGGACAATTTTAAGATTTGTTTTATAAAAAAAGTTACATGGTACAACTTTAAACAACAACATTGTTAATGGTGATCACAGTTGTACATATTTAAATATTTTCAAAACATTTTAAATTCGAAATCATAAAATGTAAGCAATGTAGGCCTATTGTAATGACCCTGCAAGAGATCCGGCCGTAACTCGCTCCACCAAGCGAGCCAGCTCTCTTGGCGTTGCGGGTGGCTTGCCTTGTCTGCTGAGTTGGGGGTCGGGGTTCGGCTCCCGTTTGGAGGCGAACTTCCCCACTCAGTCTGCTTATTCATTGTACATTTTAATATCTTTCTATACATTCTATACATTCAATACAGTTAGTACAGTGTAGTATAGGGTGAACAGTGCTTATATACTGAATACTTTACAGGGTCTTCAACAGGGGGTCTAGTTACTACAGGGGGTCCTCCAAATCGTTGTGTTTTTTTCTCCTTTTTCATATTAACCACATAAACCCTAACGTCCATATTCTGAGAACTTTAGCCAAAAATAGAAGATCTACAAGCTCACAACGCCTCACGCTGCGAGGCGTTGTGAGCTTGTAGATCGGCTATTTTCTTGGGGAAAAAGAGCAGACTAAGTACAGAGTGAAAGCTCCAGTTTATTAAGTATTGACGGTTCAAGTAGTTAAATATCTGAAAACACACATTGACATGAATCCAAAATACACTGATGATTGTGCTGTCAATGATTGTGGGGGTCCCTGCTTCATCTCTCTCTCAACTAAGGGGTCCCTGGCCTGAAAACGTCCATGTTACTGTGCAGCAGGGTTCTGAATGCCTCCTGAGCCTGCTACAGGCTAGTTCAGGGGTGGGCAACTTTGATGATGGAGAGGGCCACTATTTTTTCACATTCACTCCAGAGGGCCACAATGCATATACAGGCAAAAATAGCTGATCTACAAGCTCAAAACGCATCGCACTGTGACGCATTTTGAACTTGTAGATCTGCTATTTTTGCTATTTTTGAATTGGAATCCTGAATTATTTTTAGTTTTCTTTTTTCATTGGAATCCTGAAAACTACATTTTGTATTAGTTTATTACAAATGCATTTATATGTTCTTCTGTTAACTTTATGAACTTAAATACAAATGCATTGGACATAAAAAAAAAATACATAAAAAAAAGATATAGTACTAGTAATTAGGCAACTAATATAGACTGAAGTAATTAAAGCGGGTCATTTGCATGGTTGGAATTAATAACAGCTGAAATCAATAACATATCAGTGTTCCTAACCTGTGGGCCGCATTAAGTGAAGGTGGGGGCCGCATGTGGCCCCCGGGCCGCCGGTTGCCCCTGTATGGGCTAGTTTGTGTGCACAACATAAACTGAGAAACAGTAAACATTTACACACAAAAAAATCCAAAAACTTCAAATGAAATCTCAAACAAAACCAAAAAAAAGGAGGAAAACGGAAAGAAATACAATGACCTTCCATCCACATGATTTACAAGTCTAATCCACAACGAGGTTTAGACAGCAGCTGTCGACAGGCCTGTGAATCCAAGCAGTATGATGTCATCACGCTGCATTCCTTCACACTATTTTTCACAGTTCCTTGGCAGTCGTGTAAATAGCTCAACGTAATCCTTGCCTCCATGGGATTTCCAGTCAAATGGGGCTCAGTGTGGCATCCTGTCACCACCCAGGGCCCGTCGCATAATCCCCCATCTGATACTAGCTAGCTCTCTAGAAGCTAGAGAAGAGATCGGACCCAGGGGCGTCACAAGGGGTAGGAAAGTGGGACTGAGTTACTGGGGCCCAAGGTGGAGGGGCCCTAATAACTTTATCTATTGAAAAATAGCAGATCTACAAGCTCACAGCGCGGCACCGAGTGCTGCGCTGCGAGCTTGTAGATCTGCTATTTTTGAAAAGTTGTGAAAATGTGTGAAAATCTTTGAATATATGTATTTTTTAAGCCAACATTTCTAACTCAAATTTTGCTTCTGGGGGTCCCTGGAACTAAATATTTTGAGATCGGGGTCCGTGGCCAAATACATATCATCTTGGGGGTCCTTGACATAGGTTTCTTGCACACATTTTCCAGTTTTTTCAAAAATAGCAGATCTACAAGCTTGTATATCTGCTATTTTTCAATAGTTAACATTCATGGGGGGCCCGCAGTGAATCCTTGTACCCAGGGCCCAGAATTTGGTGTGACGTCCCTGATCGGACCACAAAACTGCGGGGAAAAAGGGGAAAAGCGCGACGAGTAAATATTTCCATCACAAAGTGACATTGATGCTAATCCCCCGTAATCAAACGTGCCCCGTCGCGCAATTCAAGCTGAGCAGTTATCGAGGTCGTGATTGTTGTCTTGTTTGTCATAAGCGCACACGTCAACCGCAAAACGATAATGAGTGAAGTGCAAACAGAGACGCAGGTGATGACTGCGCCAGCGGTGCTCTGACTAATTACCGTGTCACTGTCGAACTCCACAGGCGCCCAAGAAAGCAAAGAAGAGAGCGGAGGGAGCCAACTCCAACGTGTTCTCTATCTTTGAACAGTCCCAGATCCAAGAGTTCAAAGAGGTCAGTCAGTGCTCTGCATGCACGGTCTCAGGGACGTGCTGGGCCCCTGATTCAGCCCGAGAAAAAAGAGTTATAGAGGCCCTCATTGCGCGCTATAGAGAGAGATCTCTCTCTATAGCGCTGCTGCTACTCAAAGATTTACCATTTCAGATCATGACAAGTGACAAGCCAGTGGGCCAATTACTGTACATGAGTTATATTTCGTCATTGTCGGGTGGAAACCTTTTATGTCCAAAACCATTTTAAGAATGATTTGAAGTAGTGAAAACAGCCGATCTACAAGCACACAACGCCTCGCACCGCGAGGCGTTGTGTGCTTGTAGATCGGCTGTTTTCACTACTTTTGTGCGACAGCCTTGTATGATTAAGCAGGGCTTTGCTCTGCGAAAAACTGTACAAATTTGAAACTTGGAGATAGGAGGTTTCTGCCCGACAGTGACGATTTACTTTGTTGGCCGCCCAGCCCCCAAAATGGAACGAAGGCCGACATTTTATTTTAATTTGTTTCCTAATGGCCAGCCTGGACCGGCCGTTCGGGAGTTGTCCCGCTTTTCCCAATGGCCAGCACGTCCCTGCACGGTCTCCTTTCACATAGAATGAATTGCGTGATGATGTTTATATGACAGCATTGATTTGAGCATGCCAGACAGAACAATGTACACACAGTATAGTACTATAACAACTATTCTTCAACAGGCCTTTACCATCATGGACCAAAACAGAGACGGTTTCATAGACAAGAATGACCTTCGAGACACCTTTGCAGCTCTAGGTGAGACGAGCAAGTTGTTTGGTTGCACCGGTGTAATTGTCTCAGCTTGCTTATTCGCAGAGATGGGCACAAAATACAAAAAAAATATTTTGAAGAAAATTCAAAATACTTGATCAGTACTTCTAATCTAATACTGACCAGGATACTGTCACCAAGATACTATCCTGGTGACAGTATCCTGGTAAGTATTTGTATTTCAAATACTTTTTGTATTTTGTGCCCATTTCTGTGTGTATGTATGCATGTATGTACAGTACAGTACAGTACAGTACAGTACAGTACGTATGTATGTAGTGTGTGTGTGTGTGTGGTGTGTGTGTGTGTGTGTGTGTGTGTGTGTGTGTGTGTGTGTGTGTGTGTGTGTGTGCGTGCGCTTGCATGCATACGTGCATGTATTAGGGGTGCAACAATACACAAAATTCACGATTCAATTCGGTTCGATATTTTGTTGTCACGGTTCGATATTGTATTTTTATAACTATGTATTTTTTCTTTAACTTTGAACAATACGGTACCCAACCTCTAGGGTAGTAGTTCTCTAAGTGGGCTCTGCGGACCCCTAGGGGTCCTTGAGGGGGTTCCAGGGGAATGTGGATGTGGAGTGGTATTGTATTGTATTGTTCGGTACAGGGTCATTCGGTTCGATATTTTTCGGTTCGGTTCGATTTCCGATATTCGGTTCGATATGTTGCACCCCTGGCATGTATGTATCGTGTGTACTGTGTATGTATTCAGAAGAAGATATCTGGTAAAGACGACCTGACATTATTCACACCTACCGGTATGTGTAGGGAATGTTATACTGTTACTACACCACCTCTCTGGCTAATAATAAAATACCCTTTTTCTAGGTCGTTTAAATGTGAAACAGGAGGAGATTGATGAGATGCTGAAGGAAGCGCCAGGACCTATTAATTTCACAGTCTTCCTCACCATGTTTGGAGAGAAACTAAAAGGTAGGAGACATTGTTCTGCTGCTCATCTAGAATGTCAGAGGGATAACCCATTTAGAACGGGTACACATTACAGTGTATTATTATTTTATGCTTTAACTATTGAAAAATAGCAGATATACAAGCTCACAGTGCGGCACAGAGTGCCGCGCTGCGAGCTTGTAGATCTGCTATTTTTGAAAAAATCATGAAAATTTGAATTTTGACCCGATTCTATAAGTGTCTTTTGAATCCTTCCAAGGTTTTTGGAAAATCCCTATGTTTCTATGTCAGCAATCTGGCCAGCCATCGTCAAAGAAAAGGTCCTTTTCACATAACTGGAGCTCAGTTAGTCTGTTCTTGAGAGACTACTATATCAGTGGTTCTCAAACCTTTTCATGTGAAGGACCCCCAAACTGATATTTATTTGGCCACGGACCCCCATCTCAAAATATTTAGTTCCAGGGACCCCCCAGAAAAGCAAAATTTGAGTTACAGACGTTCGCTTTGAAAATACATATATTCAAAGATTTGCACACATTTTCACGACTTTTTCCAAAAATAGCAGATCTACAAGCTCGCAGCGCGGCACTCGGTGCCGCGCTGTGAGCTTGTATATCTGCTATTTTTCACTGGTTAAAGCATTCAATAATTCTAGGCCTAAATGTTATAAAAAAACTGCTCTAAATGATGTTCATCCATCTATGTATCAATGTATTGGTTGGTCCTCTGTCATCACGTTGTACATCAAAGGACATAGCCTGTTCAGTGACGAGGGGAAGGTTGAGTCTGCGCCAGTGCTTGAAATAGATGCAATCCCCTAGATTTGTTATGTCCCTCTATATTGATTGAGAGGCTGCTGACAGTAATCTGACTGTACACCAAGGGTTTTTTAGGCTGTGATGACCCCCAAATTAAACATAATATGAACTGGGGACCCCCACCCTGACAAGCTCTTGGAATTGTAGGTATTACATTTAATGTGACTCGGTTCCACAGATAAATATTGTGAAAATAGCAGATCTACATGCTCACAACGCCTCGCAGTGCGAGGCGTTGTGAGCATGTAGATCTCCTATTTTCACAATGTTCGCCTCTTGCTTACTTAATATTTGACAGTTTGGGGGGCGCCTGCTGGCCTGGTGGTCAAGGCGCATACCACATACTAGGCTATGATGCCTGCTGGCGTCGCCGGTTCGATTCCCGATTCGGACGACCTTTGCCACATGTCATTCCCCATCTCTCTCCTCATTTCCTGTCAGTCTACTGTCCTATCGAATAAAGGCATAAAAAGCCCCCCCAAAAAATATATATATATTTGACAGTTTGGTATTAAAACGGTCTTGAAAATCCTTAAATTGTCACTTTATAAATGTGCAGACACCCTGTATACACTTATGTTGGTTTGTTTACCGTTGAGTGAGACATTTTTCTTTACATTAAACTGATCATTTCGGGACCGCACAAAGTAATTTGGGTCCCGACCCCCCAAGTTTGAGAACCACTGCTGTAGACTATTAATAGCAGAGAGATCTCCACATTCATTCCTAGAGATGCTTGTTTCTCTGAAGGTGCTGATCCAGAGGAGACCATCCTCAGTGCTTTCAAAGTGTTTGATCCTGAAGGAAAGGGAACTTTAAGGAAGGATTTGTGAGTATATGTTTTGAACCAACCGTTTTTAAACAAACAGAAACAACACTACTATTACTACTACTACTACTACTACTACTACTACTACTACTACTAACAACAACATTGTAGGTTAAAGTCAGAAATCTTAAGACTATTGGTATTGGTTATAAAGTAGTATAGTAGTAAAACATCTGTTTTTGACTGATGAATATGTACCACCACCAACACTGTCTTTACAGTGTGAGACGAATGCTGACCACCCAGGCAGACAGGTTTTCTCACGAGGAGGTTAGTTCCCCACCACTCACAAAGACAGGCTATTTGAAATGTATCATCCAAATCATGATATATTTCCTCAGTATGTTTACCAGTGCTGCTTTAGACTAGGCAAAGTCCTGTTGCGTCTGTATCATTATGCACAGTAATTGTAAAATCTTTTAATTCATAATTTTTTTTTACCCCTAATGTCACTAAGGCAAATGGCGAGTTTTACTGTGTACTGCAGGGTTCACAAATTAGTTTTCCCCAAGGGCCGAATTATGTCTTGGGTACCAAGCCGAGGGCCACAACATTGCAGGGGGCGACTGTGGCGTTCCCACTACTCCAGCGACAGTTTCGTCGTTGTCGGGTGAAAATCTTGTACATGTAGGTCCAAAACCGTTCGTTTTGAATTTATCATTTCAAAAATGATTTAAACTAGTGAAAACAGCCGATATACAAGCACACAACGCCTCGCGGTGCGAGGCGTTGTGTGCTTGTATATCGGCTGTTTTCACTACTTTTGTGCGACGGCCTTGTATGATTTGCGAAAGAACTTACAAATTTGGAGATTCGGGATCTCCACCCGACAACGACGATATACTAGTGTTGTTGCTGCTCTTATACCACCATTATTACTGGGTGTGGTGTGGGCAAGACAGTAGCCCCCCGTGGGCCGCAAATGGCCCGCGGGCCGCCTATTGGGGAACCCTGGTGTACTGTATGGTGATTTAAGTGTGTCCGAAGACAAAATATCTGAACACACCCTAGACTTGAACTAAAAACATATTTTAACATTGAAACACAAAGGTTGTGCCATGCTTTCATTCACACACACAAAATAATCTATTTTTACTCCACCCTCACAGATGGAGCAGATGTTCATCGCATTCCCCCCAGACTTAGCGGGAAACCTGGACTACAGAAACCTGGTCCACATAATCACACATGGGGAAGAGAAAGACCAAGAATAGATATCATATCTTTGTCCACCATCTCTTCCTGATGTTTTGGGCTGCCCCTCTGTGTAATAAAATAAATGGAACATGTTTTCCCAGAGACGTCCAGATGTTCTTGATCAATTTATATCCGCTAAAGGTTCAGGACGTGTCTGGCAAGGTGGTCCACTTGATGTTGCAGTTCCCTTTACTGACCGTGTGATATGTGCTTGTAGAGCAGGGTTCCCCAAATAGTTTTCCCCAAGGTCCGAATTATGTCTAGGGTACCAAGCAGAGGGCCACAACATTGCAGGGGGCGACGGTGGCGTTTCCGCTACTCCAGCAACAGTTCAGATATCGTCACTGTCGGGCAGAAACCTCGTATCTTCAAGTTTCAAATGTGTATGTTTTTTGGTAAAGCAAAGCCCTGCTTCATCATACAAGATCGTCGCACAAAACTAGTGAAAACAGCAGATCTACAAGCACACAACGCCTCGCGATGCGAGGCATTGTGTGCTTGTAGATCGGCTGTTTTCACTAGTTTAGTAATTTTTTTAGATTACAAAACGAACGGTTTTGGACATACAAGGTTTCCACCTGACAACAACGATATGCTAGTGTTGTTGCTGCTCTTATACCACCATTATTACTGGGATTGGTGTGGGCCAGACAGTAGCCCCCCACGGGCCGCAAATGGCCCGCGGGCTGCCTATTGGGGAACCCTGTTGTAGAGCAACATTAATGGGCAAAACAAAACATCAGGCTCGGACCGCTACGCCTGCGGTCCAGGCACCTAGGATCTAATGTAGCCTGCAGTGCATTGTGGGGAGAGACATACTACTATTGCCCCGTTTTCACAGAGTCAAACTTCTGGAAGTTTTTTTGAAAAATGACGGCAATTTTGAAATTGTGAAAACGGCCACTTATTTTGTGTTCCGGAAGTTTTGGAGTCAAATTTCCCCACAGTGAAAACGGCATACCGTGATTTTTTTACTTTTTTTGGAAAAGCAGGTGCATGCAAGGAGCCAATATTAACAGTTAAAGCATTGTATTTGGGATTGAAAGCTTCAGAATCCATATTGCTTTCGAATGTTATGTAAGCCTGCCAAACACAGAAGACAGAAGTCAATTTCTTTCTACAATCTCCAGCCTATACGGCCGCGGTGCTGAGAAATGCAATCTCTTGCTAGATCAATTAATTCATGGTTCAAACTTATTTTATTCTATACCCTATTTTTAATTAAGCTGTGTGGTTTTGATCCTCCAGTCCTGTCTGACTGGAGTCTGGGACGATGGGCTCATAATGCTCCAGCCTGTGATGAAAGCTGGAAGCTTCATAATAGTTAATAGTTACTCCTCGTCGTTGTGTGATGATTAAAAGTGTTTTACAGAGCAGCGAACAGCATCTCTCGCTCTGTTTCCTGTCCATCTTCACTGATAACTATCAATTAAAGCCACAAAATTGTAGAAATTGTAGATTCTCAAATTAGATTTTTTGTTTGCTTTTGATTATTTATGTTATAGTATGTGCTAAATTAATAGTTTGTCGGTATGTGGGCGAGTGAATGGTTGAATGAATAATTGAATGAATACAGAATCAGTAAAAAAAGACCAAAATGTAGCTACCTGTCAACAGTCATTGTCTATATATTAACTGGCAGATATAGGGAAAACTCTTAAATCTGGCAGTGTTGCACCAATAATAGCCCATTGAGATACAAGGCACAATGCTGCCTTGTGAGCTTGTAGATAATATGACATTCCTAGCGAATGAAGTATACGGTATCAAGCAGCTATACATCCACATCATGCTGATTTTAGGACTACTTCTTTAGTGTTAACATTTCATCAGTAATTGCTTCAGGGTAATTTGAAATAGGCTATGTCCTGTCTAACAACACACAGCTTTTGAACTCCACAAACATGGTTTTTACATAGATTATCATGGTGTATAGGTGCTAGATTAATACAATTGTCCTGTTGGTAAAATATGATGTTTTACTTTTTAATTTTTTAAATGTGCAATCTCAACATCTCAAAAAGTGTCTACTATCTAGCTATCCCACCTCAAGGTAATAAACTAGCAAAGAGCTTTAGAAACACATCACTGCTCCCCAGTGGTGAAACACTAGATTGAAACAATGAAGTAGATCCTCAGAAATGCTGATGGTTTTTGAATGGAAAATATTATGATTCTGTAAGATGCTGGCTACTTTAGGCTATCACAGCACTGCCAAGTCAGTCTGCATTTTAAGATATGCAAAGGAAAATAATGTACAGTAGGTGCTTTGTTTAGTTAGGTGTATGTGAACCGTGTAGCCTATGTGTGCCCTATCTGTGTTAATTGAAGCAATGGACAACATGTCTTGTAACATAATATCGTCGTTGTCGGGTGGAAACCTTGTATGTCCAAAACAGTTTGTTTTGTATTTATCGTTTTTAAAACTATTTAAACTAGTGAAAACAGCCGATCTACAAGCACACAACGCCTCGCGGTACGAGGCGTTGTGTGCTTGTAGATCAGCTATTTTCACTACTTGTGATGGCCTCAGGCCTGATGGTTTGATGAAGCAGTGCTTTACTGCTTCATCAAATGCACACATTTGAAACTTGGAGATACAAGGTTTCTGCCCGACAGTGACGATATATAAAAATGTGATGACACACACACACACGCACGCACGCACGCACGCACGCACGCACACACGCACGCACACACACACACACACACACACACACACACACACACACACACACACACACACACACACACACACACACACACACACACCATATGCCCCAACCTATGTGATTATGAATCAATATACTTTCACCAATATCAGACACATTCATGTATACCTTCTGCACATGAAGTGATTTATATCACCATTAACAGCTTTGATGAAAACGCATGCCTTTAGCTTTTTGTTCACATTTTGTGTTCTGCTGTGCCTCACAGACACTTCACTGTAACGTTGAAGAGTTTCTCCTCACTGCCCAGGTCCAATATATTCTTTATTTAGCCCTGTCTGTGTTGGAATGGGGATGTGTGTCAGGAGCAGAACGCCCAGTGATTGTGCGTACGAGGCAGAAGATCGGTGTCAGTGTTTCAACAAGGGCTCTATAATTATCCCCCCAGTACAAACTAGACAAGGGGACCGGGTGACCCAACTCAAACACAGACACTGCTGCTTTGGACCTCACTATTCTTCTGTCCCCTGTTGGCTTGTTTTCTTCATGCTTTGTGGTACTACTTTTTGTTTTTTTTATAAAAGACATCTGCTAGTAATTAGACTTTGCAAAACTTTGTAATATAACAGTGAACATGCACACTTAACGCAATTTATACTTTGTCTTTCTGGTTAAAATGTCAGGTTACAGCAGGGGTGGGCAACTTTGATGATGGCGAGGGCCCCTATATTTCCACCTTCACTCCAGAGGGCCACATTGCATATTGCTACGTCCTACTTTGTCATTCTAGTATCTTATACAAAAGAAGCAAAAATAGCAGATCTACAAGCTCAAAACGTTTTGAGCGTTTTGTAGATCGGCTATTTTAGCTTCTTTTGAATTGGAATCCTGAATTATTTTTTGTTATTTTTTAATTGGAATCCTGAAATGTAACATTTTGATTTAGCCTAAGTTCAAACGCATTAGTTTTTAGTTAGTTTTTACTACTGCACTTGTCATTAAGCTACTGAATGTGCTCCTTGGCCAAGGAGCTGCTTGTGTATGTACGGAGTCAGGAGGAGGACATAATGACAACCACATCTTGGTGATTAGTGAAGGAGAAGAGTAAGGAACAAAAGAGATGCGCCGAGTCCATCTGAGATCCCGGAGGCCAGATTTGGCCTGAGCGATCTGGACTCGCCGGTGAGAGAGACCCACCTCCTGGCACATAACTAGATATGACTGCTGTTCCTGGACTACTATCAGTACTATATGTCAGTGTCTCTCAACCACTGTGCCTGGGGACCTTTGGTGTGCCCCTGAGAAGGGTCAAGTGTGCCCCTTGAAACGGCTTGAAAGCCAGTATTGTATTATTTATCATTTTAAAAATGATTTAAACTGATTTTTAAATGATTTCTTCAGCATCCCCCCAGAACAGGGAAGCTGGGATTCAAAGTGGTTAGATATCACAGAAGCCTCTACATGATTCAATGAGCCTTTTTTCTTTATCACAACCGGCATGGGTCTGCGACCCAAAAGGTGTAGCCTATGTACACCAGCTAGAAAGTAATGAAAATTGCTCACTTTACCAATCATTATCAATCAACCTTATAACCTAGTCATACAAATTCTGGAACAATTTACAGTAGATCAATGATATTGCAAGTGACAGATTTTCTAAATTGAGCAGGTAGAACAAAAAGTACATTTCGAGTGAAAACTTATATTCACTGAACATAACAATGATAGCGGCGGTGGGGGAGGGGTGTGTGTGCTTGCACCAATGTAACCCCAGATATCTTAGTGTCCTAAATATTTTTGTCAACAAAAGTGAATATAACTTGGAAGGTGCATCCAAAATTGAACATTTCAATCAAAATCTCAACGTAATAACTTTCTCACGTTATAATGACGATCAGACGTGTGATATGTGTGTCACAGTGTCCAAACCGAGAACTGTCGCAGTCGGTAGTGCCGTTGCCTCACAGCTAGAAGAAGTTCCTGGGTTCGATTCCTGCTGGGGGTGCTGTGGGTGGGTTCTCTCCTTTGCGTCATCATTGCCCATACCCTATAGGTGGGGTTTGGCGAAAGGGCCTTTATATGTGGAGTTTGCATGTTCTCCCCGTGTCTCCTAGGGTAGGTACCCTCACAAAAGACGCAGTGAGTCCAGGTCTCTCTCTATATTGCCTCCCCTTGGTCAGCCGGGGCGCCTGATGGGAACACCCCCTCCCCGTCAGGTGATAAGAAGCGGCGGGCTCACTCCTCATGCATTGAAGGAAGCATGTGCTCAGTTCGGGCCTCTCCCCAGGGTTGGCAGAAGGAGAGTAGCACCCAGGATTACAGCAATTGGCACTGGGTGAAAAAAAATGGATTACAAAATCGTGGGATGTAAAGGCAAAAAAAAAAAATAAGATAAATAACAAATTAACAATTTAGTTGACAAAGAAGAAATGGACAGTTTACAAAATACAGCAGGCAAGAGATAAAACTGTACAGACACAAAATAAATCGTTTAATTTAAAAAATCTTACACACCGGGGACATGATAAACGATACAATTATGTTGAAAGAATAATTATGTGTTGCTTGCTTTATCACTGTGTACTGTAGTGTGTATGGACAAGTGCCAACAGCACCCTCAGTTGTAAGGATATACCGTACATGACAACGGCTTAATTGAGTGAGGATAAACAACACAGCGAGCATACATTACACAGCATTCAATTAGCTGAACTATATAGGCCAGGGTTCTTGTCTGAGACCCGTAAAAAAACCTTCCTATCATGACAGTAACTCTGAGGACCAGACTTGGAAACATTTATTTGTGATGAAAGGAACTTTTCTCTTTAAATTAAATGTCTGAAAGTATATATTAACACAAATCTAACATAATTAGCAAAGAGAATGTGTAAACAAACAAACAAACATCACTTGGAGGCAACCCATAATCTCTTAAAAGAAAAACCTGTGGAATACCTCCAAGCTAGTCTCAAATCTCTCAATGGTAAACAAGACATCGATGGCAAGCTAGCTTTGAAAAACTCTTATCAAGCTGTATGGACGAAGCAGGGACTCCCACTAATTTGTTCTTTCATTTGAGAACAAAACAAAATAGCTTAAGTCTCTCTCTCAGCTTGAAGAGGCTATAAAAGGATAAGTGTGTCGAAAAAAGTCAAATCTGACACCCTCCTCAGCAGCTGGCTGACGGTCAGCTCCTTCTTCTGGTATGCCTTCCACAGCTTGGCCAGCCTGCCCTGCATCAGCCTACACTGCTTGCTCACCGGCTGCTGCTGCAAGGGGATTAGCTTAGCCTCGGTACGCAGCAACTGCAAGAGGAGGCACAACTGTAAGTTGCATCGCTGTGTCTTCTGGTCAAGGCGGTCGTGCCAGCCTTCGACACGATTGTTTGTCCCGAGACAGCGTTTGTAGACGAACCCCTGCTCAGGCTTCCACTGGTCAACAATCCAGAAGTTGCGGATGTAATTCTTTACGGGTCTGAGATGGTTATTGGCACTGGCCGCGACTTTGTCGAAAGTCGCCACGATATGGTCGGCAGAGATACCTGGACGGGTGAACAACAGCGTGGTGTAGTCACGGACCGCTCCGGAGGAGAGGTAGGCCACTGCCAGACCAAGCTGCTGGACCTGACGCCACAGGGCCGGAATCCAGCGGAAGTCGCAGCCCTGGGTGACGGCGTCGGGCAACAATTTAGCCGCCGCTTGCCAGTTAGCTCTCGTCACCAGGTGCACTTTCTCCAGGTTGGGCGCCAGGTTCTTCATAGCCCGGAACACGGCGACATAGTCCCGCTTCCTCCTCGACGACATCAGGACGAACGTCAGAGGGACTTGCTTCGCGTTCTGGCCCTCGTCGTCGCAGAGGAAGGCGTGGAAGCTGAACAGCTGCTGGAAGGGCTGGTCCACCAGGTTAAATGTACCGCACAAGAAGAGCTGCTTTACGCGCTTCAGCAGCTCCAGTTGTTTAGGCGTGGCGAAGATGAGGTTTCGCGCCCCGTCCTTGATGATGTCCCGCTGGAGGAATCCGTCCGGTGCGTGATGATCCTTGTCTGACTCAAGGTCCATGGAGGAGGGGTCTGCTGCAGCCTGATGTTTCTGCCTCTGGTAGGTGGACCTGGTCTGGTATTTAGACCTAGCCACCTCCTCCCCTAAGCAAGCGGCCGACCCCCTGTCCAGCACAAAGTCCAGGATGGTGGGGCCTGCAGTCCGATATTTCTTTCGCTGGTAGTTGGCACACCTGGCCAGGCTGGCGGGGTTGAGACGAATACTGGAGGGCATGTCTACGGCCAGCTCCTCTGCCATCACCTCCTTCACTATGCTGGCAGCCGACTTGAAGAAGTTTGTCTTGGTGAGTCCATACACGTGCTTGGTGAGCTTTACCTACAGTAGGAAATCATAAATCAAGATCAATGATGTTGCAATAGAGTGAATTAAACTACATTCCTGGACATGATAATTAATCATGAATGATGTTGGAAACCACACAGAAATGATCATAGCAGACTAAAATAATTGCAAAGATATCTATCCAGGGTTCCCACACATTTTTACCAATTCATTTCCAAAACTTTTCCAAAACTTCCAGAATATTTAACCCAATTTCCAGGACTATATAACAATAATTCAGCTCAATAACAGGTCGCTTACTCCTATGCGCAATGCCCAAAGACAGGTAGTGTATGCCAGTGGTTCTCAACCTTTTCAGGCCGTAACCCCCGAAATAATCATATTTGAACTGGGGACCCGGCACCCTGACGAGCACTAAGAGTTGAGGAATTTTGTATAACACGGTTCTATTGTGAAAATAGCAGATCTACATGCTGCGTTGCGAGGCGTTGTGAGCATGTAGATCGGCTATTTTCACAATTTCTGCCTCTAATATTTGACAATTTGGCCCATGTTTAATTTGTAATTTCAGAGGTATTTACAAAATCAATAATTTTTAGGACCTTCCAGGACCCTTGATAAATTCCAAAACTTTTCCAGTACTGGAAAAATATTTTTCTAATTTCAAAATATTTCAAGGAATTTCATGACCGTGGGAACCCTGTCTATCCTTCAAAGGGGTTTAACTTGTGGAATAGTTGTGACAAGGAATTAAGAAAGTGTTAAATGACATCATCGGAGATCCCAGAAGTTCTCGCCAGAATTGGCATATATACCGATGACATCGGCAATCTCCATCCATACACAGTATGGGCATAAAGAGGACATGGACTGACAGATACAGACACCTCCATATATGGACATATTGGTCAGATCGGTGGTGCAACGTAGGTGTGAGGGCCTGAACTCCATATGTAAGGACCGCTATGCGGCCGCACCTCTAGTTCCAAAACACTGTTAACCATTAACCCATTCAGAACGGGTACACGGTATTGTGTATTATTATTTTTATTATTTTTCTATTTTTGAAAAATCGTGAAAATTTGAATTTTGACCCGATTCAAAATGACCCGAGTGTCTTTTGAATCCTTCTAAGATTCTTTGAAAAAACCTATGTTTCTATGTCAGCAATCTGGCCAGCCATCGTCAAAGAAAAGATCCTTTTCACTCAACTGGAGCTCAGTTAGTCTGTTCTTGAGAGACTACTATGTCAGTGGTTCTCAAACCTTTTCATGAGAAGGACCCCCCAAAATGATATTTATTTGGCCACGGACCCACATCTCAAAATATCTAGTTCCAGGGACCACCCAGAAGCAACATTTTAGTTACAAACGTTCACTTTGAAAATACATATATTCAAAGATTTGCACACATTTTCACGACTTTTTTTTCAAAAATAGCAGATCTACAAGCTCGCAGCGCGGCACTCGGTGCCGCGCAGTGAGCTTGTATATCTGCTATTTTTCACTGGTTAAAGCATTCAATAATTCTAGGCCTATAAAGATAGAAATAAAACTACTGCTACCTTGGTGGCGATGCCAGGCTGTCCAGCATGACTGTGCGCAATGCGGCCTTGGGTAAATCTATCCCCGGTCTGCTTCACAGTGGCCTTGCAAGAGTTGCTGTGGTTGCTGCGGGATCGTATGGAGCAACGCCACACCGTGTGCTTGGCCGAGCCGCCACACTTCCTGGTGTAGCTGTAGCCGCGGTTATCGACCAAGAGCAGGCCGCCGCGCTGCGTGCCGCCTTCCATGATCTCGTAGACCACGTCGCTCAGGGGCGTCGATTGGGTATGGCAGGGGTATGCAGCATCTGCCATACCCTGGGTCCAGGGGGGGGGAGAATAAAAGTTACTTTTAAATATAAATCCATGAATGTCTCTTTGTCTATCTGCGCTGGTTATTATGTTGTTTAAATTACAGTAAAATAACTACAAATGCAAAGTTTTACAAAATGGTCACTTTAACAAGGTATTATGATTATATTCTCCAGACTTGTATTCTCCCCATCTTGACAAAATGGTATATTCCCAGGTTCCGTAGGTCAGCTGCACAGGTGCAATGCATTGTTGTTAATTGTGGCACGCTTACTAACAACCATTCCAGGCTGCCATATCCAGCCCAAGAAACCGTAGGAACCTGTGTAAAAAACTGAAAAAACTAAAGTTTTTTTCAGACATTGTGAAAATAGCCGATCTACATGCTCACAACGCCTCGCAGCACGAGGCGTTGTGAGCATGTAGATCGGCTATTTTCACAATAGAACCGCGTTATACAAAATGTAATGCCTCTTTTCCATGAGGACTCCCATCTTTGCCATACCCTAGCTTTTGCTGAACTGACGCCACTGACGTCGCTTGACTGCCCGTCTGGCTGCTGGGGAACCAGTCCTGGTTGTGGAGGCTCAGGTGTGGCTAAGCTCTGGTCGCAAGCCCCATCCTTGTTGTTGAGGTCCTGCTGAACACTGGTATCCTCGTCCTGCACAAAGTCTAGACAGGTGGGGCCTGCAAGTAGGGACGGGACGTGATATTATCGTTTATCGTGATAAAAAAACACTCAAGATAATCGTATCGTGGAGATTTAATTTATCGTGATATCGTCCTCCGTCATGCACTGGGATCAATTCACCTTTTACTTGCCAAGCTGCATATCTGGTACCATTTAAACCCTCTATAATCGGTAAATGGTACTTATTATACGTACTTGAAATAGTCTTTTTTTCATTCTCTATCAAATGTCTTTGTCAAAAAAATAGCAGATCTACAAGCTCACAAGGCGTCGCAATGTAGATCTGCTATTTTTTGGCAAATGTTTCCGCTCCAGGATAATGGATTTTGATAATCGCGATAATATCGTAAATCGCGATTTATTTTGTCACAATAATCGTGATGTGACATTTTCATATCGTCCCATGCCTACCTGCAAGACGGTTTTTCTGCCGCCGGTAGTTGACACGCCTGGCCAGGTTGGCAGGTTTGGGACGAATACCGGGTGGCATGTCGACAGCCAGCTCCTCTGCCATCACCTCCTCCACTATTCTGGCAGTTGACTTAAAGGCGTTTGCGTAGGTGATTCCATTCACTTGTTTGGCGAGCTTGACCTGGAAAATCAAAAATGTTGATTACATTTAGGCCTAGGATTATTGAATGCTTTAACTGTTGAAAAATAGCAGATATACAAGCTCACAGCGCGGCAAGCTTGTAGATCTGCTATTTTTTTGAAAAAGTCGTGAAAATGTGTGCAAATCTTTGAATATACATGTATTTTCAAAGCGAACGTTTGTAACTCAAATTTTGCTTCTGGGTGGTCCCTGGAACTAGATATTTTGAGATGGGGGGTCCGTGGCCAAATACATATCATTTTGGCGGTCCTTCACATGAAAAGGTTTGAGAACCACTGACATAGTAGTCTCACAAGAACAGACTAACTGAGCTCCAGTTAAGTGAAAAGGACCTTTTCTTTGACGATGGCTGGCCAGATTGCTGACATGGAAACATAGGTTTTTCAAAAAACCTTAGAAGGATTCAAAAGACACTTATAGAATCGGGTCAAAATTCTAATTTTCACGATTTTTCAAAAATAGCAGATCTACACTCTTCGATATACTTCGATTTTCTAAGTTCAAAACGATATTTCGATGCAGTTACTATATTGTTACACCCCTGGGAACTATACATAAACTGGAAAACGTGTGCTCCTTGCCTGGAGCTGCTTGGAGTTTGCGGGCCCCTTACCCAGGGCCCACAAAGTGTGGTCATAGCCACTTGGAATGGGATAAGAAAAATCTAACTCATACAACTTCCTCACAATGACCCCCCGAGAGATAATGTATCGATTTATGTGCGTTTTGGATACAATCTGTAGGAGTAGTAGCAAAAAGCATGTTTTGAACAATGGCAGAAAATCTAATCTGGCACAAATGACGCCTATAAATTGTGTCACGATCCAAGGAATCGAGCTAAAATGTTGATTGCACAATCTATGTTTCAAGAGTTATACTGGTAAGCCAAAACCTGAAGTGGGCTATTGTAGTGCCACCGCGATGCATGGCATTCTGGGCAAAATGGTCACCATCACGCAGATCGGTCCAATTGTGCCGGGATTGAACTGGGAGGTGCCTCCCTGTCTCAGGGCAGACATTAGGCCTCTATGTAACTTAATAGTGGGGCTGGGTTTCTCCCATGATGGTTGTGATCTTTTCTGTTGCAGCTTTTCACATACGAATTATAACAGGTGTTATTAGGGCTATCACAATTATTACATAATCATCTAATCACAATTATTTGACATAATCGTGATATTTTTTTTAAGTAAAAAATAGTGGAAATAGTAGATCTACAAGCTCACAACGCGTCAATTAATCGTCATGTAAAATGTAAGGCTGGGATTTTAACTGATTCATTGCGATTAATTAATTACAGAAAAAGAAATTAACGCATTTTAATCACACTTAGTTTTTGCACCACAGAACATTCAGTTTCGAGCATACCGATCATAGCGATGCACCAACCAAGAAGAGACAACAAACGCAAAGGGATAAGTAGCCAATCAGAGCGCTTTGCTTGGCCCAGTGGATGCGAAATTTAGATTTTAAAAAACTCACTTGTTGATTCACTCTTACAACAAAATGTGTTTTACTTGAAAAGAAAAAAGCTTCTCAGGTCTAATATCGATGTGCGATTAAAATGCGATTAATTGCGATGAATTAATCACAGAGCCTGTAATTAATTAGATAAAAAATTGTAATTACATTCCAGCCCTAGTAAAATGTCATAATCCTGACAGGTGTTATTGTTGTTAATGAGCACAAAACAAACTACTACTACCTTGGTGACAATGCCAGGCTGTCCAGCGTGGGTGTGCCTCATGCGACCGCGGGTAAAGGAATCCCCAACCTGCTTCACCGTGGCCTTGCAGGAGTTTCCCTTGCTGCGAGCTCGTATGGAGCAACGCCACACCGTGTGCGTGGCCGACCCTCCGCACTTCCTGGTGTAGGAGTATCCATGGTTGTCGACCAACAGCTGGCCACCGCGCTGTGAGCCGCCCTCGACGATCTCGTAGACGGTCTGGTCTGCGGGAAGGATAGTACCGGTGCCCCCTTCAAATGTCAAGTACCCAGCATCAGCTGGAATGTGAGAGCTCTCAGTTAGCGGCTCATACCAACTTGCTTGGAGGTCATCGATGGTCTGGTCTGCAGGAGGAGGCTGGATGGTGGCGCCCTCTTCAACCTTCACGTACAGAGCATCAACTTCTTCAACCTTCATGTAGGGGTGGGCGATATGGAAAAATACAATATCACGATATTTTCCCAAGCTGTATCACGATACACGATTTTATCACGATTCTTTTTTCACGTTGGTTTTTATGGTTATTTTTCGAGTTACTTGACAAAAACTAGACTCTCTGGGTCCCTTTTGGGAGGTCCAAATTGAACTTTACAAGTATGTAACTCTGACAGTATACAAATGAAACCAAATGGACCCCCACGGGTCCATTTGGTTTCATTTGTATACTGTCAGAGTTAAGTGGAGACCTTGACATTTTAAAGTTTGAGAACTACTGATTTAGACCAGAATGCAGGTTTAAATTGAATTCTGCAATGAATCTCTCTATTAACGATTCAATTGTATCACGATATATATACGATATCTCTGAAAAGGCATATCGTGGAGACATTGTATCGTCTCAACGATATTTATCACCATATCGCCCACTAGTCCAGGCGTTTCGGGCATTATTTTGATGGAATCGTGCACTTTATGAAAGAAGCATGAAATTTGGCACACAGTTAGAACATGCCATATGGAACATTTTTGGCTATAGGGCCATCGCAGATTTGTCTTGGGAAACTTGTGGGAGCCACTCAAAGTTGGGCTCTCATAGAGTAAAATAATAAGAAAATTAAATATGCTTTAAGTAGTATGTAAGGGGTCAAACTAGGTGTTTTTGGGGATTCTGAATCCAATGCAAACATTTGTTTTACATGAAAAACATTCCTTGGGCTAAAAACGGACCCCATAAAACAATGGTTTAGTGATGAGTCATCACTTTTCACAGTTTTGTGGCGGCCGTTTCTCGGAAAGGAATGTTTTTTGTGCAAAACAAAAGCTTGCATTGGATTCAGAATCCCGAAAAACACCTAGTTTGACCCCTCACATGCTACTTAAAGCATATTTATTTTTTTATATTATTTTACTGTATAGTCTATGAGAGCCCAACTTTGATTGGCTCCCACAAGTTTCCCAAGACAAATCTGCGATGGCCCTATAGCCAAAAATGTTTCATATGGCATGTTCTAACTGTGTGCCAAATTTCATGTTTCTTTCATAAAGTGCATGATTTTTGCCTGAAACGCTCTGACTACACCCCTACCTTCATGTACACAGTATCAACTGGAATGTGAGAGCTCTCAGTTGCCGGCTCGGGCAGCCAACTCGCTTGGAGGTCATCGATGGTCCGGTCTGCAGGAGGCTGCATGGTGGTGCCATCTTCAAACTCCACCTCTTCAGACCTCCGTGTCCTCTTCGTCGGTGCCCCACAATCGCTGTATCGGCGTGGTTGGCATTGTGTTCTCTGTTGAGCATAGTAAAGATGATTCAAAACTGAACCTACCTGGAATACAGTATGTGCCCCCCTTTTATCCAAGCACACACACCACCCCCACTACAGAAAGGCATTTAGCATGATCGAACAATGTATATCTTGAAATACTATGCAGTTTCTGGGGAAGGGGGGGGGGGGGTTCACGAGACCCGATCTTGGTTTTGTTGTAAGTCGCTCCGGATAAAAGCATCTCAGGGTTCCCATGGTCATGAAATTCCTGGAAATATTTTGAAATTAGAAAAATATTTTTCCAGTAGTGTAAAAGTTTTGGAATGTATCAAGGGTCCTGGAAGGTCCTGGAAAAAATAGCTATGCATTGTCTTTGGTTATTGATTTTGTTAACTCTGAAAGGACAACTTAAACAAGGGCCAAATTGTCAAATATTAGAGGCAGAAATTGTAAAAATAGCTGATCGACATGCTCACAACGCCTCGCGCTGCGAGGCGTTGTGAGGATGTAGATCGGCTATTTTCACAATAGAACCGTGTTATACAAAATTCCTCAACTCTTAGTGCTCGTCAGGGTGCCGGGTCTCCAGTTAAAACATGATTATTTCGGGGGTCACAGCCTGAAAAGGTTGAGAACCACTGGCATACACCACTTGTCCTTGGGCATTGAGCATAGGAGTAAGCAACCTGTTATTGAGCTGAATTATTGTTATATAGTCCTGGAAATTGGGTTAAATATTCTGGAAAAGTTTTGGAAATGAATTGGTAAAAATGTGTGGAAACCCTGGCATCTGCTATTTGCCCAAATTGTAAAATATAGCGTCTTACTCTGCCCAGTTTTCTCATGGGCTCAATTGTCCAACCAACAGGCTCATTTCCAACCATGTCCAGGTTGTCAGGGTTGGGAGGAATACTGGATGGCAGGTCTGCAGCGAAGTCCACCGCCATCACCTCCCCCACTAAGCTAGCAGCCGTCTGGAAGACATTCTCCTTGGTGAGTCTATGAACCTTGAGCTTCACCTAGCGAAATCAAAAAGCAAGTAAAAGCTTTGATCAACGATGATGATAGAAAGTGTATGAAAATACATGATGCACCAATAAGGAAATTCTTGGCCGATACCGATGTTTAAAATAACAATTTAGCCGATAGCTGATACCAATACCGATGTTTGTTTGTTATAATTTCCCCATTTTGTGCAAGGGAAACAAATACATCTTCATTATAAGAAATAACTGTTCAGAAATACAAATAACCAACACACAAACATAACAGCGCAAAATGTGTGCGTATCAACAACGGATAAATATCGGCTACTGCCATCGGTTAATGTCAGCTTTATTTGCCGATACCGATATTGACGATATGCCGATGGTGTGGACGATATATCGGTGCATCCCTAAATTTATCTTATAATTAGTTGAAAACCACACATAATTAATGGAAAACAAAATGTCTAAAATCATTGCATAGAGATGTACTGTGGATCTGTCGATGTGGAAATGATGTGACAAAGAATTAAGAATGATGAATGTCGATGATTAAGTTGTTATCTATTACCATGGACAGCAGTCATCATGTTTGGTGATGGTGGATCACTAATTTGAATGTGCACTGAGAAATCACTAAAACAGCTAGAAGTAAGAAGGGTCGGCTTTCTCCCATAACGGTTGTGATCTTTTCTGTGGCAGCTTTCACATAAGTATCCACACTCACAAAAAGATAATAATAATAAAAAAAATAAAGAAGTACTCAAAAACATTTGTTAGCGAGGACTAGGGCATTCACGAATAGTGATTTTTAGTGTTCTAATTAATCGACCTCAAAGTATTCGAATAGTCGAATATTCGACAGGACTGGCCAAACTGTCAAATATTAAGTAAGCAAGAGGCGAACATTGTGAAAATAGCCGATCTACATGCTCACAATGCCTCGCTTTGCGAGGCGTTGTGAGCATGTAGATCTGCTATTTTCACAATATTTATCTGTGGAACCGAGTCACATTAAATGTAATACCAATTGTAATACAATTCCAAGTGCTTGTCAGCTTGTCAGTTCAAATATGTTTATTTTGGGGGTCACGGGCTAAAAAGGTTTGAGAACCCCTGGTATTGAGCATTAACAAATTCATCCACCAGGGGTATTGACAACTCAGGGGTATAGCTCAGGGGTAGAGAAAACCGTAGAGAAACCGTCATTAGAGCACGAAGGGTGCCCGAAGGGTTCCCAGTTTGAATCCGGGCTCCCCCTGAGTTAATGTCGAAGAGTCCCTGAGCAAGACTCTGAACCCCTAATTGCTCCCGGTGAGTACGTTGGTGCCTTGCATGGTTTCCTCCGCCACCGGTGTATGAATGTGTGCGTGAATGGGTGAATGTAATGCACAATCTATGTAAAGCGCTTTGGATAAAAGCGCCATATAAGTGCACCATTTACCATTTATTTATGACTTCATATCTAGCCAAGCTTTATCAACTATATGTTTTTTAAAGAGAAAACAATTAAAAAATAAAAATAAGCTAATATTCGACTTCGGTGAACAACGTCGATTAGTGACTTTGATATTCGAATATTCAAATATTTGGTGAATGCCCTACTATATATATAAAAAAAATAAAGAAGTACTCAAAATCATTTGTTAGCGAGGACAAACTAAACTACCTTGGTGACAATGCCAGGCTGTCCAGCGTGGGTGTGCCTCATGCGGCCCCGGGTAAAGGAATCCCCAACCTGCTTCACCGTGGCCTTGCAGGAGTTGCCCTTGCTGCGAGCTCGTATCGAGCAACGCCACACCGTGTGCGTGGCCGACCTTCCATACTTCCTGGTGTAGGAGTATCCATGGTTGTCGACCAACAGCTGGCCACCGCGCTGTGAGCCTCCCTCCACGATCTCGTAGACAGTCTGGTCTGCGGGAAGGATAGCGTCTTCTCCAAACGTTACGTGCTCAGTGTCGGCTGGAATGTGAGAGCTCTCGGTTGCCGGCTCAGGCAGCCAACTTGCTTGGAGTTCATCGATGGTCCGGTCTGCGGGAGGCTCGATGGCGGTGGGGCCATCTTCAAACGTCGCGTGCGCTTCGGACTTCCGTGTCCTCTTCCGCGGTGCATGGGTGTGACAGACGCGCCCCCAGATAAAGTCACTCCCGACCTGCTTCACGGCGGCCTTGCAGGAGTTTCCCTTGCTGTGAGCTCGTATGGAGCAGCGCCACACCGTGTGTTTGGCCGACCCGCCGCACTTCTTGGTGTAGGAGTATCCATGGTTGTCAACCAACAGCTGGCCACCGCGCTGGGAGCCGCCCTCGACGATCTCGTAGACGGTCTGGTCCGCGGGAAGGATGGTACCGGTGCCCCCTTCGACCTTCATGTACACGGTAGCTGGAATGTGAGAGCTCTCAGTTACCGGCTCATGCCAACTTGCTTGGAGGTCATCGATGATCTGGTCTGCAGGAGGCGGGATGGTGGTGGTGCTGCCATCTTCAAACTCCACCTCTTCAGATCTCCGTGTCCTCTTCCGTGGAGCAGGTGCCACACAATCACTGAAGCGGCACGGTTGGCAACGTGTTCTCTGTAGATGTAATAAAGTGGAGTTGATTCAAAATGGACACAACGGGCACACTCACCCAGCAGTGTTGTTTTTGACAGCAGATTTTGATTTAGTTTTAGTCATAATCTTTTGAATAAAATGTCATTTAGTTTTAGTCATAATTTAGTCACCTGAAAAGTATTAGTTTTAGTCTAATTTTAGTCGACTAAATATCATAATATTTTAGGCGACTAAAGCTACAGTTGATTTAGTTGATTTAGAGCTACCGGGTAGGTTAATCACATGATTGATTGGGAGACAAACCTACTGACAGGGGCTCAGTAGCTCCACCGTATAAAGTATAGTTATTGACATTGGCCGAGTTTCCCAAAGCGATTTTAGCCCATCGTAGCTCACGCATGGTCATAGAGACCAAGCCCTGACCGTCATGTTCCCGTGTTTACATGGGTTCGGCCAGAGCGACTTACCCTACAACTACACCAATATTCAGATTTCACAAAGTGCTTAATAAGGTCTCACTCCTGTTTAAATACGGCACGGCATTCTATAATTACCTGTATCCTCTGTGTTCTTTAATAAGAAGCCTTTTTATCCGATCGCGTTCCGTTTTCCCATGTATTTCCTGGCGTTCCCCATGCGCACCAACCCCATTGAGATAAACAGACAGCGATCGGATAAAAAGGCTTCTTATTAAAGAAAACGGAGGATACAGGTAATTAAAGAATGGCGTACCGTATTTGGACATGTGTGAGACTGTGTAAGCACTTTGTTTGTGAAATGTGAATGTTGGTGTAGTTGTAGGGGGCTAAATAAGTCGCTCTGCCCGAATCCATGTAAACACGGGAACATGACGATCGGGGCTTGGTCTCTATGACCATGCGTGAGCCACGATGGGCTTACGATAGGCTAAAATCGCTTTGGGAAACCCGGCCAATGACGGAGGCGCGCCCTCTCAGGCAACCTTGATCTACGGGAGACACTGCCAAACGAGCGGCAGCGAGTGAGTCGCCGTGTAGACCACTGCGAAGGTCGCATGAGCCGACTCGGCGCCGTTAGAAGTTGTAAACCAGGGGGCCAGAATCGTAAATCTTCATTTCCCCGACTTTTGTCAACCCACTGAATGATGGCAAAAACCTGCCATCAACGTATTGAATATAGTAACCGAAAGGACACCGTTCTCCTCCATGTCGAACTCTGCCGGGAGCCTACGAAATTATTGTTATTTCATTTTCATTTTTTGAAGATTTTCAAGAAAGAAAAAAAAAGTAATTTAATTAATGAATGAAGGAAAAATCTAAGAAATTCCATAAATTAGAAAAGAAATGTTTAAGAAGCAGACAATCTACAAGCGACATCTGCTGTTTTCACTAGTTTGGGTCCCGGGCAAACGTCTAATATCTCTTTTGGGTCTTGAGTTAAAAGGTTTGCGAACCCCTGGTCTAGATTATACCAACCACATACAGTATAAATTATATACGGTATATACTGTACCTATATGTATGTCACACACACACACACACACACACACACACACACACACACACACACACACACACACACACACACACACACACACACACACACACACACACACACACACACACACACACACACACACACACTAATAAAAGACAAATAAACAAACTGCCTGATACGTTTGATTAAAGAATAGCTACACATTTGTTTTTTTGTTCTTGGCCCCTATATTCCTGGTTACACGGTATTAATAAAAATCACACTTGTGTGAACTGAGCGGTGGAGGCTGCGCGTGTGTGTGCGTGTGTGCGTGCGTGTGTGTGTGCGTGCGTGCGTGCGTGTGTGCGTGAGTGAGTGTGAGTGAGTGTGCCTTGCCTGGCCTGGCCTGGCCTGAACAACAGCGCCCCTCCCTTAACATGTGTGGTCAGAAAAGGTACTGCAGGCTACATACAGACAGACACGCACACCCACATACCCACACACACGGCCATGTATAGGAGACGGTGTCACCACCGCTCAAAAATTCCAGCGATTAGTCCCTCTATCTATCTATATATGTATCTTTATATATATATATATATGTATCTTTATATATATATATATATATATATATATATATATATATATATACGCGGTGGTGATCCGAACCACCCCATCCAGGTGATCCGAACCACCCCACCCAGCTTCGAACCCGGGTCTCCCGCGTGAAAGTCCAATATCTTAACCATTAGGGATATCCCTCTGGAACGAGGGCAGATACTAGACTTTCTACCACTTTTTCGAGTCACATGTTCAAATACTGGATTCTGATTGGCTAAATTCCGGAGGTTATCAGAGGACAACTGCCGCAAAGTTGTGTGTCCGAGATCAATGCGCCTCAGTGTACATCCGGGGACTTCAGGAGGTCCTTTCCCCCAACCAACAAATGACGGTGGCAACGGTCCTATGTTTACTAACGTGCATGCTATAGTCGCCGATTTATTTGGATCCAATGCAATCCGCCAACTTTAAAGCCCCTTTTCTCTGAACCTATGCCTTTCTGGAAGCGAACAGCCTCTATTTACGGCCGGAACGGTACTTCTAACTGACGTTAGCTTAGCTGTAAGCTACACGCATGGATTAGTATGGAGTTGGCGCCATCTGTTGGTGAGTAGAAGATGTTGTTTGTGGAACTATCTGCTGTCTCGCGGAGGTTTTATAGGCAATAATGATTGTAACTTAAGATCCTTGCAAGTTACAACTATGTGTTTTCTTTCATGTATACGGGAAAAAGTGGTAGAAAAGCTATTTACCACTCGGGGTCGGACATTATGCTCTCATAATGTCCTGAGTGATGGTGTTATCGGACTCGGCTGCGCCTCGTCCGATAACACCATCACTGCGGACATTATGAGAGCATAATGTCCTCTCACTCGGGGTAAATTGCTTACTTTGAGGCTTCAGGTTGGGGCTGCGACTCTCTCCGCCACATATATATATATATTATATACACACACACACACACACACACACACACACACACACACACACACACACACACACACACACACACACACACACACACAAAGTATATATTTAATATATATTTAAACTTAAACTGTGAGATATATATATATATATATATATATATATATATATATATATATATATATATATATATATATATATATATTAGTGGTGTCCAACGATTAAATATTTTAATCGCGATTAATCACATGATTGATGCGATTAATCGCAAATAAGTCATCAGCTTTTATCAGGTCACAATGTAACTTAGAGGGATATCTTTCAAGTCTTTCGTGGCCCTATTAACTTGGGAGTGGAAATATTTGCTGGATTTATGCAAAAGTATGTCAATCTTTTATTCGAAATCAATTAAAAACGTAATAAATCATAATGGTATTGCATTAAACAGACTGCAGCTGATGAGTATATGATCTGCTAAATTGACTGTTGTGTCCACCTTTATGCTTTATTTACTGTATACTTGGTAGTTTGTTAAATCAACAGGGATGGAACTTGTAGCCAATATAGCCGATATTGTAGCCAATGTTTGTAAATATGCGATTAATTGCGATTAAAATATTTAATCGCGATTAACATACCGGTGAGTTAATTGCGATTAATTTAGTTAACTCGGACAGCACTAATATATATATATAATATATATATACCATGCTATAACTTACTGTGATAGAATGTCATTTTATTTTATTTTATTTTCATTTTATGAACACAAACACACACACACACACACACACACACACACACACACACACACACACGTACACAAAATATGTGTGTGTAACTTTACTGACCATGCAGTTTCAATAGGGGAGGTGTAAGTTGCTCTGGATAGATTAGGAGCGTCTGCTAAAATAAATGCTAAAATAAATGGTCAAAAATCTAGCTTCTTACCCTGCCCAGTTTCCTGACGGGCTCAGTTCTCCCATCAACAGGCCCAGTTCCATCCATGGCCCACTTCTCCTGGCACCGTAATCACGCCTCGGGCCGGGGCTCCGGTGGGCTGCAGTTGTTGGACACAGAACAAGTGGTTTGTTATGGAATCAATACAGACCAGATCTGCGTGGTGACTGGTGAATGCACATAGGAAAGCCAGCATTAAGCGTGAACTGTTGCCACATTAGCATCCAAAGCGAGCTAACCAGACTCCTTTGAAGACACTGTGGTTATAGCCTATGTATTGCCTAATTTATGCTCCGTCGTACGACGGCGTCGAAATAGCCAATCTCCAAGCTCACAAAGCCTCGCGGATGCGACGTGGGGCGGGCTTGGAGATCTGCTACCGGCGCGCGACACCGTCGTACGACGGCGCTATTTGAGTGTATGGGCTTTTTTTTTTTTTTTTTTTTTTTTACAGTAGGTGAGATAATCTCGCGTGAGGTCCGGGCTCGTCTTGGTGTCGCGCGCTGGAAAAACAGTCAATCTACAAGCTCACAGAACGTCACGTCCGCTACGCCTCGCGAGCTTGTAGATCTACCGTGTGTGTGGGTTAGAGGTGGGACGTTCGCGAACGAATCGAGTCTTTTGAACGGCTCTTTGAAATGAACGATGGGATCCGGTTCACAGTCGGGAGCCGTTCGTTTCTAAATGAACAGTTGTGGGAAAAAGTACAAACATTCTACTTATGTAAAAGTATCAACACTGCAATGTAGAAATATTCTGCCGCAAGTAGAATTAAAATATAAATAAAGAAAAGTACAAAAGTATTGGTATCAAAAATACACTTTAAAAGTACTAATAGTAGAAAGTACTCATTTACTCATTATGCAAAATGTCCAATTTCACAAGTTTTCCAATGAATAAAATGTAGGGAAAAAAATGAAAATAGCAGGTCTGCAAGCTCACAATGCGTCGCAACATTGTGAGCTTTGTAGATCAGCTATTTTCAAATGGCAGGTATGTACCATGTATGTCCGAAATAAATGTATATAGGGTTGAACTTGAAGTTATTTGTAATTATAATCAAAATCTACAAAGTGACAGGTAACTAAAATGAGTCTTTTGAACGGCTCTTTGAAAGGAACGGATCCCAGAGATCCAGCCGGCTCACTTCAGAGAGCCATAAATCCCATCTGTAGTGTGGGTGCGAAACGGCACTAACGCGAGATCACTTGGAGGCGAGGTGTGGTTTAGGAAATAGACAAGAAACGAAAGGACAGGACATCATCGCCAGCAGCTAACGGCTAGTAACCGCTGGGGCCGTACTTTTATTTATTTATTTTTTATCCGGATTATGTTTTTTAAACGAAAGCTAACGTCAGATGTAGAATTAAGGCCAAACCAGTGAGATGTCGATGTAGAAGAAGACGATAGCGTTGGAAAAGGAGTAGCTAGACGGGAAAAACAGG
The DNA here is from genome assembly GCF_963921795.1 of Nannobrachium achirus. Lineage (NCBI taxonomy): Eukaryota > Metazoa > Chordata > Actinopteri > Myctophiformes > Myctophidae > Nannobrachium > Nannobrachium achirus. Next base: position 17,831,021 of record NC_137832.1, read on the forward strand.
GTCACATATCGTCATCACCATCATCATCATCATCCCCCAAAGCAGAACATTTTCGCAGATTGTCAATGCTATTGCTAGCCGACTAGCTGCTCACCACCAAGCTAAAACAGATTGCACTGAGCTCGTTTTATTACGCACGGACACCGCGGCACGATGGCCGACGTTGACAAACTCAATATAGACAGCATCATCCAGCGTCTTTTAGAAGGTAAGGCTCCTTTCGTTTTAAAGATGTTGACTAGTTATTTTTATTTTTTTTACCCGCATGCTATTAGGTTGCCGATGTTAAAGGCTGTATGTGTCAACACCACTTGAGAGCTGAACAGCTCTGTCAAATACAAACCTATTACGTAATAATGTATGTCGTTGCTTGTTGGTTGGTTCGACTTAAGTGTATCATAAAGCAGTGGTTTTCAACCCTTTTCATATCGGTGCCATGGCATTGGTCCGAAATCTCATTGTTCCTACATCCCATTAGTTAGTCAGAATCTGGTGATGTTAACCTGGTGAACAATACTATGCCTAAAACCTAACCCTAACCTCAGTAAAACTATGCCTAAACCAAACCCTAACCTCAGTAAAACTATGCCTAAACCTAACCCTAACTAAATTCGGACTAATGAGATGTAGGACTAAATCCAATGAGATTTCGGACTTAAGGGCAGTCCCCTTTCAGATCAAGGTCCATTGTTTATTTGACATTTGAGCCAAGGACCACCATTGATGAGATGGAGCCTTTCAGACCTAAGACTTAGAATATAGTTAGATAAGATTCTGTCCAGATAACGGGCAGTGAGGCACACATTTATGCCTGAGGTTAGGTATGGTCTAGCCCTGAATACAGGACTGTCCTGTATTCAGGGCTAGGTATGGTCATAGTTTTATTGAGTTTAGGTTTAGGCATAAATGTGTGCCTCACTGCCCGTTATCTGGACAGAATCTTATCTAACTATATTCTAAGTCTTAGGTCTGAAAGGCTCCATCTCATCAATGGTGGTCCTTGGCTCAAATGTCAAATAAACAATGGACCTTGATCTGAAAGGGGGCTGCCCTTAAGTCCGAAATCTCATTGGATTTAGTCCTACATCTCATTAGTCCGAATTTAGTTAGGGTTAGGTTTAGGCATAGTTTTACTGAGGTTAGGGTTTGGTTTAGGCATAGTTTTACTGAGGTTAGGGTTAGGTTTTAGGCATAGTATTGTTCACCAGGTTAACATCACCAGATTCTGACTAACTAATGGGATGTAGGAACAATGACATTTCGGACCAATGCCATGGCACCCTAAACCTAACCTTAACCCTACCCTAACCTATAAAACTATGCCTAAACCTAACCCTAAGAAACCTCAATAAAACTATGCCTAAACCTAACCTTAACCCTACCCTAACCTATAAAACTATGCCTAAACCTAACCCTAAGAAACCTCAATAAAACTATGCCTAAACCTAACCTTAACCCTACCCTAACCTATAAAACTATGCCTAAACCTAACCTCAATAAAACTATGCCTAAACCTAACCTCAATAAAACTATGCCTAAACCTAACCTTAACCCTACCCTAACCTATAAAACTATGCCTAAACCTAACCTCAATAAAACTATGCCTAAACCTAAACTCAATAAAACTATGCCTAAACCTAACCTCAATAAAACTATGCCTAAACCTAACCTTAACCCTACCCTAACCTATAAAACTATGCCTAAACCTAACCTCAATAAAACTATGCCTAAACCTAAACTCAATAAAACTATGCCTAAACCTAACCTCAATAAAACTATGCCTAAACCTAACCTTAACCCTACCCTAACCTATAAAACTATGCCTAAACCTAACCCTAAGAAACCTCAATAAAACTATGCCTAACCTTAATCCTACCCTAACCTATAAAACTATGCCTTAACCTAACCTCAATAAAACTATGCCTAAACCTAACCTCAATAAAACTATGCCTAAACCTAACCTCAATAAAACCAAACCTAAACTCAATAAAACTATGCCCAACCTATAAAACTATGCCTAAACCTAACCCTAAAGGCCCATTCCCACTGCGCCAGATAACAGATATCTGGAGATATTTCTCCAGATATTTCTCCATGCAAAGTGGATGGTAGATACAGATAAAAGAAATGTTTGCCACAGATAAAAGTATCTGTGGCAAATATCTGTGGTAGATATTTTTTTTATCTGTATCTACCATCCACTTTGAATGGAAAAATATCTGGAGAAATGTCTCCAGATATCTGTTATCTGGCCCAGTGGGAATGGGCCTTAAGTCGGACTTCTGAGAGGTCGGATTTATGGGCGGTCCCCTTGTAAATTAAGTAATGCAGATGTTAAACAATAATTTAACTCTTGAGAGAGTTACGGGTCCATTTGGTTTAATTTTACACTCAAGAGTTAAAGATCTAAAAAAAGAGTCCATTTGGTACCAACTCCATCATTTAGCTGGGGACCACCTGGAATCTCCTCAAGGACCACTGGTTGAGAACCACTGTCATATAGCATTGTTATTTGTCATTGTTGTGAACATACAGATATAATTGTAACTTTCATCGAATTAGTCAGTAGCTATGCCCCTCCCAAAAAGCTTTTGTCCAATGCTAGCTTAGAATAACTTCCTGCTTGCCAAGGTTTGCCTTGGCAACAGCCTTGGCAAGCTGCCGGTTGCTAAGCTAGCATTGGACAAAAGCTTTTAGGGGAGGGGCATAGCTACTGGCTAATTGTACTGAAAAACATTCTGCTGCCCAATGCGCTTGTAGTCAGGGCTCAATACTATTTTTATATGACTAATTACTAATATATTACTAAAGCATATAGCTAGGTCAGTGAAATGTATAATTCTTGTTGCTGACCACTTATTGTTCATATTTACAGTCCGAGGTGCAAAGCCTGGAAAGAATGTCCAACTGCAGGAGAATGAAATTCGTGGCTTATGTCTCAAATCAAGGGAGATCTTTCTCAGTCAGCCCATTCTTCTGGAGCTCGAAGCCCCTCTCAAAATCTGTGGTGAGTGTTCTGTTTACTCACCATACTAAATGCCAGGCTGGTGAAAGCAGACTGATGCTGGAGAATTCTTGCTGTGACTGGGATATTTGTCCAGACAATTAGGGAGGGAAATAAATCATTCAGTCCTGTTTATGTCAGGGGTCTTCAACGTTTTTAGTTGAGAGAGAGATGAAGCAGGGAGGGACCCCGACAACCTGTTAATAGATTCCATAGAGTTTATTCTTTTGACAGCCCAATCATCAGTGTATTTTGGAATCATGTCAGTTTGTGTTTTCAGATATTTAACCACTTGAACCGTCAATAGGTACTTAAAAAGAACGCCTCGCAGTGTGAGGCGTTGTGAGCTTGTAGATCTGCTATTTGATCTGCTATAAGTTCTCCAAATATGGACGCTAGGGTTCAAGTTAATATGAAAAAGGAGATACAAAGATTTGGAGGACCCCCTGTAGTAACTCTGAGGACCCCTAGGGGTCCCGTACCCCCTGTGGAAGACCCCTGGTTTATGTGATGAAATGGAACCGGAACAGTGGCCCTGAGAACACTGGGCACCATTGTTTAGAATATCTAGATTTATTTTACAAATGAGTGGCCAAATGTGTATACTTTTATTTATTGCATTTAAAGGAATACTTCACCCATCCTATCCTCATATAATTGGTCCTCACCAATGCTCATCGTAATACAGCATCAAGGGTTTAGCATCAACTCGGTCTGTGTGTCAGAGGAGGGCTGTGGAACGTTCAGAAACCCACCTACCAGTGACATCATCATTGGGGAGTCCAAACTAATATAAGCATGGGTTCGGACATGCGCACCGGGAGCGCCCTCACGTAGCCTATTAGTTTGTATTGGCTTCCTAACGCACCCATAAACTGCAGGCCTGGAAGGTTGGCACGCTATCGGAAGCCATTGTTCTCATGTTAAAATAATCGGAATAAAACATAACCCTAAAACAAAACCCTGCCAAACGATGTCACTGGTAGGCGGGTTTCTGAAGTGTCCACAGCCCTCCTCTGAGACACTTACTGAGTAGATAATTAAAATTAAAATAAAAAACGATTGAAGTTGTACAAATTGCTACAAAACCTGTGATCGTTGGTTCGGTCTTTTTTTTTTTACATTTTAGAACAGCTAATTGAACAGCCAAACATAGTTGTCTCTCTCCTGGTTACAACATGTTTCTTATGTAATCCAACAGCTGTCTGTTTCTGTTAATATGTATATGTATTTTATGTTGAAATGTCTATTTGTTTGCTTTCTTGGCCAGGGCTCCCTTGTAAAACAGATTACCGATTGCAGGTTTTTATGTAAGTTGGAAATTCCTACACAATCCACCTCCCACCCCCCCCTAATTGTTGCATTTGTTTTTCTGCTATCCTGTAGGTGACATTCACGGGCAGTACTATGATTTGCTGAGGCTTTTTGAGTACGGTGGCTTCCCTCCAGAGAGCAACTACCTATTCCTGGGGGATTATGTTGACAGAGGGAAGCAGTCCCTGGAGACCATCTGCCTGCTGCTGGCGTACAAAATCAAATACCCCGAAAACTTCTTTTTGCTGAGGGGAAACCACGAGTGCGCCTCAATTAACAGAATATATGGCTTCTATGATGAGTGTGAGTATTAACCTGTTAAGCCCCAGGGGGGTCCAGGGGAAAAATCCACCTAAAATGTCTGCCCAAATTGGAACAGTTGTGGACACAAAACTACAATGATTGTGGCTACTCTTGACTCACCAAATGTCAACTAACCCCTGAAAATTCAGTGTAAAGCATCACATTTCTCTTACCAAATTGTCCTGCTGTGATCATTTACCTAGGAAAAGATGATTGAAAAAGACCTCCGCCTATGGAAATTTTGCTTTCTGAATAGTGAATGAGCCTCAAGACCTCATCGAAAACATATATAGTGAATAGAGAAATTGTTCACCAAGGTGTCATCAGTTGATAGGCAAAATTGTATGAATACATTCCAAACTATGTAAACTCTACAGATGTTTTAGTGAGAGTAGTGCTGTAATATTAGTAATGTTAAAGTATAGGGTGAAAAATGATAAAAACGAGTAACAATAAGTAGTAATAATACTGTAATATGAGTAATGTATGGATGAAAAGTACAATGGCAGCTGATTACTATGCTGTAGGACCACTGTAACAATAATCAACAAAGAAGTAGTTGTAGTTTATTGACATGTATTGACAGCTGTTCAGAGGTCAACACCTTCAAGAGTCAGTTTTGATTGGTTGTTATCCTGATTACATTGTAGCACAATAGCGCACAATAGTACCCTTGTATTCCTTGATCTGTCACCCTGTAGATGGTTTACTAAATTGAGTCCATGGCACCCAACTCTGTTGCTATTTATAGCGGTGTCTTTTAAATGCATTGTCAGTCTTATTTTTGTCCCCTGCAGTGTCAACTGCTTATGTACCATTAACTGAACGGGTACACATTATTGTGTATCATTATTTTATGCTTTAACTATTGAAAAATAGCAGATATACAAGCTCACAGCGCAGCACCGAGTGCTGTGCTGCGAGCTTGTAGATCTGCTATTTTTGAAAAATCTTTTCGCACACATTTTCATGACTTTTTCAAAAAATAGCAGATCTACAAGCTCGCAGCGCTGTGAGCTTGTATATCTGCTATTTTTCACTGGTTAAAGCATTCAATAATTCTAGACCTGAATGGGTTAAGGGTAGATCAGGGATTTTGGTTTCTTGTTGTATTCCTGCCTTCCCGATGTGGGACTTAAGCTAAAAACATTTTTTTATCTTCTAGGTAAAAGAAGGTACAACATCAAGCTCTGGAAAACGTTCACAGATTGTTTTAACTGCCTCCCTATTGCCGCCATTGTTGATGAGAAAATATTTTGCTGCCACGGAGGTAGGTTTATATACCTTTTTTTGATCTAAATGTTATTTTAACATCACTTTTCCCCTGTGCTTCACCAGTACTATTCAGTGTGAATGAGCTGCACATGTTGTCCAAAGTCTATCCCTTCATTGACGTCAGCCACCAGTCTTGTTTGACATTGAGTACTGCTGACTATTGCTCTCTTTGTAGTTCATCCTTTGATTATTGCTGCTGTCAGATTACTGACCTTGGTGGTAGTGTGTGTGTGTTTATTTATACTGTACTTAACCCATTTAGGCCTAGAATTATTGAATGCTTTAGCTATTGAAAAATAGCAGATATACAAGCTCACAGCGCGGCACCGAGTGCTGCGCTGCGAGCTTGTAGATCTGCTATTTTTGAAAAAGTTGTGAAAATGTGTGCAAATCTGAATATATCTATTTTCAAAGCGAACGTTTGTAACTAAAGTTTTGCCTCTGGGGGGTTCCTGGAACGAAATATTTTGAGATGGGGAGGTCCGTGGTCAAATAAATATAATTTTGGGGGTCCTTCACATGAAAAAGTTTGAGAACCACTGACATAGTAGTCTCTCAAGAACAGACTAACTGAGCTCCAGTTAAGTGAAAAGGACCGTTTCTTTCACGATGGCTGGCCAGATTGCATACATAGAAACATAGGTTTTTCAAAAAATCTTAGAGGGATTCAAAAGACACTTATAGAATCGGGACAAAATTTAATTTTCACGATTTTTCAAAAATAGCAGATCTACAAGCGCTGTGAGCTTGTATATCTGCTATTTTTCAATAGTTAAAGCATAAAATAATGATGCACAATAAGGTGTACCCGTTCTAAATGGGTTTTAATGTGTTTTTCTTTATTTCCACAGGACTGTCACCAGACCTTCAGTCTATGGAGCAGATCAGACGCGTCATGCGGCCCACTGACGTACCCGACCAGGGTCTCCTCTGTGACCTGCTCTGGTCAGATCCGGACAAGGATGTCCTAGGCTGGGGGGAGAACGACAGGGGCGTATCGTTTACCTTTGGCTCAGAGGTGGTGGCCAAGTTCCTGCACAAGCATGACCTCGATTTGATCTGTCGCGCACATCAGGTAATCAAAATCGTTTCTTTTTTTTTCACCATGGGTGATGTAGCCTTTGCGTTTCACTGTAAAATTGTCTCCAGTGAGATTGGTATTGAACCACTTGAATCCTCAAAAAACTGTTCAGGGCATTGTGCCTTTTTTTACAGAACACGTATTGACAAATTGATAATAGCAGAGTTCACGCACTGTACACACTTCACACAGTTACAAGGACAACAGGGATCCAATGTACAGTGCAAGGGATAGTAGATTAAATGATTTTTCCTCATTGTTGATTGTTAATTGACCAGTGTACAAAATCTGTGAAATCATGTATACAAATTAAACATTTATGCAATCTCTGACAGCTATAAGTCTGGGCGCATTCTCTAATATGTTATTACTAATATGTTATTAATTGAGTGGATTTTTATTTGAGTCTAGGTGCCATTAATATATTGTTTTTTTTAATGCATTAAACTGTTTATAAATATATCATTTTTCTTTTGCTTTTGAATTTCCAGGTTGTTGAGGATGGCTATGAATTCTTTGCAAAAAGGCAGCTTGTGACTTTATTCTCGGCGCCTAACTATTGTGGGGAGTTTGACAATGCAGGTGCCATGATGAGTGTGGATGAGACCCTCATGTGCTCTTTTCAGGTGAGAAGATAAGTGTATAGTATTAGTATATATTATATGTATATATATGTTACAGTACGTTTGGGTAACTCAGTACGTTCATTGTAAGAGCGCTTGTTTTGTCGTTCACCACACACCAATCACCACCAGATGGCGACGACAGCCATTCACTAGTGAAGGCGCTGACGTCACTCGTTTGCGACTCTCTTTCTTTATTTACTAGCCTAGCTCGGCAGTGTTTAGCCATTAGCTTACTATGAGCTAGGGAGCGCTCCATTGTAGTCACTTGGACAGGGCGTTTATCGTGGGCTTGCCCAGGCCGTAAGGCCTGGGCAAGCCCACGATAAACGATTGCATTCACCACGATATAACGATTGCATTCACCACGGCTTCGTAACTCCCTGGCCCAAGGTCCGCTGGCCTTCGCGCCGCTTGCAATGTCGTGGACAATCGAGCGGCTCCGCCTGGAGGACGTTGTTGTGGCGACCGCTTGTTCCGCCCCGTGCCGCACGACGAGTGCTCCGTTTCTCGACCGTACTGTTTCTCTATCAAACCGTGACATATATATATTTGAAATTAGAAAAATATTCTTCCAGTACTGGAAACGTTTTGGAATTGCTCAAGGGTCCTGGAAGATCCTGGAAAAAATAGCTATGCATTGTCTTTGGTTATTGATTGTGTTAATACCTCTGAAATGACAAATTAAACATGGTCCAAATTGTCAAATATATAGAGGCAGAAATTGTGAAAATAGCCGATCTACATGCTCACAACGCCTCGCAACGCGAGGCGTTGTGAGCATGTAGATCTGCTATTTTCACAATAGAACCGTGTTATACAAAATTCCTCAACTCTTAGTGCTCGTCAGGGTGCCGGGTCCCCAGTTAAAACATGATTATTTTGGCGGTCACGGCCTGAAAAGGTTGAGAACCACTGGCATACACTACTTGTCTTTGGGCATTGCGCATAGGAGTAAGTGACCTGTTATTGAGCTGAATTATTGTTATATAGTCCTGGAAATTGGGTTAAATATTCTGGAAATGTTTTGGAAATTAATTGGTAAAAATGTGCGGGAACCCTGCAGATGGCATCAACAGATTTAATGCCTCATATTTCTCATATGTGGGTGGGCAACTGTTTGGGGCGGGAGATCTACTCAACAGTTTTCCTAGGATAGCTAGATCAACCTTTACCATGAAAACCACCACCCCTTTTATGTCTCTGTATTAGTCAGAGGCTGCTGGAACAATACAAACATAGATTCAACAATGTAATAATAAATAAATAACCTAATATAGAATGAGTCAATAGAAGCAAGGTAAATTCTGTCTATCTTAATTGTTTCATATGCAAATTCAATTTTGGTTACTTGATTGTATAATCAAAGATAAAGGAAGAAAGAAAAGTCTCATCAAAAGATGTTTATTCAATGACAACATAATACATAAATAAGATATCGGAACAGGTAATGCTGGCCTTGGGTCAAATCTGTCCCACAGAAAGATCACATGAAATCCAATTTCATTTTGTAAATTGTGTGTGCAAAACACAACCTTAATGGCAACATCCATCACATCACCCAAACGAACGGTTTTGGAGGCTAGAGCCCGACCGATATATCGGTCAATTCGATATATCAGTCGTTTTGGAGGTATCGGTATCGGTATCGGTGAATTATTCCACCGATACCGATTTTTTTTTTTTTTTTTTTTTTTTTGACCCCATTAAATCTAGTAAACATGATTTCAATCGCGATTTTGCATGTTCCACCCCCCATACAACCCCATCTTTCATACAGGGCAGCCATCTTTGCTTACATAACATGAAACGTAAAACATAATGGCTATTTTCTCAAGAATGCCTGAACGGATTTCCAATCTGATTTTTTTGTTTGAAAGCTGTGAACAGCCTGCACAAACATGGTGCATGCTCTGTGCATGGGCGTGCATGATCTGTGCACTATAAATTACATGGAAGTCTATGGAGATTTATGGCAGGGAGAACCCAAAGAAGGCATATTTAATTGGCAGTAACTGAGTTAATTGTCTGTAACGTGTCTGCGGATAGAGCATGAAACCCTGAGTTATATAGGCCTATGTGTGGGCAATACCAGAATTATCCAGCAGAGTGCAGTATAATAGTCCAAGATGCAAGCCAACACTACTGGAGCTGCTGCCTCTCGTGTGTCGTTCACTCACCACATGCACTGTCTAACTCTGATTTTTCATGTTGCGGTGGAGGAAGGTGTGTAGGCCTATGTGAAAATCCACAGAGAAATATAGATGTCTGACTATAGACTATAGAACTTGTGTTGTTTAATTGCTTGGCAATGCATTTACGTTTGGATAAAAGACACATATTAATTCATAAACGAGACAAAACACAGCAGAACCCCCAAATTAAAAGAGTATTATTATCCAACAAGCAATAGAAATTGATAACTGCGACCAAACTTAAAGTTTGACATGAAAAGCACAAAAAAAGCAATAATCTGACCATTTATCCGAGGGGCGAGCTGTCAATTAAATGATCTTAAATGAATATATATATTTTTTTTACAAAACATCGGTATCGTATCGGTATCGGTGCTCTAGCACTCTCCAACATCGGATATCGGTATCGGTCGGAAAAAATGGTATCGGTCGGGCTCTATTTTGGACATACAAGGATTCCACCCGACAACGACGATATATTTTTTTCTTTTCTTGTCTGGGTCCTCAAATTGCAGGTGACAAAGAAAATGCCATTCGCTGACTGTTTGCCACCCCTGTTGTATCAGACTAGTGTTGGCACCAGAGTAGTAACTGACATAAAATGCTGGTAATATCGTTGATACTACAGGCCGCTTCAACCATAAAAATGTTACCACATTCAGTTTCCTGGCCTGTTTAGTGACACTTATTGTTCTTTGGAAGAACATTAATATTAGTTACCTAGGTCTTATGTCGGTACCTGTCCTACAGTGCAAAAGGTCCACATGTTAACATGTGCAACAGTTTTGATAGAAGTAGTTTAAAACAGGGTTCCCACGGTCATGAAATTCCTGGAAATATTTTTCCAGTAGGGTCCTGGAAGGTCCTGGAAGAAATAGCTATGCATTGTCTTTGGTTATTAATTTTGTTAATACCTCTGAAATGACAAATTAAACACGGGCCAAATTGTCAAATATTAGAGGCAGAAATTGTGAAAATAGCAGATCTACATGCTCACAACGCCTCGCAACGTTGTGAGCATGTAGATCTGCTATTTTCACAATAGAAACGTGTTATACAAAATTCCTAAACTCTTAGTGCTCATCAGGGTGGGGGGGTCCCCCACTTAAAATATGATTATTTTAGGGGTCACAGCCTGAAAAGGTTGAGAACCACTGGCATACACTGCCTGTCTTTGGGCATTGCGCATAGGAGTAACCGACTTGTTATTGAGCTGAATTATTGTTATATAGTCCTGGAAATTGGGTTAAATATTCTGGAACAGTTTTGGAAAAGTTTTGGAAATTAATTGGTAAAAATGTGTGGGAACCCTGTTAAAAGCTGCTGGCATCCATGGCCATGTGGGAGAGGTTAGGCGAACCAAATTACATCTACTCAGGAGGCAGATGTGTGTGTGGGGGCTCTTGCTCCATTGACATGATTAGATTTATATCTGCGCTGATCCCTAGAATCCAGTCTATTTGGTTTCCCTGCATGACCAACCTAATTCACCGTTTGTCAGCCTTCTGATTGGTCCCTGAGACTCCCTGACTGGCCAACCAGAAAAATACATTCACTTTTTGCAAGCGGGGGTGGAGTTCTGCAGTCGGAGAAAGTGGCAGCCGTCTTTCACCGGCTGTCCGCACTGCGGAGCACGGCCAGGCCGCTCGCGACCATAGCGTTTGCGATCATTGTAATGAATAAGCTTCAACAGACTAGTTCACATGGACCTTATCAATGGTCTAACTTGTTACGATTGGGTACATATATTTTAAATGGGCAGAATTACAAAAAGCCAGCCTATTATGTGAGGAGAACAGATTATAGTTCTCCTCTTCCTACCCAAGATGCAATGCGCTTTCTCCTATTTCTATTCTCTCTCTGATCCAGAGGATTAAACTAATTAAAACATATATTTTTGGGGGGAAATTACTGTTTTGCTATGTAATTACTGTACCTTTTTCTTCCCTTTTTATTAATATCACGTAGATGTGTTTTTTTTTGGTACTTTATATAGCTGTAATGAGGCTATGAAGGAAAAAAAAATCCCATCCACTTCCACTATAAAAGAATCTGCAATAGTGATTCTGTCCCACTGGGATTAAACAAATTAAAACATATATTTTCGGGGAAACCCCCTGTTTTGCAATGTAACTACTGTACCTTTGTCTTCCCTTTTTATTAATATCACCTAGATGTTTTTCCTTTGGTACTTTAAATTGCAATAATGAGGCTATGAAAAAAAAAATCCCATTCACTGCCACTATAAAAACAATCTGCCCAGGGTTAATGTCCCACCATAGTAACAGGGCAGAATGGGGTGGGATTTGCAAAAGCCTGAATTACGGTAAACAAGTGGAGCCAAGGTTTTCCAGTTCAACCGTTGAGATTTAATTTACTGTACCCTACACAGAACATTTCTTCTTTTGACACAATGCTGCTAAACAGAAAACGACACATTTAAAGTTTATAAGGAGAAAATAATAGAGCTGTTAGTACTAAGAAGTATTAGTCATAGTTACATTTTAGATACTTTTCCTGCTTTTATTGACTAATGATTTTGATGGCCGTTAACTGATATTCTTTTCGATGTCCTTTTAGATTTTAAAGCCAGCTGAGAAGAAGAAGCCTAATGGCAGCCGTCCTGTGACCCCTCCTCGCAACATGGTCACCAAGCAAGCCAAGAAATGAGGTGGCTGGTGTTCCCACTTCCCTGTTCTGCTTTTGTCTTTTGCATTTGAAGGATTGCTTATCCTTCATGCTGCCAATACAGAAAAGATATACAGTACACTCCTACCCGATGAAAGCAAATAATTTTGTTGTTTTTGTCCACAAGGGTAAATTGATATGTCACCATGAAAACCTCAGGTGTTTTGCACTCCATTTTTGCAACTAAGTCTTTGCCACATGACTGTTCAATCAGGAAAAATGTAACAATATGGCTAATTATGCACAGGAATGCCTTGTTTATAGCTGTGCACAATTTTCTTTTACAATTTTGTTCATGTCTCCATTTCAGTTGTCACATTTTTCTTGTCACCGTCAATAATGGATATTAATGGTTATGGAACAACTGTGGAATAATATGTGAAACACCTGTTTTATTTCTGTGCAATTTTTATTTATCATTTTGCATTGACTTCTCGGCACTCTGCATCATCACATTTTTAAAGGTCTTGTGCTAAATTAAATGAATAAAGAAAGCATTCTTGTAATGTTAATCTTTCTAATAAACTTTGAGCGTATTTTAGGGGAAAATTTGTATTTCATTATTTCTGTTCATAATTTTTCAGTATTGAAAAAAAATTGGACTGCGAACATTACACACATTCGTTACTCTTGTTTTTGGCAAAAACAACTCTTAAAATATTTTTTCAGTCGGTCTAGTTCTCCTAAGGGTGTAGCAGATGACTGGTGTTTTTGTTGCTGTACATAATCTTGCGTGCAAGCAACTGTGCTGCTGGTGTGTGTGGATCTGGACAGTAGTACTGAACAAAGCCATCCGCAGTTGGGATGGAGATCTAAAATTGTACACGGCAGTGTAGAGCGGAGACTGCCGTAAAGGGCCTTTTCCACCAAAAGAACCTTGGTTCAAGAACCAGTGCCGTTCAACTTTCTTGGAACCTTTTTTTTTTTTTTTATCCCCACTTTTTTTTTTTTTTTTTTTTACTGGAAGCTGTTGTGTCAAATAATCAAGAGCCAAGTTCGTTCTTGCGAACTGGCCGCGAACCAACTTTTACGGTTCGGAACCAACTCGGTTCTTGGTGGAAAAGCTCACCTCTGGTTCATCCCATAGGTGGGAGAAAGAAGAACCAGAACCGGTTCTTTGCCCGGTGGAAAAGGCCCCTGAGTGCACAGAATCAGTCCAAGCTGTACCTAACCATATAATAGACTGTAGTACTGAACTCAAACAAAGTAATACCTTAACACAACACAAGGTGCCGCTGTAATGATATTCCCATGAAACGTGAACAAAGGTCCATGGGCCACGGCAACAATTTAAATCCACTAGGGGAGGCCATTATGCAGTTTTAAACATTTTACCTACATCTATGACTATGACAGACATTGTTTGGATCAGAAACAGAAAGTGCAATTTGGAAAATGCAGGGATGTAGTCTATATAGAATATTTATATTTCTCAATGTTTTAAAAAAAAAAGTATAGACTCATTTATTTCAACGTTGACGATGCTGGCTTTATACGCCATTGAACTTGAATAATTATGCCATATAAATTAGTAGTTAAGTCCTATATTGACAGCACGCACATTTATCTATACAAGGAATCGGGATTGCCTTGTATTGAGATAAATAAAAGTGTGAATCGAAGTAGTATGATGAGATTGAGTTGTATTGTTGTCGTATTAAGAAATCTGGATTGCGTAACGGGTTGTGTGACGTCAGGAGCAGTCACAAGACCTGAGAGACTGAGATCCAGTGTTGCCAACCTAGAGGATTTGTCGCTAGATTTAGCTACTTTCCAGACCCCACTAGAGACTTAATTTGTGAAAAGCTTCTAGAGACAAATCTGGCTACTTTTTCTGCTGATTTGGAGACAGATATTGTTTATAGGAGCCATAGATAAAACCCTATTTTTCCTTCCTTTTCCCTCTCTCAGCCTCCATTTGCTGCTTGCCTTCTCCTCAGTGACACACAAACGTGCACGCCGCATCTCTTTCTCTCTCTACTGGTACTGCCGGCGTGCAAAAAAATACAAAAACTCGAATTATTACCCTAGAAACGTGCACGCGCATCTGTTCACGTGCACGCGCTTTTGTGTGCACGTGCGCGCAGCGCGCGTGCACCCCACCCCTAGCGACTTCTAGCTACTTCTGGGAGAGCCACTAGCTACTTCCGTTACTGGGGAGTTGGCAACACTGCTGAGATCTCGATCGTAGCTGAGCTGGACGGAGTGAGGAGGAGGCTAGAAGAAGCTGCTCGTCTGATCATCTGGGGCTTTTATTTATGTTACGTATAGCTCGCCGAGGTTGTCTTCTCGACATCATGGTTGCGACGAACAACAAACCGCTATTAGATCCCGGGTGTTACACCGACGGATCGTTCCTCTGAACTGAATTCGCTCCAGATCTTCCGGACGCCGAAATAATAGCTACCCTATTCGTAAACCTGTCATTATAGCGTGGCGTGAGAGAGGCTTTGTCTGACTCTGTTTGTTGTGTGTGTGCGTGGATCGTGTTATTGTCACTGAGTGTGTGTGTGTGCGTGGCTAAAAGCTCAGTGGTTTTAGGTTTAGATACTCCAGTCCTCCAACCGTAGCTAAAATCCGCTGGCCATCATAACGTTATACAAGCTATAGCGTTGTTGTTTCGGCGGGGGGGTTGTTCGCTAGGTGATGTTGTCCGTCTTGTCGTACGGTAGACTGTTTGCCAGAGCTGTCATCGGCGGACTCTCTCAGACCGACGGCCGAGACTACAGCCTGGTGACGGCCAAATGCGGCTTCGGAAAGGATCACCGTAAAGGCATCCTGAAGAAGGGCATGTGCTACGGCGACGACGCCTGCTTCATCGCCCGGCACAGACATGCGGATGTTTTGGGTGAGTGAGGGAGTGTGTGTTATGTTTGTTCCACTTTCTTTATCAGATCATCACAAAAGGTCGTACACAGGCTACGCTAGGGTTTTGCAACAGTGGATCAAAGGTTAAGGCTACACAGTAGTACACACTAGTCTGGATCTACATTACTCTCGCGATTGATGTCATACGAGAAGCACGTTGTGCTATTTTTTATAGCAGTAGTGGAAAAAGCAGGCTACTCAAATGATTTACCTAATTAAAAGTATTAATACTGCAATATAAAAATACTCTGTTTAAGTAAAAGTCTGGAATGCACTTGGGTAAAGGTACAAAAGCATTGCCATCAAAATGTACTTAAAGTATCAAAAGTAAAATAACTCATTATGCAGAATGTCCCATTTCAAGTTTTCAAATGTATAAAAACCATTTGAAAATAGCAGATCTACAAGCTCACAATGAGTCGCATTGTGAGCTTGTAGATCGGCGATTTTCAAATTGCCAAAATGTATGGTGGTTAGTGTGTTTTGTAATAATCAAAATCTACAAAGTAACTTGTAACTATTGTCAAATAAGTGTAGTGGAGTAAAAGTACAATATTTGCATATGAGATGTAGTGAAGTAGAAGTAGCCTAAAAGTTGTGAAATTTGGAAATTGGTAAAGTAAAAGTACCTTAAAATTAAACTAGGCAACGAGGCGTTGTGAGCATGTAGATCTGCTATTTTCACAATTTCTGCCTCTAATATTTGACAATTTGGCCAATGTTTAATTTGTCATTTCAGAGGTATTACCAAAATCAATAACCAAAGATAATGCATAGCTATTTTTTCCAGGACCTTCAGGACCCTTGATCAATTCCAAAACTTTTACTTAAAGGGGAAGACCACCCATTTTCTATATTGAACTATGTCATTAATATACCTTAGAGGAGTTGTGTGGAAATAGAAAAAAGGTTCCCCTCCTTCTGTGTTGCCTAGAACTGGAAGATTGATTTTGGGGTTTGTATTGTAAAGTACAACTTGATGACATCACACCGTTGTACTTTACAATACAAACCCCAAAATCAATCCTCCAGTTCTAGGCAACACAGAAAGGGGGGAACTTTTTTTCTATTTCCACACAACTCCTCTAAGACCTATTGTAAACGGGTGGTCTTCCCCTTTAAGTACAGTACCCTACTTGGGTAAATGTACTTACTGTGTTGTTACTTTACACCACTTAGACAAAGACGGGAAGCTCAGGCCCATGATGATCTATCTGCTGTCACACAGACAGACGTAACACATATAGGTCATAATCGGTGCTAAACCTACACATTCATTGTAGTACTACCATAGAGGAGGCAAGCTACTTTATCCAGCGTGACCACTGTATCTAAAATGTACATAAGCCTTGGCTTTCCTGGCTGTGCGTATCTTTCAAGTTGACCTTGTACCAGTGAACTGTACTGTCATGAAACTGTACCTTTTCCTAGGCAAACTCAGAGTATTGTAATGCGATAAACAGTAATGTCTTGAATGTGCACTTAACACTGAGGGTCAGGTTGCTTTGACTTGCTGATATACTGATCCATATTGCCTCTGGAGTGTTCAAGTACTGCCTGGTGAAGGCGGTTGTGTACAGAGTAGTACAGAGTCAGACCTTAGCTGGAGAGTCCTCCAGTGGCGTCAGTTCAGAAAAAGCTAAGGTATGGCAACATGACTGGTGTCTTGCGCGCGTGCAAGACACTAGTCATGTTGCCATACCTTAGCAACAGGCATGATACATTTATTTCAAGAAGTACATTCTATTTTTCCCTCCGTTTCTACGGTTTCTTGGGCTGGATATGTCAGCCTGGAACGGTTGTTCAAGTGCAGCTAAACTTGGCATATTTAGTAAACGTGCCACAATTAACAATAATGAATTGCACCTGTGCAGCTGACCTGCGGAACCTGGGAATATACAATTTTGTCAAGTTGGGGAGAACTTTACATTTGTAGTTATTTTACTGTAATTTAACAACATAATAACCAGCACAGATAGACAAAGAGACATTCATGGATTTATATTTAAAAGTAACTTTTATTTCCCCCCCCCCTGGACCCAGGGTATGGCAGCTGCATACCCCTGCCATACCCAATTGACGTCCCTGGAGTCCTCCTTTTCTGCCAATTATCTGGCAAGTTGAGAGCACATAGGGCCGGGCCGGCCTTGTATGGTCAGTAGAGCAGCAGATGCTTGTATCTTGGGAGCTGTAGTGCTGGGATATGTTATCCTGGATACAGGGTTCCCACACATCTTTACCAATTAATTTCCAAAACTTTTCCAGAATATTTAACCCGATTTCCAGGACTATATAACAATAATTCAGCTCAATAACGAGTCGCTTACTCCTATGCGCAATCCCCAAAGACAGGTAGTGTATGCCAGTGGTTCTCAACCTTTTCAGGCTGTGACCCCCGAAATAATCATATTTGAACTGGGGAACCCGGCACCCTGACGAGCACTACGAGTTGAGGAATTTTGTATAACATGGTTTTATTGTGAAAATAGCCGATCTACATGCTCGCAACGCCTTGCGTTGCGAGGCGTTGTGAGTATGTAGATCTGCTATTTTCACAATTTCTGCCTCTCATATTTGACAATTTGGCCAATGTTTAATTTGTCATTTCAGAGGTATTAACAAAATCAACAACCAAAGACAATGCATAGCTATTTTTTTCCAGGACCTTCCAGGACCCTTGATCAATTCCAAAACTTTTCCAGTACTGGAAAAATATTTTTCAAATTTCAAAATATTTCCAGGAATTTCATGACCGTGGGAACCCTGTGGATAACATTAACTTATCCTGGTACTATTGACTAGATCAGGGGTTTTCAAAGTGGGTGACAGGGCCAGTCCAGGGGTGCCGCGAGATAATTTGATGAGATTTGGAATTCATCAATATCACTTCACTATGCTTAGTAAAACAGACCTGATTTGCACTGTACTTGATGAGTTCTTTTTTCCATCTACGACAACTCTCTTCACCAAAAATAGCCGATCTACAAGCTCACAACGCGTCACAAACCTTCCCCCCCCAGAATAGGCATGCTGGGGTTCAAGTGGTTATAGTCAAGTATGACGTTATTTTCAGTCAGTTCTGATGGAAACGGATATTTATCCAATATGATATAAGATTCTAAAAAATGAACAGTGTAATTCAGGGGTGCCGTGGATGAAAAAGTTATTTACAGGGGTGCCCCGAGTCAAAAAAGTTTGGAAACCCCTGGACTAGATACTACTCCATGATAAGGGGCATTCTCATTTATAAATGGAGCAGAGGTGCAAGCTATTACAAGTCTAGTACCAAGATCCTAGATGTAGCACTATTCTTTGGGCTTTCTTGGGCCAGATAAATGACTTGACATTGATCATTTGAAAACTAATGGAAGCTTCCCTGCAGTGTCCTACGAGTATATAGTACCTTACATGATCAATACATGCTCGCTTTGTGAGCAAGTCGTCCTAAAGTACATCTCTGATGTTATTATTTACTTTGCACAATACCCGTATATGGTTTAAAGGGCCCTCCACACCATTAATGATAACTATAACGATGGCTATAACGATATTATGATAATGATGTGAGCATCCACGTCACACTTGTTGAACAGGAGTGATGTTTTGACCGTGATGCCCTGTATGTACATTTGGATGGATTTCGATTAACTGCTGCTGTCGGTATAGCTCTGTTGTGGATGCCGCCATCAACTTGAGCTAGAAGGCTTTTTAAAGCAATATTTATAGTTGACGTTATTATCATCAGGGTTCCCACGGTCATGAAAGTCCTGGAAATATTTTGAAATTAGATTTTTTTTTCCAGTACTGGAAAAGTTTTGGAATTTATCAATGGTCCTGGAAGGTCCTGGAAAAAATAGCTATGGGTCCTGGAAGGTCCTGGAAAAAATAGCTATGCATTGTCTTCTGTTATTGATTTTGTTAACACCTCTGAAATGACAAATTAAACATGGGCCAAATTGTCAAATATCAGAGGCAGAAATTGTGAAAATAGCCGATCTGGTATTTTCACAATAGAACAGTGTTATACAAAATTCCTCAACTCTTAGTGCTCGTCAGGGTGCCGGGTCCCCAGTTAAAACATGATTATTTCGGGGGTCACGGCCTGAAAAGGTTGAGAACCACTGGCATACACTACCTGTCTTTGGGCATTGTGCAATGTGCATAGGAGTAAGCGACCTATATTGAGCTGACTTATTGTTATATAGTCGTGGAAATTGGGTTCAATATTCTGGAAAAGTTTTGGAAATGAATTGGTAAAAATGTGTGGGAACCCTGTATCATTCTTTATGAGTACAGACCTTTGGAACCTTAGGACCTACCCCCCCGACCATTCTGCATACCATGACGTTGATTCACTCAGTCTGAGTTTTGTCTTGTGCTGTACTTGGTGTCCTGTTTGTTGCGTCTTGGTGAAAGTGCCCATTGTGTTTCTCCATTATGCAGCTGCGTTGACGTTCTTGTTTCCTAGCAATATTAATTAGGTCCAATCTTGTGGTTAAGTCACAGTCAAGATGGAAGCAGTCTCTAGGGATCATAAATAATAGCCTTATTACTAATACACATTATCTTTGCCTGCGCACTGATGGTTCAATTTAGTTATGATTTATTGTCCAAAGATGAACTTGGTGGAGCACAGGAATATGGATGGGACGATGTGAAAAGTTCATATCACGATTATTGTGACAAAAGAAATCGTGATTTATGATATTATCGCGATAATCAAAACCATTATCCTGAGGCAGAACATTCGCCAAATAATAGCCGATCTACAAGCTCACAACGTGTCGTGAGCTTGTAGATCTGCTATTTTTTGGCAAAAATATTTGATAGAGACTGAAAAAAAATACTGTAAAGTACCTTTTACCAATTATAGAGGGTTTAAGTGATACCGGATATGCACCTCGGAAAATAAAAGGTGAATTGATCCCAGTGCATGACTGAGGACGATATCAGGATATATTAAATCTCCACGATCCGTTTATCGTGAGTGTTTTTTAACACGATAAACGATAATATCGCTTATCGTCCCATCTCTACACAGGAATTTAAAAATTACAACATAATCTTATTCTACCACTCTGTTATTCATTTCTGAGGTAATCACTAGCTTACAATGCAAAGTAAATCATCTTCATAGAATGAATGTATTTCTGGCTCTTTCCTTAGGAGTGGCAGACGGAGTGGGCGGTTGGCGGGACTATGGCGTGGACCCATCGCAGTTCTCTGGGACGCTGATGAAGACGTGTGAGCGGCTGGTAAAGGAAGGCCGCTTCACACCCAGTAACCCTGTGGGAATCCTCACCACCGGCTACTACGAGCTCTTACAGAACAAAGTGCCTCTCCTCGGTGAGTGGATCAGTCCTGAACATACTGTAGGGCTGCTCGGCAGTAGCGCTTTGGAGGCCGGACGCGACCGGACGCCGTGTGGTCGAAAAATTCCCACACGGACGCACGGACGGCACCGAACGGTGCACGACCGTGTAAACGCGTGCATACCCCCCCGCGAGAGCCGCGACAACCCCCCACCCCGCGAATCCGCGATAACTACAAGCAATACTTTAATCAGTGGCTACTACTATGCATAACAGGTTCCTAGTGGTGAATGTGTGAGCGTCCTCAAGCCCCCTCTATTCATATGGATATAGCCTACTTTAACACCTAGGTTTCCAGCTGTGACTGCATGTGCATGTGTCGATGTGTGTGTGTCCTCATACATGGCTCCATTACTGTGGTATTTAGTGTTTGATTCGTTCAAGGCAAACTTTGTTTCTCTAGCCTACTGCAGCGCTGTATTTTCTAAATGAATTAAAAGAATGTAGAACATAAAATCTTAAGTAACAATGCAAATGTAATTAAGACTAGAAAACTATTGTTTTCACCATTAGATCTGCTGACATCCTTTCTATCTAAATAGCCTCTAGAGGCGCGTGCAGGCGCGTGCACGTGACGTCAATAAATGACCGTCCGCCCAGAAAAGAAAATCCCAAAGCACCACTGCTGCTTGGTTAATTCTATATGATAATTCCAATTCGTCTTCATGAAATCTAGTCATATCACCAATATTAAGTAAAGATGCAAACCCTGTGGAGCTAGTTCAGGCAGACGACTCAAAGCAGTGATGATCAGTCACATGCACCCTTCATCTGGGGCACTCTTCACCTGCTTGCCTGATCGTGCCTCTGCATTCTCGCTAGAGATGTGCCGATTGATTGCGATCGGACGATATTAATGCCTCTATCGGCTTTGATCGGTATCGGCTTTGCCGATCTACAAGCTAGATCAGCTATTTTCACAACATTTATCTGTGGGACTGTAACCTCAGCTTCAACTCCTACAAGTTGAACTGGATACTAAAGTACCTCAGCCTGCAATCTCCTAATGTTTATACTTAATATATAGAAGAATCATTAAATATATAAATGCTGCTACAGTAACACAATAAATAGAGGAATTTATGGATTTGATGCTGTGATCGGGAATATCGGTATCGGCAGATAACGATTCCAGTTGATCAGTATCGGCCCCAAAAATCACAATCGGAGCATCTCTAATACTCGCTGCTCAATCCCACCGCCTACCCAACATCCATCTGTGGGCTCCGTTTCTATGATCCACTATTGGATAAGTCCCTGCGACATACCTGCAGGTTGTACTTGTACAGGGGGTGTACTTGTGCATCATGGCTGGTGGATGTATCTGTTCATCAATCAAGCAGCCTCACATTACAGAAACAGACATAGGCTCCTCCTGCTCTATGGGCCACATCACATTGGGCTATGGGCTTACTTGATGCCAAACTTGTGCTTTCAGATTATTGAATTCAATCCATGAGTGATCTGACTGTATACTGTAAGTATAAAACAAGAGAGAGAGAGAGAGAGAGAGAGAGAGAGAGAGATAGAGAGAGAGAGAGAGAGAGAAGAGGAAATGGCGGCACTCTGATGTTAAGTCTTGCATCTTTTGTTTCTTGGAGTGCCGCTATTTCCTCTTCTTGTTGGCACTTCCTCTTTTTGGTTCTTTATATTGAATTGAATTGAAATTGTAAAATTACAATGAAATAATGCCACACCATAAGATGCATAAGCATGGTCACATTATGAAATAAAATAAGCAGAATGACTATTTTAACCATAAAGTATATTGGGCCTTTTTTGGGGGACTTTTTCTGCTGGAGATATAGACAGGAAACAGGGGGAGAGAGAGATGGGGAGGGACACGCAGAAAAGGTTGTCGGGAATGGTATTCGAACCCGCGACAGACTGTCAGGCTGCACAGATTCTATATGTGGTAGGCTCATGGACCACTAGGCCAGCGGGTGCACCAGCATATTGGGTCTTACAAGAAAGCTAGATAGCATTTTTTTAGGTTTTTATTTAAAGCTTTTTTACTGATGAGGTAACGTTATATTGATATTGTTATGCTTTTGATGTATTGATGTATTTACCTTGCTTAGTGTATTGATGTATTACCTTGCTTATTGTAAGTCGCTCTGGATTAAGAGCGTCTGCTAAATGCCTAAATTGTCAATTGTCTTCGTATGCGTTCCACCAATGTTCATATTTCAGTTGTTATGGGCTGGCATTATGAATATACATTTATATCTACTCCCAACATGTACCTGGAAATAATGTAATATAAAGGATACAACTTACAGTACATTGCCTAAAATAGCATCCTAGAATATTGTGGGCACAATACATACAATACTACTTGGAGTTCATGACGTACAACTGAATTGCTGAGATTTGCGAACAGATCTACCCCGCCTTTTGTAATTCTGTGTAGCTGATTGCGTAATACTGACTTCAGCTGGAGCCACCCTTCTAAAATGTTTCTTGTCATAATATTGTTAAGACACTTACGATAAAACTATACAGCAAATGGCAGTGTTGTGGTACATGGTAAAGATGGGTATTTGGTGGCAGAACTACAGTAGGAGTGACATTCCTCAGGAGGTAGGATCTCAACCTTGCACATGTAATGTCTTGCTTCATGCATGAAAGTTTAAGGCTTGGTTGTTTGTTCCCATCTGTGTATAGTTAAGCGGTCGGCTGTGGTGCAAAGACCTTTGCAAGTTTGCATCATGAGTCAGAGTCTCCGTCTCCAAGCCCATTGAACCATGTGAACTGTCTCTATTCCAGGGCCAACATTTGTGGAAAATAAACATTCGTGGAAAATGGCAGATCACAATGTCACAACGCATGTCGATCGACCATTTTTCTTTGAAGATATGTATTGTAGAGAGAAATTAGGAGGGGGCCTAGTGTAGACCCATGTGGGACTCCAGTCAAGTAACTTTTATTTTTTTTTAGTTTACAGTTTACAGTTTAGGCATTTAGCAGACGCTTTTAATCCAAAGCGATTTACAATAAGCAGATAAAACATCACAATAATAAACAAGATCATATGTCAGTACATCAACAGCAATATAACAAATGCAAATGGATATCTATCTAGAAAAAACACAATATAATCAGTAAAGAAAAAAAGTTCTAAAAACCTAAAAAACAAATGCTAACTAGCTTCATGTATGGTCATTGATTTTTCAGTAGTGCTATGGGTTTAGGTGGAGTCTGAAAAGGTGAGTCTTCAGTCCACGGCGAAAGCTAGCGAGTGAGTCCGTTGTTCTAAGTGCGACAGGGAGTTTATTCCACAACTTGGGGGCCAGGAGGGCAAACTGTCTCGGACGAGTGGATTTTTGTGTTAGAAGTCCTGAGAATGCCCCATGTCCTGACCTGCCCCCCTCTGCAGCTCATTCCCAGAATCCCATTCTTTTTGCTACCTGGCACCGATGCCCGTAAGCGTGCGCAAACTTGTAGTCTTGTGCCAAACGAAATATCTTCTAGGGAAGAAAATCAGTAGGAAGGATGTCTGTCCATCATGGAGTCAGTACTTTTCCACTCTCCTGACATGTGCAAATGGTGGAGTGGAAACAACACAGTACTGTGTTTATTCTTCCACGCCACGGTGGAGAGAGAACCTTCTTGAAGCAGGCAGTGTGTGCGTGTGTGTACGTAATTGTGTTACTATAGAGGAAAACAGAAGAAAGGCAGTGAGTCACATTGCGTGAGGAGGGGGGTTTTGGAAGGTTGAGAGCAGCGGCGCACATTCTGGTGAGCCTGTCGAATCGTCAGCAGCAAGCAAGCAGGGTGTGGTCACTCTCACACACCGTGTGCCGTGCCAGATTATTAGGTTTCCTCCTTCATCCATCCCCCAGATGACGGCCTTCCAAGAAAACTAAAGTGATCCTGTTACGCGGGCTTTGTATGTGCGGCCTCAACACATTAATCAACCGTGTCAAATATATATTGAGCCAGTTCTCGTGTATTGTTCTGATTGATATACGTATGCTTGCCATATACTACTTAAAGGAGTAGTTCACCACTTTTCAACCTGTCTTCATATAATAGGTCCTCACTAATGTTCATGATAAAATATCACAATTTCTTTCTACTCGGTCCAAGTCTCCAAGGAGAGCTGTGGGAAGTTCAGAATCCATCGTCTTGTGACATCATCATTTCCCCCCCCCAAAAAATTTAATCAATATTTTTGAAAAAGATATATAGATTTTTATTATCGTGAGAACAATGGCTTCCACTTTAAAATTGCAACTTTTCAGGAATAGAAAGCCTGCAGTTTCTATAAGCTGGATTGGCAATCGATGATGTCGCAAGACGATGGGTTTATGGGTTTCTGACCTGCCCACAGCCCTCCTCTGAAAAAAAAAAAAAAAAGCTATTTTTGTGTGAGGACCAATTATATGAACATAGGTTGAAAAGTGGTGGAGTGCCCCTTTAATCGTCGTTGTCGGGTGGAAACTGGAAACCTTGTATGTCCAAAACCGTTCGTTTTGTGTTTATCATTTTAGAAATGACTGAAACTAGTGAAAACGGGCCACAAAGGATGAGCCTCCTGCGCCTCGCACTGAGGCGTTGTGTGCTTATAGATCTGCTGTATATGCTTATAGATCTGCTGTATATTCCTGTGCTTCCCTAGTTTTGTGCGACAGTCTTGTGTAGTGAAACAGGGCTTCACGAAAAAACGTACAAATCTGAAACTTGGAGATACGAGCTTTCTGCCCGACAGTGACATTATGTATGTTATCTTGATTTGAGTTATTTGTGTGTATCGAGCCGTGTTGCAAACCAAATTACACTTGTGGGACAGCGAAGAACTGAACTAGCTTTCATTTCTCTCTCTTGCTGTCATTATCCGTGTTATGCGAGTTGTGTCTGTCTCTTATTCTCGTCTGTGTGTGTGTGTGTCATGTCTTTCAGGCAGTAGCACGGCCTGCATTGTGGTGTTGGACCGGCAAAGTCACCAGCTGCACACGGCCAACCTCGGTGACTCAGGCTTCCTAGTGGTGCGGGGAGGGGAGGTGGTCCACCGCTCAGACGAGCAACAGCACTACTTCAACACGCCCTTCCAGCTGTCCATAGCTCCTCCAGAGGCAGAAGGAGTTGTCCTCAGTGACAGGTCAGACACTCATCAAGGCACTAATGTTAAACACTGGTGATGATTGAAGCCTCTGTGTTTTTACACCTTTGAAGGACTGGCAATTTCTTTGGTAATCCATCGCCACTCAGCAAACTGTAAATGTAAGAGGTTAACTGGTGGATGTGAAAGATACATAGGGTTGACACTAAGGTCTGAGAGGCACTTGCCCGTCAGGCAAGTACAGGTCATTATCTACTTGCCCAAAGGTCATGCCCACTTGCCCGAAAAGAGTCAAGTTTGAATTGCCGTTCAATTTAACACTTTAAAAATGTCATACCTCAATCTTCATCCAAATAATACCTACATAGTTATGATTGAATATGACTTCACATATCACACCTATTTTATATTTTTACAGTGAACCGTGAAAACAGCACATTATAGGTGAACAGTGCTTTTAATTTACATTCCAAAGACCAGAAGACAGCGCTTTGGCCACGTTCAGGTGTTTAGACAGATATCTCGTGCTGTGTTTATAGATGGTTGCGTCCCCTTTCAAATAAGCACTTGCCCGGTCGGGCAACTTGAAAGCAAACTCCACCTGCCCCAAAGTTTTATTTACCTGCCGGGGGCAGGTGGGCAAGCCTTAGTGTCAATGCCTGCATGCACATTTATGGGTTGCACACTGGTATATTTAAGGCACTCAAAGTGCCTCAATTTTTATCCAAGGCGCTTTACATAGATTGTGCATTACATTCACCCCATTCACACACACATTTCATACACCGATGGCGGCAGAAACCATGCAAGGCACCAACCTGCTCACCGGGAGCAACCAGGGGTTCAGAGTCTTGCTCAAGGACTCTTCAACATTAACTCAGAGGGAGCCCGGTTTCTCTACCCCTGAGCTATGCCTAATTGTTTACATTTATGTAAGTGTAGAAACGCTTACTATTAGCAGAATGTCATGCTCCTTGATATTATTAACTCATTGAGTGCCTATCCCGAATTAGTTCGGGATATATGATCGTATCACAGGGTGCCTATCCCGAACAAGTTCGGGATATAAAAAAAAAAAAAAAAAAAAAAAAAGATTTTTTTTTTTTTTTTTGAAAAAATTTTTTTTGAATTTTTTTTTTTTTTTTTTTGGACCCCATCAAATCTGGTGAACATGATTTCAATCGCGATTTTGCATGTTCCACCCCCATACAACCCCATCTAACATACAGGGCAGCCATTTTTGTTTACATTACATGTAAAACATAAGGGCGATTATCTCAAGAATGCCTGAACGGATTTCCAATCGGATTTTTTTGTTTGAAAGCTGTGAACAAACTGCACAAATCCACTCCAATGCAATCCAGGATTGCATTGGATTTTTCAGAGCTCATTCTTCTCTGTTTTTTTCCCATGCATGAGGTGTGCAAGGTTTAATCATGGCTAAGTTGACGAAAATAAGGCTTCTAAAATGCTTGGTAGCCAATAGCTAACTTCAAGCTAACTTCATCCTCTTCCTGTACATGCAGTCATGCACAAAGGAAAGTGTTCAGGCAAGTCATGGCTGCAGGGCTTCTGCATATACCAGCATATCTCTATGGGATTTTCTCTGGCCACTGGGCGCCCTCTAGTGGTGAAAGGGGTGGCACTAAATGAGTTAAACAGGAAGTTTGAGGGTTAAACTTGGCTCTGTGAAAGTGCTCTGATGGTGGTGTGTGTACCCGAGGTGGTCCTCCTGGGACCACGTGCTGCTGTGTCTCGTTGCGGCGGCGTGCACTGCACACAGCAGAGCAGCCTCTTGTAGCGTGAGCGAAGGCGCCAACAGTTGGCGGCCTGCCAATGTCTCTGTCTGCCAGGTCAAAGTCTCGTCATACTGATGGGCCGGCCGGAGGCTCTCCACTCCACAGCCAATCCTGCACCTGCCGGCCCGGACAGCCTTTTCACTAGTTTAATCTTAAAGGACAACTTTGTTTTTTTACAACAAGGGTTCATATTTTAGATTGTAATTAGAGAAAAGAAAAAGTGAGTGTTAAAATATTTTCATTTGCTTCGTTCTATTGTTTTATCGCGTTTACCATGCTAAAATGTGGGGCATGCGTACGAATGGGGGCATGCGTACAAGTGGGTAAATAAGCCAGCAGTTTCTTTGTTGCTTTACAGTAACACTTCTAGCCCCAAGTCACATCCAACCATGAAAGGTTGCGTTGTATTTTGGGAATGGGCTTATTCTGTGTAAAATGACATATTTAGCCACTTGTACGCATGCCCCCAACCACTGAAATAAGAATCTCTAAAACAATAAAAAGAAGTAAATGAAATGGTTCTAACACTCATCTTTTATATTCTTGAATTACAATCTAAAATATGAACCCTTATTGTAAAAATCAGACTCGTGTGAACTGAGTGTGTGTGTGTGTGTGTGTGTGTGTGTGTGTGTGTGTGTGTGTGTGTGTGTGTGTGTGTGTGTGTGTGTGTGTGTGTGTGTGTGTGTGTGTGTGTGTGTGTGTGTGTGTGTGTGTGTGTGTGTGTGTGTGTGTGCAACAGCGCCCCTCCCTTAACATGTGTGGTCAGAAAAGGTTACTGCAGGAGTGCAGGCTACGGAGACAGACAGACAGACAGACAAACAAACAGACAGACAGACAGACCCACACACACGGCCACGTATAGGAGCGTTGTGACCACCGCTCAAAAAAAGAGTTTACTCTACTGCATGCGTTTCTCTACACTAATGGAAGGCAGACCATGCATAAATCTGGTCTGTGAGGCACTAATGGTTTTAAATGGGATGAGCGAGTCTTTCCTGTAGTCTGATTTATTTCTAACATTGGTCTCGGGTGACTTCTGTTCTGTGACGTACAGTAGGCTCTTCATCCAACTTGATTCAAGTCCCGGTATCATATCAGCACTTTGTGTGTGTGTGTGTGTTTGTATGTATATTTTATCTATTTATTATAATTATAAATATGAATACCTTAAGACTCCCTAATCGGGAGATAAGCGACCGTCACGTCTCATACACAAAGTTTAGAAGGCAGTCGTAGGCTAGCGAATCAGGAGGGAATATGGGAAATGGGACAGATCCATGTTGATGACATGACTTTAGAGATACTGTGTACCACTTTGCGTGATGTTTGTGTTATGCTCAGTTGAAAAACTGTATAATATTTAAAAATAAAAATCTGTACATTGAATAGATAGATACCTTTATTATCCCAAGGGGGAAACTCAGTTGCCCAGTGGTAGCACAGCAGTATACGGTTATTTACAAAGTTACAGAGAAGTAAGAAAAAGGTAGGAAGAAACAAGAACAGTACTGTAACAGTAAAGAGAAGGTGCATCAAGAGAGGGGGGCGAATCATTTATAAGTAATATATATACATAAAGTGTCTTAGGGCACAACTATCAAAATAGTACAGTGTCCACAGAGATCCAGAGTCCAAAGAGACCATATCAGTCAATGCTAGTTAGTGCAACAAGTATCTCACTGTCATTGTTAAACAAAGCAAAATACTAACACAACCTAAAAAAAAACTGCTTCAAAGAAGAAACTAGGAATCTATACACACTATAGGATGCCAGGTCTACAAATGACCTGGCATCTGTCTACATAACATGCTATCTAGGTGACATTTTAGCCTTTGCATAAGCCTGCAAGGTCACCAAGGCTAGGGAAAGTGTGCTACAGAGTTGGAGTCTTCAGATTACGGCAGAAGCAGAATGAGACCAGCTGGGGTAGACGTGGGGGGACCTCACACCATCAGGAGGCTCATCCTTTGTGGTTTAATCCTGCATCTGTTCTTAGAATATTATTACAGGTCATTTTGTGGCCATTGTCCCTCGTCTTTATGTTCCAGCAGTGTGGTGCTGCCCTACTGAATAAAAGCAAAGCAAAGGCATCTTCCTTTCTGACATGTTTGATGATTAAAAGCATGTCAATTAACAAGAGACATTGGGTTTAAAACTTCAGGTCTCAGACGTTGGATTTCCCTAACCTGTCTGTCCTCAGCGGTTTTATAAATGACTTCTGGCGAGCCATCGCTGCAGGCTAATGAATATTAATGGCTCTGTCCGGCCAAGGAGCAAAAGGTCAGGGAGATGTAGGGATTCTTCCAAGAACTGAACTTGACACTGGCACCCGAACTTGGCCTCGGGTCTGTGAATAACACAAATCACTGTAAAAGCCATGATCCCTTGGAGCACCAAGCTAGACCTTGTGACCATTCCTTGAATTACTTCTCATCATCACCATACATATATGATCCGGTGTTTGTCATTAGTTGCCAAGGTTGTCAGTCAACTGAAACATTAGTTGAAATAAGGACTGAAGTCACAGAATGGCTGGAGAGTAGCTTGGAGGGTCATGCCGACTTTGAGGTTTTGTTTTGGACAACCACGATGTGTCTCTTATGCGACAACATGGCACTCCAAAGCATTTGTGACAGTTCATTATTGGTATATAATGGTGGTATAAGAGCAGCAACAACACTAGTATATTGTCGTTGTCGGGTGGAAATCTTGTATCTCCAAATTTGTACGTTCTTTTGCAAATCATACAAGGCCGTCGCACAAAAGTAATGAAAACAGCAGATCTACAAGCACACAACGCCTCGCGGTGCGAGGCGTTGTGAGCTTGTAGATCGGCTGTTTTCATTATTGGTAGCCTGGCTGATGTTCAGCTATATCTGGAAGTTGTGACTTGAACTGTACATGCTATAGTTGTGCAGGGAAGAAGTTAACGTTTGGTGCAGAAATGTGCTGACAACTTGCTGGCTAAGTTTCATAAATCATAAAGTATTAATAAGTATAGAATGTATGCACCATTCCATTCATACCAGCGCTGCGCTTCCACATCAACCATGGAAGAGGACATAATCAATCCATGGGGGCCTATGTGACGTGTTTATATGGAGATGCGTTTGATTATGGTATCAAAATAAGTGCACTCGCGTACCTCAGGAAAGTAGGTAGCTTGTGAATACAGAAGTAGGGCGCACGTGACCTATCGGGCCTTGTATAGTATAACTATCGTTCATACAATCATAAGATGGAACAAAATGGTCTCCAGTAGAATCCAAAGGAAGACAATTGATTCCATCACTCCATTAGGAGTCCTAATGCTTTATTTTCCAGAGCTTCTAATGGATACAGGGTTCCCACGGTCATGAAATTCCTGGAAATATTTTGAAATTAGAAAGATATTTTTCCAGTACTGGAAAGGTTTTGAAATTGATCAAGGGTCCTGGAAGGTCCTGGAAAAAATTAATACCTCTGAAATGACGAATTAAACATTGGCCAAATTGTCAAATATTAGAGGGAGAAAGTGTGAAAATAGCAGATCTACATGCTCATGTGAAAATAGCAGATCTACATGCTCATGTGAAAATAGCAGATCTACATGCTCATGTGAAAATAGCAGATCTACATGCTCACAACGCGTCGCGTTGCGAGGCGTTGTGAGCATGTAGATCTGCTATTTTCACAATAAAACCGTGTTATACAAAATTCCTCAACTCTTAGTGCTCATCAGGGTGCCGGAGTTCCCAGTTCAAATATGATTATTTCGGGGGTCACGGCCTGAAAAGGTTGAGAACCACTGGCATACACTACCTGTCTTCGGGCATTGCACATAAGAGTAAGCGACCTGTTATTGAGCTGAATTATTGTTATATAATCTTGGAAATTGGGTTAAATATTCTGGAAAGGTTTTGGAAAGGTTTTGGAAATTAATTGGTAAAAGATGTGTGGGAACCCTGTTTTACACTCTGTGTTCCCTCAGTCCTGACGCTGCAGACAGCTCGTCCTTTGACGTCCAGCTGGGCGACATAATCCTCACCGCCACAGACGGTCTCTTTGACAACATGCCCGACTACATGATCCTGCAGGAGCTGAAGAAGCTCAAGGTATGTCCACACAGAACAGGTCTGCCCGTGGGGGTAGTAGCGCGAACGCTGGAGTTGAAAAACATGACTGGAATGCTAACAACAATGTCTGGCGTGTTTTCCTTAGCAGAACTCAAACTATGAGAGCATCCAGCAGACCGCCAGGAGCATCGCGGAGCAGGCCCACGTGCTGGCGTACGACCCCAACTACATGTCACCGTTTGCACAGTTCGCCTGTGACAATGGGCTGAACGTGAGAGGTTAGTGTCTCAAGTGGAAAGTAAAGGTTTGGCTTAACCCATTTAGAATGGGTACACATTATTGTGTATCAATATTGTATGCTTTAACTATTGAAAAATAGCAGATATACAAGCTCACAGCGCGGCACCGAGTGCCGCGCTGCAAGCTTGTAGATCTGCTATTTTTGAAAAAACGTGAAAATTTGACTTTTGACCCGATTCTATAAGTGTCTTTTGAATCCTTCTAAGATTTTTTGAAAAACCTATGTTTCTATGTCAGCAATCTGGCCAGCCGTCGTCAAAGAAAAGGTCCTTTTCACTTAAATGGAGCTCAGTTAGTCTGTTCTTGAGAGACTATATGTCACTGGTTCTCAAACCTTTTCATGTGAAGGACCCCCAAAATTATATTTATTTGGCCACGGACCCCCATCTCAAAATATGTAGTTCCAGGGACCACCCAGAAGCAAAATTTGAGTTACAAAGTAAACGTTCGCTTTGAAAATACATATATTCAAAGATTTGCACACATTTTCACGACTTTTTCAAAAATAGCAGATCTACACTCGGTGCCGCGCTGTGAGCTTGTATATCTGCTATTTTTCACTGGTTAAAACATTCAATAATTCTAGGCCTAAATTAAGGCCAATTTCCGCTCTGCAAAATGTATGTATTTTTGTTGAGCAACACTGTCATGCGCTGAAGATTAAATTGGGAAAATTGTATAACACATTTATGCCTGAATTGTGATAAAAGGAAACATTTTAAACACGTGTTTAGTGTTTGCATGAGACCCAGAAGATAATCTTCTGCCCTCCGAATCAAAGATTACTAACTGGACATCATCATCTGGACTTCAAAGTTGATGTCCTGCCAAAAGCATTGTGGGCATAGAAGAAGCAAGCTCAAATATATCGTCGGTGTCGGGTGGAAACCTTGTATGTCCAGAACCGTTTGTTTTGTATTTATCATATAAAAAATGATTTAAACTAGTGAAAACAGACGATCTACAAGCACATGCTCATAGATCTGCTGTTTTCACTACTTTTGTGCAACGGCCTTGTATGATGAAGCAGGGCTTTACTTTGCGAAAAAATTTACAAATTTGAAACTTGGAGATACAAGGTTTCTGCCCGACAGTGACGATATATTCTGTCTGTTTTGTATGGCATTATTCAAATCCTAACCCTTATGGTGTGTGTGTGCGTGCGTGCGTGTGTGTGTTTTCTTTTTTTCCCCAGGAGGAAAGCCAGACGACATCACAGTATTGCTGTCTATAGTAGCAGAGTACACTGACTAGCTAAAGCTAGTCCTGCGTGGAGGAAGATGTTCGGTGCCCATTTGCCTCTGCAGGTTGTCGTCTGCTTTGACTCCTGCTGGCCAGGATGAAGGAACTCGTGTTTGGACAGGAGGGTCCCACAACATCCCCCTTGTCTCTACACTGCCCCCCTGACTCCCACTTGACCGTCATGCCCCCTCAAAAAACCCAAGTCTCACACATGCCCATCTCTCATGTGGGTAACAATCAATTGCCATCTACTGTAAACTAGAGGGGATGGGACAGCCGAAAGGACACAGAGGGTTCCAGGTTTGACACTTTCCTCCTGGCCCATGTCTGATTACCTCCAGTTGTTGTTTCGCAGAGATGAACAATGTTGAACGTGGCATGAGAGAAGAAGAAGCTCCTGGTTTGATGTGCATAAGTCCTC
The DNA here is from genome assembly GCF_963921795.1 of Nannobrachium achirus. NCBI lineage: Eukaryota > Metazoa > Chordata > Actinopteri > Myctophiformes > Myctophidae > Nannobrachium > Nannobrachium achirus. The sequence continues at coordinate 17,864,630 of NC_137832.1, forward strand.
TTTCCTGAGTGCCGGAAAGTTCAAAGCTCAGGTTGAGATTCAGAAAGGGATCCGGTGTTGCTAGTGTTTAGCCTCTATCAGAGTCCAGGGTGAAGAGCTATTCACTTCACCGCGTTGTAGTTTCCTAGCTATTACCTAGGCTTTGATATGTATTTTAGGTGATAGCTAGAAAACTACACCGCGGTGAAGTGAATAGCTCTTCACCCTGGACTCTGATAGAGGCTTTAGGCGTTTTTCAAGTGGTTTGAAGCTGTGCTGTGCTGCCGCTGTCCCAAGAGGAACACGGCCCTGTCAAAGAGCCAGAAGAGTTAAGAAAGGGAACAGAGCTGATTTGGAAATTGCACACCAAAAATGGTAAGCATTTTTTGCAAGGGGATGTTCCGAAATACTCTTCGAGGCATAAGTGCTACGTTCAAAAAACCTGCATCAATCGAAGGGCACGGAAACCCAACATGCGGGTATAAAGGACACAAGTTTAACGTGACTGGTTTGATGATGTTGAAATGTGTTGTAGATAGGGGTGGGCAATATGGAAAAATACAATATCACGATATTTTCCCAAGCTGTATCACGATACACGATTTTATCATGATTCTTTTTCACTTTGGTTTTTATGGTTATTTTTCAAGTTACTTGACAAAAACTAGACTCTGGGTTCCTTTTGGGAGGTCTAAATTGAACTTTACTAGTATGTAACTCTGACACTATCCAAATGAAACCAAATGGACCCTTACGGGTCCATTTGGTTTCATTTGTATACTGTCAGAGTTAAGTGAGGTGAGAACTACTGATTTAGACCAAAATGCAGGTTTAAATTGAACTCTGCAATGAATCTCTGTTTTACAAGGCTCCCTCAATTGTATCACGATATTTACGATACCTCTGAAAAGGCATATCGTGCAGACATTGTATCGTCTCAACGATAATTATCACCATATCGCCCACCCCTACTTGTAGATGTGTCCAGGATGGAACTTTATTTTTTTGTTTTTTGGGAGGAGGTATAGTGGTTTCAGCTGCAGCTGCCTTTTCCGTATGCGCACAATTCTAGTCTTGCACAAACATTATTACTTCAAGGCTGTTTAGGAAAGGGATTTTATAATAAAAAAAACAGAAAAGCTTTTCTAAAAACATTATGTTATTGCTAGTGTCAAACTAGTACCCTTTAAACACCCAGCTGCTGCTGGTGGAGCTATGATTGTGTGTGTGTGTGTGTGTGTGTGTGTGTGTGTGTGTGTGTGTGTGTGTGTGTGTGTGTGTGTGTGTGTGTGTGTGTGTGTGTGTGTGTGTGTGTGTGTGTGTGTGTGTGTGTGTGTGTGTTGCAAAGCTATCTTTGTGGGGACCTCATGTCCCCACAAAGATAGTACAATCCTTGCACAATACCTTGTGGGTACTTATTAATAGGTCCCCACAAGGTCTTTAGGGGTTAGGTTAAGGGTTAGGGTTTAGGGTTAAAATGAATGGAATGTCCCCACAAAGATAGTAGACTATGTGTAATGTCCCCACAAAGTAGCAATTGCAAACCTGTGTGTGTGTGTGCGTGCGCGTGTGTGTGCGTGTTGGTGAAAGTGCTCATTTTAAAGAGTATGTCACTTGGTGTCTGTGTGTTAGATGATGTGTAGTTAGCGTACACTTACAAAATGTGTATGTGAAGGCAACACCGTGTTCTCACTATCCCATGGGGTGAATTGGTCTTGGCAGCCGTTGAACGCACAAAGATAAAGATGCATATCTGAAGACATGCTAAATACAACGGATGCTGGTCGGGTGACCAAATATATTTTTATAAGTTCCTCATTTGATGGGATTAGTGGAGAATCACCTGGATCGATTGCCATATTGTGGTAGCTTTAGAAAATGTTTATCACAATGAGAATTTTCCTTTCCTTTCCTTCTCATCTTTAATCCCTATAGCCCCAAACCTCTAATCATTTAGAGGTTTCATTAGTCGAATGAAACGTTTGCGGGCCATTGCAGGCTTTGATTTGCTTTTCATGTGCAAAATGACCATTGTGTTTATATTGTTTTGCTGCCGATTTGCACTGTGCATTTGCATAACTCATGTGCGGCAACCTTTTACTGACAAGTCAAAATTTGTTTGCTATATTTCATCCAATATCTGAGCTGATGTGCCTTGTATCAGGCGAACATGTGTGTACTTATTCCTTACCCTGCCCCTCACAGTGTTCGAGATTAGTGATTCTCAAAGTGAGGCCCAGGGTTACATGAGGGGGTTCCAAATGGACCCTTATAGGTTTGTGACTCTGAGAGTGTACACATGGAACCAAATGAACCTTTACGGGTCCATTTGGTTCCATGTGTTCTCTATCAGAGTTATGGTGGTCCTTGAAATTAAAAGGTTTGATCACCGTTCTAGATACAGGGTTCCCACGGTCATGAAAGTCCTGGAAATATTTTGAAATTAGAAAAATATTTTTCCAGTACTGGAAAAGTTTTGGAATTTATCTAGGGTCCAGGAAGGTCCTGGAAAAAATAACTATGCATTGTCTTTGGTTATTGATTTTGTTAATACCTCTGAAATGACAAATGAAACATTGGCCAAATTATCAAATATTAGAGGCAGAAGGCGTTGTGAGCATGTAGATCTGCTATTTTCGCAATAGAACCGTGTTATACAAAATTCCTCAAATCTTAGTGCCGGGTCCCCAGTTGAAACATGATTATTTCGGGGGTCACGGCCTGAAAAGGTTGAGAACCACTGGCATACACTACCTGTCGTTGGGCATTTCGTATAGGAGTAAGCGACTCGTTATTGAGCTGAATTATTATTATATAGTCCTGGAAATCGGGTTAAATATTCTGGAAAAGTTTTGGAAATTAATTGGTAAAGATGTGTGGGAACCCTGTAGATAACTAAGTGCAAAGCTTGAATCTGTTGAACAGCTTTGAGATTCAAAGCTTCCCCATCATGCCTTGATGTCTTAATACAAGTTTTTGTCATATACTTTCTCAAGTTTAGGCTTAGTAATGAAACCCATGCTCTGAAATCCATGTGGGAAGTTTACCTTATTCAGTGATGAAGTTTGCACGACAGAACACCTACAATCTGCACCATCTACCTACAATATGATATTTTTCAAACATGACAAATTACTGTAAGCTTTCTGTGCATGGAGCTTTATCCCTGGTTTTCACAGAGGTAAATGAACAGGGCATGGCATTGCAGATATGAAAGGCGTATGGCACTGAATAAATAAAGGAGAATCTAAGCAGCCTTAATAGTATTGTAACAAAAGCAAACCTCTCCCTGTCAGATGGCCCTTACCCGTTCTTAGGATTGCACCCAGTCCCTACATATTGCATCCTCCCAAAAACAAACTTTGTTACAGCCAGAGCTGCATGTGTGTCTGTATATTTTGGGTGAATAGTTCAAGCATTCAGATGCAGGTTCTGTAAAGAAAAGAAAAAGTTCTCAAATCTGTAAAATATTTAAATAAAGAGTATAGTATTTATTACCTTTGTGTATTTTATTTCACCGAGACAAAATGTCCACACTAGCCACATTGAGGAATTTTACTTCTGGTTTGGATTTGAACTATTGAGGTGCCGCGCTGTGAGCTTGTATATCTGCTATTTTTGAAAAATCATGAAAATCTGGATTCTGACCCGATTCTATAAGTGTCTTTTGAATCCTTCTAAGATTTTTTGAAAAACCTACGTTTCTATGTCAGCAATCTGGCCAGCCATCGTCAAAGAAAAGGTCCTTTTCACTTAACTGGAGCTCGGTTAGTCTGTTCTGGAGAGACTACTATGTCAGTGGTTCTCAAACCTTTTCATGTGAAGGACCCCCAAAATGATATGTATTTGGCCACGGACCCCCATCTCAAAATATCTAGTTCCAGGGACCACCCTAAAGCAAAATTTGAGTTACAAACGTTCGCTTTGAAAATAGATATATTCCAAGATTTGCACACATTTTCACGACTTTTTCAAAAATAGCAGATCTACAAGCTCGCAGCGCGGCACTCGGTGCTGCGCTGTGAGCTTGTATATCTGCTATTTTTCACTGGTTAAAGCATTCAATAATTCTAGGCCTAAATTAAGTTGTATGCTGTGAATCTCAGAGCCCGAGTTTACCAGTGAACTCTCTTTCTCTCTCTCGTGTGCTGTTATGCAAGGCAGGGAGTGATAGTGTAATGCTGAACAACACTGTACCATTTGTATGTTTAGTTACACATTCCTCAGATCTCAGGCATGCTCCAAGTTCCTATCAACAGAGAGGTGTGGTATCTCAAAGTGTTCTACAGCTTGAGTTATTCTACTTCTGATTTAGTGTTTACATGACTCGTATCCTTGTTGTTCCTTTTCGTATTTATTTTCCTCATTTTGTTGCATCAGATTACAATTCAAGGAAAAGCTGCAGGAATCAACATTGAAAACCATCGAATGCATTACAAGCAATTAGATTCTGTTTCTGTGTACACATACACACTGTATACATACTGTATTTGTATATATTTATACATAAACATAAATAAAAAAACAAGAGGTATAGCTGTGACAGCTATCTTTACGTAACAGTCAAGGAACTTTCTGATGCTGAATTATGGCAAATGAAATGAACGATTAGCAGTGTTTAGTTGGCTCTATGGTTAGGGTGAATGTCTTGTCAGTTTTCCTCCTCCATATCTTCCTCAGTGTCACTGGAACATGCCAGAACAGAGCAACCACCATCAGGGCTCTGCTGCTCCTCTGCCAAGGCCCCAAACAGTAGGGAGCATATCTGGGAGAAGGAATTGACACAAGACAAATAGCATATAGACATTATTTCAAATATTATTATTTTGGAAAAGTAAAAATCCATCCCACCTACATATACTGTATATAATAGTGGTGTGTTGTTCAAGTAACCAGCCAAATCATTAAAGTAAAAACAGAGAACAACCGGGTGCTCAATGAAGATAAAAAAAAACGTCTTAAAAAGTAAGTGGTGCTGCCAAGATCAGTGGGAAAACACTGTTAAAAAAGGACGAGGGGATCCGAGCACTCAGAGTCAGGAGGAGAGGAACTTAAAGTTAAAACAAAGTTTATTTATTTAAAACCAACATGTTTCGACCTACATGGTCTTCTTCAGGGCAAGAACTGGAGCAACAAACATACAGAGCCATTAAATAGTGGCTATTCACGTGGTGTTACACATGAACAGGCAATCAATGACCATTGTTGTCAAAAGACACACCCAAACTACACACAAGTGTGTGTGTGTGCATGCACACTAATTGTGGCGTCTGTGCACACAGCCACACACACCCATAGTATAGTCTCCTACTAAGCTCACAGAGAAGGTCTGAGACTGCACTCTAAAGTAATTGAAATGTGTTGATGTCAGACTCAAGATGAAGTGAATTCTTGTAAGGCAGCCATTATGTAATACTGTTTTTACTTTATTTGTTTATTTAGACGGGACACTGCATATTAATGAACATTACATAACAATGCACCGTAAATGTGACGGATTTAGCAGAGATGCTAATTTACGGTGAGTTGTGTATAAAGTGCAGTATTGCTTTCAGGTAGTGTCCTGTTTATGCCCATATATGGAGATCTCTGTATCTATCAGTCCTTGCTCCTTGTCCCTTTTACGCCCATATCCATATATGGAGATCCCTAATGTATATGGGCATGGTGATATGCCATTATGTGGAGATCTCTGTATCTGTCAGTCCATGTCCCTTTTACTCCTTATATGGTTATGGCTGAGTCGTGGTGACATTAGCGTGCTGTGACATCAGAGGTTCGTCCATTTTAATCACATATTTTAATACAGGATTGTAGCAAAACAAAGACATTTTGTCTGCGCAGTGAGTGAGATTGTTTGAAGGATACAAACAGATTCCAGGTTATTTTCAGACCGCAAACATGTCAGGAGACGAGATGATGTTCGACCCCATCATGACCAAGAAAAAGAAGAAGCCCTTCATGCTGGATGAGGAACGAGGAGAGATGATGGGAGAAGAGGAGTCCGAGGAGATGGAGGCGAAGGAGGTGGAACCAGAGGGAGAAGACAAGGAGCTGGGTCTGGACGAGGATGAAGGAAAGAAGAAAGAACAATCCGACGATCTGGATGACCTGAACTTCTTCAACCAGAAGAAGAAAAAGAAGAAACCCAAGAAAGTGTTTGATATTAATGAAGGTGAGGAGGGAATTCTGGAGCTGAAGGTTGTAGTCGAGCAGACACAGACGGACTCGGTTATGGAGGAGGACAACCTTGATCTCATGCTTCGAGCCAAGAAGAAGAAGCCAAAGAAAGTAGACTTTGAGGAGGGGGAGTTGCTGGAGATGGATGACGAGGGGGAAACAGGACCGGCCTGGGCTGGTTCTGAGAGAGACTACTCATACGACGAGCTGCTTAGCAGAGTCTTCAACACCATGAAGGAGAAGAACCCAGACATGGTGGCTGGGGAGAAGAGGAAGTTTACCATGAAGCCTCCGCAGGTGGTGCGGGTGGGTACCAAGAAAACGGCCTTCGTGAACTTCATAGACATCTGCAAAACGTTGCATCGTCAGCCAAAGCATCTCCTGGCTTTCCTCTTGGCCGAGTTGGGTACAAGTGGGTCCATAGATGGAAATAACCAGCTTGTGATTAAAGGCAAATTTCAGCAGAAACAGATCGAAAATGTGTTGATAAGGTACATCAAGGAATATGTGACGTGTCACACTTGCCGCTCTCCAGACACCATCCTCCAAAGGGACACTCGTCTCTACTTCCTACAATGTGAGACCTGCCACTCGCGCTGCTCGGTCGCTAGCATCAAGACCGGATTCCAGGCTGTCACGGGCAAGAGGTCACAGCTCAGGGACAAATCCAACTAAGAGGTCACCTACTCTCTGGCTCCCCCCTCTCTCTCTCTCTGCTTGAGGAGGATGACTTGGGGCGGGGTGGCTGGACGCCCCCTTGTGATTTATAACTGGACATTCTGTATTGGACAGGTGGAGGTTTGGCTGTTGATGGGCTATAATTCAGCCCAACCATGCAAAGGAGTGTTTGAGAGAGGCGAAGGTTGAATGTTTTGTAGAATGTATGAATCGGTTAGGGTATTTATTCATAGTCAGGGCCAACAGATGTGTTTTATGTACAATTCACTTTTTTTTTTTTTTTTGCTCTTTTTTTTGACCAGTGGTAAACCGATCCATAGAGTGGCTGTGCGTGTGTCTGTAGCCTTTTTCCTCAGCGTTTTGCCATAGCAAAATGTGTGTGTGTAGCATAGCCTGTACATCCTAGACTCAAATCCTAGTCTGAAGACGTTATGCAAGCACGACCACCGCTCACTTCACATTGGGTGTGATTTTGACTCTCACTCCTGGGAATCCTGAATGAACATTACTTGATTCCTTCATTGCCCCCTATCTCTGTTGTACAAGCACCACATCAAACCAGTTAGATGTGTTTTGACTTGTTCAAAACACATCTAACTCATTACTTGTGCCAGCAGAGCGCGCAATTGCTGCGTTCGGCTACGTATGTATGTCGGTGTCTGTGTGTGTTTAAGCCCGTAGCCCAATCAGGGACCAGCATGTCTGGCAACGTTATCATTAACAGCCGATGAGGGACCAGCATTCCTGGTGATGCCAGTGGTGATGTCACTGGCATCGCAAGTGGTAATGCCAGTGGTGAGCTCACCTCAAGGCCCGCTCTGCTGTGCACAGACGCAAGTTGGCACCTCGACAGAGTGCAGTTCTAGTTTAGGGTAACTTTTAGCCAATGGGGAAGCAGCAAAAACGCTTTCAGACAATGAGGAAGCTGCATAAAGGTGACGTCACGAGAATGCTGTTTCCTCGTTGGCTAAAAGTCACTCCATAAACTCAGAACAGAACAACCTATATGCAACCACAATAATAATTTGAAACAACAAAACAACAAAAAACTAAAAATTGCTCCCTCCAAAGAAGAAAGAAAAGAATCACACCCAATGTGAAGTGAGCGGTGGTCGTGCTTGCGTAACGTCTTCAGACTAGGATTTGAGTCTAGGATGTACAGGCTATGCTACACACACACGTTTTGCTATGGCAAAATGCTGAGGAAAAAGGCTACAGATATACGACATATGACATCACTAGACAAACATGATGCTACGTACACACATTTTACTATGGCAAAACGCTGAGGAAAAAGGCTACAGACACACGCACAGCCACGTATAGGAGCGGTTTACCACCGCTCAGAAAAAAAGAAAGAGAAAAGGATTGGAGCAAAGCAATCAACATGATGGATAGTAGGCCTACGTCATGCCAAGTAGGGAAAAAACAACAGAACGTCGACACACTGACAAGAAGGCATACAACAAGGTGTGCGATCCAACTACAGTACAACTCTAAGAAAAGGTCTTGTTTCAAAGGGAAGACCCAGACATCTGAGGCATGGGCTTCCACCTGCCACTTTCACCTCGCTCGTCTTTTCATAATCACGCCATATATGGTGAGGCATTATGGCGATTTGGGCCTGCTTCCAGTTGAAAGTCTGAAAGCACTTTAATTATTGGTACTTTGGCACTTTACGATGGGGGAACAATCCCGCAGCCATGTAAAGACTCTAGAACAATGGTTCTCAAAGTGGACTTCCAGGGACTCTGGAATTGTGGGTTCCTTTAAGGGGGTCTAAATTGACCCATACAAGTCTGTAACTCTGACAGTGTACAGATGGAACCAAATGGACCCTAAAGCCTGTATCATAGTCGGGTCCGCGGTGGAAGGTGTAGTCTTTTCGAGTCTTTTTGAGTCATGAAACTACAACATTACATCATTCCTCGCGGTGGAGAGCTTTCCACCGCGAGTCCCAACACATCTCTCTGTTTTTACTATCAGACAGACAGGCTCTACACCCCGTTCACTGATTGGTCGACCTGAACCGGTCTAGACGGGGTAAAGGACTTCACCGTGGGCCGTGACTATGATGGCCTGCACTTATTTTCTGACTTGAGGTGGAAAGCTTTCCACCTCAAATTTGCGGTGGATAGCTCTCCACCGTACACTCTGATACGGGCTTAACGGGTCCATTTGGTTCCATTTGTACACTGTCAGAGTTAAGGGGAGACCTTGAAATTTGAAAGTTTGATAAACACTGCTCTAGAACAGTGGTTCTCAACCTATGGGTCAGGACCCCCAGGGGGGTCCCCAAATTATTTTGAGGGGTCCAGAGATGATTAGCTTAATATGCAACGTTGTTTTCTCACTCAACAGTAAACAAACCATCATAAAGTTAAAGTGTATAGAGGGTATCTGCACATTTCTAAAGTGACAATTTAAGGACTTTTTAATACCTCTAAAACGTCAAATTAAAAATGTGTCCAAGTTGTCAAATATTAGAGGCAGAAATTGTGAAAACAGCCGATCTACATGCTCACAACGCCTCGCAACGCGAGGCGTTGTGAGCATGTAGATCTGCTATTTTCACAATAGAACTGTGCTCAACTCTTAGTGCTCGTCAGGTTGGAGGGGTGGGTCCCCAGTTCAAATAGGATTATTTTGGGGGTCGCGGCCTGAAAAGGTTGAGAACCACTGCTCTAGAACACAGAAGCCTCGCGTGAACAGTGTGTTGCTCAAACTTAAACCTAATTAACAACAGTCTTACCTTAGAAGATGTGGGAGCTGCAGGGACTGAAGCAGGTGTTACGGTGTACGGTCTGGAAAGAGATGCTGGGTTTGGCAGTGGGCTTCCTTGGCTGGATGCGACCAGCTCAGTCACAGGACGTATGCCCTGGAGGGAAGGCTCAGGTTCTGTCTCATCATGTGAACCTCTCAGGGGTCCAACAGTATCTCCACACCTGAGAACAGGAAAGCAATATGATAACACTACAAACGTCCAGTGCAAGTCATCTACAGTACAGAGGTATTCTCTTAAAAGGGGCTCATGTAATACCCACATAGCCATTTGGGTAACTATAACCTAAAACAAAAAAAAAAGGAAAAGAAAAAAACACACCCAGTGTGAAGTGAGCGGTGCTTTTTGAAGCGGTGAAAGCCGCTTCCAAGGAGTGGCTTTGTGTGTCCCGTTCATGTCCATATATGGTCATTTCAGTCCAGAATGAACGGGTTTAATCTGTCCCGTACGTCCAGAATATGTGTGTAATGTCCGTCCCGGTCTGATGATTGGATGATTACAAATTTCCAATGAGACCATACTTTGAGGATTGGTCAAGCTTCACATGACAATTCGGCCCTCCAGATAAAATCATTCATTCATTCAGAATTGGAAGAATGTATAGATCACAGAGTTCATAGCTCTGGAACACATAGAATAAAAGTTCACCGCTTCACTTCGAACCGAGGTTTGATTTTTAAGAGTTAATTTCGTTAAGCGTCCCGCGAAGCTTGGCCAATGAGCCAAGTGTGGGACATACAATATATAGTACAGTATATACGTACATACTTACATAGGCCTACAGACAAAGCCATATGTAGGAGCGGTTAGCACTCCTCAAAAAGTGTCATAAATAACCAATTACAGACAGTTTAGACTTAAATGCGGTGACATATGTTATGCTCTGTGCCAACAGGACCCTTTTGACTTTTATGAATAATAACTGATGTCATGGGTATGTCAGATGGTAACATGTCATTAGGTCGAACACCCTTTGGATCGACCACCAAACTCTAACCCAAACCCTAATCCTAACGTCAGTAAAACTATGCCTAACTCTAACCCTAACCCTAAACCTAACCTCAGTAACCGTGACGCGGGTGATTATCTAACCTGCCGACGGTCCGCGGGTGATTATCTAAACTGCCAACACTGTTCAACCCAACGGGAGTTCGACCTATGCGGCAGTCCCCATGTCGGTTACTCAGATGACTGTGTGCCCCGTGGATCACTTTGCCTGTTATTGCAAACAGCAAATGTGTTAATGTACGTGAGAAACAGAGGGGAGGGTTCTGATAACCATGATGCCGAGAAAGTATTTTTTCTCAGTATCTCTAAAGTAATGAGAGACTTGGAGAGCTAAATCATTAGTGAGAAGGAACAGGTTAAAACTAGAAAGACGCGAGTTACGAGGAATCCTCTGGGAAATGTTTCATTTGAGCATTTTCCAATTCGAGCCAATGGAGAAAATGTATTCACAAATAAATTAATATAAATGTAACTATACAACATATCTCTTAGCAAAACGCACCCAGACGAGTCCCGATGAAGCCGGTCGATTTGACCCAAGCGCGTGCCACCAAAACTGTAGGAGGAGTAGTGCGGCAAAATAAAGTTTATCCGGAAAGATGGATGGATGGAAAAAAGAATAAAGTTGGACAAGTATAGTCTGCAGGGACGTGCTGGCCATTGGGAAAAGCGGGACAACTCCCGAACGGCCGGTTCATTCCCGGCTGGTCCAGGCCGGCCATTTGTTCCATTTTGGGGGCTGGGCGGCCAACAAAGTACATCGTCACTGTCGGGCAGAAACCTTGTATCTCCAAGTTTCAAATTTATACATTTTTTCGCAAAGCAAAGCCCTGCTTCATCATACAAGGCTGTTGCACAAAAGTAGTGAAAACAGCCGATCTACAAGCACTCGCGGTGCGAGGCATTGTGTGCTTGTAGATCGTCTGTTTTCACTAGTTTAAATCATTTTTAAAATGATAAATACAAAACAAACGGTTTTGGACATACAAGGTTTCCACCTGACAACGACGAAATATAACTCATGTACAGTAATTGGCCCACTGGCTTGTCACTTGTCATGATCTGAAATGGCAAATCTTTGAGTAGCAGCAGCACTATCTCTCTCTATAGTGTGTGTGCAATGAGAGCCTCTCCAACTCTTTTTCCCAGGCTGAATCAGGGGCCCAGCACGTCCCTGATAGTCTGGTTGGTTGCCTGTTAGGACAACCAGACTATAGTACTTATCACAGGCAGACTTTATGGCATTAACACAAATAAGTAGAAAGAGGACCTAAAATGCTACCCAGAGGAAGTGGTTGAGGTGAGGACATGGTGCAATTCACATTTACTACTCGTTCTCTGGCCCCCCGATAAGACCCAGCCCACTGTAAAGAAGCACTATTATGGCTCAAAGCCGTAAGTTTACTCAAAAGGATCTTTCTGAAACCAGATTGAAATTCAAACAGCAGATTGCGAGATGATGTTAGTGATATTGTTTCAAATGTGATAACGTCTCATCAGCTTTTTAAAATCATAAAATCATGTTAATAATTAAGACAAAACAAAGAGTTTCGGCCTGTGTGATCTGAAATGGAGCAACAACCCAGGTCAGTGAATTTCCTTATCATATTATTAGGCTCAATAAAGGTACAATCACTTTCATGCAGACTTTAAATGTCTAGAGTAGACCTTGATCTTCCTCTTTCTTCAGACAAGGATACTTTGATGTTTGGCAGCCTACTAACTTGAGTGGGTGGAGTCTGTGGACAGGATCCAGGCAAATATCAAGATCAACACGTATCAAATTCCATTCCGATTGGCTACTATTGGCTTCCAAAGTTTGTGGAAGCTCCCCGTTTTGCTAAAGACACAATACAAAGCCAAAAGCGATTTCACTTACACCCCTAGGGCCTAGGGTGTGCACAAAAGCTGCAAATGTCATTGTTTGTTTCTGAAATGTGATTTGTTTCCACCAAATTAGGCACAAATGGTCTTGTGAGTCATGTGACAATTACTGTCAAACAGCTTTGATACTCCATCCGTACGTTTGCCTGCCTGTAGTTGTCTTCACAAATTTGTGGACACAAAGAAAAAGGCATACTGTATATCAGGGTTCCCCAATTAGTTTTCCCCAAGGGCCGAATTATGTCTAGGGTACCAAGCCGAGGGCCACAACATTCAGGGGGCGACGGTGGCGTTCCCACTACTCCAGTGACAGTTTTCGTCGTTGTCGGGTGAAAATCTTGTATGTCCAAAACCGTTCGTTTTGAATTTATCATTTTAATAATGATTTAAACTAGTGAAAACAGCCGATCTACAAGCACACAACGCCTCGCGGTGCGAGGCGTTGTGTGCTTGTAGATCTGCTGTTTTCACTACTTTTGTGCGACGGCCTTGTATGATTTGCGAAAGAACGTACAAATTTGGAGATACGAGATTTCCACCCGACAACGACGATATACTAGTGTTGTTGCTGCTCTTATACCACCATTATTACTGGGGTTGGTGTGGGCCAGACAGTAGCTCCCCGCGGGCCGCAAATGGCCCGCGGGCCGCCTATTGGGGAACCCTGCTGTATATCCCACAATAAATACATAAACAAGGATTCTGCATAGCACTAAAAAATACCTTGATTTGGAGGCCGTCTGCAAACACATTTGCCAAGTTATGCCAACCTCTACGAAAATAAATTGTATCTTCCAGCGACATGGAAATGAGTGGTCAATATTACAGTTACAGTCAATTATTTGTGCAGCCCTTGACAAGAGCAGAGATTCTGCCTGCTCAGCAGATCACTGTCGTTCTCTGTAGTTTCCCAACAGTACTTATAAGCAAAGTCGATCTATAAATGACCCCAGATGTGCAACAATCTGGCTGGGACTAATGCCGAAAACACCCAGCCCAGAGCATAGCAGACATACTTAGAGACAGGGACATGCTGGGCCCCTGATTCAGCCCGGGAAAAAGAGTTGGAGAGGCCCTCTCATTGCGCTTTATAGAGAGAGATCTCTCTCTATAGCGCTGCTGCTACTCAAAGATTTGCCATTTCAGATCATGACAAGTGACAAGCCAGTGGGCCAATTACATGAGTTATATTTCGTCGTTGTCGGGTGGAAACCTTGTATGTCCAAAACCGTTTGTTTTGTATTTATCATTTTAAAAATGATTTAAACTAGTGAAAACAGCCGATCTGCAAGCACACAAAGCCTCGCACCGCAAGGCGTTGTGTGCGTGTAGATCTGCTGTTTTCACTACTTTTGTGCGACGGCCTTGTATGATGAAGCAGGGCTTTGCTTTGCGAAAAAATCTACAAATTTGAAACTTGGAGATATGAGAATGGAACGAAGGCCGACATTTTATTTTTATTTTTTTCCAAATGGCCGGCCTGGACTGGCCGGGAATGAACCGGCCGTTCGGGAGTTGTCCCGCTTTTCCCAATGGCCAACACGTCCCTGCTTAGAGAGATACGGACAAGGTCAGAAGAGAGCTGACAGAGCTGCACTGTGACATCGGCAGAACCGATGAACCAGGGCTGCGTGGGTGGAGAATGAGATGAAGGGATTATGGGTTGTCAAACTGAGGCCTCTAACCCCCGCATAGCCCCTGCTTGCCCCATATAGCACTGTTGCAGATGCAAGGCTTGGATGCTGTAACACTACACCCACTCAGGATGCTAAATGAACTAATATGGGCAAACGGCCTGAAGGAATCAGAATCATCTTTATTTTGTCGCATCACAGGTTTACAGGTGGGTGAGGTTAGTTTCTGTGCGAGCTCCATTGTTTTTTGATTGTGTCCAGAAAGAAAAAGAACAGAAAGAAAGAGGAGGGGGAAACAATGTACACGAGATTTAGAAATGAGGTGCGTGAGTGTAGCAGCTGGTGTATGCTGAAGGAAGTGCCAGGGGAGAAGCTCAGGTGAAGCCCTGTGGGAAGATTCAATTAAACTGTGCTCTAATACACTGTCACCATAGATAGAATGGAATAGAAAGTAGGTTTGCGAAGGTTTCAGCTGCGACAGTCTAGTGTCCAAGTAACAGGGTTCACTTCCCACACATTTTTACCAATTAATTTCCAAAACTTTTCCAGAATATTTAACCTAATTTCCAGGACTATAACAATAATTCAGCTCAATAACAAGTCGCTTACTCCTATGCGCAATGCCCAAAGACAGGTAGTGTATGCCAGTGGTTCTCAACCTTTTCAGGCTGTGACCCCCGAAATAATCATATTTTAACTGGGGACCCGGCACCCTGACGAGCACTAAGAGTTAAGAATTTTGTATAACACGTTTCTATTGTGAAAATAGCAGATCTACATGCTCACAACGCCTCGCAACGCGAGGCGTTGTGAGCATGTAGATCGGCTATTTTCACAATTTCTGCCTCTAATATTTGACAATTTGGCCAATGTTTAATTTGTCATTTCAGAAGTATTAACAAAATCAATAACCAAAGACAATGCATAGCTATTTTTTCCAGGACCTTCCAGGACCCTTGATCAATTCCAAAACTTTTCCAGTACTGGAAAGATATTTTTCTAATTTCAAAATATTTCCAGGAATTTCATGACCGTGGGAACCCTGAAGTAATGTTTCATGTGACATCTTGTCCCTTGTCCGTGGTACCGGAATTCAGAGTGCAAATGAAACACTATACAAAGGGTAGCCACAGCGTTGCATTGGATCATTACTGTACAGGCACTTTTAATCAATCTATAAATCCACGAAACCTGTGTCTGTTTGTATATCCGTCTCGGGCATAACACGGGTCGGGCACTGTCCGCCCGATCATCCTTAAACTTGACGTGTGACAGATCACCACAGGGTTTGCATTATGCCTAGTGTAACCAGCTGTTGTCCAGAACAGAAAATCCCCAAATCTCTGTATCTGTCTGTGGGTCTGTGGAAGATGCACATGGTAGGGGGTCCGCAGTGGGACAACAAGTAAAACGGGTATTGCATAAACAAGTAGGCATACATTTCCTACTTGCATCTCTCCCGACTTTCACCGTTCCCGAATGTTTTTTTGAAGCGGTGAAAGCCGCTTCCAAGGAGTGGCTTTGTGTGTCCCGTTCATGTCTCATATGGTCATTCCAGTGCAGAATGAACAGGTTTTATCTGTCCCGTACATGTGTGTCCCGTTCATGTCCATATATGGTCAATCCAGTCCAGAATGAACAGGTTATATCTGTCCCGTACGTCCAGAATATGTGTGTAACGCCCGTCCCGGTCTGATAATTGGATGATTAAAAATGTCCAATGAGACCATACTTTGAGGATTGGTCAAGCTTCACATGACAATTCATTCACATGATAAAATCATTCATTCATTCAGAATTGGAAGAATGTATAGATCACAGAGTTCATAGCTCTAGTCTAGAACACAGAATAAAAGTTCACCGCTTCACTTCGAACCGAGGTTTGATTTTTTTGAGCTGACGAGAGTCTGTGTGTCCTTGGCTGCATTGGGCTTCACAGGTTTGCACCTCTCATCACCAATATGTACTGTTGAGGAGGTTCACCAGTACGTTCTGGTGTCCAAAACCTAACCCTCTGCACATGAACCCTCGTCAGAACCAAAGGAGTGTCGGTTACCTGAGTGCTGTAGGAGCCAGAGCTTTGGCCTCTGTAGTCTGAGAGGGGCCTCTGCTATCAGGGTCGGTGAGAGTAGCCAACACCACGCTGGCCTCCAGCACCATGTCCTCCACACTGAAGCACACAGGCCTGAGAGAACAACAGACAGCCTCATCTGAGCAATTGGCACCTGCGTTATAGTTGGGGCTTGATGTAATTTTAGCACATAAGGCAGGAGTGGGCAACTTTGATGATGGAGAGGGTCACTACATTTTCATACTCACTCCAGAGGGCCACAATGCATATACATAGCAAAAATGGCCGATCTACAAGCTCAAAACGCGTCGCCCTGCGACGCTTTTTGAGCTTGTAGATCTGCTATTTTTTAATTGGAATCCCGAAAAGTGACTTTTTTTTTCTTCTTTTGTTTTAAAATTTCAAATGCATTTATATGTTCTTATGTTAACTTTATGAACTTAAATACAAATACATTGGGCATAAAAAAATACATTAACATTTTAATACTAGTCATTTAGCTACTAATATAGACAGAAGTAATTAAAGCAGGTCATTTTTCCATGTTTGAAATTGTAACAGCTGAAATCAATAATATATCAGTACTCCAATATTAACCTGCGGGCCGCATTAAGTGAAGGTGGGGGCCGCATGTGGCCCCCGGGCTGCCAGTTGCCCATGTATGACATAAGGTATAGTAGATAAGTATTGATACCATGGCATACTAACATCTAATCTAACTATTCATTGACCGAATGTCTGTCTGTCTGTCTGTCCGGAACTAATTCTCTACGTTTGGTGATGTTTAAGCTTTCAAGCTTCACATGACATTACAGCCATCCAAATGATAAATATGGGTAGACGTAAATGGGTAAGGCTGCACATGTGTAAGGACAAGTAAGGACTTAGTTATTATTGATTTTAAGATGTAAGGCACAGGCACATTCTTAAAATGTGTGGTATGATTGTACATGGAAAAACATACATATATCTGAGGAGGAACACACTGCAAAATAATTTACCCTACTGATCTATAGCATAATTCATTAAATATACTTTCAGTTTCCTCCATAGGCAAGTACTAAAAGTTGCTTTAGCAGCAGTATTCATATGGTAGTTCTGGGACTGGTATCAGTATTGCATGAATGATCCCCAAGTCTGTGGTTACCACATCGAAATGGGCTACTTGGGTGTCTGTACAGACTCTCCTTGTGCACTGTAATCTGAGATCCGGTAGGCACTCTAGTTAATCATGGCCCACAGGCCCAGTAGGACTTACTTTCCTGCAGCCCCAAAGTGGACAGACACGGGTAGGCCATGTGACTCTGCAAAGGAGAGTAAACCCTACAAAACAAAGAAAATGTGGTTCAGCAACATGTTAGCCCTGACTGACACATTAACATGATTTTCCCATCATAATTACTTAAGTTGTGTTTTAGTGAACACACCAAAGAGATATTAGCCTATAACATTTTTGAAAAGCAACTGATACTTAAAGGAGTAGTTCACCCCCATAATGACTTTTCTTGTATTGATTACTCACGCCATGGAGACTTCGAGTTGCATTCCTAAGACAAAAAAAGTTAAAAAGTAAAATCAGCCCATTGATTCCGGATGGGGACCCGAATGCATTTGGGTCCCCATCCGGAATCAATGGGGGTACATTTATTGTAATCAAATTATTGTCTTAGGAATGTGACAAAAACACCAAAATATTACTGAACTCAGGTCTCCATGGCATAAGTAATCAATAGAGAAAAAAAAACATTTTGGTGGTGAACTACTCCTTTAAACCCCGGCTCTTAATCAGTCCTAACCCAGCTTCAAGCAGGAATCCATTCAAGTAGGAAAAGCAGTCAAAGACATGGCTGGCTAATGAGAAATCTCACAGTGGGTAGCAGCCCATAAGTACGGATTGTGGCTGTTGGTGCAGGTCAAGTCTCATTAGTAATAGTTGACTAATAGACTAAGAAAAGGACACTTTATCAAGTTACCAAGTTTCCAAATGACATCCCATGCCTGCTCAGTGCTCAGTGTATTCAAAACATTACGCAAGACAAATGGAAGCTTTTTTGACAGTCCGTGCAGAAATGTATTTTATTTTTGAATTGGGAATTCTGCAGTCTGTCAAAAAAAACTAATTTAAATAGATGTTTCACAGCAGAATATAATTCGAACACTCAGACCATAGGTCAGAGAGGCTGTTCGGGCTACATATTCTACCATTGCTGTAAAGGTGAGTGACTACTAGTACTAGCAGGGGAGGGTTCGTGGGGAAATTATACAGAGTTGGATACAGAGTCTTCAGGACACTTGATTCTCCTGATTCCAGAACCAAAAATATGCCTCCTTACACATTAACATGCCCAGGGGCGTCACAAGGGGTAGGAAAGTGGGACTGAGTTACTGGGGCCCAAGGTGGAGGGGCCCTAATAACTTTATCTATTGAAAAATAGCAGATATACAAGCTCACAGCGCGGCACCGAGTGCCGCGCTGTGAGCTTGTAGATCTGCTATTTTTGAAAAGTTATGAAAATGTGTGAAAATCTTTGAATATTATGTATTTTTTAAGCGAACATTTCTAACTAAAATTTTGCTTCTGGGGGGTCCTTGGAACTAAATATTTTGAGATCGGGGTCCGTGGCCAAATACATATCATCTTGGGGGTCCTTGACATAGGTTTCTTGCACACATTTTCAAGATTTTTCAAAAAAAGAGTGCCGCGCATTGAGCTTGTATATCTGCTATTTTTCAATAGTTAACATTCATGGGGGGCCCGCGGTGAACCCTTGTACCCAGGGCCCAGAATGTGTTGTGACGCCCCTGAACATGCCTGTGCACTCACATGTACACTACTCACATACACACTGCACACGAGTGCTGCCGCACACAGTCTCATGTGACAGAAAAAATTGGACCATCCAAATATAACCTCCTCACCCTCAACTCTTTCAGACAGAATGTTATGTCGGAGTCCACTCCGACCTGGAAGTAGTCAAACTCTCGGGGGTGTAGAGACATTTCTGTATACATCATCTTCATGTGGCCTGTAATCCAAGCAGACTACGGTCACATACTGTTTTAATCCCACTAGTGCACCAGAATAGTGGGATTTACCATGATCAGGGTTCCCACACATCTTTACCAATTAATTTCCATAACTTTTCCAAGACTTTTCCAGAATATTTAACCAGATTTCCAGGACTATATAACAATAATTCAGCTGAATAACGAGTCGCTTACTCCTATGCGCAAATAATCATATTTCAACTGGGGACCCCGGCACCCTGACGAGCACTAGTAGAGGAATTTTGTATAACACGGTTTCTGCCTCTAATATGAGACAATTTGGCCAATGTTTAATATGTCATTTCAGAGGTATTAACAAAATCAGTAACCAAAGACAATGCATAGCTATTTTTTCCAGGACCTTCCAGGACCCTTGATCAATTCCAAAACTTTTCCAGTACTGGAAAAATATTTTTCTAATTTCAAAATATTTTCAGGAATTTCATGACCGTGGGAACCCTGCATGATTGTATTGTATAGAACAAGAAGATGAAAACAAACACTAATATAGTTAGTTGAGCCAAACACCTTGCATGCTAAGCTAAAATTGTCAATTGTATTGTTTTAATAACACATATCAATTATGTTAATAGTTAAATGACAACACAGAAACCATTCGCTTTGCGGGGTGAAGAAATCTCCTCGTAATTCCTCAGAATGACTCTCAAAGGAGTCATGGATAGTGTGATCTCCTCCTGGGATACTGGGAAGTGCATCACCATGTTGCCAAGAAGCCTGGAGAGGTTAGCAATGAAGATACATGTAATCATATAGGTGCCATGCGGTACAGGGATTGCATACATTTTTACTGTATGGCAAATCAGTTGCAAACCTTGTCAACACTAGTTAGGACAGTGATTCTCAACCTTTTCAGGCTGCGACCCCCCAAATAATCATATTTGAACTGGGGACCCCCCCATCCTGACAAGCACTAAGAGTTGAGGCATTACATTTTGTATAACACGGTTCTATTGTGAAAACAGCACATCTACATGCTCACAACGCCTCGCAACGGCGTTGTGAGGCGTTGTGAGCATGTAGATACCCTCTATACACTTAAACTTTATGTTGGTTTGTTTACTGTTGAGTGAGAAAACAATGTTGCACATTAATCATCTGGGGACCCCCCAAAATAATTTGGGGACCCCCCTGGGGTCCCGACCCACAGGTTGAGAATCACTGAGTTAGGATACAGGCTTTCTAAGGTCAAACTTGATAACTTGATATTTATCTTCGATAATTCTCACCTGGCCTGGGCCTTCAGGACGTTGGTACATAGGTGTGATGCAAACACTGCCTGCAGAGCCTCACTCTCATGGAAACCTAGGTTGTAGGTTTTGGTGATACCTGTCCTCAGAATAAAACAATGAATGGCAGTTATAATAATATCTAGGATTTATGTAGCGCTTTTCTGTACTTAATCTGATTTACGAGTTCCAATCTGGATTCAGAAAATCTCATTCCACCGACACATGCCTTCTCTATTTGACCGACCAAATCAAACGCGAAGCGGATGACGGCAAATATAGCGGCATGGTCATGATGGACCTCCAGAAGGCATTTGACACCGTAAATCATTCTATTCTGATTGAGAAACTAAAAGCCATCGGTCTTGACTGCGCAGCAGCGAGTTGGATGCAATCTTACCTGGTGGGGAGGGAACAGGTGGTGGAGATTAACGGTACCCTGCCCCCCCCCCCCTCCGAGTAAGCTGTGGTGTTCCTCAAGGTAGCATACTGGGACCTCTGTTGTTCCTAATATACGTGAACGACATGGCATCTGCTTTCGACTGCAACCTGTTCCTGTTCGCGGATGACTCGGCTCTCCTAGTCTCGGGCAAGGACCACTTGCAAGGACCACTCGCGGGAACTAAGTAAGATCTGCACATGGCTTAACGACAACAAATTATCAATTCACCTGGGAAAAACCTCCATCCTCTTTGGATCCAATCATAACCTCAAAAAAGTCGATAACTTCACAATCAAAGTGGGTGACAAGGTCATAACACGAACAAACGAAATCTCTTACTTAGGATGCATCCTTGAAGCTAATCTTTCCAGTGAAAAGATGACTTCTAAAGTAATAAATAAAATCAACCAACGAACTCGTTTCCTACAGAGGATCGCCCCGATGGTCAATTTCAACACACTGAAGACCATAGCTGGTGCAATAATCCAGCCCCTCTTTGACTACGGAGTCCACGTATGGTATCGTGACGCCCCACAAGCCCTGAAAACTAAACTCCAAACAGCCCAAAATAAACTAATTAGGGTCCTGCTTAACCTTCCCTATCAGACTCACCTCACCGCTACTCACCAGTTAAGAGTGGGGTGGCTCAGAGTAGATGACAGAGTACAGCAACTTGCAATGGGCCTGGTGTACAAGATACACTACACCACTATGATACCCAAGTACCTATCAAAATACTTTATAAACATTAAGGATGTCCATAATTACAACACCAGAGGCAGCGCCACAGATCACTTTCAACCCAGAGTCAAAACCAACAAAGGGGTCAAACTCTTTTTTCTGCTATACCACCAAAATGTGGAAAGCCTTACCGAAGGCCATAAAGGAGTGTGGATCACTAGCATCCTTAAAAATTGCCCTGAAAAACCACTTACAGGCAGCAGCCGTTCGCAACTGGTAAAAAATGAACCTAGCCCAACCCTACCCTCCCCTGCCCCTTCTTTGTATATACTGCTTGTTTTAGACTTACTGTCTTCTTTTTTGTTTTTCTTTACATATCTACTGCATAGTACTGTGTTCTATTTGTCTGTCATTCAATGTTATATGAGATACTTCAATGGTTTCCAGTGGAAATAAGCTTAGTCTTTTCATGGATCTCCTTTTAGTAGACCTTGTACCAGTGAACTGTACCGTCATGAAACTGTACCTTTTCCTATGCAAACTTCTAATAAAGTCTTCAATTCAATTCAATTCAATTCAATTCAATTCAATTCAATTCAATTCACTCAGACGCTTTAGATATCTGCTGCCATCTAGTGCTGCCATCTAGTGATAATGCAATATTGATTAATCTGGATATTCTTTATTTTGTATTTGCAGAAAATCTATAAAGCTCACATCTAAAGCTAACTATTTCAAGTAAAAAGAGCAGCATCTGAGATGTTAACCTCATCATCTTAGCTGCATTTGTTAACAATGCTAGCAAAAGATAAAGAGGGGATACTACTTCTCTCAATATTGCATTTTCTTTAGGCTACTTTCATATTAAGTAGGCTAAGTATAAGCATAATTTAATTCAATTCAACAAAAGTAGATTATAGAATGCCTTTCCTCTTAAATGTGTAGCCAGTGAATGAGGAAGTGTTCCCTACCATGCCTGCAATGGAACTGGAATACCACTCTGCTGGCAGCTGTATTGATGGATATCTCACATCGCTCCACATTGCGCTCAATGGCACCCAAGCTCCGAAAAAGAGGTAGCACTGACTAAAGGACAAAAGAAAAACTTTTAGGATGGATTAGAATAACCCGTTATTAATGAAAAACAGGGATAATAGGGATTTTGCCACACTCTGAATTTCATCTTTTACATTTCTTTCATTTTTAATAATCGTCTATATAGCAGGGTTCCCACACATTTTTACCAATTAATTTCCAAAACTTTTCCAAAACTTTTCCAGAATATTTAACCCAATTTCCAGGACAATATAACAATAATTCAGCTCAATAACAAGCCGCTTACTCCTATGCACAAAGCCCCAAAGACAGACAGGTAGTGTATGCCAGTGGTTCTCAACCTTTTCAGGCTGTGACCCCCGAAATAATCATATTTTAACTGGGGACCCCGCACCCTGACGAGCACTAAGAGTTGAGGAATTTTGTATAACACGTTTCTATTGTGAAAATAGCAGACTACATGCTCGCAACGCGAGGCGTTGTGAGCATGTAGATCTGCTAGTTTCACAATTTCTGCCTCTAATATTTGACAATTTGGCCAATGTTTAATTTGTCATTTCAGAGGTATTTACAAAATCAATAACCAAAAACAATGCATATAGCTATTTTTCCAGGACCTTCCAGGACCCTTGATCAATTCCAAAACATTTCTAGTACTGGAAAAAAAAATCTAATTTCAAAATATTTCCAGGAATTTCATGACCGTGGGAAAGGGTGGGGTGGTATGTTGCCTACCAGCTATACCAATGGTATCGCTGGTATTATACCACTAATGCCATAACTTCACCGGCTAAGTGGCCTTGTGGTTAGAGTGTCCGCCTGGCCCTGGGCTCTGAGACTGGTATATCGAGGTTCAATCCCTGGTTATAATAATGGTACCAGATGCTTGGTAATCAGCATCAGGGGTTGCATTAATAAGTCCCTGTGTGATATGACATGTACAGGGGGTTGTAGCCTACTTCATCAAGCTGCCTTACACTACGGAAACAGGAGATCCTGACCCATGGGGCTTGGGAACCATTAACTTCAGGCTAATTTATATGATAGGTAAGTCAACTTGAAAGTCAGGTAAATGGAGTAGCTCTAGGCTAAACATTTTTTTCTGCTCTTCTTCTGAAACTCCTTTAGCTTGAACCCCCCCCAAAATGGCTGTATTATTAGTCTCCCCTCATTAAATGCTGTTTTTTTTTATACCTTCATGACTAGCTTGCATCTGACGATTCCAAAGTCTTGTGTAGGTTCTGTTCCTACGCTGTAGTACTGGAAGAACAGAGGTGAGAAGAGGAAGCAGCCATAAGCAGAATGGGCAGAGTTCACTGACCTCACTGCCAACTAGAAGACCAGGGAAAGGGAGGGATGGGGATGTGAGAGGAGAGAGAGAGAGAGAGAGAGAGAGAGAGAGAGAGAGAGAGAGAGAGAGAGAGAACAACAGAAAAATCAGTTCAGTCATGTTAACAGCAAAATAAGACACCTGAAATCTATGTGGTCTGTCACTCACTCCTTTCACCATAGGATCCAACCATAGTTCGTCCCCAATTCGTGACAGGGCATGAATAGCTTTTCCAAACGCTGCAAAAGCATAAACACAGTTGTCAGTATTCTTTATGCTATACTTTATCTAGGCTATAGTATGCTATCATTTTTGTATTACCCATATAGCGAATAAACTAAGCTAACAGGTACCCCTATGCCAACAACAACAGCAAGCTATCCTAACCTAGGCTATTAGGCTTCATATTTGCCAACTAAACTCTGAGCAAAAAGAATACATTATCATACATGCCTGCTGTTCATGTTTTTTGTATGTCATGGGTGATGGGTCCCTCTTGAAAATGAGATGCTGCATCTCAATGGGGCTTTCCCTTCAATAAAATCTTACAAAATCTTACATAAATCTCTCTCAAATAGGCGTAAATATATTATAATAACAATAATAATACTACAATACACCTTTGACACAGTTTCCATCAATGACACACTTCATGTTGATGACAAAGACCGTGTGGTGAGCGCGGAGGGACGTCTTGACTGGACAGGTGCACAGCCTCATGTAGCAGGAAAGGTCGACCTAAAACAAAGTCGACCCAAATTCGTTTCCCAACGGGTCTGTGGCCTTAAGCTAGATGCAGAATAGACCAAAATCTAATATTTGCTTCTGGGAGTGCTTGGAACAAAATATTTTGCGATGGGGGTCCGTGGCCAAATACATATCATTCTGGGGGTCCTTGAGAAAAAAATGATAGCAGCAACATAAGTTTTTTCAGGAAATCTGTTAGGATTTAGAAGACATTTTTAGAATGTGCCTATCAGTGGTTAAGGACCCCCAAAATGTGTTTTTGGCCACGGACCACCATCTCAAAATACTTTGTTCCACGAATGGACCCCTATCGCAAAATATTTTGTTCCAGGGACCCCCAGAAGCAAAGATTAGATTTCGGTCTATTCTGCAGCTAGCTTAAGGCCACTAGTCTAGACCATAGGCACTAGACCCGTTGGGAAACGAGTTTGGGTCGTTGATTCCACAGGTCAGAGTACAATACATCCCATAGCCGGGAGGGACGTCTTGCACCAAACACCAACTTTTGCTGGTTGTTTAGAAAAGATAGTTTTTCCTCTCTGGTTATCTGCGTAATCCCTTGTTTGAGGAAATAGACCTACTAGTTTATATAGGTATATATAATATATTCATAGGATATCCATGTTGTATGGCATTATCTTGATATTACAACCAGTCGTTGCCTGGTGGTAACCAACTATAGCTTGCCAATCATAGCGCCATCATCCGTCCCTACGAAGTATTGGACCTAAAAACTCAACACAAACTGTAGCCTAGTTGGGAGGAAATGTCCCTTATGCTGCATTCACATTACAGATATATAGTTGAACGTTTTGCTTGGTAATTCAATGTAATCTCAATGGAAACCAGCTTTAAAGCTTTCAAAGCTTTGTTCTTTGTGTGTCCTGGATCTTTAAAGCTGGTTTCCATTGAGATTACATTGAATTACCAAGCAAAACGTTCAACTATATATCTGTAGTGTGAATGAGGCATAAGCCTATTTTATTATTTAAAAATGTTCAGTGTGACCAAAGAAAGAAAACAATGTCAACAATAATATAACGTAGGCCTATCCAAAGAATTATTCTGATACTGAATAGCATGGATAGTCTATATCAGGGGGTCTTCAACAGGGGGTCCGGGACCCCTAGGGGGTCCCCAGAGTTACTACAGGGCGTCCTCCAAATCTTTGAGTGATAGGCTAGAAACATTTTTTTCTCCTTTTTTATATTAACCATTAACTAACCCTAACCAAAATAGCCGATCTACAAGCTCACAACGCCTCGCAGGGGCGTTGTGAGCTTGTAGATCGGCTATTTTTGGCAAAGGGGTTTGGTGTAGAGGGGGAAAAAGAGCAGACTCGAGTGAAAGGTCAAGGTCAAAATGGTTCAAGTGGTTAAATATCTGAAAACACAAATTGACATGAATCCATAATACACTGATGAAACTATATGGAATCTATGAACAGGTTAACCTGGGGGTCCCTGCTTCATCTCTCTCTCAACCCCGTCCTTGGCCTGAAAACGTTGATTAGAAAGAATGCCGGTGTTTGTTTACCTTTAAGGCGTGCGTGGGCGTGGCTTCTGACACGCCAGAGCGCCGCGGATTGGCTCATTTCACATGACGCGTCAGAGCAAAGCCGCACGCGCTTCGCTCAACACATTTAAAAACGGTTCCCAGCGAGTTCCCAACGCACACCTCCCTTCTCACAGCAAGCGAACAGAACAGATCAGCACAGAGCGAGCTTTTACAGAACCAGCCAACGGACATCTGCTTCAACAGTCAGTTGAGATAAACATTCAAAGCATCGACGACAAGACGACAACAACCATGACTTTGTCAGAGAGCTCGAAACAACCGTCAGTTGCCACCATGGAGGAACTTCTCGTCGCTGCTGGAAACGGAGCCGTTGCAGGCGGAGGAGGGCACGTCGTGCACGGCGGCGGCGGCGGCCGGGGAAACGCCTTGGAAAGTGACACGAGAGATCTAATCCGCACTTTCCTCATGGACTTTGCAGGCGTGTTATCATCATCATCCTCCTCTCCAAGCAGCAGGAGACGTCAAAGCGACGCTCATGCAACGATGAAGCGAGTTGTGGAGAAGGCCGTCGAAAAACACCGGTACTTGTTCAACGGCATGATCCGCAAACTGAAGCTGGACGACGGACGAGGAGATGACACGATGAGCGGCGTGGGTGCAGTAGCAGCAGAGACCTTCAGTGATGGCACCACAAACTGGGGTCGCGTGGCCAGCCTGGTGGCCTTCGGGGCAGTCGTGTGCCAGCAGTTGAAGAAGGATGACAGGGAACATTGCGTTGGACGGGTGGCCCAGGAGATCTCCACGTACCTCCTCACCCACCAACGGGAGTGGTTGGTCAAGAACAATTCGTGGGATGGTTTCGTGGAGTTCTTCCGCGTGTCGGACCCAGAGTCCACGGTGAGGAGCACGCTGCTGATGGCAGTGGCTGGGGTCGCTGGCGTTGGGTTTGTCCTGGCCCTGTTCAGGTGAGTGTGTTGGACTCGACTCAAGATCGAGAGACTGTTTCACCGACCCTGACCAAATTCTCAAACTGTCAAATTCCAAGGTCTTCCCTAACTCTGACGGTGTACAAATGGAACCAAATGAATCCGTTAGGGTTAATTTGGTTCCATTTGTATGCTGTTTAGAGTTACAGACTTTTATGGGTCAATTTAGACCCCCTCCTAAAGGAACCCAGAGTTCCTAGATTCCATTTTGAGAACTGAAATGATGGAACAGTTGAGAACATAAATGTCATGTACTGTCCATCCATGGACAGATGTACTGTAAATTGTGTTTATATAGAGTTCTGTCAATTTCAAGATTTTTCTGAAGTGTTTAGAAAAATAGAGGTTTTCCTGGTTTGTATGTGTTAGTTTGAATATTTAATTTTCTTTGTGTACAATAATTTCCCCTTCACTCCTTTTGGACATTTTCAATAAGGATTAGGTTTGTGCAGTTTGCACCATCCACCTGAACTCATGTATATACTGTATATAAAATGAAGCTACAAATATATATTACATTTTTGCACTATGTCTACTCTATGCACTTCTGGTTGTATTTTCTAATAATAGAGTTTACAGTTTACAGTTTAGGCATTTAGCAGACGCTTTTAATCCAAAGCGACTTACAATAAGCAGATAACATCACAATAATAAACAAGATAATATGTCAGAACATCAACAATATAACAAATGCAAATGGATATTTATCTAGAAAAAACACAGTATAATCAAAGTTCTAAAAACCTAAAGACAAAAAACTAATGCTAACTAGCTTCATGTATGGTCACTGACTTTTCTGTAGTGCTATGGGTTTAGGTGGAGTCTGAAAAGGTGAGTCTTCAGTCCACGGCGAAAGCTAGCGAGTGAGTCCGTTGTTCTAAGTGCGACAGGGAGTTTATTCCACAACTTGGGGGCCAGGAGGGCAAACTGTCTCGGACGAGTGGATTTTTGCCCTGGAGTTTTTAGCGAGGGTTCTGTCAGCATCCCTGTGTTGGCTGATCTAAGTGAGCGGGTGGGGGTGTAGGGGTTGATCAGGTTTTGGAGGTATGGAGGAGCCATACCTTTGGCTGCTTTGAAGGTCAGCATCAGTGTTTTGTATTCAGTGCGGGCCGCAACCGGGAGCCAGTGGAGGCTGCGGAGAAGGGGAGAGACATGTGAGAACTTAGGCTGGTTGAAGACCAGTCGTGCCGCGGCATTTTGGATCAGTTGGAGAGGTTTAAGTGCACATGCCGGGAGACCAGTGAGGAGAGAGTTACAATAGTCAAGCTTTGATATGACAGATGTCTGAATGAGGAGCTGGGCTGCCTCCTGGGTGAGGAAGGGTCTGACCTTACGGATGTTATAGAGTGTGAACCTACAGGACCGGGTGACTGATGCAATGTGTGCCTTGAATGATAGCTGGCTGTCCAGGACCACACCAAGGTTTCTAGCAGTAGGAACTGAAGTCACCAATGCATTATCTATGGAAATAGTGAGATCTTGCATGGGGCAAGACTTAGCTGGGAAGAAGAGTAGCTCCGTCTTGTCCGGGTTCAGCTTAAGGTGGTGGGCTGACATCCACTGTGAGATGTCGGCCAGACATGCAGCAATGCGTTCTTCCACCTGGGTGGCAGAAGGGGGGAAGGACAAAAACAGTTGAGTGTCATCAGCGTAGCAGTGATAGGATAGATTGTGAGCAGATATTACAGCACCAAGGGATTTGGTGTACAGGGAGAAAAGCAGAGGGCCAAGTACGGATCCCTGGGGGACTCCCGTGTGGAGGGTTCGGGGGGATGAAAGCAAACCTTTCCATGAGACCTGGTAGGTCCGGTCCGACAGGTAGGAGGCGAACCACTTTAGTGCCGTCCCGGTGATGCCTAGGTCAGCAAGGGTGTCCAGGAGCAGCTGGTGATTCACTGTGTCGAATGCTGCTGATAGATCCAGAAGAATCAGGACTGCAGAGTGGGAGGCCGCCTGGGCAGCATGGAGTGCTTCTGTGACTGCTAGGAGTGCCGTTTCTGTAGAATGGGCCGGTTTAAAACCTGACTGGTTGGGATCCAGCAGGTTGTTCTGTGAGAGATGGAGAGAAAGCTGGTTAGAGACCACACGTTCAAGGGTTTTTGAAAGAAATGAGAGGAGGGATACCGGTCTGTAGTTCTTGACGTCCGAGGGGTCAAGAGTTGGTTTTTTGAGGAGTGGTGATACTCTGGCTGCCTTGAAGGCAGCTGGGACACAGCCTGAGGTTACAGAACTGTTGATGATGGCGGTTATGAAGGGGAGTAGGTCAGGTGCGATCGTCTGGAAGAGTGGAGAAGGGATTGGATCCAGGGCACAGGTGGTAGGTCTAGAGGAAGTCACTAGTTTTATGACGTCATCTGCAGAGAGAGGGGAGAAGGAGGACAGACATGTTATGTTAGGGATACAATTCTGTGTGTTAGAACCTGTATTCTGGGGGAGATGGGAGAATGAACTACTGATATCATCAACCTTCTTTTCAAAGTAGGTGACAAAATCATCCGCTGAGAGGGATGACGGAGGGGGGGGAGGAGGGGGTTTGAGGAGAGTTGAGAAGGTGCTAAACAGTTTCCTAGGGTTTGAGGTACATGATTGAATCTTTGTGTGGTAGAATGATGATTTTGCAGTGGAGAGTGCGACTGAGAAACCTGACAGGAGTCCATGGAAGTGAGCTAGGTCCTCTGGTCGCTTCGACTTGTGCCACTTCCTCTCTGCCGCCCTGAGAGGTGTTCGCTCAGTTCTGAGGGTTTCAGATAGCCACGGAGCCGGTGGATTTGAGCGTGCTGGCCTGGTCGAGAGAGGGCAGTGCCGATCGAACGCTGAGGAGACAGAGGAGAGAAAGGAAGAGGTTAGAGTGTCAGGAGGGAGAGAGGGAATGGCATCTGGGGTTGGGAGGGAGGAGAGGATGGAGGAGGAGAGAGTTGAGGGATCCAGGGTCTTCAGGTTGCGTCGTGTGGTGACAGTCCGAGGGTGGGTCTGTTTAGATCTGCGGATAGAGAGGGAGAGGGAGAAGGTTATGAAGCAGTGATCTGAGTATTTCATAGGGGTAACAGTAAGGTTAGATGGGGAGCAGGCTCGGGAGAACACAAGGTCCAATACATTCCCTGCCTTATGGGTGGGAGGGGAAGGGGTAAGGGACAGGTCAAATGACGACAATAGGGATGTAACGGGAAGACGCTTCTCTGCAGTTGGTAGGTTGAAATCACCCAGTAGGATCAGCGGTGTTCCGTCCTCAGGAAATGAGCTGATCAGAGAGTCCAGTTCTTCCAGAAAATCCCCGAGGGTCCCTGGGGGGCGATAAAGTACAATGATGGTGAGAGGTACAGGTTGTGTTATTGAAATAGCATGACATTCAAATGTGGACAGAGCAAGGTGAGTGAGGTTTAACACACGGGCATCCCATTTGGGAGCCATTAGAATACCGGTGCCACCCCCCGTACAGCCCGTTAGGCGGGGACTGTGTGTAAATTTATGAGCCACCGAAAGGGCAGCAGGAGTCGCCGTGTTTTCTGGGGCTATCCAGGTTTCAGTCAGAGCAAGAAACTGAAGGCATTTTAGTGTGGCCTGGGCTGAAATAAATTCAGGCATGCGTTCCTTTGTTGCGGAGCGGCAGTTCCAGACGCCACCGTTGATCTTAATCTGATGACTAGGTAAGCGCGGTGGGTAGATGAGGTTATTGGCATTACAGAACCGAGGGATGTAGTGTCTTGTGCGAAGCGAGGTGGACAGTGCTGGGATGGTAGGAAAACACATTTTACAAGTATAAATTTATATAATAATTAGTTTAAGAATAATAAGGGTAACAATAATAATAGTAATAATAATATTAATAAGAGTGATACTCCCTGTGGGGCAGCTCCTTTGTTGGATATGTCTGGAGTTCAGGTCCAAATGTATGATTTAGGAGTCCGATCATTTAGGAGTCCGATCAGTGCGCTATAGGAGATAAAAGTGCTGGTTGCAGAATATATCAGAGTCCTTTTAGCAAACCTTTTTCAAGCCAGTGTGTTGTCACTGAAACAATAGGCTCCTTCCTCAGTGGTGTCCACGGCCGTGAGTGTGAATGCCTTGCTGATCTGTGCCACTTAAATAAGGGTGGTATCTCAGATCAAACAGAAAAGGCAGTCCAATCACAGGAGGTGGGCCACAGAGAATTAAGACCAGTGTCTCTCTAGACAGCAGTAGAACTTAAAAACAGATAGTGCAAAAAATGAAACCCTAGATAAAAGTGCTGGTTGCAGAATATATCAGAGTCCTTTTAGCAAACCTTTTTCAAGCCAGTGTGTTGTCACTGAAACAATAGGCTCCTTCCTCAGTGGTGTCCACGGCCGTGAATAATAAATCTATGAAAAATGTACATTGTCTGCACTATTTCTTAGGTTCCTTACTCTATGTTAATTCCACACAGGCATGTCTTCTAAATACTAACAGTTTTCTGAAAACTTTCAGTGGTGCATATATTCAGGGACTTGCACACAGAAATAGCTTGAGTTAAACCTAATTTTCAATGTTATGATGGACCCCCCCCCCCCCCCCCCCCCCCAACAGAAATCCAACAACCCTTTTACAGAAGGAAGACCACATGATAAACACAGTTATAATATATGGCAGAAGGCGTTAACATGCCAAGGTGGTATACTGGCATGGAGGCCTTTGCATGTTATGTGTCCCCTTTGTGCAGTGTTATTTTGTAATTTTGACTGCAAAATAAAATGTAGTTTTAGTAGTAAATCTTTATTTCGGTCCATTTAAAAGAGCAGAAATACATGTACAGTTTAGTTCACTAATGCTAGTGGCACCAAACAGGTGTAGGCTGAAGCCAAGGCTTATTTTGCCTACCTGTTTTTGAAGAGTAAAATAAGGTATTTTAAAAACAAAATTAGTGTGGTGTGCTTGTCAGACTTTGTTCTTTCCAGATAAACATTATTTTGCCACACTACTCTTCCTAGTTTTGGTGGGACACACTTGGGCCATGAGTCGAATTGACCGGCTTCATCGGGACTCAGTTCCTTGCATTTTGCAAAGAGAATTTATTTGTGAATGAATCTGACTATAAAATGTTAACTTTTCCCAAATATGGAGATGACTGACATTATAGGTGTTTGACATCATAGACCACATGAGAATGACTGACAACAGTATGTCCATATATGGGCTTAATATTGATGTATATTATTAATATTGATCTATGGGCATAAAAGGGACAAGGACGGAATGGTTAGCACCGCTCAAATAGGGACTGACAGCGATCCATATATGGTCATGAAAGGGACAAATGGTATGATAGCAAAATGCACCCAGACTTGTCCCGATGACGCCGGTCAATTTGACATATTTATAGAAGTACTATTGTGGTTGCCTTGCAGGGGCAAACACCTAGATGCCAGGGAAGCATTCTATAATTGATCATTTGTTTGGTTGACTTAGTTTGATTTTAAACCTAGAAACCCTATTCAAATTTGTGCTTGAACATGAATCTTTGAAATGTTTTAGTTTTAGAAAGATTTAATGTACTAGTAAGTCAATGGAAGATTTTGGTACCACACAAGTTAACCTAGAAACTTCATTCACAATTTTAATGATTCAGCTTACTTTGGACAGAAAGCATACTATAGAATCTTTTAAACCAGGGGTCTTCAACAGGGGGTCATCCTAATCTTTGAGTGATGGAAACCTTTTTTTTTTTCTTAATCATATTAACCACTTGAACTCTAGTGTCCATATTCTGAGAGCTTTAGCCAAACATAGCCGATCTACAAGCTGAACACCCTGTGCTGCAAGGCGTTGTGAGCTTGTAGATCGGCTATTTTTGGCAAAGAGCTTTGGTGTAGAGGGGAAAGAGCAGAGTACAGAGTGAAAGGTAAAGTTTATTAAGTATTGACGGTTCAAGTGGTTAAATATCTGAAAAAACAAATTGACATGAATTCAAAATACACTGACGATGGTGTAAAACAATGAAACTATATGGAATCTATAAGGTAGTGGGGGTCCCAGTCCCTGCTTCATATCTCTCTCAACTAAGGGGTCCTTGGCCTGAAAACGTTGAAGACCCCTGGTCTATATACATCAGTCAGATTCTTTAAATCAAAACCAGTGGTTCTCAAAAGTGGGTTCTGATGGGGACCCCCAGGCCCAGCTAGGGGTCCTTGAGGGGGTTCCCCAACAAAATTAGCTGATGTTGTGGAATCTCTCGAGGAGCAAGGCATCCCAAGCAAGGATCAAGGATGATATACCAATCTGCATGTTCAAGATTTATTCAGCACCAAACTGTATACATTATAAAATCCTAGGTTTAATCTTGCACAAGCAGGCAGCAGGAATGACTGATAAATATATTCTTTGTAAACAACACCTTCTTATTCCCCTATGAGATACAATAATCCATCACAAAGAAATAAGACAGGAGAGTGGTTCAGAGTGAGAATGGAATGTTTACTATGGAGAGAGAGAATTCAAGACAGGTACAGTACAGAAATAATGGTTCAATGGTTCGTGCTCTCTCTGACAAATGCTGTTTTGACATGAGTATAAGTAGGCTATGGTCATTTGGTCAGTCAATGGATGATGTTTCAACAGTTCATAGGATGTTTCTTGTCCACAAATGACAAGACAAAGAGTCCATATACAGTAGTTTCCTGGGGGAGAAGAGATGTCCTTGCTGGTGTCTGGATAACACCAGGCTGAGCCTTATAAACCAAAACAATTCTCATTGTTTTAGGTACAGGCTCCATGGCAGAAGATAAGGCCTCATTTCTATCAGACAGAGACCTTGTGGGTATGGTACAGACATTAAAGCATGGCACAGTCACAAGCTGTGCCTAAGGGTCAGGTGGTCAGTTGGTCATCAATATGAATTGATAAAAAGATGATATAAACCACAACAAAATACCTAACAATGACTTCCCCAATGTATTTCCTGGGTGCTTATATAGTACCCTCTTTATATAATTTACAATAATTATTATAATACCTACCACTCAAGGTGTTTCACAGTGGTGGAAAAATCACTCACATAGGCCTATTTGACTAAAGTAAAAGTATCAATAGTAATACTGCAATGGAGAAAAGTCTGGTATCAGGTTCTATCAAAATGTACTTAAAGTACCAAAAGTGGCTCCTCATTATGCATTATGTCCTAGCTATTTTAACCTTTAAAAATGATAAGAAATATCTTGAAAATAGTAGATCTACAAGCTTGTATAGATTGAAGTGGATAATGTATGCTTTGTAATAATAATACATATCTACAAAGTAATTTAGTAACTAAAGTTTTCAAATAAATGTAGTGGAATAAAAGCACAATAATTTGAATCCGAGATGTAGTGGAGTAGAATAAAATAAAAGTATTGAAAATTGTAAATACTCAAGTAAAGTACAAATACCTCAAAATGTAAGTAGCCTTGTAGGTCTACATAAGAAGTAAATGTAAGTACTTAGGCCTAGTTTCTTTTACACCACTGGTGTTTCAATATTAGCATCCGTCCAGGGACATGCTGGGCCCCTGATTCAGCCCGGGAAAAAGAGTTGTAGAGCCCCTCATTGCGTGCTATAGTGAGAGATCTCTCTCTATAGCGCTGCTGCTACTCAAATAATTGCCATTTCAGATCATGACAAGTGACAAGCCAGTGGGCCAATTACATGAGTTATACTTCGTCATTGTCGGGTAGAAACCTTGTATGTCCAAAACTATTTTAAAAATGATTTAAGCTAGTGAAAACAGCCGATCTATGTGTGCTTGTAGATCTGCTGTTTTCACTACTTTTGTGCGACAGCCTTGTATGATGAAGCAGGGCTTTGCTTTGCGAAAAAATGTACAAATTTGAAACTTGGAGATACGAGGTTTCTGCCCAACAGTGACGATTTACTTTGTTGGCCACCCAGCCCCCAAAATGGAACGAAGGCCGACATTTAATTTTGCTTTTTTTCCTAATGGCCGGCCTGGACCGGCCGGGAATGAACCGGCCGTTCGGGAGTTGTCCCGCTTTTCCCAATGGCCAGCCCAGCACGTCCCTGCATCCTTCCATCTTCTGCATCCATGTCCTAATTTCTCCAGTCTCTTCTCATCTCTATTTGCATCACAGACCTTTAGACACAAGGGTCATTGGCTGGTCATTGTGACATGTCCAGATATCATATTATGTGTCATCATCATGTTCCATCATTCTTAATATAGCATTTCAAGCAAGACAAGTTATGACGCAATCTCTCTAACTACTCTGACCACTAGTATTCACTCAAATGCATGCACAGTGTGCAATCTGTAGGCCAGGGGTCTTCAACAGGGGGTCCGGGACCCCTAGGGGGTCCTCAGAGTTACTACAGGGGGTCCTCCAAGTCTTTGTGTGATAGAAGCTTTTTTTTCTCCTTTTCTATATTAACCACTTGAACCCTAGTGTCCATATTCTGAGAACTTTAGCCAAAAATAGCAGATCTACAAGCTACAAGTGAACTTGTAGATCAGCTATTTTTGGCAAATAGCTATGGTGTAGAGGGGAAAAAGAGCAGACTACTGTAAATACAGAGTGAAAGGTCAAGTGTATTAAGTATTGACGGTTCAAGTGGTTAAATATCTGAAAACACAAATTGACATGAATCCAAAATACACTGATGATTGTGCTGTCAAACAACGAAACTATATGGAATCTGTGAAAAGGTTGTGGGGGTCCCTGCTTCATCTCTCCCTCAACTAAGAGGTCCTTGGCCTGAAAACGTTGAAGACCCCTGCTGTAGGCTATCTTGCTGTCCAAGGACCTCCGGCGGAAACAAGACCGCAAGGGCTTTTTTGGGGGTGTTCCTTTTAGGCAGGGTGTTTGACTGTACTTGTGCTGTACTCGATTTTTTTGTTTTGACTGTACTTGTACTGTTCATAATTTTTATCTAAAATATTCAATCAATCGAAAACTGTACAGTATAGTAAGTAGACCTAGGCCTGTTTTATACTTTGGCTATTCAAGAATAGCTGATCTACAAACTCACAGCATGTCACATTTATATAAAAAAAAGAAGGGTGCATTGCGGCATGTTGTGGGCTAGTAGATCTGGTATATTTTTGTATTTTTATTTTATTTATAGTTTAACATTTTCACACAGATCTTCTCTTATGGGTCCCCTAACACAAAATAATGTTTTATACCACAATAATTGTTATATGAATTTTGCCACCACATGTCTGCGGCCAAATACCATTGGAGGTCCTTGACATGAAAAGGTTTGAGAACCATTGCTATAAGCTACCAACCAAATACAATCTTCGTTTGTTTTTCAACAATGTGTAACCTAAACAAATTTCACCAATGTACGGACGTGGCATTTTGTCTCTATTCTTTTTAAGTATCATCCATTATGCAGGATTCCCACACATTTTTACCAATTAACTTCTAAAACTTTTCCAAAACTTTTCCAGAATATTGAACCCAATTCCCAGGACTATATAACAATAATTCAGCTCAATAACGAGTCGCTTACTCCTATGCGCAATGCCCAAAGACAGGCAGTGTATGCCAGTTGTTCTCAACCTTTACAGACCGTGACCCCCAAAATAGTCATATTTGAACTGGGGACACCGGCACCCTGACGAGCACTAACAGTTGAGGAATTTTGTATAACACGGTTTTATTGTGAAAATAGCCGATCTACATGCTCACAACGCCAATTTCTGCCTTTAATATTTGACAATTTGGCCCATGTTTAATTTGTCATTTCAGAGGTATTAACAAAATCAATAACAAAAGACAATGCATAGCTATTTTTTCCAGGACTTTCCAGGACCCTTGATCAATTCCAAAACGTTTCCAGTACTGGAAAAATATTTTTCTAATTTCAAAATATTTCCAGGAATTTCATGACCGTGGGAACCCTGATTATGTGTCCTGACTCCTAACCACTATCTGGGATCTTTGGAAGGATGACTTTGGACGGCCTAGTGTTACTTTTGATTCTCTGGCCCGGTGGCTTCGTCCTACAACATCCCAAATCATTCCCAGCATCCTTCTTAGACACGAGGCTCTCATGATGATCTCCAAGCAGTCTTCCACCTCTCACACTCTGACCTAGAAGATTTAATAATGGACAAACAACGTACAATATTAAGATGAGCAATAGTCTTGTCATGCGCCTTCATTTTGAATAATGAGTGAAACAGTAGCACACCTGATTTAACACATGCGTGTAGGACATTAAGATAGTGTTGTTTCATTTGCCTCCGCAGGTGCTCTGTGCTGTAGACATTTGCTATGCTGTAAAGATAGCGTTTCTGTCCAGTTGTAAGAGCTGGGTGCTGAAAGACAAAAGCTGGTGTCAGGGTTCCCACACATCTTTACAAATTAATTTCCAAAACTTTTCCAAAACTATAGTAATATTTATTTATTACTATATAACAATAATTCAGCTCAATAACGAGTTGCTTACTCCTGCCCAAAGACAGGTAGTGTATGCCAGTGGTTCTCAACCTTTTCAGGCCGTGACCCCCGAAATAATCATATTTGAACTGGGGACCTCGGCACCCTGACGAGCACTAAGAGTAGAGGAATTGTAGAGGAATTTTGTATAACACGGTTTTATTGTGAAAATAGCCGATCTACATGCTCACAACGGTGTGAGCGAGTGCATCTCTCCACTCCGACATGTCTCCTTTCCGACATGTCTCCATTCCGACACTAACCCTATCTCTAACCCTAAACCTAACCCCCATGGGAGTGTCGCCACTCCGACAATAAGAAGTCAATTTCGGAGTGGCGACATGTCGGAATGGAGAGCCTCCCGTTGTGAGCATGTAGATCTGCTATTTTCACAATTTCTGCCTCTAATATTTGACAATTTGGCCAATGTTTAATTTGTCATTTCAGAGGTATACCCTGCCAAGCCCGAGGAACCCGAGAATTTTGGGATGTCCCTCCCTGCCACGCCCGAGGAACCCGAGAATGGCCGCCATTTTGAAAAAAAAAGTTTTTTTTTCTTTTTTTGGACCCCAAAAACGTTAGTAGGCATGATAGCGATCGCGAAATTGCTTGTTTAACCCCCATACAACCCCCATACAACTCAGGTAGCAGACCTCCAAGCTCACAACAGTGTAAAACATAGTGGCTGCTATCTCATGAATGCCTGAACGGATTTCCATTCGGATTCTTTTGTTTGAAAGCTGTGAGCAATGTGGACACACGTGGTGCATTATCTAGGCATGGGTGTGCATGATCCGTGCACTATGAATTACATGGAAGTCTATGGAGACAGTTTGGCAGGATTGGAGTACGAAGGTATTGTTAAATGGCAGCAAATGAGTTATCAAAATCAATAACCAAAGACAATGCATAGCTATTTTTTCCAGAACCTTCCAGGACCCTTGATCAATTCCAAAACTTTTCCAGTACTGGAAAAACATTTTTCTAATTTCAAAATATTTCCAGGAATGTCATGACCATGGGAAACCTGTGGTGTGGTTTAGGGTGGTGTGGAAGAGTGGGCACCTCAATGTTAAATTATCTATCTTTTCTAAAATATATATATATATTAAAGTATTGTAAATGATTTGAACATGCACAATACCTCATCAGACCTAAATTTAAACTCCAAACTCTTGTTTATGCCCATATGACGGGATATCCACGTGTCTTGTAGCAATTTATAGCAATTGTAAAAATATTAGGCCCTAATGTCAAATGTCCTGCATAGCCTACTTTACACAATTTCATACCATTTTCCAAAGCATACATGTATTCTTTGTTCTTCACCCAAATGAGTACATTTGGATAAAAATAGCCAATCTAAGATTGAAGTGACCTCTCTTTCGGTTACCTGGTGGAATGACATCCTACCACTTTGGTTTTAGGAACAATTCTTATCCAAAATGTAGCTGTCACCATCAATCGTCACAATGAACTA
The DNA here is from genome assembly GCF_963921795.1 of Nannobrachium achirus. Classification (NCBI taxonomy): domain Eukaryota; kingdom Metazoa; phylum Chordata; class Actinopteri; order Myctophiformes; family Myctophidae; genus Nannobrachium; species Nannobrachium achirus. Next base: position 17,903,772 of record NC_137832.1, read on the forward strand.
CCGACAAGAAAGCATAGGCCAACCTGTAAGAAGGGTGCAGTCATCATCATAGATTTGGGAATGTGTATAGTCTTCATTCGGTTATCAGCTGATGCAGTAGGCCTAGGTGCTGGTCTTTGAATGTCAGGATGCCGACTACGTAAACATGCAAAGCCTGTAGCAAAAATATTAAAAGCAAACTCAAACTAGATATCACTCGTCGTACAGCAGTCAGCAGAAGCCTTATATGATATACAGTAGGCTACTGTGCTAAACAGATTCTGACCATGAACCTTAAATTATAACATGTTCCAACATTGGACTAGCTCACCTTCCTCATATCTCTGGTTGGAATCTGCAGACCTAAATGTTAAATAGAAAATACTTAAAAAAAAATGTATCAGAAAATGGAAATATAATCTGCACTGCATGTTATGAAGAGTGAACCATTTGTCTTACCGTACAACAAAGTGAGTATTCCCATGTTTTAATAGGCTTTCCTTTTTTAGCTGCTCAACAAAAGTAACCCGTTTTCTCATTATTTCACCTACTATGTCAACATCTCCTTTATACATGTCTACAGAACTGCTGTGACAATAAATGGCAGATTAATCGTGGGGTATTATCGTTCAGGCAACAGGTCCCACTACTGTGAGATGAAACCAGACTTGAAATCTGAAACGACTCCCTAGTTTCCAGTTACGGCCCTGGGGTCTGAACATACTTGAACCCATTTAATTGCCCATCTAAAATGTTAAACAGATACAAAATTACAACTACTGTACAAAGTTGAAATGAGTTTACACATTTTTATTGAGCAACATGTCCAATATACATTGCATTAACATAAAATGGAAAAAATAAAAATAAAACTAAGAATTGGGGTTAGGATGGGTTACCTGGACACACCATTTTCAGGGCATATTGCTTAATGACATTTCAAGCGCACCGAGTCTGTGCAAATACAGTGAACACCGGTCAGAGGAGGTCATGGTATGTTAGAAAACTTAGTAAAAGGTTATGTTAACAGCAGTTATATGACCCTTCATGAAGTCTACGGAAACATACTAACTGTACACATCACATCCACTCATAATGTACTTACAATAGTATATGCTACAATTTTATATGGGACTAGCCCACAGCAAACCTTATTGCATGTGCCATGAATTGGTTAGCAATTTATATACCATCGTCATACAGTATATGATGATGGTATTGTATGTACATTAAAGATGATTAAAATGGTAGTATATACGTTATGGCTTACAGTCAGCTACACCATCAATGAAAGCAGACTTTAAAGTTCTTGGTAGCCTGCTCTCACTCAAACCAATTTCAAGCAATGATTGTGCATATTTTACAATAAAACCTACCTGCAGCACTATTCTGTCCATTTCCACTAAATAATACTGTACTAACTACCTTTGAATTTAGGTGCAACTTTGAAGAATTACAACCTGATAAAAGGAGAAAAGGGAAGCAAGAAAGGCTTTTTTTTAAGATGAGATGGTTAATGTCAAAGAATACAGCAGTAATCTTAGGCTTGGTGCATTAAGATGTTCAGTAGGACTTTAGGAAGCTGCTGATCTAAGTGTGGTCTACAATCTATAGCTATGAGTGAATGTGAATTATACATATCATTAACTAACACTGATTGAAAGCCAAAATGTACCATCACAAAGAAAGGAAGAGAGTCTAACCTAAATCTATGCTGGAGCCCATACATTTCCCCCATGTGACAAAATAAATCAAAAACCACAATCCTCTTCAAACTTCTTGTCCTACTTGTTGAGGTAAGCTCAGATGCCAGTTAACCACAGAATAATTACAGTTTAGGCAAAGGTTTCCTATACACTACTTTTTGGTTGCCCATGGTTTAGGATTAACATTGTGAAAAGACATTAGACAAGACATGATAATTAATAGACATCTTGATTATCAAACAAGGGCTAGGTCTTAAAGGGAAGGGTCAGTTATTTTAGAAGCCTGTCCTACAGATTACTTCTCATGTTATTTCTGATAAGGTGGCACCAGCAGTGTGTATACTTTGTTAGCCATGCCAGCACAAACAAATTAAGTTGAAAATCACAACCCAATATAAATGCAAGTCATGCCATGCAAGTGAACTACTTGGAGGGACACTTGATATTAGCAAAATAATAAGGTACTTCTATGCATTTTTTGCAATCACATTAATTACAAATGATAACAGGAGACTGTGGTGCCTATTTTCTAGAAAAAGACTAAGATGAGCCAATGTGCCAATTTGGAACGTTGCAATGGTTTAACAGGACAGGCTTCTAAACATCCTGGGCTTTTGCCTTTAAAACCACAAGCATACCAAAAATATTCATGGAGTGCAAAACCTCCACGAGGAAGTCAAGCCAACAAAAAGGCAGCAGTGATTAAGTGACAGTGTTGAAAATAGGGCTTAAGTTAATTATGGTGGTAGTTTTGATGAAAAGAGATTTAGTGAGGACTTTATGCTAACTGTCTTTTACACTTTCGAGCACAATTTTGTCCACTAAATTGCATAAGAAACCTGGTATAAAGTAGAAACTGTTCAGCAGCAGATAAAAAAGCAAGTTAATTTACAGTAGTGACATATCTTACATCATTATATTTTCAAAATAAATAAAATTAAATATACACTTCCAGGTAGGAAATGGGCAAATTTCGCTGGTAGGGATCACAAAATGGCTCATCTTGCAAAAAACATTAACCTTTCACAATGGTTGGAGCCAACCAATTCCTTTGACTGGCAAAAGAAGGGGTGCAAAAGCCTTTTGCAGAAATCTTCCCTCTGAAGGCATTTCCTTTAACTGAAAAAAGGGGGTACAGGACATTCATAATCATTTTTTTGGCCAAGCAAGAAGTCAATATCAGTTTCATTGATCTTTAATTCATGAAAACACATTTACTTACCCTGGAACTTAGCTATTGAGAATCACTCCTAATCAAATGCCATCTCTTGACTTTTTCTTACACAGCGGGCCACCTTCCTCTTGAATTCACCATTAGGGTCCTCCCTCCACTCTTTCTGTATGAGCAATGTGAGATTCTTTTAACAATATATATTCTAAACCCTACTTCAGCTGCATCACAATATATTCTAAAACCTATTCCAGCTGTATAGACGATTCCATCATCTGCTGCAAGGCTAGTTTAAATGATTATTACCAATATGTTTGTTCTAATCTAGAATATTCAGTGGTTCTCACTCAGGCATTGACACTAAGGCTTGCCCACCTGCCCCCGGCAGGTAAATAAAACCTTCGGGCAGGTGAAGTTTGCTTTCAGGTTGCCTGACCGGGCAAGTGCTCATTTAAGAGAGGACGCAACCGTCTATAAAGACAAAAACAGATATCTGTCTAAACACCTGAACATGGCCAGCACGCTCTTCTTCTGGTCTGCGGAATGTCAAAAAAGAGCACTGTTTTTACTGTTGCTACACTTAAAAATGAAAAAGAAGTGTGAAACCATAGACATATTCAATCATAGCTATGTAGGTATTTGGATTTGTAAGTATTGAGGTACAGTATGAACTCTTTATCGCACAGCCAGAGAAAGTAAAAGAAATAAGTGTTAAATTGAGCGGTAATTAAAAGCTCATCTATAATTTTATAATGGACGATTTACTTTTCGGGGAAGTGGGCCTGACCTTTGGGCAAGTAGAACATGACCTGTACTTGCCCGACCGGCAAGTGCCTCTGAGACCTTAAAGGCCCATTCCCACTGGGCCAGATAACAGATATCTGGAGAAATATCTCCAGATATCTTTTATCTGGCCCAGTGGGAATGGGCCTTTAGTGTGTCAACCCCTGGTTCTTATTGTATAAACATTTTAGGTTTTGAGGTTAGATGTTATGAGCCTTTCTATTTTTTGTCAGTTTCTTTCTTTTTTACTTTGTACAGTTCCTGCACAATACATGTATACGTTTTTAAATTCAATATAAACAATAAAAAATATGAATTCACAGGTACAGTGGATAGTAAAAAAAAAAAAAAGAAAAAACTCACCGCAGCGTCCACATTAGCTGGTGAATCACTGTTGGGATCAGCCAGCATAGAGATGACACTAATCATGATTGTCTCTACAGTGTGGATAGGAAGCCAACGCTCTTCAGGTTTCTCATAGCCAAATTTGTCTTCTCCAGGCTCATGCAGAATCGAGATACACACGTCCCCATTCTTTGCAACTGTGAATACAGATAAAATGTATTTAATATTTCTCATTTCTCTTTTCTTTTTTACTTACTGACTAGTTAAGAATCCAAACAGCTTTATTTTTTATTGGAGGAGTTTCATAGCAAGAAAAGGTATTGGTGTGCAATGTGCATATCGTCACTGTCGGGCAGAAACCTTGTATCTCCAAGTTTCAAGTTTGTACAATTTTTCACCAAGTAAAGCCCTGCTTCATCATACAAGGCTGTTACACAAAAGCAGTGAAAACAGCCGAGCATCCGTGCTTGTAGATCTGCTATTTTCACTAGTTAAGTTCATTTTTAAAACGATAAATACAAAACAAACGGTCTTGGACATACAAGGTTTCCACCCAACAACAACGATATGCTGTATCTGTGCCTATCAAGGCATATTTGATGTACGTATTGGGATATATTACGCAAGATCAAATTCTGATCCTTTCTACATCAGTTATAATCAGGTAGGTCTCATAAACCACCATCACGCACAACTTGAGCCAGTGAGGCAGAAATGTGTTTAGCTGTGTCTAAAATGTCTCCAGTTGTGGCGTGGATGGTCAAATTCAACCTGGACCTCTTAAGATCTGTTTAGTGTGACGCCAATCTCACTATAACACAAAGCAACAAAACAAACAAGATTTGTAGCAAGCATTAGAAACATATAGAAATATAAAGAAAATGTAGTGATGAAAAACAAAAGCAATCCAAACGCCAGTTGTAATGTCTGTGATGCAAGTGATTCCATAAATGTCAAGGTGAAGCATCTAACAAGTTATCAATACATTTAGAAGTGATGCCGGACAGCATGTTAGACGTTTTGTAAGTGTTTACCATTTGGATGCCAGAGTTCCGTGATGAACTTCATCTTGGGAGGTCGTAGAGGATAATCATAAGGAAAAGTGAGGTATGCTTTGAAAAACCCACCTTCACTGCGATAGGGAAAACAATTAAAAAGATGACAAAATGGTGAGAAACTGTCATATGTATGTGTGAGTTTGTATATATATATATATATGAGACATGCAACCCGAACATATCAGTCTCAATGCTCTTCTGTAAATATTTTCTGACTTACAATAGGGTGTCTTGTGGTCCTATGATGACAACTTCCCATTTGTAAATGTCTTCATCATCTATCAGACCCGCGGAAAAGCCCTCTACTGGGTTTTTGTTGAGCTCTGAAACAAAGACACTTGCATCAACTCTTAAACATAATCTACTACCCCAGCTTTACCTGACAATGTGCTTAGGAGTCTGTAGAGATCTTTCAGTTGGAGCTACATTAATATAGTAGCCTAAATCATCTATCTCATCACTGTGCTTCAGCTGTGGTTACCATATGAGCCCTACCCTGGCATCCTCATTCAGGCACAAACATGCAGTGAAAATAGCCAATCTAAAAGGTCAATGTGCTGCGTTGCCAACTTATAGATCAGCTATTTTCAGGGAAGTGATTTGGTGTACAGGGGGGAAAAAAGCAGTGGACCTTCAATAGAGCACTAAGTACATGGGGGCTATGTGGTTAAAACAGGTAAAAATATGGAAAGAGGCAAATGAATAACAAACGTTAGTTTTGAACTCAAACACTACACAATGCCTACTAAGTAAAAGGGCCATAGTTAGCTGGAAATGCTTTTTTGTCATGGGTTTGTGTCCTGGTCAAAACTGTATGAGACTTGAATAAAAGGTTTGCAAATATTTCATGAAAAAAAGTAAGCATAGTTTCTGATAATGTTGCAAAAACCTCTCTAAAGCTTATTATTCTAGAAAACCACAAACATGATTTTTTAAATTAAACAGTTTGATATCTGCATAATTAGGTTTATGTATTGCAATATGTATTTTTAATGCACAGACAAATCAAAGCTGCCCACATATTATAGACCTTATTGAGCTCTGTTTACCAGTTTACTAAAGGACATGGACCTCCAAAATATGTATTTTTCATTATCATTATAATAATTATTATTATTATGTGGTATTTGACAGAAAACTAGACATGCAGAGAAACAACACTTCATATTGTTAACATCAATCACATCCTAGCATCAGAACAATGGAGTTCCATCTCTGTATGGACTCAAACCCATTACAATGCGGGTTCCTCGAGTGAAATCCACTGTGCTAGAGCTGCTTTCAGGAGGGCTTCAACGTGCAGGTGGACCATTTTGTTATTTGGCACCAGTTACACAGTTGGACAATAAAATGTTTAGCTTGAAAGCAAACATTAAGCCACCGCAGTCCAAGTCTCCAACAATAACAGATGGGACTCTGCACTGATTATTCCTTTGTTCCTTTGCTAACTAATGTCGAATCTGCTAAACCCCGGTTATTGAGGTTAACTTGGCATTACTGTTTAATGTTAACCCAACAAGCCTGTTTAATTCTGGCCAAAACAATATGCATGTATGAAAAATGTTACGAAAACAACCTACAGGAGGGGGGGTTTGCGGTGGTAAGACAATAAACAGCTAGCGTTAAGTCCACTGGGGTAAAGCTCTGCGTTGCTACGAGCTAGCATGGTAGCCACTGGCTGGGTGCGCTGGTCAATTTATTCATCTGTTCACCAGTTTATATTACCTGCCAATTGTTTTCGGAGAAGTAATGCTGATTGTTCAGTCATGGTACGTGGACTTTAACAAAAAAAAAAAAAAGTAAACGTTCTGTCGCCAAATACTGCCCAGAAAATGAAGATGGAATGGAAGTGACGTCCTCCTTTGCTAACGTTCAGCTAGCTGGCTCTGCTCTGACTTGGCTTGCTGTTGTTTCCCTCTGTTTTGACACAAGCTTCAGCTGCTGGCCACTGAGAGTGCGCATGCGCGGCTTTGCACGTTGCTGATCCGGTTTGGTGGTCTATTGCTGATCCGGTTTGGTGGTCTACAGCCATAGAGTATATATAAAAGTCTACAGCGGATACGGAAACAGTGTGTGCATAGTGTGTGTGTGTGTGTGTGTGTGTGTGTGTGTGTGTGTGTGTGTGTGTGTGTGTGTGTGTGTGTGTGTGTGTGTGTGTGTGTGTGTGTGCGTGCGTGCGCGCGCGCGCGCGCGGGCAGGTTACCGGATACAGCAACATTTTACTCTCTGATTTTACTGGAACATCAAAGCTGTAAATTCAATTCAAAGGAGCTTTATTGGCATGAGAAAACATATGTTTACATTGCCAATGCAAGTGTTACAAATAAAATAAAAACAGTTGAAAATGGGGAACATAATAGCCTACTAATATCTTTAACTCACCGAGTTATGTGCCGTTAATGGACAGAATAGTAGACAGACTTTTGGCACCTCCGCGTGGTCCAAGTGAACACTGCAGAGCTCTCCCGACCTCCGTTCAGCCAATCACAAGGCGCGCATTCTCAAATTATTCACCCCCTTTTACTACGGACTCCATTATCGCCAACGGTTGAATGCGGGATTGTGGTCGCTGTCACTTTAAAAAATACGCCATATTTGTTCCACCAGTGAGAAGAAGCTACTACCCAGCGATAGCCGTTTGAAGAAACCACAAACAAACCTGTACCTGCAAACAACAGTGATCCTAAGTAGCACCTTTATTCACAGCATCCACTATGAACGTGATAGATCATGTACGAGACATGGCCGCGGCGGGACTGCACTCCAACGTCCGGATCATGAGCAGTTTGTTGCTGACCATGAGCAACAACAACCCGTAAGTATAAACAACAGCGATGTGGGATCCGTTTATTTGCTGGAATCTAAACTCTCTATGCCACGGATGCTGCTGCTTGCCCATCATGTACAGTGGTTTCAAACCTTTTCATGTCAAGACACGTATTAGCCCACCACACGGACCCCCATTTTATTTAAAAGATATGCCAGGGACCCCCCATAAGAGAAGATTTTTACGGTTATCCTCCTCAACCATTTTAATTTCAAGGATCCACATTAGTTTGACATGCAATGGCTTCGGACCCCATTTAAAAGTATTTATATCTCTGAGACCCCTTATATTGTAAAATCAATGTTTATTTAACTCTTGAGAGTGTACAAATACAAATGTACGTTCTCTGAGCTAGCCGCAAATTGCAACTCTAGATCTTTATTGATAATTGGATGAATCTAGGGTTGCAATACCTCCCATAGGCAGCCAATGCATCAAAACGTTGTTTTGCTATCTGATTGTATTAAACGACGTCAAACTCATCAATATTGCGGCTCTATGGAAAGCTTGCATAATCCTCTTTCTATCTGCAAAGTGTTTGTTTCAGAAAAATCCACCGTAGACATGTTATGAGCCAGTTTCTATCAAGAAATTTGGTTAAGGTGATCATTTTTTCTAAGTCCTGGAGTTTGGAAGCGCTTGTGGAAAATCGCTCAACGGTCCTGTGACCACCTGGTTCCAAATGTCACATAATGCAGGAGGCAGCGGGACGTTTCGTTATAGAAGACGAGCGCTTCCGAAGTTCAACACTTAGAATATAAACCATGTCTCCTCGGATTTCTTGACAGAAAATAAATCATAACATGTTTACGGTGGATTTTTCTGAAACAAACACTTTGCAGATAGAAAGAGGATTATGCAAGCTTTCCATAGAGCCGCAATATTGGTGGGTTTGACGTCGTTTAATACAATCATATAGCAAAACAACGTGTTGATGCATTGGATCCCTATGGGAGGTATTGCAACCCTAGATTCATCCAAATATAAATAAATCTAGTGTTGCAATTTGCGGCTAACCCATAGCCATAAGAGTCCATTTGCATGGTTCCTATTATTAACTGTCATTTAGCTGGGGATCCCCTGTAACTTCCTCAAGGACCCCTGGGGTCCTCGGACCCCACTTTGAGAACCAATGACGTAAACAATGTTTAACATTGTGTTTATCACATTTCTGATTTTAGACATAGATACTGATAAAGCACCTGCCAGGCTGCCACTGCAGAGCCATTATTGGTGGAAAACATTTTATTTTTGCTGCTTTGTCGTCATTAATACTGGAGCTATCAAACGTGAGTTGCAGCCCCTATTTTCTGCACCTGGAAAAGATTTAACACATTGGATGAGTAAGCTAAATGTTATTTACACATTACACAACGTTTCCTTTCTCCAAGCAGAGTGTGTTTTTCACTTGCTGGTATTTGATTTGTTTTCCCTTCCAAAAATGTTCATTTGAAAGCAATAGAACTGAGTGATGTTACTGTTAGCCCCCGTGATCAGCCCACTTTGATCAGCTGATTTGAAACGACACAGTTTATTCATACCTGGGCTGGGGGGAAATCCAGGTGTCTAAGCGGCAAGATCAGGGGTCTTCAACTAGGGATGGTCCGATCAGGTTTTTTGGAACCGATCACCGATCACAAAAGTTTGATCACCCGATACCGATCAATCACCGATCCGATCAAGTTATTATTTATATATTATTTATATTTTCTAAATGTTAATGTTTTGACTTTAATTCATTCATTCACTCATGAATTCATTTATATATTTGCCTTATAGTTATTTACCAGCATTACTATGTATTTATTATCATAGTAGTAACTAATTATTCCTTCAGCACTGTGGAAATCAATACCCCAAAATGGCCTCAAGTGGGCATACTGAACGGCCTGTTGATCGGATGCACCGATCGGATCGGATCGGTGAATTTACCTTTTGATCTAAACCACCGATTATCGCCGATCACGCTTTGATCGGCCCGATCCGATCCATTGCCGATTGATCGGTAACATCTCTATCTTCAACGTTTTCAGGCCAAGGACCCCTTAGTTAAGAGAGGGAGATGTAGCAGGGTCCTAGCCTCACAACAGCCAGACTCTCCCAGGGGAGAAAGGAAGCACATTGGTGATGACGTAGCTATGGCCTGCGAGGCTAGCAGGGACCCTCACAACCTGTTCATAGATTCCATATCCATCAGTGTATTTTGGATTCATGTCAATTTGTGTTTTCAGATATTTAACCACTTGAACCGGCAATACTTAATAAACTTCACCTTTTACTCTGTACTTGGTCTGCCCTTTTTCCCCTCTACACCAAACCTCTTTGCCGAAAATAGCTGATCTACTGAGCTTGTAGATCTGCTATTTTTGGCTACAGTTATCAGGATATGGACACTAGGGTTCAAGTGGTTAACATAAAAAGGATTGGAAGATTTAGTAGTAACTCTGAGGACCCCCTAGGTGTCCCGGAACTGGCTAGAAAGATAATAATAATAATAATAATAATGGATTGCATTTTTATAGCGCTTTTCTAAGCAAGTTGCGAACTCAAAGCGCTTACAATGTTCCATTCATTCATACATTGGGAGGTGAAGCGGTGAACAGTCAACGCCAGCGTCCTCACTTCCCACATTCACACACCAATGGTGGCAACTGACAAGCTAACACCATTGGAGGCAACGCGGGGTTCAGTGTCTTGCCCAAGGACACTTCGACATGTAGACAGGAGTAGCCGGGATGTGAACCGCCGACCCACAGACCATTGGCCACCCGCTCTACTTCCTGAGCCACAGCCGCCCCTAAAGATCATTCATCAACTAGGCGTCTGCACTTCTTATTTACGCAATGCTTGATTCCAGTCTGACTTCTAATATCCTTCTCCTTTTTTTTTGTAGAGAACTATTCTCTCCTTCACAGAAGTACCAGCTGTTAGTTTACCATGCTGATGCCATCTTCCATGATAAGGAGTACCGCAACGCTGCCTGTAAGTACAGCATGGCACTGCAGCAGAAGAAGGTTATCAGCAAAACCTCTAAAGTTCGGACATCAACCGGTGGCGGTGCTTCCAACATGCAGACACAGGTATTTCGTTTTTTTCTTTGCGTTCCATATGTAACATTTGAAAATAATCAGTGTTGGGGCTTGGTGATATTAAACACATGAATAATACTGGGAAAATTTGCCTTTGAGAATTCAACTACAGGCCTGATTTGTGGTCTGGCCTTGCCTGGTTAATAAACCAGACCGAACACAACACCACCCCCTGGCGGTAGTGGTGTTGTAGTACGGTCTGGCACCGATCCATTGAGATTCTATTTCCTCAACCAGCTTCAAGGGTTGGCCAATCAGGGTTGTATACTTGGGGCACGTGGTTTGTGTAGGCTTGGGGCATGTGGTTTAGCCCGCCCCCCGGAAATGAAAGCTCTTCCTGAAATCCCAGACTCTCTTCCCAAAACGAAGTGTGTGATAGAGGCTGGCGACGCCAGGCAAAGTCTGGCCAGGTTTATTCCGTTCCACTAAAGCCAAGCCAGGCTGACAAGGAGCGACTTTGTCAATCCAGATTGAATGTGTGTTCACGTCTTCCCCAGTAGACCATGCGGTTCTATTAGGGATGTGCGCGTGTATTCGGTTATCCGTGTACACGGTTTGTAAACCACTATTTGTTTTGAAAATACAATTCGATTATTCTATTAAATATATTTTTAATTATTGAGATATTAACTTTATTAAACATTTAAACTCTGCGCCCATATTACTGTCTTGTCTTAATAAAATTTTACTTTTTAACAAGCAAATTAAGCAATCCCTTGGTTGATTTGCGGAGCATGACTGTCTGTGTCACAGTCTGACTGACTGTTGCGCGCTGCAGTGGTCGCACTGACCTGCAGTGAGTGTGCATGGCTGCACGCAGCCACACACCAGGCAGGCTGTCCGCTGGCAAGTAAATTAATGGCAATTAAGCGACGTGTATCTTAAAGATACTGGATGTGAATCACTCGCCTGCACGCTGCATCTGTGATCCGGTCCATGAATTAATCCATATTTTGAGGTGAGAACAAGCCAAGGAGAATGCTTAATCATACATTGGCTGAGTATGGAATACCATTATGTAGCTAAACTTTGAAGAGAACAGAGCTGTTGCTCAGTTACTATAGCGACTCCAGTCAGACAGACATCAGCTGTTGTAGCGACCAAGCTGAGACTGATGCGCTAATTATTGATCTGACCCAGATTCACGCAATGACGTAATTGATCAATTTGAGCAAGATTTCAATATTATATAACATTTTAAAAGGCTTTTATATACTCTTGATACTTTTTTCAAACGAGGTTTGCCCTAATAGATCGAAGTGCTCAGTTTTGGCTATTTTCTGTGTGAAATTACAATAAAAAAAAAATAACAATTAATTTTCGACTAGTCGAGTATTCGTTTACAAAATTGTCGTGTACACGTCAGTGAAATTAGTCGCTAGGAACATCCCTAGGTTCTATATAATGTTTTAACTTCACAGATAGATTTCCATGGTAGCTAATGTGAAATTGCTTTCCTGAAACAGTCATGGCAAACATATCCAGGTTAACCGTCTGAGTTAATCTAGCGAGATAACTCAGCTTTCATGAAACCAAATCATGGCTGATCCTTATTTAATTAAGACAGGATATCTGGTAAATCCCGGCTTAATCCCCAATCTAGGTTTCGTGAAACAGGCCCCAGATAACTACGGTGTCATCAGCCTGACTTCATGTATCATTGCAAAGCTGTACAACTGCATGATATGTAACAGGATATACACACTTTTTAGAGTCTGATTAATCACTTGTTGTCATATTGTTTTTAAATCTCTGATAGTAATGCCATATCCCTGAAAAATGAATTAATGATTGAATCAGTGTCACTTGAGAGTTGTGACTTGTGAGAGGTGTTAAAGGGCAGTGTTGCGACGCAAGGCTTGAAACCGTAACTTATAATTTGGAGACATGATGTTTTAAAGCAACCATATATCGTTTCAACATTTTCAGAGCTTGCCTTCAGAGATTGAGGTGAAATATAAAATTGCAGAATGCTACACCATCCTGAAGCTGGATAAAGATGCCGTCGCTGTGCTCGACGGGATTCCATCCAGACAGAGAACACCTAAGGTAGGTTGAATTCAGTATTCTGCCAGTCCAACTGGCAGGTAATAATCCATCATTTGGAGGTTTTAAGGGGGTTCCACATGGTATGCAGTTGCCGTCGGGGCTGCCGCTAGGATCAGCAGTGCCCGCACCGCGGTGAGACACAAACACACCCGCTCAGTGAGTAAATGCTGCGCGGTATTTCACAAAGATGAACACAATCCATCTCTCACCGCCCGCCTACGCATGCACAAACGAGCACGCTCGCGGGGATTTCACGGGACCGTGCCCGCTCTCCTCGCCGCCCCAAAACTTCGCTGCGCGGCCAAAAAGGCCGCCCGCCTCTCATTGAAAATGAATTACTAGCGTGTGGAATCCCCTTTATTCTGTTTTAAATGATTTGCCTGGTGAATTGTAAACGTAGCCGTTAATTTCTGGTATTGGCCAGTTTGTTAGAGGTTGAAAAATCCTGCATAATCCAGAATAAACCTAGTGCTATTTCTCACAAATATCGGTTATGTTAGTTCTAAACGCAAATTTAAATGTACTGATTTCTTTTTTGTGTTTCTTTTCACTCTTACGTCAGATCAACATGATGCTTGCCAACCTGTACAGAAAGGCTGGCCAAGAGCGTTCTGCTGTCACCAGCTATAAAGAGGTCCTGAGACAGTGCCCCCTTGCCCTGGATGCCATCATTGGTATTACTCTTATATAAATAAATGCTTGGACATGTCTGCACTTGTCAACACCGCAGCCCTGGCGGGGATACTTTAGGCCTAGAATTATTGAATGCTTTAGCTATTGAAAAATAGCAGATATACAAGCTCACAGCGCGGCACCGAGTGCCGCACTGCGAGCTTGTAGATCTGCTATTTTTGAAAAAGTCGTGAAAATGTGTGCAAATCTTTGAACGTATGTATTTTCAAAGCGAATGTTTGTAACTCAAATTCTGCTTCTGGGTGGTCCCTGGAACTAAATATTTTGAGATGGGGGTCGGTGGCCAAATAAATATAATTTTGGGGGTCCTTCACATGAAAAGGTTTGAGAACCACTGACATAGTAGTCTCTCAAGAACAGACTAACTGAGCTCCAGTTAAGTGAAAAGGACCTTTTCTTTGACGATGGCTAGCCAGATTGCTGACATAGAAACACAGGGTTTTTCAAAAAAAACATAGAAGGATTCAAAAGACACTTATAGAATCGGGTCAAAATTCTAATTTTCACGATTTTTCAAAAATAGCAGATCTACAAGCTCGCAGCGCGGCACTCGGTGCCGCGCTGTGAGCTTGTATATCTGCTGTTTTTCATTAGTTAAAGCATAAAATAATGATACACAATAATGTGTACCCGTTCTGAATGGGTTTAAATGTGTTAAATGTTTTACGCTCCCCTCCACTCTACCCCGCAGGTCTCTTGTCTCTGTCTGTGAAGGGAGCCGAAGTGGCCTCCATGACCATGGATGTAATCCAGAGCATCCCCAACCTGGACTGGCTCTCTGTGTGGATCAAAGCGTATGCATTCATACACGCTGGGGACAACAACAGAGCCATCAATACTATTTGGTGAGCAGTTTAGTAATAACCATAGTGACCGATTGATTATAAAACAGTCGCGTCATATGGTTACTTGTTTGAGCACACTTTTAACGAACAATTGTTCCATCATTTCTTAAAGTGATCCCTGACTAATACGACAAATATGCCTTAATACATTATAATTGTCCTCTATAATTACAATGTAAAATTAAAAACACCTTAAATATTTTATTTCTTCTAGAAATAGCTAATCTTTCACTCAATAGGGGAAATGCCTGTCGCAAGTTGATGATGTCATAAATGTAATTTGTGATCTATCCCTATGGAATTTATGGAATGCATGTGCAAATAAAAACAAACGTAATACTTCCTATGGTTAATATGAGCATCAAATCAATATTTCAAATGTGTTTGTGGTTTATTTTGCACATGCCTGCCATAAATTAGACCACACAAACATTTATGACATCATCAACTTGCGACAGGCATTTCCCCTATTGACTGAAAGATTAGCTATTTCTAGAAGAAATAAAATATTTGAGATGTTTTTAATTGTACATTGTAGTTATAGAGGACAATTATAATGTATTAAGGCATATTTGTCGTATTAGCCAGGGATCCCTTTAAAGGGACTACGCCATGAATTTCTAATTTTTCGAAATGTTCTTGTTTTTTGGTCTTCCCAGTGTCTCTTCCAGCCCTAAATATATATATATATATATATATATATATATATATATATATATATATATGAGGTAAAGTGGTGCAAAAATTGGAATGATACAGAGAAGATTAGCATGGTGCCATGGTATCTTCTCTGTATCGTTCCAATTTTAGCCAAAAGACAGCGCCCTGTTGCCAACAAAGGGCATTTTGGTATTGCATCTGAAATGGCTTGGAATTAGAGACAGACAGACAACATGAAATTTCAATATCTGAGTGGCTGTTTAGGCTAAAACCTGTATAAAACCGTATTATGGACCAATATTTATATAAAATATATATTTTTTAAAAGCATGGTGTGGCCCCTTTTAAGATTTGTGTGGGCACGTGCATGCGTGTCTGTCTGTTAACCCATTTAGAACGGGTACACATTATTGTGTATCATTATTTTATGCTTTAACTATTGAAAAATAGCAGATATACAGTAGATCTGCTATTTTCTTTTTTTATCGTGAAAATTAGAATTTTGACCCGATTCTATAAGTGTCTTTTGAATCCTTCTAAGATTTTTTGAAAAACCCATGTTTCTATGTCAGCAATCTGGCTAGCCTTCGTCAAAGAAAAGATCCTTTTCACTTAAATGGAGCTCAGTTAGTCTGTTCTTGAGAGACTACTACGTCAGTGGTTCTCAAACTCTTTCATGTGAAGGACCCCCAAAATGATATTTATTTCGCCACGGACCCACATCTCAAAATATCTAGTTCCAGGGACCCCCCCCAGAAGCAAAATTTGAGTTACAAACGTTCGCTTTGAAAACACATATTATTCAAAGATTTGCACACATTTTCACGACTTTTTCAAAAATAGCAGATCTACAAGCTCGCAGCGCGGCACTCGGTGCCGCGCTGTGAGCTTGTATATCTGCTATTTTTCACTGGTTAAAGCATTCAATAATTCTAGGCCCTAACGTCTCCTGTCCTCACACAGTTCTCTGGAAAAGAAGTCTCTGTTGCGTGACAACGTCGACCTGCTGGTGAGCCTGGCAGACGTCTACTTCCGGGCAGGTGACACCAAGAACTCCATCCTAAGGTTTGAGCAAGCCCAGATGTTGGACCCATATCTAATTAAAGGTACAGTGCAGCCAAGGAGTACTGTTTGCCTCACTGTCTTTAGCTCCATTCCAGCTAGGGGTGGGCGATATGGTGATAACTATCGTTGAGACGATACAATGTCTCCGCGATATGCCTTTTCAGAGGTATCGTACATATTGTGATACAATTGAGGGAGCCTTGTAAGAAATCTTGTTTAATCGTTAATACAGAGATTCATTGCAGAATTCATTTAAACCTGCATTTTGGTCTAAATCAGTTGTTCTCAAACTTTAAAATGTCAAGGTCTCTACTTAACTCTGACAGTATATAAATGAAACCAAATGTTGTCAGAGTTACATACTTGTAAAGCTCAATTTAGACCTCCCAAAAGGAACCCAGAGTTCAGAGTAGTTTTGTCAAGTAACTTAAAAAATAACCATAAAAACCAATGTGAAAAAGAATCGTGATAAAATCGTGTATCGTGATACAGCTTGGGAAAATATCGTGATATTTTATTTTTCCATATCGCCCACCCCTAATTCCAGCAGTGGAGAGCCAGGTTTCATGGCAGATCTTATAGTTGGTGTTTGCCATGTCATTTGCTGCCAGGTATGGATGTGTATGGCTACCTGATGGCCAGGGAAGGACACCTGGAGGATGTGGAGGTCTTGGGAGGAAGACTGTTTAACATCTCAGACCAGCATGCCGAGCCTTGGGTCATTTCTGGGTGAGTTGGCAGATCTAAAATGTATCGGGATTTAAAAGTTTTGTGACTAAAAGCAGTGATGTGATTTCCTTTTTTTTTTAAGGAAAAAGTAAAACCTTGTTTATCCCAAAGTCAAGACTGTATAAATATTCCAGTTACAGACCTCATCTTTAAACCAGACATTATAGTATCTTGGAGTGATTTACGCTGTTGTTATTGTATCAACCTTTCCTTAGTCTTTCAAAGAATCATAGCTGTATGTTCTTCTAAAGGTTCCCATGGTCATGAAATTCCTGGAAATATTTTGAAATTAGAAAAATATTTTTCCAGTACTGGAAAAGTTTTGGAATTGATCACGGGTCCTGGAAGGTCCTGGAAAAAATAGCTATGCATTGTCTTTGGTTATTGATTTTGTTAATCCCTCTGAAATGACAAATTCAACATTGGCCAAATTGTCAAATATTAGAGTCAGAAATCTACACGCGTTGCGAGGCGTTGTGAGCATGCAGATCTGCTATTTTCACAATAAAACCGTGTTGTACAAATTAAATTCCTCTACTCTTAGTGCTCGTCAGGCAGGGTTCAAATATGATTATTTCGGGGGTTGAGAACCACTGGCATACACTACCTGTCTTTGGGCATTGCGCATAGGAGTAAACGACTCGTTATTGAGCTGAATTATTGTTATATAGTCCTGGAAATCGGGTTAAATATTCTGGAAAAGTTTTGGAAATGAATTGGTAAAGATGTGTGGGAACCCTGCTTCTATATATTTCTGAAAACAATGCTGCATATTATATTATATTTACACTGTACTGGTCATGACATAATTCACTAGGCGAGACTTTATATTAAATGTCTTTTCATGTCTTTTGTTCAGTTGTCATAGCTTTTATAGCAAGCGTTACTCTCGTGCGCTCTACCTGGGCGCCAAGGCCATCCAGCTGAACAGTAACAGTGTTCAGGCCCTCCTCCTGAAGGGGGCAGCGCTGAGAAACATGGGCCGTGTACAGGAGGCCATCATCCATTTCAGAGAAGCTATGCGCCTGGCACCATGCCGCCTGGACTGCTATGAAGGCAAGTAATGCTATTACACTTTAAGTAATTGTTTCCTATCAATTTGTACATTTGATAGTAGTAGCATTTAGAAGCCAAGCACTACTTCAACCCTATTAGCTGTATTGGATACATACAGTGGTGTGATATGGATTTTAGAAGTGGTGCCCCTCTAAATTCATGACGTCACGTGCGCGCACACGTGCGTGTGTGCACGCATTCCTGCTGCGCTGTGCTAGTCGAAATACTGTATTCAACATCACAACATTTTTTATGTAGCCTAATTATATTTCTTATTTATTTACATTGGTTTTTTTTTTAAGATTTGTTTTTTTGGCTTTTTTATGCCTTTATTTGATAGGACAGTAGGCTGACAGGAAATGGGGAGAGAGATGGGGAATGACATGTGGCAAAGGTCGTCCGGATCGGGAATCGAACCGGCGACACCAGCAGGCATCATAGCCTAGTATGTGGTATGCGCCTTGACCACCAGGCCAGCGGGCGCCCCTTATTTACATTGTTAATTAGTTTCAATTAATGTATTTTCCTATAAGTTTTATATAAAATACCTTTACATACATAGTCTTTACTTTACTTACCCACACACACAGTAAAGCCTGCTAACTCCTTTCGGAACTCTCCCTCCGCTATGCATGCAGCTCTGACAAAAGGACCCATTTCAGGGAGAGGTTCCGAAAGGAGCTAAATGTCGTGAACGTGCTGCTGGCCAAGTGTAAATGAGGACGTAGGTGACAACTGCCTACCCGAGTATTGTTATGCAAAGCAGCTAGCCAGGTAGGGGACTGAAGTGTTCGTGCCATAGAGTTATGGTTCGTGCTGACCGCGGCATCACACAACTTGACGACGCGCGTGTGTGCGTGAATGTGGGGCGTGCGTGCGTGCGTGCAGCTTGAGAAGTCTGGGCTTGCCGAGACCATGGCATCTCACCCCTGGATAAATATCAGAAACTCTTTTAACAATAATGGCCTCTACCCCACCTAGGTTTAATTGATTGTTACCTGGCATCCAACGGAATTCGAGAGGCAATGGGGATGGCCAACAACATCTACAAGACTTTGGGAGCCAACGCACAGACCCTGACCATCCTAGCCACAGTGTGCCTAGAAGATCCAGTGACCCAAGAGAAAGCCAAACCCCTGTTGGACAAAGCACTTGCCCAGAGGCCCGACTATACCAAAGCTGTGGTGAAAAAGGCAGAACTGCTAAGTACGTAGGACTGTTTCAGTTCAGTATTTATTACGACCAGGTTTCAGTCAACTGCTGTAACTTTCTTTTTATAGAATAATACACATTTATTTTGATTAACATTTTTTTATTAGTGGGTCATTTTTAGTTTTTATTCATTTACAGCATACATGGGCAACTGGCGGCCCGGGGGCCACATGCGGCCCCCACCTTCACTTATTGTGGCCCGCAGGTTAATATCGGAGTACTGATATATTATTGATTGATTTCAGCTGTTACAATTCCAAACTTGGAAAAATGACCTGCTTTAATTACTTCATTCTATATTAGTAGCTAATGTATTTGTATTTAAGTTCATAAAGTTAAAGGAGCTATAGTCAACTTTTTCTTGAAAAACGGATGCTAAAATAAAAATAATGTTTCGAAAATATTTTATAAAAAAATAAGCTTCATTCAAAAATTACCACAAAAAGTGTAAAATAATGATAAAATAATCATTTTGGCCATTGTCAGACCGACACTTTGTTTACATTCTAGTCTATAGACTAGGATGTAAACAAAGTGTCGGCCCTACAATGAAACAATTGACTATAGCTCCTTTAACATAAGAACACATAAATGCATTTGAAATTTAAAAACAGAAGAGCTTGTAGATCAGCTATTTTTGCTGTGTATATGCATTGTGGCCCTCAGTCTGGAGTGAGTGTGAAAATGTAGTGGCCCTCTCCATCATCAAAGTTGCCCACCCCTGATTTATAGTAACTAGCCCTTACCCGTTCAAAGATATGAGCTCCGAAATGATGTGCAGTGTGTGGGTTATGGGATGTGCACTGTGCACACAGTATATGAGGGATGGAAAGTAACTTTAACTGGTGCTTGCATGCTAATATGTAGGAGCATCAATGTAAGAAATACCCGTTCCATTTAACGGCTACAGAGATACTGTGTACCGATCTGCATGTTTTTTGGACAACATCTGTAACAGGGCCAGAACCCCCCCCCCCCCCCGCCCGCCCGCCCGCCCGCCCGCCCGCCTGCACACACACATGATGTGCAGTGTGTGGGTTATGGGATGTGCACTGTGCACACAGTATATGAGGGATGGAAAGTAACTTTAACTGGTGCTTGCATGCTAATATGTAGGAGCATCAATGTAAGAAATACCCGTTCCATTTAACGGCTACAGAGATACTGTGTACCGATCTGCATGATTTTTGGACAACATCTGTAACAGGGCCAGAACCCCCCCCCCCCCCCCCCCCTGCCCGCCCGCCCGCATGCACACCCCCCCCCCCCCCCCCCACCCCCCCGTGTGTGTGTGTGTGTGGGTTTGTGTGTGATTGTGCATGGCCTGAACAACAGCGCCCCTCCCTTAACATGTGTGGTCACAAAAGGTACTGTAGGCTAAATAGATATAGATACACCATAAAAATGCTAATATACAGCATACGATTTGTGAAAGTGACAAACGGGCTTCACAGTTATGTCAGGTGTGTTCATATGCTGATGGTGATGCGATTTCAGATCAATTGCTCCAGCCACCGAGGAGAAACGCTGAGACAGACAGACACTCACTCACTCACTCACTCACTCACTCACTCAGACATTCGCAAAATTATAGTATAGATGTATTGCCATGCTAAAAGAATGTATTAATGCTTAATGTGTTCTTTGGAAGGTCGGGAACAGAAACACGAAGAAGGGATCGCTCTCCTCCGGAATGCATTGGCCAATCAGAGTGATTGTGTCCTGCACAGAATGCTGGGCGACTTCCTCGTGGCAGTTAATGATTACCAAGAGGCCATGGACCAGTACAGCATAGCACTGAGGTAACAACATGCTGTGCGGTTATATCTTTTTAACATCAGTCTGATCCTCGCCCACGTTTAACCCATTTAGACCGGGAACACAAATCTGTGTCATGTTAGATTTGAACCACTTTAACCATTATTTTATGCTTTAGCTATTGAAAAATAGCGAATATGCAAGCTTGCGAGCTTGTAGATCTGTAGAACATTTGTGCAAGTCTTAAGGCCCATTCCCACTGGGCCACATAACAGATAAAAAAAATCTCTTTCTCCAGATATCTTTCCATTCAAAGTGGATGGTAGATACAGATACAAAAAAAATATCTGCCACAGATAAAAGAAATATCTGTGGCAGATATTGTTTGTCACGGACCATCAAAATTACATGCATTTGGCCGTGGACCCCTGTCTCAAAATATGTTGTTCCAGGGATCCCCCAGAAGCAAATATTTGAGTTACAAATGTTGGCTTTTTTCAAAAATAGCAGATCTACAAGCTCGCAGCGCAACACTCGGTGCCGCGCTGTGAGCTTGTATATCTGCTATTTTTCAATTGTTTGAAAAATAAATACAGGGTTCCCACGGTCATGAAATTCCTGGAAATATTTTGAAATTAGACAAATATTAAAACCTGATTATTTCGGGGCTCACGGCCTGAAAAGGTTGAGAACCACTGGCATACACTACCTGTCTTTGGGCATTGCGCATAGGAGTAAGCGACCTGTTATTGAGCTGAATTATTGTTATATAGTCCTGGAAATTGGGTTAAATATTCTGGAAAGGTTTTGGAAATGAATTGGTAAAAATGTGTGGGAACCCTGAATAAATAATTCTAGGCCTAAATTACACGAATCTTCGTGTTTTGTCTCTGTTAAAAAGCCTGGATCCCAACGACCAGAAGTCTTTGGAAGGCATGCAGAAGATGGAGAAGGAGGAGAGCCCCACGGACGCCACCGTAGAGCTGGACGGAGACGACATGGAGGGCAGTGGCGAGGACGGGGACCTGGAGGGCAGTGACAGCGAAGCGGCGCAGTGGGCAGACCAGGAACAGTGGTTTGGTATGCAGTGACCCTGGCTTACTGGAGAGATGCCTCTGAAGAGATGCTGGGTCACTCGCAGGCACCACACAGTCTTTACTCTCACAACACTGTGTTCTTCTCGGGGCATCCTCTTTCCAGGGCAGTGCGAGATATATGTTATGTTATTATACGAGATGTAAATCGATCACTAAGGAAGTGAGGGCATCCATGAAACATTTAAGGGCATTGTCACACATACTGTATGCAGGGATTGACACTAAGGCTTGCCCACCTGCACCCGGCAGGTAAATAAAACCTTCGGGCAGGTGAAGTTTGCTTTCACGTTGCCCGACCTGGCAAGTGCTTGTTTGAGAGGGGACGCAACCGTCTATAAACACAACACCAGATATCTGTCTAAACACCTGAACATGACCAGCGCGCTCTGTCTTCTGGTCTGTGGAATGTAAAATAAGAGCACTGTTTACCTATAATGTGCTGTTTTTACTGTTGCTATACTTAAAAATATAAAATAACAATTGTGAAACAGACATTCATGTAGAAACATATACTTATTTGGTATTTGGATTGGGTGGTATTGAGCTATGACATTTTTTATCGCACAGCCCCAGAAAGTAAAGAAAAGAAAGAAAGTGTTAAATTGAGCTGTAATAAATCTCTTACCTATCCTTTTATAATGGACAATTTACTTTTCGGGCAAGTGGGTATGACCTTTGGGCAAGTAGAACAAAACATGTACTTCTACTTGCCCGACGGGCAAGTGCCTCTGAGACCTTAGTGTCAACCCCTGCTGTATGCATCGTAGCCAACGCAAGCCGAGGCTTCAGACGCGTCAATTTCTCATGTTGTCTTGCAGGTTGTGGGCAGTGCCGGCGTGAGTGCGTAGTTTGTAGTGAGTGTGTAGTTTGTTTGACTAACATTGGAGGTTGGCTCGCTGAAAGAAAACTACATGCAAAATGCATGTCAACCACAGCACTTTTTTTCCTTTGATGCCCATTCAATATTCATCAATGATGGATGACCTCCAAGCTTCACATGCTTCAACACCACGGCATGCTCCACCCCATAGGGGCTTTTAAGCCGTGACATCATTTTGTAGGCAGAGGAGAATCTGCCCCCAGAGCATTTTCTGTCCCTCGCTATTTCAAAAAACAACGACTAAAAAATAACGACTAAAGTATAATTCTAACACTTTCCTTTCAACAACAAAGAGAAGAAAAATGTGTAAATAGTAAAAATAGTAAAAAGATTCACGGAAACTGGGGGCAGAAATTCTCCTCTGCCTACAAAATGATGTCATACTTAACAGCCCCTATAGAAGTGAATGAGGAAGCCAACGTTCTGATGCGTGTTTTAAGCATGTGTGTGACCATGCCCAGTTTGTTATTGGATGATCACATTGACACGTCCTGGTCTACAACAGGACCTTAGTGATTCTTTGGAGAAAGCATCTTAAAATCCTCTTTTTCCCTTCTTTTTTTTTAGCTCTGTTCGAGAAAAGATATATTTAAAGTAATGGAATTAAGCCTGTGACATTGCCATAACCTTGCTTCTTGTCTTGTTGGCTAGAAGGTAGAGATCTGTGAAATAAGTATGTATGATATCTCTGCTGCTCTTCTTAAGTGTTCCTTTTAGCACTGTTGCATTTGAGTTTTTTTTATATATCACGTCTCATTAAGATTGAGTTATATTTGTTTGCTTTTGTGTATCAGACGGTGGGGGAGTCCTTTGACTTGCATCTTTGAATTTTGAAATCTTTTAACTCTTAAGACAAATGTTAATAGCATTTTGTACATAATGTATAATAAATGGTTAAATACTGTCCCCTTATCACATGTTTTTGAGTGAAGATCATTCACGTGTCATATTTGAAAACACAAAGTGTTATGTATTATCTATCCACTTGAATCCTAGCATCCCTATTCTTGGGGTAGTAGTACATTGTGCTTGTACACATTAAGCTTGTTTTCGGGAAAGAGGTTTGAGGAACAGAACTGTTAACTCTTTCGGAAATCAAGCTAGTTACATTTTATGCACAGAGGAAATATACAAGTTCATTCATGTATAACTGTTTTATTTACCTGAAACCACAATTCATGTGATGCATTGTACAATTGCCGTCTGAAATTACAGTACAACAGTTTGGCGCAAACGCCACAGAAAGGACTGCTTTTCTTTTTTCATGGTATAATGTACACATCACATCGCTGCCATTCCTCGACACTGCAAAACCTGCCTTAAACATGTTGCACATCCAGTGCAAAAGCAGTAAGAGTCTGTTTGGTTATGTTACATAATCCCATAAAAGTATTTCCTTAGGAAAAATGACAGGTGTCTGAACTTGTTTTTTATATCTGTACCATTTCATTAATATATCTACTCCATTTAACAATACTATACATTGTTATTACACAAATCTGGTAAAGTAGATGGCTGACTGAAGAGGACATGCACCATGGAATATTGTATAATTGCTGCACATGAACTCGAACACCTTGGTCTACAAAGTATGTCTTGAGAACTGTCCTCTTTAGGATGAATTATACTCGAAAGGCTCTTCATGCAGGAGGGTGGAAGGATTGAGGACATCAGGATAGGCGAATCGAACGTTACAATTTATGGCCATCAGTCCAAAAAATAAATACTGAGAATTGACGGGACATGTCCTGGTTTGTATTTCTTTCTTGACATGCAGGTCTCAGAAGATGTGATGTTGTTCAAAACACACATGCACAACACTAAAACAAATCCGTACAGATCCTGCAAGGAATTGAGAGATGGGGGGGGGCTTACTTGGCCTTAGCTGCAAAGAAAGGCAAAAGAAAGACAAGGAATAAGAAAATCAGTGTACAGAGATGGGACAGGTTATAGGCCTAGAAATTATTGAATGCTTTAACCAGTGAAAAATAGCAGATATACAAGCTCACAGCGCGGCACCGAGAGCGGCGCTGCAAGCTTGTAGATCTGCTATTTTTGAAAAAGTCGTGAAAATGTGTGCAAATCTTTGAATATATGTATTTTCAAAGCGAACGTTTGTAACTCAAATTTTGCTTCTGGGTGGTCCCTGGAACTAAATATTTTGAGATGGGGGTCCGTGGCCAAATAAATATCATTTTGGGGGTCCTTCACATGAAAAGGTTTGAGAACCACTGACATAGTAGTCTCTCAAGAACAAACTAACTTAGCTCCAGTTATGTTATTAAAAGGACCTTTTCTTTGACGATGGCTGGCCAGGTTGCTGCCATAGAAACATAGGTTAGAATTGTGTCAAAATTCTAATTTTTCAAAAATAGCAGATCTACAAGCTCGCGGCACTCGGTGCCGCGCTGTGAGCTTGTATATCTGCTATTTTTCAATAGTTAAAGCATAAAATACTGATACACAATAATGTGTACCCGTTCTAAATGGGTTAAAAGAGCATCTCAAAAGGCTATACTGAGCATCAAATAATTTAAGATACATATTGCTTTTGATTCATATGAAGCAACGGTTTAAGGCCATGCCGCATGCAAGCAGAAAACGTTTACTTTTTTTAGCAACAAAATAAAGGATGTTCAAATAATGTTATGTGGTTGTTTGTGCGTCTCTGCCAGTTACCAATGCTTGCTGCCAACATGGCCCCCTCTACACTACAATCATACAACTACCTGGAACTACTCTGCCAGGTTGCAAATCACCACATATTCTACACACTGTTTAACTGGCACTTGGTGACATTGAAGACGAAAAGCAAAACCAAATATTTTCCTCTTATGTTACAGTTACTGGTCTTTAAATCAGTGACAACACAGCTGATATAAACGCTCATACTTGTATAAAAAGAATGTTGAAAGTAGGGTTGGGTATCGTCTGCGATACTTTTAATGGTATCGATTCACCGACGTCGATACTATCGAGTATCGGTTCACGTAAAAACGAACGATACCTTGTTTCGATACTTTTGAATGCACCCCTTGCCTGTCGCATCTGTAACAGTTGGGCTACTGAAAGTTTAATGACTGCTTTAGTAGGCTACACTCGTTACTGTGAAAATAGCCGAGAATAGCCTATAATGTTTATTATTAATGATCCAACGTCTATAAAATAGCCCATAGAAGAATTGGTATCGAAAAAGGTATTGTATCGATTACCAGGTATCGAAAAAAGGTATCGTATCGATTAAAAGGTAAACGATAACCATCCCTAGTTGAAAGACCAAGCCAAGATATCCTATTGCTCTCATTATAAGGCTATGAGATCGGATTTTTTGATTAGCAGGAGCAATGACGGGCTGCAAAGCTTGGTGTGTGCAACCATGTAAAGATGAGAAAGCACACTGATGGGCATGCAAGGTGGAGGGTACTCACTCCGTTGGCAAACAGGTGGGAGGCATTGGAAGAAAAAAAACAAGTTTTAAGACTCACTGGCCTGGTATTATTATGAGCGGACATGCAAGGGGATGTCTACCTACCTAAGTCTAAACATTGATCTTATTTCATTTAAAAAGACACACTTGAGTAAACTAAATGTATGGAGGATTTTTGAAAAACAAACCAAAAGAAATCTATACATACAGATCGTCACTGTCGGGCAGAAACCTCGTATCTCCAAGTTTCAAATTTGTATTTTTTTTTTTTTTCGCAAAGTAAAGCCCTGCTTCATCATACAAGGCCGTCGCACAAAAGTAGTGAAAACAGCTGATCTACAAGCACACAGTGTGCATGTAGATCGTCTGTTTTCACTATTTTCAATCATTTTAAAAGTGAAAAATACAAAACAAACGGTTTTGGACATACAAGGTTTCCACCCGACAACGACGAGATACTACTTTGTGTGCTATATACAGATATACAAGACTCTTCCACCAACCAATCTTTTTAGCCTTTCAGAGTAGTACGGTCAGCATTTTGTGGCACGGAAACTATCCCGTCAGGTGGTACATACCGAACGGGGAGTCCCGAGTCACGTCACTGTCCATTGTGTGCTCAGCTGATAAGATTATCAGCTTCTTGGTGCTTTGTTTTTTCTTTAAACATATTCAAGTACAGTATGTGCACATTATATATAAATTATAAAGATACTTTCTAATTAAGACTTAAGATAAAGATAAATTGAGACTAATATCCTAGAAAAAGTGAACCTGTGAGGAAATGAGACAGAATGTGTTCTGTTCAAGTAAACAAGTTTTAACAAAGGACTTGTCTATGTTAACACAAACAAGAAAAAGTTGATTTGAATTAAACGAATGTAACATGTACATCTTTGCCCACTCATCCCTCAAAGAACAAGAAACATGACAAACATTTAACATAAAATTCTCTTTTTTTTTAAATAACAATTTGAAGGCATATGAGGGTTTTAGAGGCCGTGTGTCTACTGTAAAAGCAAATCTGTGCATACCTCAACACTCAATATGACAGTCTTTTATGATAGGTTTGCTACCTCACAACACTCAACATGACAGGATTTATGGTAGGTTTGCCGAGACAAAATGGGTAGATATGGTCATATCAACAGAGGTAGCCGTGCTCTGCCAAAAGCCTAATTTTATACTTTGTCGTACAACAGTGTCGATCTCCGAAAATAATTGATTTAAATAAATGGATTAGGCTTTAAATGCAGAAAGTAATGAATAAAGACTGAGATAAATGGAGTTCTAGAAAAAAGAGGTGCAGAGAGTGGTGCTCATGATAGGGCAAAAATATATCCACGTCTCTCTGGATTTTAATCTGAGATTAAATTTATACTATAGGCTATTATTATTATTATTATTATTGATATGGTCTGCACTAACAAAATTCACGTGCCCCCCACAGCTGCACGGTCAAAATTCTTGTCCCCACGCCCCTTCCCAAAAATTACAAAAATGTTAATGTCTTCATAAAATAGTTTCTCTGTACAGATCAATAGATGGTTCCTACGTACGTTGGCCTCTACGCCCGTTCAAAATGGGGTGGATTCAAAACAGAGAAAGCTCAAATATGAAACTAAGACATACGACAGACCACAAAAGCCATTATAATATGCCCTATGTACACAAAAATAAAAACAAGAATAAAAAAAAAAGAAACAAATGGAATGGAATGGTGAAAATGTCCTCGATATAAAATAACCACGTCGATCACGTCTGCCTGTTTTGTTGACACGGGTGCGAGGAGGAGGTGTGTGAAGATTCCCACAATAGGCTGGCGGTACATTGCTTGTGTCTTGGAGTTAATGGAACTGGGTTTAGACATGTTGGCGCGTGTTTCGGGTGTAACGTGTTAATATCCACTCCATACCGGGTGCACAGGGAGGAGGGTGGTGGTGGTTGGTAGTAGTAGTAGTAGTAGTAATATAATAATAGTAGTACTGGGAGGTCAGTCAGTTCAGTCAGGACCAGAACAGGGCAGTGGCGTTAGTGTCCGTGCTGTAGATCCACACCAGCAGGGGCAGTGTGACGGCCACGAAGGACCAGGAGATGCCCTCCGTGCATGCAGACAGGGAGCAGCCGTGGCCCTTGCCGGCCGCCGCTGGCCTGTCCAGGCTTTTACCGGCTTCCAGGTAGTTGCGGGCGGCGAACTTGAGCACCTCGTCCAGCAGGATGACGGGCAGGGAGATCTTCAGCACCATCACCCACTGGATGGTGTCCAGGGGCGTGATCTGGAAGATGACCTGGAGGGAGGGAGGGGGGCGCCAAAACGACAATATGCAATTTAATAGGATGTACAGGACAGAAAACGAGGCTAGCACATGCTGGTTGCTAACATTGATGATGAATATAATCAGAGAATGCATTTTATTTATATTGTAATTCAGGGGTCTTCGACGTTTTCAGGCCAAGGACCCCTTAGTTGAGAGAGAGATGAAGCAGGGACCCCCACAACCTTTTCATAGATTCCATATAGTTTCATTGTTTGACAGCACAGCACAATCAGTCATTTTATTTTGGATTCATGTCAATGTGTGTTATCAGATATTTAACCACTTGAACATAACATTACATAACTTGACATTTCATTCTGTATTTAGTCTGCTCTTTTCCCCCTCTACACCGAACGTCTTTGCCGAAAATTGCTGATCTACAAGCTCACAACGCCTCGCAGCGTGAGGCGTTGTAAGCGTGTCGATCGGCTATTTTTGGCTAAAGTTCTCAGAATATGGACACTAGGGTTCAAGTGGTTAATATAAAAAAGGATAAAAAAAGGTTTCTATCACACAAAGATTTGGAGGACCCCCTGTAGTAACTCTGAGGACCCCCTAGGGGTCCCGGACTCCCTGTTGAAGACCCTTGTTGTAATTTATTTGATATTTGATCAAATTTGTTCCCCTTCCCCCCTTTTTCCCCCTCTCTCTTTTTTCTTCTCCTTTTGTCTTTTTTCTTTCCAATTGGCACTTGGTGCACAACTGTAGTCACACAGTCTTCCAGAAGGTGGCACCCTAACCCTACACACATCAACACACATCTTCATGTGCGTTCAAATCTGCTGCTGAGCCAATCAAATGAAGCTATGGAAAAATGAACAGGAAATACGTATGCCACCTTCCGGAAACCAGTTATGACAATACCCTCCATGTTATAGTCCCTTTCAATCATAGACTTTCAACCACTACAGTTGATCTGGGAAGGGTGTGTAGACAGACAACCACATCAACTGTCTCTGAAGCACATGGGCTTGCCACTGGCCTTGCTATTTCCAGGGTTCCCACACATCTTTACCAATTAATTTCCAAAGCTTTTCCAGAATATTTAACCCGATTTCCAGGACTATATAACCAGTAAGACTCCCTAATCGGGAGATAAGCGACCGTTGGTCGCTTATCTCCTGTCACACTGCTGACATCAGTATGACATCACACCGTACACAAATGACCCTTATATAAGACCGGCATTATCTACCGACAGATTAGTAACAAGATGTCAAAATCATTGAAGGTTTACCCTACTAACCAACTGTTTACCATAGCAACCATGTTTTTTACCTTAGCAACCAACTGTTTACCCTAGCAACCAACTTTTTACCACAGCAACCATGTTTTTTTTACCCTAGCAACCAACTGTTTACCCTAGCAACCAATTGTTTACCATAGCAACCATGTTTTCTTACCCTAGCAACCAACTGTTTACCCTAGCAACCAACTGTTTACCATAGCAACCATGTTTTTTACAGGGCCTGGGATTGATGACATCAGAAATCTCCATATATGGGCATGAAAGGGATTTTGTTTCTGGAAATATGTCTGTGGGGTGCCACATTTGGAATAAAACACTTACATCACACATCTGGATATCCATACAGCCCATCTAGTTTGCCTGTGTCCATTTATGCCCATATATCTGATGACATTGGGACAATGATCTCCATATATGGGCATAAAACTTATGTTAATTAGTAAAGCCTGGGGATCTCCATATATGGGCATGAGGGGTACCTTTTAGGGTACCTAAAAGTGAAAATCTTACATCAAAGGCCATAACTACCTACCTACCACCATACTGCATTCCTCATTAAACTACCTACCAGTAAGATGCCTAAGGGAGAAAAGCAAAGGGCGAGGTTGCACCATTTCTTGGTCTTCTGGCCAGTGATGTATATCGGACCATTTAACCATATATGGAGACATCTGGTACCCAAAGATATTCACAGATATGGGCTTAATATTGATGACATAAGGGATCTCCATATATGGGCGTAAAAGGGATTTGGTTCCCCTGGCATCACAGGGATCTCCATATATGGGCATAAAATGGATTTGGTTACCCTGGCAACACGGGGATCTCCATATCTCCATATATGGGCATAAAAGGGATTTGGTTCCCCTGGCATCACAGGGATCTCCATATATGGGCATAAAAGGGATTTGGTTCCCCTGACATTACAGTGATGTCAGTGGCTGGTTCTACAGAGGGGATCTCCATTTATGGGCATAAAAGGGAATGTATGTATGATGATGTCAGATATCATAGACGTCATAGGACTTTCACATAACGAATAACTGAGTAAGCATGTAAACCCGTAAAATCTATATTTGGGCATGGCTGATTTATGACCTCATCATGATGACACGAGCAAACACAGCTGAATTGTATAAATGATCAGTGCAGAAACCAACAGAAGTATTTGACCAAGACTCTTCGATTTAAACATCAACAAAGGTGTGACGTTTGTTGATGGTCACGTGTGACGTGTGACGGACGGACGGACGGACGGACGGACGGACGGCCGGTGGAGGTTTTCATTGCGACCGTCAGGGAGCAGTTTACTATGAAAACCTCCACCGGCCGTCCGTCCGTCCGTCCGTCGGTCGGTCGGTCGGTCGGTCACACGTCACACGTCACACCTTTGCCCTGCTCATATCTCCGCAATCACACTGCTAGCTTCGCTGCTGGTGATGTCACTAGCTATGATGTCACTGTGACTGTGCACCATGCCCAAATTTGGAGATCATGTGTGGCAAAATATCAACAAACGAGTGAAAGGCCTTTATCAAGTAACCATAGCAACTAAAAATCAACAAATTGTGCAAAGTGAAATATCTTTATCTGGTAACCATAGAAACCAAAATAATCAACAAATATGAGTATTTGTCCCCTTGTAGTATGTCACTAATTTGAAATATGTGGGAATGGCTGACACAGAACTCCTGCGCTGTGACATAGAAGTGACAGACAGATGATATCTCTCCATATATGGGCATAAAAGGGCATGGCTGATGATATCTCCATATATGGGCAATTGGGCATAAAAGTCGCAATGAGTAGTATCATATATGTCTCTATATATGGAGTTATATGTTGTTTGTGTCCAAATATGGGACTTGTGAGGTCAGACTTAGTGAGATTCGTCGGTTATCTCCATATATGGAGGGATGTGTTGGTTATCTCCATATCTGGAGATTCAACCTTCAACGATTTTGACATCTTGTTACTAATCTGTCGGTAGATAATGCCGGTCTTATATAAGGGTCATTTGTGTACGGTGTGATGTCATACTGCCAGCATGACTCACACCATCCTTCCTAGACGATTTTGACATATTGTTTGTGGAGATAAGCGACCAACGGTCGCTTATCTCCCGATTAGGGAGTCTTACTGGTAGTAAACTGCTCCCTGACGGTCGCAACAATAATTCAGCTCAATAACGAGTCGCTTACTCCTATATGCAATGCCTAAAGACAGGTAGTGTATGCCAGTGGTTCTCAACCTTTTCAGGCCGTGACCCCGAAATAAATCATGTTTGAACTGGGGACCCGGCACCCTGACGAGTACTAAGAGTTGAGGAATTTTGTATAACACGGTTTTATTGTGAAAATAGCAGATCTACATGCTCACAACGCCTCGCAATTGTGAGCATGTAGATCTGCTATTTTCACAATTTCTGCCTCTAATATTTGACAATTTGGCCAATGTTTAATTTGTCATTTCAGATTATTAACAAAATCAAAAACCAAAGACAATGCATAGCTATTTTATCCAGGACCTTCCAGGACCCTTGATCAATTCCAAACCTTTTCCAGTACTGGAAAAATATTTTTCTAATTTCAAAATATTTCCAGGTATTTCATGACCGTGGGAACCCTGTATTTCTTTCTACCGTAACCTGACAGTGAGAGGTTTCACTGGGAGGGCGTTAAAAAAAAGCATGTTTGGAGAACACGCTATCCCTCCCTCTATCACTATTGAATATACGCCCTGACCAGCCTGTAGGACTTGCTGGCCCTGGCTGGCTTCCCACCTGTGAACATGGCCAATTATGTTTGTTGGGGTGCCTAGCCAAGCTATGTTTGGTGGCTTTTTTTAAAAATATATCAAGCATTGACTTTACCCCATGAATGTTATTATTATATATTTTTTTTGTGTTTTCTCCTTTTGATAATGGTGTTACAAAGTATGTATTTACATATGTGTATTATCAATATTGTCAAAGTACCATAACTTACAATCCGAGGCTTAAGCAACATAACTTGGATCATTTGGTGGACATTTACAGTAAGTGCCACAGTGTGACTGTCTGAGTATTGCGACATGGATTGTCACAGCAGGAAACAAGTCTCAACAACACTTGCATTTACAGGCAACACCCATCAATTTGAACACATTTCTGTGTTTTGAGTGAAATAAGCCATTTGGCCGCTAGAGAGCAACAACGAGCCTGGTCAAGACTTTTCTTTTCAGTTGAATATTATTAGAGAAAGATATCTGCAACAAAGCAGAAAGCCATCAAAACTCCAAGTTAGATAAAGTCTTTTTGGTGCACAGCTTAAAATAGCAAGAGAAAGAGGAAGTCGCCAACACTCAAGGAATCTCCTTTTCACATGATTTTATTTTCGTCAGTTGACGCTAGGGCATTCACAAATAGTGATTTTTTAGTATTCGAATTATTCAACCTCAAAGTATTCGAATAGTCGAATAATCGACAGTACTGGCCAAACTGTCAAATATTAAATAAGCAAGAGGCGAACATTGTGAAAATAGCCGATCTACATGCTCACAACATGTAGATCTGCGTTGCGAGGCGTTGTGAGCATGTAGATCTGCTATTTTCACAATATTTATCTGCAGAACCGAGTCACATTAAATGTAATACCTACAATTCCAAGTGCTTGTCAGGGTGGGGGTCCCCAGTTCATATATGTTTATTTTGGGGGTCACGGCCTACAAAGGTTTGAGAACCCCTGGTATAGAGCTGAGCATTAACAAATGCATCCACCAGGGGCATTGACAACTCATTCTTATGACTTCCTATCTAGCCAAGCTTTATAAACTAAATATTTTTTTAAAGAGAAAACAACAAAAATAAGCGAATATTCGACTTCGGTGAACAACGTCGAATAGTGACTTTGATATTCGAATATTCTAATATTTGGTGAATGCCCTAGTTGATGCTGACGAAGACCAACAGGGTCGAAACGCGTACGTTGCTCCTGTCCAGTTGAGGTCAATAAAATCACGTGAAAAGGAGATTCCTTGAGTGCTGGCGACTTCCTCTTTGTCTTCAGTTGGAATATTACCTGCTGAAACCACTAAAGCTGCTATTCTTATTTAGGCCTAGAATTATTGAATGCTTTAACCAGTGAAAAATAGCAGATCTACAAGCTCACAGCGTGGCACTGCGAGCTTGTAGATCTGCTATTTTTGAAAAAGTCGTGAAAATGTGTGCAAATCTTTGAATATATGTATTTTCAAAGCGAACGTTTGTAACTCAAATTTTGCTTCTGGGGGGGTCCCTGGAACTGGATATTTTGAGATGGGGGTCCGTGGCCAAATAAATATCATTTTGGGGGTCCTTCACATGAAAAAGTTTGAGAACCACTGACATAGTAGTCTCTCAAGAACAGACTAACTGAGCTCCAGTTAAGTGAAAAGGACCTTTTCTTTGACGACGGCTGGCCAGATTGCCGACATTAGAAACATAGGTTTTTCAAAAAACCTTAAGAAGGATTCAAAAGACACTTTTTTCGAATTTTCACGATTTTTCAAAAACAGCAGATCTACAAGCTCGCAGCGCGGCACTCGGTGCCGCGCTGTGAGCTTGTATATCTGCTGTTTTTCAATAGTTAAAGCACAAAATAATGATACACAATAATGTGTACCCGTTCTGAATGGGTTATTAACAACAAAACCAATATTTCCCTTTTTGCGCGTATGTGTGTGACTTACAGGCAGAGGCTCCACATAGAGGATGAGGAAGTGGAGAGACATGGAGAGACAGATGGCTCCCAGCAGCCAGACGTTGTCCCAGGGTGGCATGCGCAGTAGGGACTGGTTCTCTGACAGACTGTGGGTGACAAGAGAGGGACCGTGGACACCACATGCAGCATTTTAATTAGTCTGATGCTCAGTTTCTCTGTTATCCATCAAATTATATGATCAACAACGGCGGGTATTCAGTAAGTAATGTTGAGCTACCACAAATAAACTAGTTAAAACAGCCGATCGACAAGCACACAACGCCTCGCATCGCGAGGCGTTGTGTGCTGGTAGATCGACTGTTTTCACTAGTTTAGTACATTTTATAGATGATAAATAAAAAACGAATGGTTTTGGACATACAAGGTTTCCGCCCGACAACGACGATATGCTATAAATATAAGGTGCTGGGAGTGAAAATTATAACGTAGGGGTGCCTCGGATTAAAAAAATATTTATGGGGTGCCCTGAGACAAAAAAATGTTTGGGAACCCCTGCTGTAGGGAACTTGCCTGTTGAGAGCATTGCACATCTCGATGGTGACGAGCACAGACAGGGCCATGGTCATGGGGTACGGCGACTCAAACACAGTGCAGTCCAGGCCCTCAAACTCTGGGTTGTCTGCAGAACACTGGAGGAAGTGGCTCTAAAGAAGGACGGAGAAACAGTTCAAAGCTTGAATTAGTTTAAAGGCACAACATCTCTCTTATGACATGTGCAAGGAATCAGAACTTCAGCTGAACCAATCCCAGCAAGCACGGTCAGGACCTTGGCCAATCAGTGACGTCTCGATTGTGGCCAGATCACAGCCCATATGGGGATGATCTTGACGTCATTTACCAGGACGTCATATGGACTTTTTTGCTTGACAGGATTTATGTTGGTTGAAATCAGGTGATATTCTAGGCCAGATACATATCATAACTAGTTAGATATGTCCCAGAATATAACCTTATATGCTCATATTTCAACTAACATTACAAACAATAACAATAATCCTGTCAAACAAAAAGTCCATAGGGTTGTTCTGGCCCCAATCGAGACGTCACGGATTGGTCCAGGTCCTGACCGTGCTTGCTGGGATAGTTTTGCTGAACCTAAATGTTTAAAGAAAGACTGATTCAAATTCTCCACACAAGGTGCTCCTGGCACTTCCTGACAGGGGAGTCAGTTGAGGGTGAACAGAGCAAAGAGAGCAGCCAAGGTTGAGCTGTCGTCAGCGGGCAGACTCACCAGCTGGTAGAAGGTGACCTTTGGGCCGTCCTCCGACACCGTGAACCACCAGGCCGCCGCTCCCACGGTGGCAGCACCCACATAGCCTTGAGCACAGAGAGGGACGGGTGATTAAAATACAACATTTGGTTAATTTTTAAAGAGAAGACAGTGTCTTATTAACTGTTTCTGTTCTACGTTACACTGATAAGAACTAGATGCGTGCGCAGGTCGGTAACAAAATTAGCCAATGAAACCAGCTCCCCAAAACAACAGGTTTGGGGATTGGACGGAATTGATTACATGATACAGTCACCTGTGCATTTAGTCTCAATGTTTGTAAACAAGAAACCCGTCTATAGCAGTGCTTCTAAAACTGTGGGCCCAAATTATTTTGGTGGGGTCCCCAGATGATTAGCTTAATGTGCAACACCGTTTTCTCATTCTACAGTCAACACACCAACATAAAGTTTCAGTTGAGGGTATATGCACATTTCTAAACATTGCCCAAATTGGAAGGTACAGGGTTCCCACACATTTTTACCAATTAATTTCCAAAACTTTTCCAAAACATTTCCAGAATATTTAACCCAATTTCCTGGACTATAGAACAATAATTCAGCTCAATAACAGGTCGCTTACTCCTATGTGCAATGCCCAAAGACAGGTAGTGTATGCCAGTGGTTCTCAACCTTTTCAGGCCGTGACCCCAGAAATAATCATGTTTTAACTGGGGACCCAGGCACCCTGACGAGCACTAAGAGTTGAGGCATTACATTTTGTACAACACGGTTCTATTGTTGCGAGGCGTTGGGAGCATGTAGATCGGCTATTTTCACAATTTCTGCCTCTAATATTTGACAATTTGGCCCATGTTTAATTTGTCATTTCAGAGGTATTAACAAAATCAATAACCAAAGACAATGCATAGCTATTTTTTACAGGACATTCCAGGACCCTTGATAAATTCCAAAACTTTTCCAGTACTGGAAAAATATTTTTCTAATTTCAAAATATTTCCAGGAATTTCATGACCGTGGGAACCCTGAAGGTATCTAAATAATTACCGGTAATTATATATAAAGCATAAAAAAGTGTTAATAACTTGTTATTGTTATGTGAAGTATTTGGGGCTTTTTGTATTATTATTAGCCTTATTCACGGCCCGCCCACTCAGCAAATTTCTCAGCATCCCCCGGGTGCTGACATCAATTTAGAAGGGGAAACTATAACAGAAATAGCTGGACTTAAAGCCAACAAATCATTATTTCGAACGGTAAAGTAAATTATAATGCTTTGTGCCTTTTGCTATCTTGTGTTCTTGATCATGCTAGCCGTATTTTATACTTTACTATTCGGAAATTGCATTAAATTTGCGATTTCTGTGTCAACTCTATAGGCTATAGTAGGATTTCCCCCTTCAAAATGTGACTTCAGCACCCGGGGGATGCTGAGTGGGCGGGCCGTGAATAAGGCTAATTGGTCCACAGAATGGGAAATACGGGAGGAATACATTGTTCTTGATTTTCTTTGTAACTCACCCCCAATAGCCAAGTATCTGAAGAAGAGCCAGCCAGAGATGAGAGGCTCCTTGGCGTTGCGTGGAGGCTTGTCCATGATGTCCAGGTCAGGAGGATTGAAGCCCAGGGCGGTGGCAGGGAGGCCATCGGTCACCAGGTTGACCCACAGCAGCTGAACTGGGATCAGAGCCTCAGGGAACCCCAGGGCAGCGGTCAGGAAGATACTACAAAGAGAGAGACGCTGGTTTGTTATTGTTCTAAACCAGGGGTTTTCAAAGTGGGTGACGACGGGGCACCCTGGGGTGCCGCGACAGCAGTCCAGGGGTGCCGCGAGATAATTTGATAATATTTGGAATTTATTTAGACACTTGAAAAAGTTATTTTCAGTCAGTTCTAACCAAAATGGCTATTATCTCAACGTTTTCCTCGCAACATAATCACTAAAATATCGTCACTGCCGGGCAGAAACCTTGTATCTCCAAGTTTCAAATGTGTGCGTCTTTTGGTAAAGCAAAGCCCTGCTTCATCATACAAGACTGTCGCACAAAACTAGTGAAAACAGCAGATCTACAAGCACACAACGCCTCGCATCACGAGGCGTTGTGTGCTTGTAGATCTGCTGTTTTCACTAGTTTAGTACATTTTATAGATGATGTATACAAAACGAACGGTTTTGGACATACAAGGTTTCCACCCGAAAACGACGATATGCTATAAATATAAGGTGCTGGGAGTGAAAATTATTATGGGGTGCCTCGGATTAAAAGAAATATTTATGGGGTGCCCTGAGACAAAAAAGTTTGGGAACCCCTGTTCTATAACTACATTGGCTTAGAATGGAGTGGAGCGAGTGGGAATAGTAATACTTTTGGATACAAATGTATTTGTTTAGATAGAAATGGATCCAAACTGGTCTGTGTTATTCAAAATAAGACAGATTCTTAGTGACAGAGCCATACCTATTCTGTGCATTTATTCTAACAGAGAAAATGTTTCATGAGTTGTTATTACGCTTGTATGTCTGCGGATGTTTACAGATCTGCTATATTGTCTAGAGAATTACAAACACAAAGCCAAGAACTGAAAGAGACCCATCAATTAATGTATGTATTTTTGTGTGTGTGTTTTTTTTTAATTACATTTCCAAACTAAAACGAAACCACAAGACTCATCAACATCTCTCCAAATAGACCTTTCTGCTCGTACATACAGCCTATGCCATGATGACTGTATGTGACATACAGTATGTGTGACAGGCAACTCATATTGTTTCTAGGGATGCGACGATATGAACATTTCATATCACGGTTATTGTGACAAAATAAATCGCCATTTACGATATTATCACGATAATCAAAATCCATTATCCTGGGGCGGAACATTTGCCAAGAAATAGCCGATCTACAAGCTTGTGAGCTTGTAGATCTGCTATTGTTTTGGCAAAGACATTTGATAGAGTGAAAAAAGGCTGTATCAAGTACGTATATTATAAGTACCTTTTACCAATTATAGAGGATTTAAGTGGTACCGGATATGCAGCTCGGCAAATAAAAGGTGAATCGATCCCAGTGCATGACGGAGGACGATATCACAATAAATTAAATCTCCACAATACGATTATCGTGAGTGTTTTTTTTTATCGCGATAAACGATAATATCGCGTATCGTCCCATCCCTAATTCACCCTTTGTCAAGTCCCGCCCATTGTCATGCCCCTCTCCACACCTATTGGTTGCTGTGTCTTGGTGGGACATTCAGTGGGACATTCCATCCACTGCCATGTTAATTCAGTTGCTTCATATTGTTATTCTGTGGGCTCAATTCAAATTTCAAACTTTGTTTCAGTCAATTGGAGCTGCTCAGTGGCAGCATAGTGAATCAGCATGTTTTTAAATGTTTTTATTTCTCCAAAAATTATGTTTTAGCTAATTCAACATAAAAAAGGCGGAACCAGGGCGGGACAAGGCAGATAGAGCCTGCTGGTTGGTCAGTCAGGGACCAACCAGGAGGCTAACAAAGGGTGAATTGTTTGCCTCTGTCGACTCACCAGACGACCTCTCCCACGTTGGACGAGATGAGGTATCTAATGAACTGCTTCATGTTGTTGTAGATGGCTCGGCCTTCCTCCACGGCGGCCACGATGGACGAGAAGTTGTCGTCGGCGAGGACCATCTCCGAGGCCGACTTGGCCACGGCGGTGCCGGAGCCCATGGCGATGCCGATCTCTGCCTTCTTCAGGGCGGGGGCGTCGTTCACACCGTCGCCCGTCTGTGATGAAATAAGAGATAGGGCATTAACGAAATGCTCAGTCGACTTCATTACACAAGTCGACTCCCACCAGAGAAAGTCGAAAGTCGAAGTAAAAAAAATAAAAATAAAAACTTTCTATTGTAAAAATAGCAGATCTACATGCTCACAATTTCACAATTTCTGCCTCTATATTTGACAATTTGGCCAATGTTTCCCAGTATGCCCTGATGATGACCAGTTTCTGGTCGAAACATGTCGGCTTTTTAGAATAATGAAATAAAGGTTGTTCCTCCCTTTTTAACTTCTGAGTGCCTGGATCACTTTTTCTTTTTGATGAGTTGATCCCGTCGATCCAAGAGCACCATATTGACTTGTTTTTACTATTCGTATTCTCCGAAGAACACCTGGTTTTCTCTTTCTCTCCTTGGACAATGTTTAATTTGTCATTTTAGAGGTGTTAAAAAGTTCTTCAATTGGCACTTTAGAAATGTGCAGATACCCTCTATACACTTAAACTTTATGTTGGTTTGTTTACAGATGAGTGAGAAAACAATGTTTCACATTAAGTTAATAATCATCTGGGGACCCCCCAAAATAATTTGGGGGGTCGTGTGTGATGTGATGATAAAGTCGACTTCAACTCAACTTTTTACTGAGTCGAGTCGACTTGCAAAATTCACAAGTCGTTAATGCCCTAATAAGAGACGATAACAGTTTATTTCCTTTCCGTGTTTGTCATTTTAGCTTTAAGCGTTGTAAAGCAAATGCAAAGCTGATCACTTTACTGCAATGTTCAAATGTTGTGTGAAAAATCCCTAAGACTGATTAAAGCAGTCAACAGCAAATTACCTCAACATACTCCACAAAGATAACTTAAGTATCATACATTTACCAATACACAGGATCACATAACTATCCATTATAACAGTGGTTCTCAACCTGTGGGTCGGGACCCCCAGGGGGGTCCCCACTTTATTTTGGGGGGTCCCCAGATGGTTAACTTAATGTGCAATGTTGTTTTCTTACTCAACAGTAAACAAAGCAACATAAAGTCTAAGTGTACAGAGGGTATCTGCACATTTCTAAAGTGACGATTTAAGGACTTTTTAATACCTCTAAAATGACTAATTAAACATTGGCCAAATAGTCAAATATTAGAGGCAAAAATTGTGAAAGGCGCTTTGAGCATGTAGATCTGCTATTTTCACAATAGAACCGTGTTATACAAAAATCAAATGTAATGCCTCAACTCTTAGTGCTCGTCAGGGTGGGGAGGTCCCCAGTTCAAATATGATTATTTTGGGGGTCGCGGCCTGAAGAGGTTGAGAACCACTGCCATGGGCGTCACAAGGGGTAGGAAAGTGGGACTGAGTTACCTTGAGTTACAAGGTGGAGGGGCCCTAATAACTTTATCTATTGAAAATTAGCAGATATACAAGCTCACAGCGCACAGTGCCGCGCTGCGAGCTTGAAGATCTGCTATTTTTGAAAAGTTGTGAAAATGTGTGAAAATCTTTGAATATATTATGTATTTTTTAAGCGAACATGTCTAACTCAATGCTTCTGGGGGTCCCTGGAACTAAATATTTTGAGATCGGGGTCCGTGGCCAAATACATATCATCTTGGGGGTCCTTGACAATGACATAGGTTTTTATATATCTGCTAATTTCCAATAGTTAACATTCATGGGGGGCCCGCAGTGAATCCTTGTACCCAGGGCCCAGAATGTGGTGTGACGCCCCTGACAACTGCCATTATGCAACCATCCACAGTTACACACAACACAATTTACCATAGCCGTGATCTCATCCAAGCGCTGCAGGATCTCGATAATCTTGGACTTGTGGGAGGGCTCGACGCGGGCGAAGCAGCGGCCGTTGATGACGGCCTCACGCTGGGCACTGGGCGACAGGTCGTCAAACTCCCGGCCGGTGAAGGCCATACGGTCGGCGTCGTCGTCCTCGTTGAGGATGCCGATGCGGCGGCAGATGGCCACGGCTGTGCCCTTGTTGTCCCCCGTGATCATGATGACGCGGATGCCGGCCTGATGACACAGCTTAATGGAGGCGGCCACCTCCTGCCTCGGGGGATCCAGCATGCCCACGCAGCCCACGAAGGTCAGGTCCGACTGCACGGATGGAAGAATGTAAGAAATGCTTTAATCACAGTGCGACCAAAATTCACACAAGCCACCGAACGTTTGATGGAAAATATTCCGGCTGTTACTGGTACTGAGTGGCCCCTTATGCCATGACAGTCTGGTATATGAACATCTAGTTTGCAAGTACTTTTTTCTTTTGCCCGTCGGCGAATAAAATAGTCCAGCTAATTATATTCCCGACTGTTACTGGTAGAGTAGCTTCTTGTGCCAGACAGTCTGGTATGAACATCTAGTTTGCAAGTACTTTTTTTTAACGTGCAAAATAGTCAAAGTGGCTGCTAAACTTTGGGATTTGGTTAAAAGAACAAGGGCGATGTGCACATCCTTCTAAAACCTTAGAAGGATTCAAAAGACACTTATAGAATCGGGTCAAAATTCTAATTTTCAAAAATAGCACGAGTGCCGCGCTGTGAGCTTGTATATCTGCTATTTTTCAGTAGTTAAAGCATAAAATAATGATACACCATAATGTGTACCCGTTCTCTTTCTTCAGATAATGAATGGTTATATAATGAAATGAAAGTTCACCTCGTATCCAGCGAACTTGGTGGTGTCGGTCAGCACCATGTCCTCCATCTGAGGGGGATTGTCCCGCGTGGCCAGAGCCAGGCAGCGCAGCGTGTCGCGCCCCGTCCCGTACTCCCGGATCACAGACAGGATCTTGTCCTTGATGCCCGCCGTGAGTGGCACTTTGGTGTTGCCTATTCTGACGTGAGTGCACCTGTCGATGACGCCCTCTGGTGCGCCCTGTACGGTAGAAGAGAGAGAGAGGTGTAAAATTAGACCCCAGTAATGATTCTACAGATTATACAATGAACAAGCAAACGAGTAAATATAAAATACACACAAACTTGTATTTAACCCAAAACCATTTTCTTAGATATTAACTCTTTTACTGCTTCGGACGTTCCCGTTCGCCCTAATTTTGAACCAAGCGCGCTGCCAATATGGCTCGTTCTTTTTACCTTGTCTGATGACTGTAAGCTGATGAGGGGTCGCGCCGCCGTGTACAGTAAAAACAACTCCTGTAACGCTGCTCTCAAAAATCCACCACACGTTAGCAATAATGGAGTCCCAAATCACTTCCTGGCTGTTTTCTGTGGATCTGATCTAGAAAATGCATTTCTATGCTCTGAATGGATGGCAAGCAAAGCGGCCCAGTTCACATTAATTCTTTGCATAAGGCTGCCCTCTGCCGCCAGTTTGGCTAAAGTACACATATGTGCGCCCATTGTATAAAGAATTAGTTTGAAAATAATCAATAGATAATTTTCTATAACATCACAAAGGTAAGCTGCTTTTTGCTGGCACCAGCCCCAATAAATAAATAATAAATCTGGCAGTAGAACTGTTAACAGATATACAGCTGCTTTGTGCATAGGTGATTTGCTGCTATTCTTGGAGATAAAGCTGTAGTTTTTCCTGTGCCACGGTTGAGAAAACTCAATTCACAGGAAGGTTTGCTCTACTCATATTTACTTTTTGGTCTCTTCTGGACTGCTTCAAGGTTCCTTGGGTGCAGGATCAGGTAAGTAGACGTAGAAAGGTATAAACCGCACTCACTTCAAGTTCTTAGGAGTCTTTTTTATTAAAGATGCAGCAGCAGGCAGACAGACACGTTTGGGCTCTAGGCCACCTTCAGTAACGCTGATGATGGCCTAGAGCCGAAACGCGTCTGTCTGCCTGTTGAGCTGCTGCTGCTGCATCTTTAATAAAAAAAGACTCCTAAGAACTTAAAGTGAGTGCGGTTTATACCTTTCTACGGTTGAAAAAACAACATTTGATGCAAAATTGTTTATTTGCCATCACTCTACCTTTTTCCCCGGGGTATTAGATAGGCAGTTT
Organism: Nannobrachium achirus; assembly: GCF_963921795.1. Classification (NCBI taxonomy): domain Eukaryota; kingdom Metazoa; phylum Chordata; class Actinopteri; order Myctophiformes; family Myctophidae; genus Nannobrachium; species Nannobrachium achirus. The sequence continues at coordinate 17,947,494 of NC_137832.1, forward strand.
TAATTAGTGTGGTGGCCTACAGCAGTGGTTCTCAACCTGTGGGTCGGGACCCCCAGAGGGGTCCCCAAATTATTTTGGGGGGTCCCCAGATGATTAACTTAATGTGCAACATTGTTTATTCTCTCAACAGTAAACAAACCAACATAAAGTTTAAGTGTATAGAGGGTATCTGCACATTTCTAAAGTGACCATTCAAGGACCTTTTAATTCCTCTAAAATGACAAATTAAACATTGGCCAAATTGTCAAATATGGCAGAAATTTTGAAAATAGCCGATCTACATGCTCACAACGCCTCTTAACGCGAGGCGTTGTGAGCATGTAGATCTGCTATTTTCACAATAGAACCGTGTTATACAAAATGTAATGCCGCAACTCTTAGTGCTCGTCAGGGTGGGAGGGGTCCCCAGTTAAAATATGATTATTTTGGGGGTCGCAGCCTGAAAAGGTTGAGAACCACTGGCCTACAGGACAGGTAAACACATATTTTAAATTATTATTAGTGCGGTTTCACCATTCTTACAGGGTTCAGGAGCTGACAGGCTTTCACACTTGAATTTCCTGCTTCTGCAGTACATCTACACTTTCGCCTCATCTCTCTCTCTTGTCACACATGATAATTTATAACATTCTTGTGTGTGGAACGAGAGGGCAATCAAGGCAGAGCAGCAGTAACAGCATCATACATCAGCAGGGTTGCTGATCCTGCTTCAGCGAGAGATGAATCCGTCTGGTGCATCTCTGCGAAGCGGGAGCCAAAAAAAAAAAAAAAAAACGTTGTGCCCGGCTTGGGGAGCTCACAGACAGGTAACAGAAGTACAGAGGCAGTGGCCGTTCGTCTTTGGTAAAGGATTTATACATTTTAGGCAGTAAATGTGCTATGTAGAATTGTAGATGCTCAGTCTTTATGAATTTTCCACCTTCAGCAGCTGATTAAAAAAGCTGATATTAAAATGTGCAACTCCCTCCCCCCAGTTGTTCCTTGGCTGTTGAGTGGTGTGTCAACTATTCCACACTCTCCTCACCTCACACCACTTTCCTCGATGGCTGACCTCTCCTACGTTGTTGCCTTGTTGGATATTCTGGAATGATCATTTACTAAAAGCTCACAATGCACCGCAACGCAACACGTTGTGAGATTTCTGAAATGTTTGTAAAGCTACCAAAAATGTCCACCTATAATGACCGCATGCCCCAAATAGGGACGCCTGGTTGAAAGGGATCGATAATAATTGCAAATACCGATGTAGTCAAAAAAGGCTGATCTCTCTTGACAAACATCTGACCCATAGAGTAGCGTGACTTGCTGGGGTGCAATAGACAGACCTTGACAAACATCTTCCCCATGGAGGAGCGTGACTTGTTGGGGGTGCAGTAGACAGACATGGACTTCCGGTCTCTGGAAAACTCCAGGGTGAACTCCTTCTTCATCAGCTGCTTGATGACCTGGTTAAACCCACATGGATGGTTTAGTAGTAATTCATGACATCACGCATGCATCTAAGAGGCCTTCCTACTTCCTTTACAATGTGATGACGATAAGCAAGCTTTAGTAGTAGTATTACTTGTGGCTCCGCCCCATAACTTGTTATTTCATTGTCCAAATAAAGGCCCTTTTGTATGCTCTCGAGAGTTAAATCAACGCTCTGGATTTTACTGTGTGGGGACTCTCGGATCACACGTAATCTAAAACACCCTCTGAACCTGCTGAGGAAGGTCCACAGGGCTCAGAGGTGAGACGGTACGGTAGGTAGCTGTCACTCACAGAGTTGCAGGCGTTGGCCCTGTCGATCTTGGAGAGGTTCTGCGTGTCTGTGTCGAAGGAGTTCATCTTCTCCACCAGGCAGGTCAGAGCCGTCTCAGTGGCCTCGCCAACCTTCTCATACACACCCTTGGCCTGCGTGCAAGGAGATAACATGGACGATATTAGTTTGCGCCAATTCACCAATAATGCATAGTTAACTGTTCATTTGACAGTGAGATTGTATTTGCACATCATCTATCATGAAGGAGGACAGACCTCATTGAAGTCCAATGAGGAGTCGTTGCAGAGGGCACAGATAGTGGCCATCTCAACCAGACCGTCGTACTGGGAGGACTTCACTGGTTTGCCATCATGGTATCTGAGGGCAAGTAAAGTAAGTAAAGAATGTGAGTACTTTTTCCATCACTGATTCTAACATGGGTATAAAAGCTACACAGTACAATACTAACTCATTTAACTCTTGGAGTGTAAAATGGATCCAAAAGGATCCATTTTCTAACAATAATGTTTTCAAAATAATAATTCTGTTCTCAGAATCTTCAGAATGAGATGAACACAGAGGAGTTTACTGTCACTCACACTTCTCCCTCCGGGGCGTAGGTGGAGCCAGTGATGGTAAACTCAGACAGAGAACAGCCATCTCCTTCAGTCTGGTTGAGGATGAACATCTGAAGGGGGGAGAAGGAAAAGGAGAAAGGAAAATAAACATCACGTCGAGCTACATCAGAGGTTCTCAGAGTAGGGTCGGGGGAAACCCAAGGCCAGGACCTTGAGGGGGGGTTCCAGGGGGGAACCCAGCAAAATGAGTTAAGTGAAAAGAAGCTTTTCTTTGACGATGGCTGGCCAGATGGCAGACATAGAAACATAGGGTTTTTCAAAAAACCTTAGAAGGATTCAAAAGACACTTATAGAATCGGGTCAAAATTCAAATTGTCAGGTTTAAAAAAAAATAGCAGATCTACAAGCTCGCAGCGCGGCACTCGGTGCTGCGCTGTGAGCTTGTATATCTGCTATTTTTCAATAGTTAAAGCATAAAATAATAATTGTACCCCGTTCTGAATGGGTTAATATAACATCAACATCCGTTTAACCACCTTAACCCTAGATATACATCAGCGATTTGAAAGTAGCCGATCTACACACGACTCGACGCGTTGTGAGCTTGTGGATCTGCTATACTTTTTTTATTTGGAATGAATGTGCCATATTTGGAACATTTTCGAAACATTTTAAAGGGGAAGACCACCCATTTTCAATATTGAAATATGTCATTAATATACCTTAGAGGAGTACAACCTGATGACATCACACATTGTACTTTACAATACAAACCCCAAAATCAATCCTCCAGTTCTAGGCAACACAAAAGAGGGGGAACTTTTTTTTATTTCCACACAACTCCTCTAAGGTATATTAATGACATAGTTCAATATTGAAAATGGGTGGTCTTCCCCTTTAACAGCTAAAAGTCTTGTACGGGGGTCCGTGGCAAAAACTTTTATCAAAAAGGGGTCTGCGGCTAAATACATATTAATTTGGGGGTCCTTGACATGAAAACGTTTGAGAATCCTTGAGCTAGCAAACAGAGAAGATCACCAGTTTACAAAAAGAAAACTGTCTACGCTTCAACACCTCAATCATCAGGCAGCGTCTGCATGTATCAGGTTCACTGTAGTCGGCAGCTTTGTTTCTGCACTGACACAGCAGATGGCACCAGACACCACATACATTCCCCACGGACCCCAGCAGTGGGAGCTGTTAAAGACCTGGAGCAGCCTGCAGTGTCTGCGCGCGCGTGTGTGGTGTGCGTACGTTAGGGCATTCACGAATACTGATTTTTAGTATTCGAATTATTAGACCTCAAATTATTCGAATGGTCGAATATTCGACAGGACTGGCCAAACTGTCAAATATTAAGTAAGCAAGAGGCGGACATTGTGAAAATAGCCGATCTACATGCTCACCACGCGTTTCGCGGCGTTGTGTTGTGAGCATGTAGATCTGCTATTTTCACAATATGTATCTGTGGAACTGAGTCACATTAAATGTAATACCTACAATTCCAAGTGCTTGTCAGGGTGGGGGTCCCCCGTTCAAAGTTTAGTTTGGGGGTCACGGCCTAAAAAGGTTTGACAACCCCTGGTATAGAGCATTAAAAAATCAGACCCGTGTGAACTGAGCGGTGGTCGTGGAGGCTGCGCAACAGCAAAACAAATATATGGGTAATAATAATAATAATAATAAAAAAAAAATATATATATGTGTAAAAATAATAAAAAATAATAAAAGAAATATGGGGGGGGGGGAGGGGGGGGGGGGGGTGCTTGCTTGCGTGCGAGAGAGAGAGAGCGATCCATCCATCCATCCATGCATGTCACTCAGGCCGCCACTGCTATTGCAGTTGATGCTCAGGGCAGACTAGACTCAACAGCACCTCTCTGGTCACACAGGGTACTCAGGCTACATACACCAGAGGCTACATACAGACAGACACACAGACAGACAGACACACACGGATACACACACGGCCACGCTATGGAGACGGTGTGACCACCGCTCAAAAATTCATCCACCAGGGGCACAGAAAACTCATTCTTATGACTTCCTATCTAGCCACGCTGTATAAACTATATATTTTCTAAAGAAAGAAAAAAAAAAGAAGAAAAAAAGAGAATATTCGACTTCAGTGAACAACGTCGAATAGTTACTTTGATATTGGAATATTTGGTGAATGCCCTGAATGGTGAATTGTTCATATTCTCCTTCGTAACAACTAGTCCGAAACTCCAACCCCAGTGAAGGACTGACATACACAGTGTCATAACAACTGGTCTACGAGGACATGTGACAGAGCAACGACAGGAGCGATGACAATCAGTCAAGCTCTCTTCCAGCCAGAGGCCACACTTCAAAAGACCACTGCTTGTGCTGTCTGTTGGACTGGGGGGAAAATGGACATTCCATCAGGCTTATTTTTGGCTCAGCTTTTTCCATCATTACATACTTACAGTATGTAATGAGATCATATATATATATATATATATATATATATATATATATATAGTCGTTGTCGGGTGGAAACCTTGTATGTCCAAAACCGTTTGTTTTGTATTCATCATTTTTTTTGAGCGGTGGTCACAACGCTCCTATACGTGGCCGTGTGTGTGGGTCTCCGTCCGTCCGTCCGTGTCTGTCTGTATGTAGCCTAAACTTCGGCGCGTAACTAGTGCCGCACCATTTACGCCACTCGCGCAATATATACATCAAAATGTGCGGCTCGGCCGGGAATGGTGTGCTATTACCTTTCGTTCCGATCCGCCTTACCATGCCGACGTAATCGGCAAAAAACAACGCTTAATTGTCCCCATTGACTTATAATGGGACAATGCAAGAAATCACTTTCAAGTATTTTTCTCTCGTAAACCATAGGAGCTACAGTTTCAAACCTCGGAGAGGAGATTCATAATGATTTTAAGAATGAATCCAAAAATAATTACATCACTCGGCCTCATGGTGGCGCTATAACGGCCCACTTTGCGTTTTGCCCCGTAACTCTTGAACCGTAGATCGGAAAATTAAAAATCTTTTTTCCCTGGATTCCTTGGGTCAAGACGCATCTCCCCATATAGGCCACGCCCATTTGCGCCAGGATAGATTTTCCGCCATCTTGAATTTTCTCCAAAACACACTTTTTGCTCCTTTTCCTACATATTTTCTTCAAATGTCACAAAAATCGGTACACATGATCTATGAGGTGGGTAAACCACCGCTCAGTTCACACGGGTGTGATTTTTTTAATTATTTAAACTAGTGAAAACAGCCAATCTACAAGCACACAACGCCTCACGGCGCGAGGCGTTGTGTGCTTGTAGATCGGCTGTTTTCACTACTTTTGTGCGATGGCCTTGAGTGATGAAGCAGTGCTTTACTTCGCGAAAAAACGTACAAATTTGAAACTTGCGAGATACGAGGTTTCTGCCCGACAGTGACGATAATATATAGATTTGTTTAACATAAGATGTTTGCGATACAATTTGGTCCACAGTCCTCCTAAAGTACCACAAGTGCTCTGTATACTGTACATGGTAACTACAATGGGAACCGTTGTGGAAATCAAAGCCTTAATGACAGTACCGTTAGCGTAATACCACAGGAACACAGTGTTCCAACGTTGGCGGTGCAAGTGCTCGTCAACGAGATAACAGAGCAGTTAATGGCCGTGCTGAATGACGGGTGACTCAGCGCGTGTGTCACCGCACTCCAACAGGTAATCACTCTGCCATCCGTCAACTATTCTATGACCATTTAGGGATGCGCTGTCTGGACTGGACAACAGTGCAAGACCAATTAGAAAGCTGTCTCCTTGTTAAACCCATTTAGAACGGGATTATTGTGTATCATTATTTTATGCTTTAACTATTGAAAAATAGCAGATATACAAGCTCACAGCGCGGCACCGAGTGCCGCGCTGCGAGCTTGTAGATCTGCTATTTTTGAAAAATCGTGAAAATTAGAATTTTGACCCGATTCTATAAGCGTCTTTTGAATCCTTCTAAGGTTTTTTGAAACTTGTAGCCATCGTCAAAGAAAAGGTCCTTTTCACTTAAATGGAGCTCAGTTAGTCTGTTCTTGAGAGACTACTATGTCAGTGGTTCTCAAATCTTTTCATGTGAAGGACCCCCAAAATTATATTTATTTAAAACATTTGACAAGACAAAGGCTGAATCTGAAACACACTATGAGTACCTGAGACGAATAACAGTATAAGTCCATATTTGATTTTCTTTTTAATATATATATTTTTGGATTTACCAGACTGCATGTAAACCACAAACTAGTAATTTTTAATCTGTTAAATTGTTAATGCAATCCCCCCTCATTTTGTTTAATTGTCGGTTTTAATGTTATCTGCTCCCTTTGATTGCTGAATATTGCTTGTACGGACTTAGACTGTTGTTCCACAAACTGCTGGAGATATACTGTTTTTCCACTTTCCACAAGTATTATGTCTTATAATTCCTAATATATATGTTAAGTAAAAAGAATCTAACTCAACAAAATGAGGTACATTAAAACTTTAAGAAATTAAAAACTTCTAGTTTGTGGTTTACAGTCTGGTAAATAAAATAAAATGTCTTTATCCAAAATGTTAAAATACGGACTTAGACTGTTATTCGTCTCAGGTACTCAATATCAACAACTTTCCAACATCCCATCGCGCATTGCGCAGAAGGCGAGCGGCATTTCCGGCCGCCGCAGCCGAGTGTGATCTACAAGCTTACAACGGTTGCGTCTGCGACGCGACGTGAGCTTGTATGTCTGCTGTTAACCGGAAGTTTCCCGCAGATAATGCTACAGTAAAGTCTTGCGGAAACAGGTGGATACAATAAACAAGACAAGGAGACTTCAAAACAGCTTCCCAGTCCAGTCTTAAGCAATTGAAAGAAAGTAGTTACTAGCTGTGCAGTTCAAGAGTTAAGCATATAAAGAATCTCAATGCAGTGTTGCCCGGCGAAGTCCAATAATACACCAGGGATGGGACGATATGAAAATTTCATATCACGATTATTGTGACCAAAGAAATCGCGATTTACGATATTATCGCGATAATCAAAATATCCCCAACATCCATTATCCTGGGGCGGAACATTTGCCCAATCTACAAGCAGATCTACAAGCTCACAACGCGTCGCAACGCGGCGCGTTGTGAGCTTGTAGATCGGCTATTTTTTGGCGAAGAGATTTGGTAGAGAGTGAAAAAAAAAGACTGTATCAAGTACGTATATTATAAGTACGTTTTACAAGTGGTACCGTATATGTAGCTCGGCAAATCAAAGGTGACGATATCACGATAAATGAAATCTCCACGATGCGATTATCGTGAGTGTTTTTTATCACGATGAACGATAATATCGCTCATCGTCCCATCCCTATAATACACAGAACATCTGGATATAGCATTGTCCCGGCACTGACAAACAGTAAACTTGGATTGACATGGATGTGACCATGACTAATGGTATGGTCAGTACAAAACTGCTTCATTAAACATTGTTGGTGTAAGGCAGTGTTGTTTCACTGGAAGTCTGAGAACTGCTGAGGGTCACTTTGAATGACAAAATGCATGTAACACGTCTTAAGTCCCATTCCCACTGGGCACGATAAAGATAAAGATACAAAAAAATATCGTTCTCAATTGAAGTGGATGGCAGCATCCACACCACAACGATAAAGACAACGATAGCCGTAAACGATATCGCTTGGATCACTTTCCGCGCCATCACGTCATGACGTCAGATAATTATCGTCATCGCACCCAGTTGGAATGGGCCTTTACATGAGTCTCGTTTGAGTTACAATTATATACAATGTTTTAATAATTAATAGTATTTATATGAGCTAATACACATTAGGGATGGAACGATATGAAAATTTCACATCACGATTATTGTGTTCAAAGAAATCGCGATTTACGATTTTATCGCGATAATAAAAATCCATTGTCCTGGTGCGGAACATTTGCGACGCGTTGTGAGCTTGTAGATCGGCTATTTTTTGGCAAAGACATTTGATAGAGAGTGACAAAAAGACTATCAAGTACGCATAATATAAGTACCTTTTACAAATTATAGATGGTTTAAGTGGCACCGGATATGCAGCTCGGCAAATAAAAGGTGAATTGATCCCAGTGCATGATGAAGGATGATATCACAATAAATTAAATCTCCACGATACGATTATCAAGAGCAGTGATAAACGATAATATCGCGTATCGTTCCATCCATAATATGGTACATGTTAATTAGTCTCAAATCATCAACTCTCTAACGGCAATTCATTGATTAATATTCCCTTACCTTTTCATATACAGCACAATTAATTGTGTCTAAAAATCTATTCTTCTCCACCCAGGGCCAGAGGGTGGTTGGGCAGATATTAGGGTTTGTTTTTTTGTATTGTATTTTTTTTTTGTGTGTTTTTTTTTATCTACGTATGTCCTGTATTTTAAAATGTAAAATCGCAACAAAACATCATTTTAAAAATGTGTCCTAAACAGATGGCGTAACTGTTTAAACATCCCAACCCTAAAAAGGATCCGAGCAGATTGCTTTTTCCCCTCTAAAATCGGGGGAGGAGGGGAAAATCAATACAATGCAGCAACGGCAATTCAACGTGTATAAATGCTGTAATGTCCCATTAATGTAGGGCTACTATAGCGGCAACGGGGTGTCACATATATACAGAGGGAGGGGGGAAACTACAGGCTGTCTGCTTTGCAGCACGGTGGTGACGCAAGGTCAGTTATGCAACAGCAGCACACTGCAAGTCATCCCAACGGCTGAACGTAGACTTCTGCAGCTCTGGCAGCGCCGCTGTCTCCTTGTTAAACCCGTTCGGAACGGGGTACGCATTATTGTGTATCATTATTTTATGCTTTAACTATTGAAAAATAGCAGATATACAATATCACAGCACTTCTAAGGTTTTTTTGAAAAACCTATGTTTCTGAGTCAGCAATCTGGCTGGCCATCGTCAAAGAAAAGGTGCTTTTCGCTTAAATGGAGCTCAGTTAGTCTGTTCTTGAGAGACTGCTATGTCAGTGGTTCTCAAACCTTTTCATGTGAAGGACCCCCAAAATGATATTTATTTGGCCACGGAACCCCCATCTCAAAATATTTAGTTCCAGGGACCACCCAGAAGCAAAATTTGAGTTACAAACGTTCGCTTTAAGAAATACATTATGTTCAAAGATTTGCACACATTTGCATACACTTTTCAAAAATAGCAGATGTACAAGCTCGCAGCGCGGCACTATATCTGCTATTTTTTAATAGTTAAAGCGTCCAATAATTTTAGGCCTAAGGGTTAAAGAGTTGCCTTTATTCTTCTCCAAACAGTGACATTCTGCTCGCTGTTTACATTTCACATGCTGTATGTGCCATTTGAGCAGATGCACTCACCAAGAGCAGGTGGGGGGAGGGGAGGGGGGGGGGGATCAAGTAAAAGGGCAGTTCTAACAGGAAACGGCAGTGTTGATGGAAAATACGTTGGCCTGTTGAGAGCAACCAAACCGTTAACTTTAACGGATTAAAATGTAAGGTGGCTTAGAAGTACAGGTCATAGGTTTTAACTCCCACAACACCAGATGCATCCATCAACACACCACTATTGCCAGCGGAAATGTCCTCGAACGGACACTGAAAACTCCCCAATTCCCCAAACTGTAAATTAGGGATGGGACGATACGCGATATTATTGTTTATCGTGATAAAATAAACACTCACGTTAATCGTATCGCGGAGATTTCATTTATCGTGAAATCGTCCTCCGTCATGCACTGGGATCAGTTCACCTTTTATTTGCCAAGCTGCATATCCGGTACCTCTTAAACCCTCTATAATTGGTAAAAGGTACTTAAAATATGTCTTTTTTTTTCACTCTATCAAATGTCTTTGCCAAAAAATAGCCGATCTATACAAGCTCACAACGCGTCGCGACGCGAGCTTGTAGATCTGCTATTTTTGGGGCAAATGTTCCGCCCCAAGATAATAGATTTTGAGTATCGCGATACTATCGTAAATCGCGATTAAATCACAATAATCGTGATATGAAATTTTTCATATCGTCCCACCCCTATTGTAAATGTCTCTCCAAACACTGTACTCGTAAACGCCAGATGGGCACTTAAACGAGGACGATAGAGAGCAGAGACCTAAACCAATCAAAAACATGTTGTACAGCGTGCGAGTCTCTCACCCTGCACACGGACATCTGGTTGGTGGTGAGGGTTCCCGTCTTGTCAGAGCAGATGACGGAGGTGCAGCCCAGGGTTTCGACCGAGGGCAAGCTGCGGACGATGGCGTTCTTCTTGGCCATCCGCCGGGTTCCGAGGGCCAGGCAGGTAGTGATGACGGCCGGGAGACCTGCGAGGGGGGTAACGTTTCAGTATAAATGTTCACACAAACACTGTATCACTATCAAGCCATTTTACCTTTGTGTTCACCCATAGCCTGGTTTTCCAAAGGCATGCAAGCAGTCACATGACTGCTTGCAACTGATAAGTTGAATAAATCCTTGAATCCAGCATAAGTGTATTTTGTGACAGTGTCCAAGGTAGGCCATTCACAAATAGTAATATTTAGTATTCGAATTATTCAACCTCAAAGTATTCGAATAGTCGAATATTCGACAGGACTGGCCAAACTGTTAAATATTAAGTAAGCAAGAGGCGAACATTGTGAAAATAGCCGATCTACATGCTCACAACGCCTTGCGTTGCGAGGCGTTGTGAGCATGTAGATCTGCTATTTTCACAACATTTATCTGCGGAACCTGAGTCACATTAAATGTAATACCTACAATTCCAAGTGCTTGTCAGGATGGGGGTCCCCAGTTAAAATTTTCTTTATTTTGGGGGTCACAGCCTAAAAAAGTCTGAGAACCCCTGGTATAGAGCATTAACAAATTCATCCACCAGGGGCATTGACAACTCATTCTTATGACTTCCTATCTAGCCAAGCTTTATAAACTATATATTTTTTAAAGAGAAAACAATAAAAAAATAAAAATAAGCGAATATAAGCAAATATATTATTTGGTGAATGCCCTACTATCAAGCCATTTTACCTTAGTGTTCACCCATAGCCTGGTTTTCCAAAGGCATGCAAGCAGTCACATGATGACTGATAAGTAGAATAAATCCTTGAATCCAGCATAAGTGTATTTTGTGACAGTGTCCAAGGACACATCTTTGAAGGTAGAAGCCAAATTCCAATTCTCACATTTCTGCCTCCTCCGGCCTCCAGCATGACCCGAAAATAGTTTGCATCCCAAATCAGAATTTGCTTCTCAATGGTCCAAATGGACCCTTACAGGTCTGTATTTGAATACTCTCAGGGTCATGGGGGTACTCAAAATGTAAATGTTTAAAGGACAACTTTGTTTTTTTTACAACAAGGGTTCATATTTTAGATTTTAATTAGAGAAAAGAAAAGATGAGTGTTTTCATGTACTGCTTTCTATCATTCTAGGCAGTTTAGTGATTTTGATTTCAGTGGGTGGGGGCATGCGTACAAGTGACTAAATATATATTTTTAGACACACTAAGTCGTGATTTCTTTTCTACTATTTACAGTAACACTTCTAAGTCACATCTGCCCATGGAGGTTTGCAGTGCATCTTGGGAATGGGCTTATTGTGTCTAAAAAAGACGAATGTACGCATGCCCCACCCACTGAAATCAAAATAATTAAAATCGCTAAAATGATAGAAAGCAGCAAATGAAAACATTTTAACACTCATCTTTTCTTTTTACAATCTAAAATATGAACCTTGTTGTTAAAAACCAAAGTTGTCCTTTAAGAAACAAAAGGTTTACCCTCAGGGATGGCGGCCACGGCCAGTGCCACGGCGATCTTGAAGTAGTAGACGGCGCCGCGGATCCAGGAGCCCCCGTGGACGGGGTCGTTGAAGTGTCCGATGTTGATGATCCACACGGCGATGCAGATCAGGGAGATGACCTTGGACAGCTGCTCTCCGAACTCGTCCAGCTTCTGCTGCAGCGGCGTCTTCTCCTGCTCGGTGGCCGCCATCTCGTCGCGGATCTTGCCGATCTCGGTGTTGATGCCGGTGGCCACGGCCACACCCACGGCCTTCCCCGCCGCTATGTTGGTCCCCTGGAGACGACGCGTGACAGGTCAGTTCAACTCAGGAAATGATTCGAGTCTCTCAAATGAAATGTTCCTGTTTTTCAACAATTTTATTGTGATGGCTTGTATTGTTTAATCCCTTTAACCTATTAAGGCCGGGAACGCATTATTACGCATTATTTTATACTTTAACTATTGAAAAATAGCAGATGTACAAGCTCGCAGCGTGGCACTCAGGCGTTAAATAACAATACAAATGTGTTTTCCATAAAAAGGAAAGAAACTGAAGGACGATCAGAGGACGTGTGCCAAAATGCCAGGACTGCTTACCGAGAAGAGCATGTTCTTTTTGTCCTGGTTGACAGCACGGGGGTCAGGCACAGGGTCAGTGTGTTTGATCACAGACACAGACTCGCCTACGAAGATAACAGAAAGCAGGAGGTTAAGGCCAGTTCAATTAATCAACACAGGACAATAGACGTAAGTTGTCAAAAACTCAGGATACAGTGTCAAAACAGTTCCACTTGAGCAATCAGTTTAGCAGCAGCAAGTGCTATTAAAATGATTCTACTATATGGGGCGCCCGCTGGCCTACTGGTCCAGGCGCATACCACGTAGGTCAAAGATCATACATGCCCCTTTCACATGCTCCCGATGTCCTGAATTCTTAAATAATGTGTAAATAAATGTAAATGTGTTTTTAGTACCAGTAAGACTCCCTAAATTGGGAGATAAGCGACTGTCAGGTCGCATACACAATCTTTAGAAGGCAATGGTAGCCAATCAGGAGGGAATATGGGAAATGGGACAGATCCATGTTGATGACATGACTTTAGACTAGAGATACTGTGTACCGCTTTGTGTGATTTTAGGGCAAAATCTGTAGGAGCAGTGTCTAAAAATTTGTGTTTCAAAAATCTGCCAGATGGTGGCGCTAGATGGGACAGATAGATGCATTTTGATGACATGACTGTAGAGATACTGTGTACCGATTTGCGTGATTTTAGGGAAAATCTGTAGGAGCAGTATCCAAACATATGTCTTGTAATGGTGGCGCTAGAAGAGGGCCATGTGAGAAATGAGGGGTGGAGGTTGTGGTTTGGCAGCCAAGGGGTGTGTGCGTGCAAAGTTTGGCATGGATCGGGACAACGGTGGCGGAGATATGAGTAGGGGAAAAGTGTGACGCGACGTGATGTGATGTGACGTGACTGACAGCCGGTGGAGGTTTTGATAGTAACTGCGACCTGACATTTTATAACAGCCATTCTTCTTGGTTACAGTAATAGAATTTAGCTCTCAGATTATAACTCATTTAGGGCCTAGAATTATTGAATGCTTTAACCAGTGAAAAATAGCAGATATACAAGCTCACAGCGCGGCACCGAGTGCCGCGCTGCGAGCTTGTAGATCTGCTATTTTTGGAAAAAGTTGTGAAAATGTGTGCAAATCTTTGAATATATGCATTTTCAAAGCGAACGTTTGTAACTCAAATTTTGCTTCTGGGTGGTCCCTGGAACTAAATATTTTGAGATGGGGGTCCGTGGCCAAATACATATCAGTTTGGGGGTCCTTCACATGAAAAGGTTTGAGAACCACTGACATACAGTAGTGGTCTCTCAAAAACAGACTAACTGAGCTCCAGTTGAAGTGAAAAGGACCTTTTCTTTGACAATGGTTATAGCCAGATTTCTGACATAGAAACATAGGTTTCTCAAAACATCTTAGAAGGATTCAAAAGACACTTATCGGGTCAAAATTCAAATTTTCACGATTTTTCTAAAATAGCAGATCTACAAGCACTCGGTGCCGCGCTGCGAGCTTGTATATCTGCTATTTTTCAATAGTTAAAGCATAGAATAATCATACACAATAATGTGTACGAGGGGGAAGGGTGGCCTGGTATGGGAATGTTGAGCAACCTTCATCCAAGAATGTGTAGAACATGTGACGGGATAGAGGGATAGAGGGACACGGATGAGAGCAAAGCCCATTGTACAACAAACACATTAGCAGCTATAGATAGACAACATTTTCTATCAGTCACGCACCAGAGTTTACAATTACGGTTATCAGATGCACAAGTGGGAAATCGTTGCTGTCTGCTGGAAAACTCATGTCCAAAACCAAAAATAGCAACAGCTCAAAAAACAAGCTTTTAGGTCGTCTGCTTTGGAAAGAATTTGTGTGACACCGTAGTATGACGAAGAAGTAGGGCGATTAAATTACGGGAAGAAGAAAAAACATAAAAAGTTTAAACATGGAGATACGTTTTTTTCTGCCTGACAGCAATGAAATGGTAACTAGGGCTCCACAATTAAAAGCTAAAGTGAAAATGCTTATATTGCTGAATGTGCGTAACGCGGTCTATCTAAAATGTCTATATAAGGCAAGGAATCCTGCCAGCTGTGATGGGTCTCGCAATCAACAGACATCTTACCGGTCAGAATGGATTGGTCTACCCTCAGGGTTGTGGACTTGATGGAGCAGATACGAATATCAGCAGGAACCTTGTCTCCAACTAGAGGGGGAAAATAGCCACAATTAGAGATAGAATGCAGCTACTAGAACAAGTAGGAAATGAATGAAAACACAACTACATCAACGTGCGCGCGCGCGCGCGCGCACGCACGCACGCACGCACGCACGCACGCACGCACGCACGCACGCACGCACGCACGCACGCACGCACGCACGCACGCACGCACGCACACACACACACACACACACACACACACACACACACACACACACACACACACACACACACACACACACACACACACACACACACACACACACACACACACACACACACACACACACACACACACACACACACACACACACACACACACACACACACACACACACACACACACACCTCTGTCTTCACACACACACCTCTGTCTTCCTATTGGCAATAGAAAATAAATAATGGTATGGCATTGGCATAATGACAAATGTAAAATGGCGTTTGAAGCTTTTAAAGTCAATGCCAACACAACAGTTAAAGCCTACAGACAGAAGAGTTGCAGGCCAAGATGAAGCTTGCAACCACAACAGAATTCTCCAAGCTGTGGTTTAAAAAATATTATAAAACTGGACAGTCCGCATCCAGACGATCATTTCCATGGCAACAGCTCTTGTCATGTCATGACAACATACTTCTTTGATGCTCAAACTCCAGCATCTAACGGCACAACAATCTTTGCTTCTATATCTATTTAGCTATATGTAATATATCTTATTTGTCGAGTGGAAACGTGTCCAAAACTAGTGAAAACAGCCGATCTACAAGCGCACAACGCCTCGCACTTCGAGGCGTTGTGTGCTTGTAGATCTGCTGTTTTCACTAGTTTCGTGCGACGGCCTTGTATGATGAAGCAAGGCTTTGCTTTGCGAAAAAAAATGTACAAATTTGAAACTTGGAGATACAAGGTTTCTGCCCGACAACGACGATTATATTCTGCTTTCATATCATATTGGAAACAGTTTATCAAACCAGACAACTATTCCAGAATCTTTAAATTCAGATAGAGTCTGTAACTACGGCCCCTGAAATCGGCGCAAAGGAAGTTGTCATCGTTTGGAATGAGAACGTAACAGTTGCAAGAGCGACAGATGAACAGATAAATCATAACAATGACAGTGAGAGTTGTTCACGATGACAAATGTATAATTGCGTTGTAGATCAGCTATTTCTGCTTTTTTTTATGTATGAACATTTTTCAACATGGTAATAATTGTGACAGGTCTACTTGTGACTCTACAAGTCAAATCTCAATCGATTTTTTTTAAATGGTTTCGTCTTGTTTCAAATCTTGTGTCTGAGCTAGGCTTTAGACCAGGGTTCCCCAATTAGTTTTCCCCAAGGGCTGAATTATGTCTAGGGTACCAAGCCGAGGGCCACAACATTGCAGGGGGCGACGGTGGCATTCCCGCTACTCCAGAGACAGTTCAGATATCGTTGTTGTCGGGTGAAAATCTTATATGTCCAAAAAACGTTTTGCATTCATCAAATGATTTAAACTAGTGAAAACAGCCGATCTACAAGCACACAACGCCTCGCACCGCAAGGCGTTGTGTGCTTGTAGATCTGCTGCTTTCACTACTTTTGTGCGACGGCCTTGTATGATTTGCGAAAGAACGTACACATTTGGAGATACGAGATTTCCACCCGACAACGACGATATACTAGTTTCGTTGCTGCTCTTATACCACCATTATTACTGGGGTTGGTGGGGGCCAGACAGTAGCCCCCCGCGGGCCGCAAATGGCCCGTGGGCCGCCTATTGGGGAACCCTGCTTTAGACGTTCAGGGAGGAAATGACCACTGTACCAGAGAGAGCCAAACAAATGCGTTACCAACGTTATCAGGTGACATTTGCCTAGCTATGCTATGGAGTCAGCTGTTGTCAGACGACATCTGTCATTCACACCATCATAAAAGTCAATATTTGCAGATGAATCATCATGCTAAACTGACGTTTGGCTTTCCAAATATGGCCAGCTTCTAAACACCACGTGGTCCTGTGCAGCTCGAAGGTTAGAGTACGACAATAGCAGCATTAGTGACAACACAATGATGATTGTATATGTATGCAATATGCAGTCTTCGCCCCAGACAAATATATCGTCGTTGTCGGGTGAAAACCTTGTATGTCCAAAACCGTTCGTTTTGCATTTATTATTTAAAAATGATTCAAACTAGTGAAAACAGCCGGTCTACAAGCACACAACGCCTCACACCGCGAGGCGTTGTGTGCTTGTAGATCTGCTGTTTTCACTACTTTTGTGTGACAGCCTTGTATGATGAAGCAGGGCTTTACTTTGCGAAAGAACGTATACATTTGAAACTTGGAGATACGAGGTTTCCACCCGACAACGACGATATGCAGTCTTAGTATTGACCAAGAAGAATGCATGAAGTATATTAGTATGCAACTAGAAGCAGTGCTCTTCCGAGCACATGTCTCCGCCTTTCACGGCAATCGGACGCTGCATGCATGATTTTGTTCCAAAAATGTGTTTTGCAAAAGTCGACCTGCTGGTGGCACTATAACAGGCTGATGTGAAAAGGGTTGCATATTATGTTTCATGACCTAGTGGGAATGTATGCGCAAAGTTTCGCGTAAAGCGCAAGCTGCGTTCATGATTTGAGGCATTTTGTTCAAAACGGACCAATCCTGCCAACTTAGGAAGCCAATGTTAGCCAATCACGATGCAATATGATGTATCGGCCTATCGGGCAGATCCGTCTTGATCACATGACTATAGAGATACTGTGTACTGATAAAAAAAAATGTTTTATCATAATGACCTAAAGGCGGTAGAAATGTTCGCTTCAAGTGTCTTGGGTCGTTCAATTCAAAACAACTTTATCCCATTCAGAACGGGTACACATTATTGTGTACCATTATTTTATGCTTTAACTATTGAAAAATAGCAGATCACAAGCTCACAGCGCTGCGAGCTTGCAGATCTGCTATTTTTGAAAAATCGTGAAAATTAGAATTTTTACCCGATTCTATAAGTGTCTTTTGAATCCTTAGAAGGTTTTTTGAAAAAAACAATGTTTCTATGTCAGCAATCTGGCCAGACATCGTCAAAGAAAAGGTCCTTTTCACTTCACTGGAGCTCAGTTAGTCTGTTCTTGAGAGACTACTATGTCAGTGGTTCTCAAACCTTTTCATGTGAAGGACCCCCAAAATGATATGCATTTGGCCACGGACCCGCATCTCAAAATATTTCGTTCCAGGGACCACCCAGAAGCAAAATTTGAGTTACAAACGTTCGCTTTGAAAATACATAATTATATCCAAAGATTTGCAAAAAAAAAATCACAACTTTTTCAAAAATAGCAGATCTACAAGCTCGCAGCGCGGCACTCGGTGCCGCGCTGTGAGCTTGTATATCTGCTATTTTTCACTGGTTAAAGCATTCAATAATTCTAGGCCTATTTTGAAATCTATCTCCATAATAGTTATTATCAGCTGCCTTTGGAGAATTACCAACTCGTGTCCTCTTCTGCCAAGCCAAGACCGGGTCCAATTTCCCTTCACTCTTTGTTTTGTTTTCTCGAGGTAAAACATGCCGCGGCATGCGGCAGCAGATGTTGTACAGTAGGTCATAGTTTCTTTGCACAATGAGAAATGTCTGACACGGTGGATAATAATAACTGTTTGACCTTTTTCCCCATCACACCGTGTGACATCTAATGAACAAGACAGCCAATAATCGTGCAGTGTGCAAACACCCTAAAGGGTTCCACATCCCCACAGGGACAAACCGTACTAAAAATGTCTACACTCATGGTGCTGTTTGATACTATGTTAGCTAAATGCCAGAGCTTGGTTTACTATGTTTGCTTTAAGCCTGACAGTCAAAAGGAAACGCGGTGTAACCTTATGTAACGTTTGGCTCACAAATCGGTTTGGATACCAGTTTCCAACAAACGGCAGTAGCTATGTCGATGGGGCCCCTACTACAGTCTCTAAGGGAAACGTTTTAAAGGGACGCGGCATTCTCTGAATTCAATAGGCAGTCAATCAGTATCCGAGTAGGGCTGAAAATGCACAGCGGCCTTTCAGGACTGGTAGTAGTTTTTCACTCCCCTTGCTATAGGCAGAGGGAGCGGAGGAAGGCCAGAGAAAGAAGAGGAAGTAGAGGGATTGGAAGCCATAAAAAGGCCAGTCTCAAAGGAAAAAGCCAATTTGAGCACATACTGAATTGCGGTGACCCAAATCCGGCTTCGTAATACTACATAAAGGCAATGGAAACTAGGGAACTGGCTCAGGTCGTCGTGGCACAGTTCCCCTGTGCGTAGCTGACGTATAGACCTACTTTGTTAAAGATGCAAATTGTCTCGAATGGGTATTTTGAGGCTCCCCCCGACCCCCCCCCCCCCCCCCCTCAAGAGTTCACCAGGACCTCTCTCAAGCCTAGTTTATATTTTGTCACGTAACCGCGTACCTACTGCCTCAGTGAAAACAACTTAATTATGCTTTAATTTGTTTGACGACCACGTATACATTTGCCCTTACACAGACAACAAAGCTTGAAGAGGAGTGTTAGAAAATGTATTATTTTAGAGCCAAATAACATGAAGATAATGAATATAGAGTGAGAGAGAACTACTGAAAATAAGTAAATAGATAGAAGTCAGGATTCCCTTTGCAGGGAATGTATGCCCTTCAGAGTAGGGATGGGACAATATGAAATTGTCATATCACGATTATTGTGACAAAAGAAATCGCGATTTACGATATTATCGCGATAATCAAAAGCCGTTATCCTGGGTCGGAACATTTGCCAAAAAATAGCAGATCTACAAGCTCACAAGCTTGTAGATCGGCTATTTTTTGAAGACATTTGTTAGAGGGTGGAAAAAAGACTGTATCAAGTACGTATATTATAAGTATCTGTTACCAATTACAGAGGGTTTAAGTTGTACCGGATATGCAGCTCGGCAAATAAAAGGTGAATTGATCCCAGTGCATGACGATATCGCGATAAATGAAATCTCCACGATACGATTATCGTGAGTGTTTTTATCACGATAAACGATAACATCGCTTATCGTCCCATCCCTACTTCAGAGAAGGGAGTGGAGATAGAATAGCTATGAGACCAACAATGCACACAGCCAAAAATGGTAAAGGTATTTCAATATGTTCCCCCAATGCGCTGATCAGGCTTAAATGTGGACACATGATAGCAGCTGTCTGCCCGTCGTCGTCCCCATAGCGCAGGAAGAGGTAGGGAATAAAGGCCAGCCTCTGTCAGTCAGTCACAGGATAAAGACCCCACAACGCCCCACCCCATTTCAACAGGACAATCACTCAACTCCCTTGGAACTCACACTTCTACGGCCGCGTCAACTTGCTAACCCTCAATTAGCGGCCTGGGGTCTCTCTAAGCTTGCACATAATTCTGACTTAAGGTGTGCAAGTCTCTCTAGCCTTGGCACAGTGGGTGATAACGGCTTGTTGTGACTGTGAGAGACGACCCCAATGTGCAGTTGGCTGCGTGTCAAGCTCATATTGGATGTACTGACGGCCGGTAGCCAGGAATACCAGTCTGTCAATGAGCATTTTCCAATCGTGAGAGATGGTGACACTTTTTCGGAGAAACACCAACAAGTGTCAAGTTCTGCTGCATCTTCCAGCGAAATGCAGAACAATGGGTGTAATAAGAAAGTGTTTCTCAACCATTGTGACTGGGGACCTTTGATGTGGCCCTGAGAAGGGTCAAGTGTGCCCCTTGAAACTGCTTGAAAGCCAGTATTGTATTTATCATTTTAAAAATGATTTAAACTAGTGAAAACAGCCGATCTGCAAGCACACAACGCCTCGCGGTGCGAGGCGTTGTGTGCTTGTAGATCTGCTGTTTTCACTACTGTTGTGCGACAGCCTTGTATGATGAAGCAGGGCTTTACTTTGCGAAGAAACGTACACATTTGAAACTTGGAGATACAAGGTTTCTTCCCGACAGTGACGATATTTACAGTACACCCCTGTATTATGTTTGTGTGCCCATGGATTCTTGGGACATGAAAAGTGTGCCATGCAGAAAAAAGGTTGAGAAACACTGCATGACTGATGATGGGGGAATGCTGTTTTGGTGTAGTACAGGTACACTTTCAATTTCTTTGATTCAAAATATATCCTAAAATAAAAACTACTATTAATGTGCAAAGAATTGAGCATTTGTCGTCTTATAATTTGTATATATTTTTTACTTACAGACTTCAGTCAATCCAAAAAGAATCCACTTTTTGGATTGACTGAATATCTTCTAAATAAATTGTAGTCATTCCTCCTGGGAGTTGGAAACGGTTCAGCGTTGGCTGGAGACCGTGACCAAAACATGATATGTTTCCCAGAGAAGCACCAAACCTAACAGCCACATCCTACATGATTGCATAACACTTCCTGCAGCAAGCGAGACATTAAGAGTGAGAAAAACATTGACAACTTTGTAAGAAAAAAGAAAGGGGAAGACCAAAACTAAACAGTATGATAATGATATTGAACCAACCAACTAAGACACATGGGATAAGTCGGTTTTAACAATGGCACAACAATGGTTGATATGACTCTAGAAAACATCAGTGTTGGGATACTTTTTTGCACAAAGCTAAAGCGAGAGCCTCATATATACTTGATTTATTTGCACTGACTTTGGTCACTTTTTTCTGGCCCTGCACTATTGGGTTGTGTTGGTTGTACTGTGTACTATAATTGCTGTGTTGATATGGCGGTGTGATACTTGTGTTGCATTGACTAGAATTGACTGTTATGTGCACTTTTTTGTTTGGCACTGTCAGTTAAGTTTGCTTTGAGTTTAGCTTTTTTGTGTGTGTGTGTGACGTGTCACTTATGTGCGTTGAATGTTTCGTGGTCACTTTATGTATATATTCTTTTTTTGTGCTTGCTCTTGGACTGTACACTACAGTACTATTTTTCTTTTTCTTACTTCTTTGTAACTTGTAACCTTAAACTGCTGTGCTGCCTCTGGGCAACTGAATTTCCCCCGTAGGATAATAAAGGTATCTATCTATCTATCTATCTATGTGTCTCAGACACTCTGGCGCAGTCATAAGCCTGTGTTAGACTGCAGACATGCTGTAATTGAAGTGTGTGTATATCATCTGTCCCTTAATGTCAACATCCTACTTGGTAGGAGTCCAACAGGGTCCTCAGGCATGACCACCTTCTCACCCCTGTGCCTGTGCACGTCACAGCCTTCACGCTTAAGAACAGAGTAGTGGGAAACCCCCACCATCCAATCACCAATGCAATTGCCA
This sequence comes from Nannobrachium achirus, assembly GCF_963921795.1. NCBI lineage: Eukaryota > Metazoa > Chordata > Actinopteri > Myctophiformes > Myctophidae > Nannobrachium > Nannobrachium achirus. Next base: position 17,969,715 of record NC_137832.1, read on the forward strand.
TGGACGTTGGAACTAGGGCTGTCACGATTACGACATTTTACGTGACGATTAACTGTCACTCAAATAACTGCGGTTAACGATTTAATTGTGTTTTTGTCGTTGACAATTACATTTCTGTTTGGCTTTTAGGCTTTGAGGTTGCACATGGCAGATATGACACATAACCTAAAATATACAAAGACATTACTCACATATTTGACAACTTTATACTTAGTGGAAATAGCAGATCTACAAGCTCACGACGCGTCGCATCTACCTTTTTAAAGTGTTTGAAACCATATTAACATTTCTCAACATGGAAACGATTATGCAAAATAATTGCGATTACCTCAAATAATTGCGATTAGACGATTATGTAATAATTGTGACAGCCCTAGTTGGAACAGATACCTTGCCTGTTATTTAAAAAATCCCACTCTTGTTCTAAAACTGTTGTCTGGCAAAAGGATTTTGTTGCATGTGAACAAAGAAGTTTTCCCTGTCCTACTTAAGAGAGTCGAGACACGTGCCATGCGCAGTGCAAAAGCAAAGGGGCTCAAAACGGGAGCGAGACAACACATGAGATATGACTCCCAAAGGTGCACTTGAAAAAACGCCGAGTTGAGGCTGCAGTGCAAACCGCAAGGGCTGGCAACTTTGATTGGCAGATGCCACTGCAGATGTATTAGGGACGGCATGCGGCTCCGTTGGCTGGGCTGGTCAGAAGGCCACATGTGCTGAGGCTGGCTGAAAGAGAAACGCTGAGCCTGTGTTCATGATTATAGAGCATCGCAGTGAGGTGTCGGAAGTAAACATTCCATTCATTTTCAACATAGGGTTTTTCATTATCAGCCACAAAGTCGTAGCAATTCAATGTACACTTACCAGTAGGCTGGTGGTTGTAAAATGGTTCTATATGCTCCTGTAGAACCCCCGAGTATGTACCGGTATGCAATCACTCTAGTTTTAGTAGGTGGCTTTGTCCGAGGCTTAAAAACGTTTAAATAAATACTTTATGAAATGTCTATGGAAGAAATGAATGGGGAAAACGCTTCGACACCAGAGTGGGGATGGGGTGGGGCTTCAACTGCGATGCTCTATTAGCCACATTTACAACTGGTGGCTGGGTTCATTTTCCTACCCTGCCGACTCTACCATGTTAACGATTTAAATACGGTGGGACATATTACACACAGCGTTCATACTAGGGCTACAACAGTTAATCGAACTTATCGATAATTTAATAAAATAATCTATTAATATTTGATTCGGGGCATGTCATTGTATGAAAACAGACAATCTACAAGCTCACAAGGCGTGCACATCGTGAGGAGTTTTAGAGGATTGTAGATCGGACATTTCCTGTGATCAAATCTTTAAACAGGGCTCAAATGGTTAATCATTTTTGTTGCCCTTCTTGCAGCCCTCGTTCATGCTTTTACAAATCATCGCCTTTGACCGTGGCTGAGCCAACCTCTGACCTTGGTTATGTCAATAGTATCTTGGACGGGCTTTTCACTTTGACTGCATCTGTTTTGCATCTCAAACAGCACTCTGGGCTTCTGGAACAAGCTTCTGTTGCCATAGTAACAAAACTTGTCCCAGGCCCGCACTGGAAACACACACAGCTCTTCTTGTCAAAAACACTGGGAGCTCGGTGGAGTTAAGTAACAGCTGAAGTGAAAAAGCAAGACTGGACATAAGATTGTCAAGAATCGTGTAATTTAGACTCTTTGTCGTCTAGATTTCTATCTACAATAGCAACATTTTTCAAGAGGTTTGAATACATGCCACATGAAATGCGTAGCATGGCTAACCTTACATACAGGATGTATACATACTAGGGATGGGACGATAAGCGATGTTATCGTTTATCGTGATAAAAAAACACTCTAATGTATCTAATGTATCGTGATATCGTCCTCCGTCATGCACTGACATCAATTCACCTAATTTGACGCGTTGTGAGCTTGTAGATCTGCTATTTTCAGCACACAACCAAGTGTAAAATCAGTCATTACGATGCCATCAAGGCCTGCCAAAATACATTGCAGTTGACTAAATCAACTGTACAGATTTAGTCACCTAAAATCTTATATTTAGTATATTCGACTTTAGTATATTCGACTAGAATTAGACTAAAACTAAAACGTTTCAGGTGACTAAATCATGTCTAAAACTAAATTACATTGTATTCAAAAGACTATGACTAAAACTAAATCAAAACTTGCTGTCAAAAACAACACTGCAGCAGTGTAGTAACACGCAACGCATGCACAGTGTCTGTCTCTGCTCTTACTCCCCCATCAATCATGATGATGTATGAAGTGAGAAGGTGAGAGGGCCGAGAGGCCTGTCTGGGGGAACAGGCTTCCACACCAGTGGCGTCAGTTCAGCAAAAGCTAGGGTATGGCAAAGATGGGAGTCCTCATGGAAAAGAGGCATTACATTTTGTATAACACGGTTCTATTGTGAAAATAGCAGATCTACATGCTCACAACGCCTCGCGCTGCGAGGCGTTGTGAGCATGTAGATCGGCTATTTTCACAATGTCTGAAAGAAAAAACACTAGTTTTGTCAGTTTTTTACACAGGTTTCTACGGTTTCTTGGGCTGGATATGGCAGCCTGGAATGGTTGTTCAAGTGCAGCTAAACTTAGCATGTTAGTAAACGTGCCACATGAATTGCACCTGTGCAGCTGACCTACAGAACCTGGGAATATACCATTTTGTCAAGATGGGGAGAATACAAGTGTGGAGAATATAATTATAATATCTTGTTAAAGTGACCATTTGGTAACATTTAGCATTTGTAGTTATTTTACTGTAATTTAACAACATAATAACCAGCACAGATACACAAAGAGACATTCATGGATATATATTTAAAAGTAACTTTTATGTTCCCCCCTGGACCCAGGGTATGGCAGCTGCATACCCCTGCCATACCCAATTGACGCCCCTGTTACACACTGGCCTAGAATCAGGGCTGAGGCGTGAGGACAGCTCCCAAAATGTACTTATGGTTCTGTCACTCTCTTGTGTCTTTAACGTCGCCACTTTCTCGTCAGTGACCCCTCATTAAAGCCTGCTCAGGGTCAAACCACCAGCATATCTGACCTGTCGCATTCCCATCCATAATACCACTGACAGTCAGAATGGCACAGATTCCCAGTACTCAACGCGATACCCAACTCAAGGCTGGCTAACATGACTACCGTGGAGAGTTGGTACACGGGAGGATTGCCAAGGATCTGTGTGAAACGGACAGTTGCTTGACCCTAGTAATAGAAGCTAGGGACTTTTATGCAAAGCAATAGTGATTAGGGCTGTCACGATTATGACATTTTACATGGCGATTAATTGTCACTCAAATAATTGCGATTATTGATTTAATTGTGTTTTTGTTGCTGACAATTACATTTCTGTTTGGCTTGTAGGCTTTGAAGTTGCACATGGTAGATACGACACATAACCTAAATATACAAAGAAATTACAAGTAGTGCCTTAGAGACCTTAGTGTCAACCCCTGCACATATCTGTAATAACTACCACTTTTTTGCTGACCGAGTACAAGTACGAGTACTTCATTTTGAGTACTCGCCGATACCGAGTACCGATACGAGTACAATTAATAATACAAAATGTCTTTAAATTACGTTTTGTTTTTTTTATCAGATGTTCCTCACTTTCTGGCTGTATAACACATTAAATTGCATTGCTTTCCCAGAACATGGCACAACTGCCACACATTTCACTTTTTTTTTCAGGTTTAGCCCATGGAAATTCCTGTACTGTGCATGATCTTCTAGATCTGCTATGCTCAAACATTTTGTATTTTTACTTTTGATACTTTAAGAGAGAGAGAGAAAGGCGAAGTGGCGGAACACACAGGGTACTCGGGCGCTTTGTGAGCAGTATCAGACGAGTACCGATACCGCAAAATAGGCCGGTATCGGGGCGAGTACCGATACCACAAGTACCGATACTGCATCCCTAGTCATAACCTCCCAGGGGGTTCGTTTATTTTTGGAACACAGTTCTTATATTATGAGTCACAATCTAGAATTCCCCTATGGGAAATCAAATACAAAGAAATAACGCCGTGCCCCAGGGTAATGGGAGTGACGTCAGGACCTCAGTCAGTGCACTATCCCCGACGTGAATCAGTGAAAGTAGACCGGCGCCCGACTCTGGGCCATACCAGTGTGTGGAACAATGCAAGTTGGGAATACACACAGAGCAGACACACCCCACCTGTTGTGCAATACTCCTGTTATCTGATGTTGCCATTGTCAGCTCCACGTGCATCGCCTTTTACTCCGCAACCACAGCTAGGGCTGTCACAATTCTTACATAATCGTCTAATCGCAATTATTTGACATAATCGCGATTATATTTCATAATCGTCATAATCGTTTCCATGTTGAAAAATTTTCATATGTTTTTTTCAAGTTAAAAAATTGTGGAAATAGCAGATCTACAAGCTCACAACGCGTCGCATCGCGACGCGTTGTGAGCTTGTAGATCGGCTATTTCCACTATCAATGTTCTTTTTTAAGTATAAAGTTGTCAAATATGTCAGTAATTTCTTTGTATATTTAGGTTATGTGTCATATCTGCCATGTGCAACTTCAAAGCCTAAAAGCCAAACAGAAATGTAATTGTCAACGACACAATTAAATCGTTAATTAATCGCAATTATTTGAGAGAAAATTAATCGTCTTGTAAAATGTCATGATCATGACAGCCCTAACCACAGCTCTCCAACTTCCTGTTCCATTGCGCACGCTGCCACTTGTATTGGCGACGCGGCACAAGTGAAGCTCGGCCAATCAGTATAGCCGAAGGGTTGGGTTGGCCAATCGGGGACTTATATTGGCTAAGCGGCACAAACCCGATGTGAAGCTTAACCAATTCATGAAGCAGATGGGTCGGCTTGGCCAATCAGGAAGGCCGATGATGCACACACAGAGAGATTCAGTGTGTCCTTCATACAGAGGACACACTGCTGTTCACAGTGCTGTTACATCAATGCCGTGACTTCAGTTTCTCCTCTTGCGTTGCCACTATAGGACAAACCCGTTTTGGAACGTTTCTCTGGCAACCGGCGGAGGATACCAACCATACACCTGACCAGACTCCCATCAAAAAGACCCCCCCCCCCCCCCCCCCCCCTCAGTGACAACACACACTTGCCAGACCACACAGAAATGCCACATGCCATCCAGGGTGTCTGGAATCCCAGCCTGTAAAGGGTAGGGACGCTGGGTAGGGTCTACTCTGTGCATTGGGCTTGGGGGTTGGGGAGGGGGCTTGACACAGGACTACTGCACAAAGCACTTCCCTATAAGGTCTCCAAATAATAGAGGAGGGAGAGATCCTCCCCCCCCCCTATACTGTACCCCTCCCCACACAGGCCCCTCTCTCAGGAGACTCCAGCACCTAACATGCAGCGTGGAACAAAAGATATGTTGAGCTAAATGGCTTACTTTTTAAATGAGAATTACTACAATTGGCTGATTAGCCGGTAGGCCTATTTGTGATACATTTAATCTACCAACCAACAACCACAGGGTTGGCAATATTGGCTGGTGGCCTATCCTGATTACAAGCACTGCAGGCCTCACCCTAAATGTTCATTGTAAAAAGGGCTATGGTCGTTTTAAAAACATAATTAAACCCGGTTTATAACAACAAACTGAATGTCAGTACGTTTTTTTGTTTGGAGAAGGCCCAGGGCCCCGTTAGGGTTTACTGCAACAACAGCAAAAGAAGCATTTGTCTGAGCCAAAGTATTGTGGAAGAGCACGCTGGAGCAGCTCCTTTATCAACGCTATAAAAGACATCAGACAAATGGACAGGGCTGCATGTTGGCTCGGCTAGAAACAGGCCTGATGATGATAGCACAAAGTAGCCCAGAATCCCTATGCTCGGCTGCCTTTTAAGTACGACGGCTTGGTCCAGACAGAATGGAATATAAACATCACCCAGAACCAGCTACAGCAGGTGCACTGCAAGGTTAAAGTGGCGCTGAGAAGTCTGATTTACCGTAGGATTTAACCAAAGTTTTGTTGCCCCATTTCAAAAATAGCTGCTCACAATGTGTCACATAGAGGCTTTGTGAGCTTGTAGATTTATTTCCGCATTTCTTTTTTCTTTTTTGAAAGATAATATTATTGACATGCCCAAAATAGGGCTGCCAGGTGGTTTTTGTTCAAATAAATACTCCACACACCTGTCTGTGTACAAGAGAGCTGATGTTGAGCAGACGGAAGAGGGAAGCAGGCTCAGAGCTAGGGATGGGATTTACGATATTATCGCGACAATCAAAATATCCCCAAGATCCATTATCCTGGGACGGGACATTTCCCCAAAAAGCAGCAGATCTACAAGCTCACAACAAATGTAACCAAATGGACCCTTACAGGTCCATTTGGTTTCATTTGTATAGTGTCAGAGTTAAGTGGAGACCTTGACATTTTAAAGTTTGAGAACTGATGATTTTGACCAAAATTTAATTCTGCAATGAATCTCTGTATTAATGATTAAACAGGATGGATTTTTTACAAGGCTCCCTCAATTGTATCACGATATATACGATACCTCTGAAAAGGCATATCGCGGAGGCATTGTATCGTCTCAGTGATAATTATCACCATATCGCCCACCCCTAGTCCCATCCCTACTCAGACTGACTGCCAGGACCCATGGAGACTAGACTACTTGGGTATTCTCCTCACAGCTAAGCCAGTCAGAGAGGGCTTGTTGTTTCGTGCCCTCTGCCGCCGCACAGTGTGCACGGAGTCAGCTGGCATCTGCCTGCGTCATCAAGGTGGTGGGGGGGGGGGGGGGGGGATCAAACCGGAGCTTTCGGGAAAATATTATTCTTCAAAGAGGTCCCAAATATGAGGGAGCTTTGGAGGATTTGGCGAGTAAGCCGAGGTGATGGGTTTCATCCTCGCTGCAGGAGTAACACATCCTGCTTTGCCGTGTGCTGGCTGCGCGTTTTAAGGCTCAAGCTGCTGACGGGGGAGACCTTTAGTCCTTCACACTGACGGTAAAGTGAACCGTACTTATGTAATAACAGCTGAGTGATGTCAAAGAATTGTCATTTTGTAGGTTTATGTGCCTCTTATTTTATTGTGCATTGTGATTTGATCACAAAGAAAAGCCTTAGAAACTAAGCATCTTTCCCAACTAAACCGATTCAGCCCATCTAATTGTGAAAACCCCGTTCAGAACACAAATGGAACGAGTCTCCTTTTACACTCAGGGGTCTGGGGCAATGTTAGATCTGCCCTTCCTTGTCAAGGTGACATTGGGAGTCCTGCTGAACGCTCTCTCCCACGTCATCCGCTGCAACAATGTTCCCCTGAGCACGAGAGAGAGAGAGAGAGAGAGAGAGAGAGAGAGAGAGAGAGAGAGAGAGAGGGGGCCCCACCACCAGACACCTGTCATCTTCTTCACCACTGGCACTGTCTGCTATAAATAAAGCATTCCATAATCTAAACAGACTACGATTGCTAAAAATAAAAAGACACCACTGTGCACTGAAAAACACTGCATCACCTCTGTGGCTTAGGGTTAAACCGCGTGGTGATAACGACCGGCGGCCTCAAGGACTCCGGCATTCCGCGGCACATCCTATCCCCCGTCCATCTGTCTCTGCGGGCGTACTCGTGCGTGCTGATGACGTGGGGGGAAAATGGTCATCCAATCACGATCAAAGCCAGGGGCATTTCAGCTCCCGAGATACACCGACTGCATCACAGGCCTTATCAGACAGGCACCGTGGGATGCATCACACACAGGAAATCAAAGCATCAGCGTTTCAGCGGCTGATATTCCTGAGATAACGCCGGCTGCATGGTATATCAAGAGTGACTCACTGCACCGGCAGAGAGACCTGGCTGACGATTCGGAGGCTGCGTCTTAGGACGTGTCAGTGTGTGGCACGGGTATAGGAGCAGCTACTGTTAACTTCGAGAGAACATCGCCATGGATGTGCGTGCGGAGTACAACAGCTGGGAGGCGTAGTGGTAGACGGGCACGCTCGTGCACAAAAAGGAACGTGGCAATGAATTCCCCGGCCCATGAAAATGTATGATACCAGGTCATAAGTAGGGATGGGAGTGGGACGATATGAAAATGTCATATCACGATTATTGTGACAAAAGAAATCGCGATTTACGATATTATCACGATAATCAAAATCCATTATCCTGGGGCTGGAACATTTGCCAAAAAAATAGCAGATCTACAAGCTTGTAAATCATCTATTTTTTGGCAAAGACATTTGTGAAAAAAAGTACCACGTACCTTTTACCAGTTATAGAGGGTTTGTGTGGAACCGGATATGCAGCTCGGCAAATAAAAGGTGAATTGATCCCAGTGCATGACGGAGGACGATATCACGATCTATTAAATCTCTACGATACGATTATCGCAAGTGTTTTTTATCGCGATAAACAATAATATCGCTTACCATCCCATCCCTAGTCATAAGCACTTAATCCTACATCAAATACAGAAAACAATCCAATCTACAGGCTCAGAATGTGTTGCATCACGTATGTGCTGTTAGCTCTGTCATTTTTTGGATGGTTTCTTTTGACAATCTGTCCAATAAGGGACACCAGAGCAGACCAGTACTGATGATGACATCAATACTGCAGGCCCCAGGTCCCATGAATCATCATTACTTCTCACTGCTTCGTGACAGGCCTGTGCACACACTCCACACACACACACAGGGGCCTCAATAACACCTGTGCCCGGCTCTTTGAGGCAATGTGTTAAATAGGAACATCACACAAAGCACCGCTATTGTAGGGTGAGTCACCTCTGCAGTAGCCTCGGAAACCCAGGCTTCTTTTGGCGATCGGAAGAAAAAGAAGCCTGGGCGATCGCGTTATGATCACCGTTGGAGGAAGTGTAGAATTTCCCTAACCAATCAGAGTGCAGAGAGCGTCGCACCGAATGTGTTGACGTCATGACGCAGCAGGGTTCTCTGCGCTGAGCAGAGGAGCAGAGGGGGGTAGGGGGAGGAGAACACATGCCATTGGCCAGAGACTCGCGGAGAGACTCGCCGCGCCCGCCCATCTGCCTACACAAACTGGTCCGCGTTAGGTTAGAGTGTCTCTGCAGTGGTACTAAGAGGGGCTTTCAGATAAATGTAACCCATTGCCATACCTGGATTCCCTATCAAAGAACAACACTTTGAAGAGCTTACAATTATAACCACAAGAATGCGGTATGAGGACAAATCATGTCTCATCATGAAAACCAACGATTTCTGATTGCAGCTCCTATAGAGCAGTCCCAAAAACCCAATGATATTATAACATCTAAACTTTCATTTGAGAATACGTAGGCTGCAACATGATCATTTGCGTTGTAACATCTTACAGTGTAATAACAGAAAAATACATCGTTTCCAGAAGGCCAAAGTTGCAAGTTCAAATTCTGGAGTGCAAGAGTCAGCACCATAGCACTTGAAGGAAAGTACATCACATCCACTGCTGTCACTTATCTGTAATGCATCATCATTTACAGATAAGCTCTAGGTAAAGTAATAGAAGACGACGAATGGAAAGGTAGAGATTTTTCTTCTAGAATAAGCTTTATAAAACAAAGACAAATCAGTGTTAAGTGCATTGTGGCGGAAAGGAGTCACAACTTACCGGCAACCTCCACGATGTCTCCAGGCACGATGTCCTTGGCCTTGATCCTCTGGACAGTCTTCCTGTCTTGCCGATACACCTTACCCATCTCGGGCTCATATTCCTTCAGGGCCTCGATGGCGTCCTCTGCATTGCGCTCCTGATTAGGAAACGGAAATCGATGTCAATGCCAACAGAGTCGCTTCGAGAAACTGATCCATGTTAGCGCAAAAGATCAAGTGGTTAGCGGAGGATTCCCCTATGAAAATACATCTCTTCATCTCGACTATGGAGCAGAGAACTAGGAATGGGACGATATGGAAATGTCATATCACGATTGTTGTAACCAAAGAAATCGTGATTTACGATATTATCGCGATAATCAAAATATCCCCAACATCCATTATCCTGGGGCGGAACATTTGCCAAAAAAATAGCAGATCTACAAGCTCACAATGCGTTGCGGCGCGTTGTGAGCTTGTAGATTGGCTATTATTTGGTAAAGAGATTTGGTAGAGTGAGAAAAAAAAATGTATCAAGTACGTATATAGCGGTATGTAGCTTTTACCAATTATAGAGGATTTAAGTGGTACCGGATATGTAGCTCGGCAAATAAAAGGTGAAATGATTCCAGTGCATGACGGAGGACGATATCATAAATTAAATCTCCACGATACGATAATTGCGAGTGTTTTTTTTTTATCACGATAAACGATTATCGAATATCGTCCCATACCTAGTTAGTGCGAAAGATCAAGTGGTGGATCAAGGATTCCCCTATGAAAATACATCTCTCCAATCTCAACTTATGAAGCAGAGAACTCTACATCACATGTGGGGGTGATACATGGGCAAAGACACACACCTGTGTTTAGAAACATAATACACTAGTGTGCAGTCAAGCAGTTGGGATGAGAGCTCTTAGGATGAAAGTCTATTGCCGGGCTGCAGGCCAGATTGATCACTCCCAAGAGCCGATCATAAGGGATAATCTACAGTGAGGCATTCATTGGAAAAATAAACCCTGACGGGGCGAAACAGTCCTGCCACCCCACTTATTACATGGCTACTTAATGAATTAAATCTATAATTTAACATGACTAGACCGGCGCCCTTCGGCTACTCTGGGGCTGGGCCATGCAAGTCCAGAATGATTACAGTTGGGAACACACACAGTCCTGTTATCTCATGCAGGGACGTGCTGGGCCCATGATTCAGCCCGGGAAAAAGAGTTGCAGAGGCCCTCATTGCTCGCTATGGAGAGAGATCTCTCTCTCCATAGCGCTGCTGCTACTCAAACATTTGCCATTTCAGATCATGACAAGTGACAAGCCAGTGGGCCAATGACATGAGTTATATTTTGTCGTTGTCGGGTGGAAACCTTGTACGTTCTACAAGCACAGAACGTCGGGTGGAAACCACCGATCTACAAGCACACAACGCCTCGCACCGCGAGGCGTTGTGTGCTTGTAGATCTGCTGTTTTCACTACTTTTGTGCGACGGCCTTGCATGATGAAGCAGGGCTTTGCTTTGCGAAAAAAAATTATAAATTTGAAACTTGGAGATACGAGGTTTCTGCCCGACAGTGACGATTTACTTTGTTGGCCACCCAGCCCCCAAAATGGAACGAAGGCCGACATTTTTATTTTTTACTACTCCTTCTTCAATAGACATAACATGGGGCATACAAGCCATTATTATAGCCAATATGGTTGAGGTCTCGCTCCAGTGAGCAGCAGCAGCCAATGCGGCATTGATACAGTAAATATCTATTGTAGATAGGAGTGGGCGATATGGAAAAATATAATATCACAATATTTTCCCAAGCTGTATCACGATACACGATTTTATCATGATTCTTTTTTCAGGTTGGTTTTTATGGATATTTTTCAAGTTACTTAACAAAAACTAGACTCTCTGGGTTCCTTTTGGGAGGTCTAAATTGAACTTTACAAGTATGTAACTCTGACAGTATACAAATGAAACCAAATGGACCCTCACGGGTCCATATGGTTTCATTTGGATACTGTCAGAGTTAAGTGGAGACCTTGACATTTTACATTATGAGAACTACTGATTTAGACCAAAATGCAGGTTTAAATTGAATTCTGCAATGAATCTCTGTATTAACGATTAAACAGGATTTTTTTTACAAGGCTCCCTCAATTGTATCACGATATGTACGATACCTCTGAAAAGGCATATCGTGGAGACATTGTATCGTCTCAGCGATAATCATCACCATATCGCCCACCCCTAACTGTAGATCCGTGGTTGCAATTAAATCTCCATCAGGAGAGGGAGACAAAGGATATAAAACGTACGGCTTGCAGCTTTGCGGTGAACTACATCCCTTTAATAAGGGAATTTAGTGCCATAAATGTCATGTTGTCAATGACCCACACTCTGGATGGACCCATTTTCATGTCTTGTATTCCCCACTGTATTCCCCATCACAGAGTCAGCCTGTAGTACTGATGTACTTGGTACCGTAGAGAGTTTCGGGACAATTATCATTTTTAACCACTTGAGCCTTAGTGTCCCTATTCTGGGGCGAACATCTGGTGAAAAAAAGCAGATCTACAAGCTCACAACGCGTCACGTTGTGTCACCGGATAAAATTAGTACAACTTTTTAGTTTTACTGGCATCAAAGGACCCTAGGGGCACTATTTTCAGTTGAAGTTCCGGCTATATCCACTATTTGGAGGTTTATCATTGGGCAAGGGGGTGTTCCCGTGCAAAAGTTGCTATTTTGGGGACACCTGCCTCATCCCTAAAACACCTGCGCTACCCCTAAAGCCCCTTTTCCACTGGCCCAACACCACACCACACCGCCCACTTGTGCCAGGTTTTCCACTACAAGGACCTGGGTAGAGTGGGTACTAAACGTGGTATTAAAAAGGATCCAATCTAGAGTAGGTCTGAGCTAGGCCAAACAGGGCCAAACACTTCATAATGACTGATCACTCACTGACTTTTCATTTAGACCACCAGGATATAGTTGTAATACATGATAATAGATTCTATTGTGTTATAACCACTATTATAATCTATTATAGTGTATTATAATTATCATAGTAATCCATCAATACTTTATAGTGTATTATAATCACAGTTATAATCCATTATAGTGTATTATAATTTAGGATAGTTGTAATACAAATTTATATTGCATTATAATCACAGTTAAAAGGGTCAATTTGTTTCTTACCGATAGGGGTACTTTTGTGTCATAGAAAATGTAGATATTTTTATGTGGTGCAGTGTGGTGTGGTGTGGTGTGGTGTGGTGTGGTGTGGTGCTAAAGCTGCAGTCAAAAAGGGGCTTAACAATATGCATGTGTGGTGGTTTGGGCATTACCAAATTAAAACCAATCACTGTGCCAGATGCCATGGGAAGAGAGAAGACACTCTCTCTTCAGCTGACTATAGGAGAATTTGAATCACAGAGATTTCGTGGATAATTGTAGGTCAGAAGGAGACGCCTCGCAACGCGAGGCATTGTGAGCATGTAGATCGGCTATTTTCACAATGTTCGCCTCTTGCTTACTTAATATTTGACAGTTTGGCCAGTCCTGTTGAATATTCGACTATTCGAATACTTTGAGGTAGAATAATTTGAATACTAAAAATCACTATTCGTGAATACCCTAGTCCATTGCAGGCACTAGATCTTAAATCAATGCAAATAATATTTCACCAAGAGTCTCACCTGCCATACACCAACAATAGCATTGGCTATGAGGATGAGTAGGATTACGAAAGGCTCCACAAAGGCTGTGATAGTTTCTTCTCCTTCCTCGAACCAGGCCAAGACCTGAAATCAATCAAAAGAAAAGTGATGAATATATGCGTTCCCTCACAGCATATTAAGCAGCCCAGACATCGTTTGGGGACATCATTCACAAGCACACAAATGAAATACATGGAAAAACGCAAACACACACATCTGACAAAACACTGTACAAACATCTGCCGTATACCCCACACCCACCCGCATCATTATAAAAATGTGTTGGACAGATTCAGATCATTAGATGCAGTCAGAGGCATAATATCAGAGAGAGATGGTCTGGTTTTATATGCGGGGGTGTCATCCCACACATTTGTCACATAAACTTTACTTGTATTTAGAACTTTGCTCCACTGCGACAGTAACCTTTTTGTGAGGGCAGGCACAATATTTAGTGTATAATCGGGGCTAGGTGCTTATTGTAATTTTAAGTACCAAGTTCAATAATTAATAGGTCCCATTGGGGATGCACGGGAAAAACTCAATTTGCTGGACTTCTGGCATCGATGCTAACCACTTAAGAAAAGAATAATTAACAAATTATCCATAATAAAGCACTAATCAATTTTAAAAGAAAATACATAATTAGTCTGATTAGACTGCAGTGACTGCACAGACTTTGGAGTGGATGTGAATGCAGGTTTCCTAATAAGAGTGATAGAACGTCAGCATTCAACAAGCCTCAGTAAGACACATAAATAATGTCCCATAATGTAATGGCAGCAATTAAACAATCAAACAACACAGCCACAAACTATGTCAACCTAATGCCAAACAACCTTTAAAAGGCTTAACTCAAATACTTGTGTCAATGAACAACAGAAGCATAAGCTTATTTATTTACCCCGCTTTAACTGGACGCTGGCATCCCCGTTTTGGGCTTGTTGTTCTCAAATCTTTCAAAAATAGCAGATATTACAAGCTCGCAACACCACGCTTTGCAATGCTTGTAGATCAGCTATTTTCATTTTCATTTTCGAACATAGGCCTTAAAGGAGTAGTTCACCCCCAAAATGACTTTTTTCTATTGATTACTCACGCCATGGAGACTTGAGTTCAATAATATTTTTTTGTATTTGTCGCATTCCTAAGACAAAAATGTGATAATAGAAAACTTAGCCCCATTGATTCCGGATGGGGACCCAACTGCATTATCAATAGGGGTACATTTATTGTAATCAAAGTCTTAGGAATGCGACACAAATCATTTTTTTTATTGAACTCAAGTCTCCATGGCATGAGCAATCAGTAGAAAAAAAAGTCATTTTGGGGGTGAACTACTCCTTTAAGTGGTTAAGTGGCTGGCCAATCAAAAGTATTCCCTGCCATGCTTCTCCCCTAAAATGTGCTCCTTGCCTCTCTGACATTCATTTGAATAATGTTCTCTCATCCGTGTTGTTCCACGGTGACTGCATTCTCTCAGTGTGGTGGGCAGAGTCATGACCACTGTGAGAACGCATCAAAGTGTCAAAACAGTTTAGATGATGGCCGATGGCCTAGTCGACGCCGATGTGGGTTGTGTGTGCACAGTGCACACTGCGCTGGTCTGCTTGGTGCCAGGGGCGTCACAAGGGGGGGGGGGGGGGGGGGCAGTGGGAGTTACTAGGGTGGAGT
The DNA here is from genome assembly GCF_963921795.1 of Nannobrachium achirus. Lineage (NCBI taxonomy): Eukaryota > Metazoa > Chordata > Actinopteri > Myctophiformes > Myctophidae > Nannobrachium > Nannobrachium achirus. Next base: position 17,984,767 of record NC_137832.1, read on the forward strand.
GGCCTTAATTATGTTATACTTTAGCTATTGAAAAATAGCAGATATACAAGCTCACAGCGAGCTTGTAAATTTGCTATTTTTGAAAAGTCTGAAAATGTGAGCAAATCTTTGAAAATATGTATTTTTTAAGCGAACATCTGTAACTCAAATTTTGCTTCTGGGGGGGTCCCTGGAACTAAATATTTTGAGATGCGGGTCCATGGCCAAATACCTATCATTTTGGGGGTCCTTGACATTAACAAGTTTGAACACCACTGACAAAAAAAAACCTTAGAAGGATTTGAAATATTCAACGTTTTTTTAAAATAGCAGATCTACAAGCTCGCAGCGCTGCACTGTGAGCTTGTATATCTGCTATTTTTCAATAGTTAAAAAGGCACAAAACCCTTGTACCCAGGGCCCAGAATTTGGTGCGACACCCATGCTTGGTGCCCTCCCACCGAGAATACGCTGAGTCCAAATTTGGTGTGTGTGGAGGGGTGCTCTGTTCCTCCTGCCAGACGGCAGCTAGCGACACCTCTCTATCACCTGACCGGGCCACTACACACAACATACCAGCTCTCCAAGCCAACCGCACACAACCACATACAGTACATATCATCGCTGTCGCGGTGGAAACCTTATATGTCCAAAACCATTTGTATTGTATTTGTTTAAATCATTTTAAAATGAGTGCTTGTAGATCGGCTGTTTTCAATACTTTTGTGCGACGGCCTTGTGTGATGAAGCAGTGCTTTGGTTTGCGAAAAAATGTACAAACTTGAAACTTGGAGTTACGAGGTTTCTGCCCGACAGTGATGATATCTATCAGAGACTGGACAGACACAGTTATCCCAAGCATTGTCCAGTGTCTCTCACCACTTAAACCCTATACACTTTGTCAAATGACGAATAGTGGAAACAGACGATTTACAAGTTCACGACGCATTCCGTTGTTATTTCTTTTTTACATATTGACATTATGAAGTTGTAGTAAATGAGTGTCTAACCATAAGCAAATTTGTCAATCAGAAATGCTAACAAATAGGGAGGGACCCATAATCCCAATCAGAAATGTTTACAAATAGGCCTAAAGGCCCATTCCCACTGGGCCAGATAACAGATAAAAAAAATCTCTTTCTCCAGATATTTTTCCATTCAAGTGGATGGTAGATAGATACAGATAAAAAAAAATCTGTCACAGATATTTGTTTTATCTATGACAGATATTTTTTGTAACTGTATCTACCATCCACTTGAATGGAAAAATATCTGGAGAAAGAGATTTTTTTTATCTGTTATCTGGCCCAGTGGGGATGGGCCTTTAGGAGTAATAATCACACATTTTTCTCACTCAAACCACTCAGATAATGAAAATGGACAGGCGGAGGCAGCCAAGACCCGACTCAAAATAAAACCACCGTCCATCAAACGATTGGATCTATGGCAGGCACCACATAAGAAATTGACTATTACACCTATAACATGATGCAGCTTCAGAATGGGCTTCTTCTACAAGCTACTGATGATTTTATTTCATTGTTGGTTTCACCGTCTAACCTTTTCCCACGCCTTGGGGGGGGGGGGGGGGGGGGGGGGGGGTGAGAAAAGTGTGGCGGGTCAGTCATTACACAGCGGCGGTACAAGACAACTCAAATACCGTGGCACATGGTGATAGCAACTCAATACAGCCAACTGCTGCTGTCACCATTCCACGGACGAGTCGCCAGCCTTCTCAGCTGTTTGGCGGCTCCTAAGCTGTGAGTGTAACAGCAGCCGAGCTGGACAAACTGAAGACGTTCACACTTTCACCGCTATGTGCTATGCAACGCATAAACTCTCCCCTGGCAGTCATCACCTTATGCTCCATAATAATCACCCCCCCAAAAAACATCCAACGCCTTTCATTTTTCGGTGGTGGTGAGGTAAGTTTGAGGTTGTGATGATGGCAGCTTAACATCCCTATTTTGGGCATGTCAGCCTCATTATTAGGGCTGTCACAATTATTACATAATCGTCTAATCGTGATTATCTGACATAATCGCGATTATTTTTCATAATCGTCATAATTGTTTCCATGTTGAAAAATGTTCCATGTTTTAAAAAAATTACAAAAATAGTGGAAACAGCAGATCTACAAGCTCACAATGCATCGCATCACGACGGGCTGTGAGCTTGTAGATCGGCTATTTCCACTATCAATGTTCTTTTTTAAGCATAAAGTTGCCAAATATGTCATTTCTTTGTATATTTAGGATGTGTCATATCTGCCATGTGCAACTTCAAAGCCTAAAAGCCAAACAGAAATGTAATTGTCAACGACAAAAACATCGCAATTATTTGAGTGACAATTAACCGTCATGTAAAATGTCATAATCGTGACAGCCCTACTCATTATACCTTACATTTTCAGACATTTCCAATAAATAGCCTGAATAGCTCATTTTACAAGCAAGGGAGTACGGAAGACATGGACTTGAATTTAGGGCATAAAAGCATTGGCTTATATGCTGATCATCAAATGATCAAAGTCCAGAATGAAATGACATCATCAGTCAATACAATGATCAATGAATAAATGCAATGGAGGGTGAGTGACCACTCCTGCAAACCTATCAAGGAAAAGACTACACAACAAATCTGTTGATAATGTAAGCCATTTACCATGAGAGGGAGTGGGTTGTTGGCTGATTTACCACTGTTTCAGGGTTGAAACAGTGAAACAGTGGTAAATCAGCCAACAACCCACAACCCTCGAATGGTAAATTGCTTTTCTACCACTTCTACCATATAAATGAAAGAAAACACAGTTGTAACTTGCGATCTTGGAAATGTTAACTGCAACACAACAGGGGACGGGGTCCATGAGCCAACTCAAGGTCGTTGACTGATTTACCACTGTTTTAAGCCAATCAGAACCCAGTATCTGAACATGTGACCACAAAAAGTGGTAGAAATACTTACGAATGATATGCATGCAGCCAGCAGAAGAATTCGAACAAGTAGGTCTTCAAACTGCTCAACGACAAGTGACCATAATGATTTCCCTGTGGAAAAAGGAAAGTCAATTAATACAATATATATACAGTGAAGTAGTATTACTGTATTATACCGTAACGTGAAATAAATAGTAAGAAAAGAAAGAAAGTTTACCTTCTTCAGCAGGTAACTCTGTGTGGGGTCAAATCCAAGGACCATATAGGGAGGAAAAGATAAACAGGAAGGGGACAACATTCAGTGGTCTGTAATTACTTTACATAGGTAGGAATCAGGCACGTGCACACATAGACATCAAAGGGGGCTTGAGCCCCTGCCCCTTTATCTGTCTGTAAAAAGTGCTCCTTCCAGACAGTTTTTACAATGGTGAAAGAAACACAAATGCCCTCTTTCCATTCCATACCTGAAGGCAGCATTCAAGAGAATTGCCTTGTCCAAACTCTCCTTAACTTGAATGTTGATAAAATTGCCCTCTGTGTAGAAATCCATGCTGTTACGCCACATCTCCAGTATTGACTTGATTATGCTTAGTTCAGTGTGGTATCGAGCACTGAAAATAGCAGACCTCCAAGCTCACAATGCATAGCAGCGTGGCGCGCTGTGAGCTTGGAGGTCTGCTATTTTCGATGTTTTCTCCAAAGGGCCCTTTTAGAAACGTCAGCCCCTGCCTCTCTAACATTCTCTGCACGTCCCTGGCAGGAATAAACTCAGAAGGAACCCAGATAAATCTGGGAACCAGATTGCCTAAAAAACAAAAGGTAAAACCTTTGTTTTTGCCACCACCTCCTTGTTTTGTGTGGAAACAGGAATTCCCATTTCTTAATCCGTTTCCGCCCAGGTGATTCCTACCAATAAACACTGCTGTACATGTTTAGGGCAGCGGTGCTGACTGGAGGGATGTGTGATGATGGTCTGCTTCTGTACTGTTTGTTTAGCTGACTGAGGAACTATATAGCTCTGAGAAAAGCACAGCTGAACGTCACTTGAGGTCAGTAAGGCATTTTAGCTTTGCCCAGGGCACAGGTCTAGACAGTTCTCTCAGTACACATGGCAGGTTCTGAAGAACTGAAGAACAAACACCTGCATACGCACACACACACTCTCTCGCTCTCTCTCTCCTTTCTTTGCCTTTCATGTTACTCCGTGATGATGCCGTTCCGCTTAGTGACTCATTTCAGGTCGCTTGAGCAGAATACTAATAAGCTCAAGAGTGTGATAGAGGTTTGTGCTGCATTTATAACAAATTATTTACATATGAATAGCTGAAAACTGATGTACTTAGTAGACATCCTCAGAGTTAATGTATACATGTGAGACCCAGAGTGTACAAATAGAAAGTTAGAGACAAATAAACACCGTATTTTACTTATATACTAGCTTGGATGAGGGATACCTCAAAGTGACAACTGAACATTGTCAAATCTCAAATGACATACAAATAAACACCAGTCATTCAATGATGTATAGTTCTTTAGTTCTCAAAGTGAGTTCTCTTGAGGGAGTTCCAGGGGGTCCCCAGCTAAATGAACCAAATGGACCCTTATGGGTCTGTAACTCAGAGAGTACAAATTGTCAATTTGTACACTCTCAGAGTTAAAATTTATGTTGATTTTACAATATAAATCGGGGTCCCAGAGATAGAAATGTCATTAAATGGTGGTCCGTAGCCCAATGCACGTCAAACGTGTCCTTGAATTAAATTTGTATTCCAGGGATCCCTGGCTGGCATATCTTTTCAAATGGGGGTCCGCAGGCTAACAAGTAAGTGTAAACGTGGGGGTCCTTGACTTGAATAAGTTTGAGAACCACTGATGTAGTTAACTCAAAGAGGATAATAATCTGTCAAAGACATTTTCTTTCAAAAAGAAAAAAAAAGAGAAAGGAAATCCACGAGGTCATCTGTGATGACGTCAGCAGCCAGATACCGGCTCGGTGATGATGGTGACATTTAGCCCAGTAGTTACAATGACTAAGGACATGTTGGATTGGAAACGTCTTGTTGAAAGCTAACAATAATAACACACATAAAACAAGACAGTTTTGTCGTTATTACAACATACCGTTTAGGCCCCATTTCTCCCTCTGCCGTTTCACCTGGTCCAGGGCAAGTCCCGTGCTCTCATTGACGCAGAAATGAGTGTAAACTTCTTCCACACTCTTTGTGTGAGCGTTCTCCATGGCTGGACGTCCCTTGCTGTTCTCTGACTCCTACTCACACAGCGTGAATGAACGAACAGTCAGTCCTCCCGGTTGGCGGTTGGCACCGTTTCTCCCTCAAATCCAAACCCTTCAAAAAGAACAAACAGTTGGGGCCAACTAACTGATGGATCTCATCTATTATATCCTTCACATTCGGATAGCTAAAGAGCGTAGAGACCGGTATTCAGTGGAACGTGACCCCTTCCTTTCCTTCCCCCCTTTAATATTTTCTGTTCTCCAGGCAATGTGATCCCAAGAAGTAACAATATTTGTGGGCTGATCAAAATACCTCGGCGAAGATACCGTGGCGGAGTGTCCTCTTTATCTTCCGAAAATGGTGGAAAAAGAGTGTGCAGTCTGTCCTGATGAGGACGGCATTCACCCAGTCCTAAAGCCTCTCCGTGCCTGTGTGTGTCTCCCCGCCGATCGGCCGCCGTGTGGTAAGGTTGAGCCTCGCCGTGGTGGTGCAGCTCTCTCTGCTCTACTGTGCCTGGTGGTGGTAGAGCCGAGCGACGTGCTCGATATTCTGCATTTATCAAAGGGGGCAAGGTCTGCCGTCCCATGGCCCGGACGGACGCGGCTTCGCTGCAATTGGTCAGCCGGCTGGTTGTCCGGGTAACCACTGACGCAACGCGCGATCCTCGCGACCGTCGCCCAGAGGGTTCCTTCCAGATCCATCTGCTGATCACCACTGCTCGGTTTCCGTAATGAGTTATATAATAGTAATACATATAGAATTGATAGGAATAATTGTGTGGTTTATATACGTAGATCCACATTAAGCCCAAGCCTTTATGTATGTTTTTTGAAAATAAAAACAGTTTAATAGCCTACTATTATAGGCCTATTACTCTTTACTGAGTGGGCTACTCAAAGTCACATAGCATGATAGCAGGCTATAGGCTACATTAAAAATAATATGTAAAATGATTTGTCTATCTATTTGTGTTCGTTGTTTAATGTTTCTTTCTTGAAGATCCCCCCTGGCTTTGGTGTTGTGTGGTGAGTGGTGACCTCCCCGATGCAGCACTGTATGGGGGGGTCACGGGGGGTCCGCCCAGATCACAGACGGGCCTATTGTCAATCAATGGCCTGTCATGTTAATTTCTTCCTTTGTTTATATGTGTTTTTATTGTCAATAAAAAGATCCATTTCTTTCTTCTTCTTCTTCTTAATGTTGACCGGTTGCATGACAACCAGCTAGCCAATCACACAGTGACTGTCCCTCCGGGCTATGTGATCTTTACTGTACCATTATGAAAGTGCCTCATTTACTTCTCCTGCTCCTTGCGCTGCATGTGGAGTAATGCCATTGGATGGAAGACGCCCGAGGCGTTCAAAATCACACAGGAGCCAAAAAACCAGGAAGTATAGTCTCACTGAGCTTCAAAATCAATACACAAATAATCAATAAACCAAATGAAGAATATGAGATCAGTTTTGTATTTCTCTCAGTTAATCTTTACAGTATGATTTTTTCCCTCCGTGCTTTTCCAACGATTTTCCCACGACTCACATCAACATCACATGTCATATAAAACAATGTAAATGCGAGAAACGTATTGGGCATTTCCTGATAGCCCATTATCTTTTACGTCTGTTGTTTTTCTGCCTGTATCTTTGACCTCACACACGCCCATCCATCCATCGCTGTAGCTCGGGACTTTACATGGGGGGAGGGGGTCCAGCATGCATTGAGTACAGGACTCTATGAATCGAGTACAAAAGGACCCCAATGTTAACGAGCCATTGTGCTTTCTTGGGTTAATTTAAATCCTATTATGTAGACCTTGTATCTGAACTGTAGGCTATTGTCCTGTGTTTTTTTCCCTATGCGAACTGCTAATAAAGTAGTATTCAATCAATCAATCAAGCATCTGCTGCTGAATGGAGGTCCAGCATCTGCTGCTGAACGGGAGAGGCCTACACATTTCTGTGTGAAATTCAGCCCAGGACCCCTGCAGGCTGTAAATAAATACATTCTTCTTCCACGGCTGAAGATACATTTTCCTCCGTACATTAGCACTGGCTGACAATCAGCTTGAATTTTCATTTCGTTTCACAATGCATTTTTAATGGGCGTGGCTGGAGATTCGGGGACTTGTCAATACTTATTTGCTTGAGGGCATTACTTATTGGGAGTGGGACTGGGAGATACAGGTTTAATATGACTGAGTCCCGACCTACAGCGATGGATGGAAGGTCGCAGATGGGGCTCAGGTGAGGGGAGTCAGGGGACAGATGATGGGGCTGGATTGTATAGGCCAATCAGTCTATATACATGTCAGATGTCAGAATCGATAAAAACGATCAATATTTTGTCTCTTAACTGAGACATGGGGTCCCTGCTGTGCAAGGAAGAAACTGGTGCAGAAGGGACTGCAGACACACCCCTGGGCTTATTATCCATAGCCTATAGCTTATTAACCAAATAGCCTAAGAGAATACGACTCAAATGTTGACATGCACCCCATGATATCCTGGATAACATAAATACATATTTGCTTATTCCAACGGGATAATGCTACTGCCTTTGCATCCATCAATTAACTTAACTGCTCAACTGTACACATACACAGACACTTAAAATGGTGTGAAGTGAGTCAGCAAAGTGTGGTAACTTGAATGTGTTGTTTGAAACTGTATCTCAAGACAGCCACCACTGCCCCCATCCCCCAACATGTCATCTTGAGAGGAATTGACATTGTCATCTGTTGACACATGAGGTCACATGCAGCACAAAGTGAAAACTGTGCTGTCATTAGATCACCACCATTCTGACCAGGTCCACATCACCATGCTGCCTTCTAGAATCTAAACTTGATACATCTGGTATAAGGACCACTAACAGTGGCTGTCAGCAACATATTAGGTTACGGAATGGGAGAGAGGGAGGGCCCTCACCTTTTTCTCAGTCTCCTCTTCTCCCCCTCTCTCTTCTTCAGCCCTCATTTGTATATGAAAGCAATTCGTCATTTGCTTTTAACTGAAGTGGAGTTCACAGGCATCCTTTTTTAAGGCCATTTTAATTTGGTAGTGAGTTTACAATCTATAGCTACAACTGTATTTACATTTTCTAGAAGATTACCATCTGAATCTATAATTTATCATGTCTCCTCTGAGTCTATCTGCAATTGTTAAAGTGTTCCAAAGGCCACGCAGCCTTTTCCACCACCAATTATACAAAACATGCAACTATCTCTATACATTGTTCTAAAATAGATTACAGAGAGAGGCACTTTAACTCATTCAACTCAAGTAACATTCTCCCCCTTCTCCCCCTCACTCTTTTAAAGGTTGCATTGTTTGAAGAGAGCTTTGTTGTCCATTGGAGTGATATTCACAAGCAACAATTTGACTTACTTGTATACTTTACACATACTTGTGTGCTTACATTTTATTCAATATTTTTAAATTATACGTTTGACTTCTAGCAGTGCTTTTTGTGTGACTATTACTGTAATTACATGTAATAGTATCACATGTACTTCTATACTTGAGTATGGAGTATACTCTGTCCACTGACACCTCTGATCACTATAGAGTCAGTGACTACACTTGTTCACAACACACTATTAAGCTTTGTAATGATTTGGGGGAATAGTACAGTTGTACACATATTTAAGGGGCCCTCAAGGATGGTGTACTGGACTGTGGCTAGTGTTGACCAATTGTGGTGGGCCGGTCTGGGCCGAAAATACGAGGGATGAATTTGTGTTCCAGTCCAGTCATGGGGAAGGGAAGGGAGTACTGAGAAGAGAAGGCAGTCCTATTACAGCTATGAGCACATTTGAAGGGAACACCATTAAGCCTGTATAACTGTTCTTTGAGCAAAATGTGTTCCTTCAAGTTTCTCATTCAATTCAACATTAACAAGGTCTTCAGATATAATGTGCATTTTACATTAGATTGAAGGGAGTGTTTTGGGAACATTTAAAAGAATAGAAAGTAAGTAAAAAAGGCAAAGACTTACTGTAATACAGAACCTCTAATACATAAGTGTCATGTACAGACTCTGGTGTACCTTTATTGTGAAGTGATGTCTTAGTGTTTCCTGTTGTACCTTGTTCCTGTTGCCTGTTTTGTCACACCTCACTGTGATTAGTTATGTTCTCCACCTGTGTATTGTTAGTCTTTCAGCCAATCATGTCTAGTCAGTGTCTATTTAAACCTCCCTGTGTTCAGTGTTCCCTTGTCGGGTTATAAACTATGTTGCTGTGTGTTCCTACCTCTGTAAGTCTGTTTATTAGTTGATGTCTTTCCCCTACTTGTCATTAGTTTAGTGTTTCCCAGTATAGTTTAGTGTCCCTGTCTACTTCATTGTGTTTGCCGTATTATTAATAAATCACTATTGATCAACTTCATCTGCCTGCCTGCTGTGTTCTGCTACTGGGTCCTCCACTTCTGTCTCACACCGTGACAATAAGTATCAGTTTTAATTGGCATTTAGTGGCACATGGCATTAATCTGACATAAGACAACAATACCTATTCATTAAGACATGTTATGTGATTTATTTGAAATGCACAGAAAAATAAAAATGAATAAAGGTAATCACCTAACCTTCTGTATCGAAATATGTACAAATATGTAATTACTTATAAAGACAGGGGCCAATCGGCCCGTGTACTTTATCATTTTTACTGAACTCTAGCATAGAAATATATCTGTGTCATAGACTATAGTAATAGGATAGAAAATACAGGTAAGTAAAATAGACAATTGACTTGAAAACTGCACTGCCAGGTCTGAAACAACGGAGGTCTCATGGAATTCCAAAATTGGCACGCTACCCTGCCCAAGGTCATGGTTGTCGTTTCTAAAAATAGCAGAGTGCGGCCCCGTCCCAAGTGCAACACTTTGTATACCGTTATCGTCAGACACTTTGATTGAAGGCGTATTCTTAAAGATGTGTCAAAATGGAGGCCGCTGGACATGTTTGAAGTCAGTGGGCTAGAGAAAGACAAACCTCTTATCCCATGACACCTCCTGGGACATGTGTCCTTTCAGCTCTGGATTCACGAGCCACCTCAAACGGTGTCATCACCGGAAGAGTGCTTCTCGTGAGAGATAAGGAATCCAGAACAGCATCACATACGTTGGAAATTCTGAGAACTTCTGAGAACTACCCACATTGCACTAGCTGTAGTTGTAGTAAGCTACTCTTTCTGTCTGTGTATTAACAGAGGGTGTTTTCTGTCTGTGCCATAACCTTGTACCAGAGGTAGAAATCTTTCATACAAAGATACCTGAAGTGGGAGACAAAGATTGGGTTGTATTGTATGAAGTCCCCATGTGATGGCTGTAATTTAATAGAAAACGAACTCAATAATAATTATTAAGAAGACGATCCTGTAATAATTTCACTAAAAAAACACATCTCACAAAAAAGATTGTGACATATTTGCCGGCAGAATATTTTAATCTTCATCTGCTACATGTTGGGACCACACACAGCTCTCCCTACGTTACGTTGCATTGCAAAGACGTACTGTATCTCACGCCTTTATCAACTATGACTTACGACAGTCCAACAATAGAGTACATCTACATACAGTACATACTTTGCACATGACTACTGTACCTCAAGCCTCAGTGAAAGTGTAGACTAAAACAGTGGCGTCAGTTCAGCAAAAGCTAGGGTATGGCAAAGATGGGAGTCCTCATGGAAAAGAGGCATTACATTTTGTATAACACGGTTCTATTGTGAAAATAGCAGATCTACATGCTCACAACGCCTCACGCTGCGAGGCGTTGGGAGCATGTAGATCGGCTATTTTCACAATGTCTGATTTAAAAAAATATATTTTTCAGTTTTTTACACAGGTTTCGACGGTTTCTTGGGCTGGATATGACAGCCTGGAATGGTTGTTCAAGTGCAGCTAAACTTAGCATGTTAGTAAACGTGCCACAATTAACAATAATGCATTGCACCTGTGCAGTTGATCTGCAGAACCTGGGAATATAACATTTTGTCAAGCTGGGAAGAATACAAGTCTGGAGAATATAATCATAATACCTTGTTAAAGTGACCATTTTGTTAAATGTTGCATTTGTAGTTATTTAACTGTAATTTAACAACATAATAACCAGCGCAGATAGACTTATAGATTTATATTTAAAGGTAACTTTTATTTTCCCCCCACCCAGGGTATGGCAGCTGCATACCCCTGCCATACCCAATTGACGCCCCTGGACTAAACCATTTCTGTTGAGCAACATTTTTTTTTTTTTTTTCAATTGAAAATATGTGACACGTCACATGACACATTCTCACTGAGCATAAAATAGGCGTCACAGTACCAGCCTATCCTCTCCTCCCTCCTGGATGACCTGGCCAATAGAGGCCTGGCTCTGGGCTCTGATAAAGCACTGCCGCTTGCACTCCATCAGCTGCTCGAGGTCACGCCACATCTTCATCTGCTTTATGTTGGGACCGTGGCTCTCCCTCACAGCCTTCTGTTTCTCACGTAACTTCTGCAGTCCAGTAAGATGGATAGAGACAGATATAGAGAGAAAGAGAGAGATCATCAGTAATGAATTATACTAGTAAGACGCCACAGGGCGACATTCGACCTTCCCTTGTCGTGCCAATTCTTGACCATCTGGCCAGTGTATATTGGACCAGTTACCCGTATATGAAGATTCCTGCATGAGTCAACAATGTGATGTCAGAACATGCCCCCATATGGGCATTACCAAATATGGGCATTACCAAATATGGGCATTCCCAGATATGCCCTTGATATTGATGACATCGGGACAGGGATCTCCATATATGGGCCTAAAACGGCCCTTGCAAAGGACGTAACTAATTTGCAAGTGTGATCTGGGAATGCCCATATATGGGCATGTTCTGACATCACATTGTCGACTATATATGGGCATAAAATATATGGGCATAAAAGGGACAACAAGCCAGAGCGTGATGTCAGAGCGGCAAACCCATTCTGTTAAGAGTGGTTCCCCTGAACAGTGCCATCAGAGCATGATGTCAGAGCGATAAACCCATAGAACCATACACAAACCCATAGAACCATAGACTGTAAAAATGTGTACTGACTGACAGACACAGACGGAGACAAGCTGCGACATTTCTCATGGTATACTGCGACCTTCAGTCGCAATGAACATGGGCCAAATTGTCGTCGGAAAATTTTGTTTAGTTTAAAGTTTGCACCCTCTCTAAAATCTATCAAAAAATGTTCAGTATATAAACAAAGATTTCTTTTCATAAGTGTAACATGACAAGTCTTCCACATTCGTATGCATTTGCCTTTTACAAGCCTTCCCATCAGCCCCTTTGCCATCGCCTGTCTGCAATCAGACCATGTTCTTGACAGAATAAGGAAGAAATAACTTCCAAGTACTGCGCCTGTCTATGCAGTTGATCCATAGCAGATGCCAGAGCAGTGCCAGAGAGTAGACAGTAGACACATCCAACTGTACTCACCTTGCCAAGTGACTCCTGCTCTGCAATGTTCTTCATGTACACTTCCCTGTAAAAATAACCGGATAAGCATACTTCAAGTGTAGTCAAAGTGAACTTATCTGAATTACTACGAGTTTGAATCAATGATAGACGATCCATGATTAACTCTGGACTTTCCACTGTGTAATGATTAGATTGCCTGATGTGTAACTGCCTCTATTGCCTGACAGTGGTCTGCATGTTTTCATCAATTCCTTACTGTCGACACGATTTCTATAATCTCTTATTTACAGACAACCGAGCCTGATTTAAACTTGGTTGCGTTGTGCACCGAAAACAGCCAATCTACAAGCTCACAAGTGTCGTAGTGTGACGTGGCGTGAGCTTGAAAATTTGCTATTTTCGTTGAGCGACACCCACGTGCAACTAACTCAGGCATTACTTCTGTTTGCCTTCGCAGAGCAGATAAGTGAGAATGTGTTAGGCTGGACTCACACATATGCGTGAAACATCGTCTGAGAATGGCCACTGGGGGCGCCGTACTAATGCATTGTCAATGCAAGGTTGTTTGGTTTTTTGTCGTTGCCGTGTCTCAAGCTAGCTAGGCTAGCTTGAGACACGGCAACGACAAAACACCAAACAACCTTCCATTGACAATGCATTGGACAATGCAATTTTGCTTCTGGGGGGGTCCCTGGAACAAAATATTTTGAGATGGTGTTACCGTGGCCAAATACATATCATTTTGGGGGTCCTTCACATGAAAAGGTTTGAGCACCACTGACATAGAAACGGGTTTTTCAAAAAAACCTTCAAAGACTTGCAGAGAATTTTCACGATTTTTCAAAAATAGCAGATCTACAAGCTCACAGTGCGGCACCGAGTGCCACACCGTGAGCTTGTATATCTGCTATTTCTCAATAGTAAAAGCACAAAATGTGAGTGAATCCTTGTACCCAGGGCCCAGAATTTGTTGTGACACCCCTGGGCTAATCAACTCCAAAGCAGCTGGCAGGCTGGGCTCGGTGTGCTCACCTGATGGCCTTCTTCCTCTCTTGCGGATCAGAGGACACGTATGCCTTGGTCTCTTCTACGGCCCTCTGCATTTGCATTTCAATGATCTGTTGAGGACAGAGATGGGGGGGCTCAGGTTTAAAGTCAGAGTACAGGTGCTTGGGGGAAGGGAGTGAAATTAACACCAGTCACCGGTCGGCCCAATGCTGGTATATTGCGATTACGACATACATTATCTAGTACAGTGTTTCTCAACCACTGTGCCTGGGGACCTTTGGTGTGCCCCTGAGAAGGGTCAAGTGTGCCCCTTGAAACTGCTTGAAAGCCAGTATTGTATTTATCATTTTAAAAATGATTTAAACTAGTGAAAACAGCCAATCTACAAGCACACAATCTGCTGTTTTCACTACTGTTGTGCGACAGCCTTGTATGATGAAGCAGGGCTTTACTTAGCGAAGAAACCTACAAATTTGAAACTTGGAGATACAAGGTTTCTTCCCGACAGTGACGATATTTACACCCCCGTATTATGGGGAAAATCCCAGTTGGGCGGTGTCCCAGTTGGGCGAACAGACTGTAATTATTGTCCACGACATTGCAAGCGGCGCGAAGGCCAGCGGACCTTGGTCCTGCTCTTCGTGCCCGAGCGCCGCAGGCGCGAGTGCCCGCGGTGAATGCAATCGGTATATTTATGCGCACGATAAACGCATGAATGGTCTGTTCGCCCAACTTGGACACCGCCCAACTGGGACTAGCCTGTATTATGTTGGTGTGCCCATGGATTCTTGGGACATGAAAAGTGTGCCCATGCAGAAAAAAGGTTGAGAAACACTGGTCTAGTACTATGACCTGATGAATATGGACGGTTCTCGAGATATGCGCTGGACACAATTAGGCAGAGATTCTGTGCAATTATAGATATATATATATATATACACACAATACAATTAAACAAATTCTGTGTAACAGGATTACATTTACAGTATACTATGCGGTATACTCCTGTAGCTTTCTCTTTGTAATCAAGAATTTCAAACTTGGCCCTACCACTCCCACTTCTCTGTGAGAGAGAGAGAGGAGGGGGGGTTGCTTGCATATTATTTTGTTATGTAAACACAGGACAAAGACATACAGTAGTAGCTATGGCTATATTCATCAGCTTCAATTTTATAGAGTTCCAGTTCCAATTTTATCTGCTGTGTTTTGGTCTCATAACTGCTCTCTCCTGGTTGGATAAAATTGTTATCCTGACCTGATTAATTTTTTTCTGTTTACTGAAGAGCTTTAGAAATGGGGAGGAACTCTGCTACTACTATGCCTGGAATATAGAGTTATTCAACATTAATTTTAACAAAATATATATCACTTACAGGCCTTCAATAAGAATCTACTATCGATGCTCTATCTCGGTAGAGATAGAGCATAACGACTGTGGTGAAAAGTTTTGTTTCCTGTCCTAGTTTGGTGAAGTTTGGTATTTGCTGTTATTACACGGCTTGGTTTAATGCTTGCTGAATTCAGCGGTGTGTTATTTCTGGATAATGACCGACAGGCTCAATAACAGACCACTGTCCAATCAAAGACTCAGAGCACCTGGCTGCCCTGCTTGAATTTTATGTTGTATCAATCATGACAAGTGAGAAATAGACGATGCAGTAACCGAATATTGACTCTATTTGATCAACACTTCCTTGTTTTCCGAGGAGACTCGGCTTCGCCTCATCCTGTCGGGGGTTATTTTTCAACAATGACCAGCACGCTGTCAATCATCCCTCGCTTAAAGCTTGTTACCTGCTTCATGCAATTGATGTGGTGATATCGGTTTTCCTCCTGAGCGTTCTCATCTCTCAAGGTTTTGACCTCCTACAAAGCAGAAGGTGGTGACAACACATTGGAAATGAATGTCTCTGGGGACACAGAGCTAATTTGTAAAAAAAAAAAAAAAAAAAAAGAAATGCATCTGAATACCCCAAATATATAATTAGAATATAAGGGATAAATGAGTGCACACAGTACTTTATCTAGGGTGACTGTTGTATATTCCCACCTGTTCCAATTTGGATCTGTTGCTCTCCAAACCAGCAGCAATGCTATCATACTGGGCTTTCTTCTCCTCATATTCCTGTGTTAGCTCCTGTTTGACACATTCAATACAACAGGGAGGGATACATGTCATATACAAAGCATAGGGATAAATCATTGCAGTATACTCATTTTGGTTTGACGGTAGCTGTTTTTGACTGTTGCAAAAGTCTTCCAACCCTTTTAAATTATAAGAAAGATAAATTGCCTTGCCAGGCCTTGATGTTCAAAGTTCGGGGTCCAAAACCGAATTAATATTAAATGTGTAAAATCCATGATATTTACATTGGAGTCAATGAGGCATCTGTAAAACTGTCAGAGGTGGCGGGGGAGGGGGGCTTAGCGAAAGGTCTATTACTCTGGTCAAGCTTCTAATACAACAGGTAAAGGTCAAAAAGACAATGGATTAATTCCACATACAGATGAATGGAAATCCCTGAATTCAAGTGAATAGTAAGTGTGCAGTAGATGCCCATTTGTCCATTACAATGGCCAGTGAGTTCAAAGGAAGAAGGTGCGTTCAAGTTGTGCAACGCATGTGCGCACGCACGCACGGCGCTCACACACACACACACACACGCACGCACGCACGCACTCTCTCTCTCTCTCTCTCTCTCTCTCTCTTTCACGGGACTTTCCAGTGGCAAAACTAAATGACACAGACATGGGGAATTGAAATGCTGAGAATCAGAGGATTTCTATCACATGACACTCACCTGACACTGCTGTCGCAAAGGCCTCAGCTCCTTGATAATCGGGGCAACAGCTGACTTCTTTTCCACTATCATAGAGTTCAATTTCTTCACCTGTAAGAGATCAACAGCTCTGATCTGATCTGATCAACTGATCCGATGTGAAAGCCCCCAGAACATCAAACTGTACATGGCTATATTAACAGTGGATAGCGCTGCTCAGTGTCATCTACAGCAGGGGTCTTCAACAGGGGGTCCGGGACCCCTAGGGGGTCCTCAGAGTTACTACAGGGGGTCCTCCAAATCTGTGTGATAGAATCTTGTTTTTTTCTTAACCACTTTTTATATTAACCACTTGAACCCTAGTGTCCATATTCTGAGAACTTTAGCCAAAAATAGCAGATCTACAAGCTCACAACGCCTCGCGCTGCGAGGCGTTGTGAGCTTGTAGATCGGCTATTTTTGGCAACGAGACTTTGGAGGGGGAAAAGAGCAGACTAAGTACAGCGTGAAAGGTCAAGTTTATTAAGTATTGAAGGTTCAAGTGGTTCAATATCTGAAAACCCACATTAACACGAATCCAAAAAACACCGATGATCGTGCTGTCAAACAATGAAACGATATGGAATCTATGAACAGGTTGTGGGGGTCCCTGCTTCATCTTTCTCTTAACTAAGGGGTCCTTGGCCTGAAAACGTTGAAGATCCCTGTTCTACAGATTTATGTTGGTGTTAAGGAAATAGCATCTCCAGTAGTTTGGATCATTGGCAGGTTGCAAGGAGACTGAAAGTCTGCTTTTTAGGCTGGAGCCAGTAATGTTTTTGAATCTATCATCAAGAGTAGTATGCCCTGTTTCCAAGTGTGCACTGCAAGCTGCCAGAAACATAGAACACTCTGTGACTCTAACCTTTGAAATGTCCCGGAACTTGATCTACTACAACGGAAGTGTTTTTGTGTCCCAACACAATGGCACAACGAACAAATAATAGAAATAATAATATGGTTAGCTACATTATCCTGTCACAAAACAGCTATTTCACTATGAACGATGCCATGGAAACATTCAAGTATCTAAAGGGCCATTTATAGTTACGTATGGTTGATTTTGTGTACGTTTTTGGGTGAGACAGTACGTACGGTAGTTATTTTTTTTTTTTTAATTTTTATCCCACGATTTTTGTAACCCATTTTTTTCACCCGGTGCCAATTGCCTAAGCTGTGATCCTGGGCTCTACTCTCCCTCTGCCAACCTGGGGAGGGCCCCGAACTGAGCTCATGCTTCCTTCAATGCATGAGGAGTGAGCAGGCCGCTTCTTATCACCTGACAGGGGGAGCTTCCCCGGTTGGACGTAGCGCGTGGAAGGAACACGTTATTCCAACCAGTTCCATTCCCCTCCATCAGGCGCCCCGGCTGGCCAGGGGGAGGCTTTTATAGAGACCAGGATTACTGCATGTTTTTGTGAGGGTATCTACCCTAGGAGACACGGGGAGAACATGCAAACTCCACACAGAAAGGCCCTTTTGCCAACCCCACCTAGGGTGTGGGCACTGATGACGCGGAGGAGGGAACACGCCCCCAGCACCCACAGTGTCCCCCGGCGGGAATCGAACCCAGGACCTTCTAGCTGTGAGGCGACAGCACTACTGACTGTGCCAAGGCCATCGCGTGTTTGTCGAGGTCGCGGCGACAGAAAATGATACGCTCCGCCAATCATAGTAAACCACACACACCGGACATTAAGATCGAGTCCAGACGGAGCCTTTATACCATAACGTAACCATAACACATTAACATGAACGTGACATGAAGTAATACTGCCCTGTCCCTGTGATTCTTATATGCAAACTGCTATTAAAGTATTCAATCAAAAGAACGAGAGATGTATCTGGGTGACTTACAGTGCGTGCGCCACGGTGCGTGCATGAACGTTTCTTTCTGACAACCACCTAAATATTGTCCGGTTACCGTGTTAGCAGACGCAATTTATATCCGACATCAATTGATTAGACGTTTTCCTGGCCGGGACCCAAACTAGTGAAAACAGCAGATCTACAAGCTCACAACGCGTCTCGACTTGCTGTGAGCTGCTTGTAGATTGGCTATTTTCACTAGGCCTAGCCTACTTCTTATTATTCTTTTTATATGTAATTTCTATGTGTTTGCTTGTTTGAAAAACATATGAATAGGCACATAATCATATAGGCTAGGCCTATAGGATATGCGGTAACCATATAGCCTAAGCTTAGTCTTGAAATAAAAGATATTTTGACAGACAACACTATAGCCTGCATGTAGGCCTACTGACCACTGTTATTGCAATCGGGGTTATATTTCTTGCAAAAGTTTATAAAGACAATGTCCATGGCGCGCCAGAGCGCCACAGCCACACTACACAGGCGTGATGTTTAATTGATAGCATAAATAGAAAGGGACTAAAGGAGATAGGTCCCGTCCTATACTAACACATGTCATACAAGAAAATAAATAGAAAGTTCACAGAATAAATACAAATTTGACTAAGAGTAGCCTAATTGTTTGAGAAATGACCATATAGGGTCTGGGAATTGAAGCAGCTCGGGCGATCAACATTAAACTCCAACCCACCTTTACTCTAGTGTCTTGGTAGGCTGTCAGCCTATATTTTTCTTACTGTTACATTTCATAATGAAATGTTTGGCTATTTATAGGATATGGTTAAACCATGCGTGATCATTTGCATTTGTTGCGTTGCCTAATAAAAACATTATTTCTGTTAAAAGCCGTTGTCATTGATTGTTCTTTAGATTCAGGAAACATCTATGAAGTGTCTTACTAGCTCAGAAATAAATCAAATAGTCTATGAAGTGTTTTGTAGCCTTATTCTATAGGTATTATTAACCGCAATCTACTTGCGTTCTGGAGTCACCGAAATGTCGGGTTGATGCGCTGCCGTCTCCAAATCTCTCCATGACCATGTGTCCAAAATAACAGATGTATAAGCTGTCGACACGCCATGACGCAATGCGTTGATATCTTGTAACTCTGTTTTTTTGTGTGTGGCGCGCCGCGCATTACGCATCACCGTCTATTCAATCATGCCTTGGTCAAGTAAGTTGGTCATTATGAAGCGATTTAAACAAAACAAAAAAAATCTCCTCATTCCTTTGAAAGCAGAGATGACCAATGACTGTATTGTGTCCCTATTAAATCTGTATAGGCTATATTGAAACGTTGGCATTTGAAAATAGCCATCTACCAGCTCTCCATGCAGTGTTGCGCTCCAAATGGAAATTCCCCGACATTGATTCTCAAAGCTCTGAGCTTTGCTTGCCTTTATATAAAACCATAATTGATATGATATAAATTATAACTATCCTCTACAATTACTTGTTATAGAAAACGTTTGTAATCAGGTCTTTATTTGCTGTGCAATGAATTAATCAAACTGAAAGAGTGAATGAATCAATCAATGGCAATGCTTCGCTAATCATTTCTTTGAATAGAATTGACACAAGGAGGAACTGACACTATCACTCTGCTAATTACAGTATATAGGTATTCGAGGTAGGCTATTATTATTAACTGAATGAGTGGTTGGTTCTATTTATTTGTAATGAAATTGAAGGCAAAAACAAGCATTAATTAATGAATTAATCATTTAATCGTGCACCAGCCCAAATCGCGCAATAAAGGAAACCCGGCATGTGGAGTTATTAATCTATAAATAAAGTGTTTGTGCTTCTTCTCAAACAGACTACACAAATAAAATAACTGGAGCATTTATAAGCAGCAGGAATCATTAATTCCAGGGGTGATGTTTCAACCAGACAGTGTTTCAGATGCAATACGCGACATGCAGCAGCAGCAGCAGCAGTCCATAATCAAAGCGATCGGCTGTAAGCCTGTAACATTAATGATCAGTCAATCAAATTGAATATTAAAATGATTCCCACGCAGTCTGTGTAGTTTGGCAGGTCCGGTGCATCACATACTGTAGCAGGCCATGACAACAAATGAGAATTGGCTTGTAAATAACATTTCCTCGTTGCAATGAACAGCCAAATGATTTCTAAATAGGGTCACGTTAAAAACCACAGTAACTAGACCATAGAATGACAAAAGAACAAGCTGACAAAGGGTAAAAATCTATCAAAATCAAACGTTATCTTGTATTTATTCCTTGGCTGGCTTCTGCGTCCAGGAACGCGGAAGAATGGCTGTCTGAGTGAGTGTCAGTTGATTCTGGAGGTGGGGGGAGCTTGACCGCGGGGAATCCTGCGTGGGGACGATTTCATTGGTCGGGATGGAGAGAAGCCAGGATTGCGCTGCAGCGATTGGCCGTTTTGGCAGAGGCGCGAGAGATTTGACTGGTCCGTTTTCTAGCGTAGCGCCGGGAAACGGGGACCGCGATTGGTCCGCCAACCTCGACAGAGAAGTCACAGCAGGCGCCACCGTGCCCCCTTCGTACGTACGGTAGTTATGTCGACATACATAGTTGCTCTATGCGTTATGTACGTGCCGACCCACTCTCCGCTCCAATTCTGCTCCCGTTGGAGCCGCGCGCCACACGGTAAAAACCGAAGCATAGCCAGGCGACCGACGTGATGTTCTGCAGCTGCTGTCTGTCGCAACATTATCGCGGTAAATGCAACTCTGCGAGGGTACAGATTTAACCACCCAGACTGAGTAATAATAACAACACAGTTCACTGCACCCATCTCGCTTTTGGATGAGAGGCGGTGTGAGTGTGTGCGCGCGCGTTTGTGTGTATGTATTCTCATGCCAATGCACAGCCGTTCCTGTGAGGAATGACGTCTTCTTGGTTGCAATGACGTTCCTTTTTTTTTACCGTTTCTTGCTAAAATTATATTTCTTGTTGGGACACATATAGTTTGTTTCAGAACCGCTGTAATTGTCCTCACTACTGCCACGGTTGACAAAAGTTAGTTCAAGCGTACGTACGTTTTTATCGGTTTTGATCCGTCAGGTTGAGTGTTGTCCGTAAGGTTACGGAGACAAACAATTACGTCCGGACCTACGGAGCAACCGGATTAAATGACTCTCCCCCTCCGTTTCTTGTGTATTGCTGCGGTCCTTATGTATTACTATGCATGGTACTTTAGTCTCATACTTTAGTTTCATACATACCGGTAAGCTTGGTATTTTGGGTGATGTGAAATCTATCTTCCATTGTTTAGCCGTGCCAGATTTAACTGGATAATTTTGTTTAGATGAGTTTGTATTCCAAAATAGATGGTTAATGTAGAGTTCTTATAAAGCAATCACTGACACCATGTACGTGTGTACATCTGAGTTGAGCACTTGGTCAGATATTCACTGCTATGAGTGGCTGACAAAGATGAGTATGACCTGATCTAGCATGGGGCTTAACAGTTGAAACTGTCCCTTGAACACCTCATCTGTTGCTTAAAGGAAATATCCACTCTAAAACAAAAGGCTATAACTATGATCTTGGGCCGTATGTAAATATTATATACCTCATTCAAACACTTTTCCAACCTAGCAAGAGACGCTTTCTGTGACGCTTTATAGAATACTGTATGTATGGATGTATTGTACTGTATAGATCCATGCATACAGTATTGTATGTATGAGTATGTATGAATGGGTGTTTGAGCTTCCACAACTGAATAATTTCATGGAAGTGTTGAATGATAGAATCATAGACATTGTAAAGTTTTATATAGAAGGCTTCTTTTCAAAGTCTTTCAATTCAAGTAAGATAAACACAGGTTATCATGGATATTTTCAATGACTACTGTAATACGCAGGTTTTGTTTTTTTAGAGTGGATGTGAATATCAAACTCCTTGGTAGTATAGTCCAGTGTTTTTCAACCACTGTGCCTGGGGACCTTTGGTGTACCCCTGAGAAGGGTCAAGTGTGCCCCTTGAAACTGCTTGAAAGCCAGTATTGTATTTATCATTTTAAAAATGATTTAAACTAGTGAAAACAGACGATCTACAAGCAGTAGATCAGCTGTTGTGCGACAGCCTTGTATGATGAAGCAGGGCTTTACTTTGCGAAGAAACATACACATTTGAAACTTGGAGATACAAGGTTTTCTTCCCGACAGTGACGATATTTACACCCCCGTATTATGTTGGTGTGCCCATGGATTCTTGGGACATACATGAAAAGTTGTGCCCATGCAGAAAAAAGATTAAGAAACACTGGTATAGTCACCATCTCTGACATGTCGTCCAGTGTGCGGCCCTTGATCTCGTCCAGCTCGCTCTTGGTGGCTGACACCCTCTCAAGTCCCTCCTGAGTGTCACTGTACCCTGAAATCCCCTTCTGAGCCTCCAAGGATTGCTACACGCACACGCACGCACGCACGCGCGCACACACGCACACACACACACACACACACACACACACACACACACACACACACACACACACACACACACACACACACACACACACACACACACACACACACACAACAAGAGGGCCCACATGTTGATTTTGTCGACTAAAACTATGACGAAAAATGTTTGTCGATGGCGCTTTTTTCACTGGTGAAAACGAAATAAAAACTAAATAAAAACTAAGCTGTGATGACTAAAACTAAGACTAAATATATTGACAATTTCGTCAACAAAATAAAAACTAGACTAAAACATTAGGGAGGGACTAGTGGAGAAGAGTCATTTCATGTTTGGTTGCTCTCAGGTGTTGCGTGATGAAAATAGCCGATCTACAAGCTCACAAAGTGTCGCACTGCGACGCGTTGTGAGCTTGTAGATCTGCTATTTTGAGCACGCAACCAAGTGTAAAATCAGTCATTACGACGCCATGAAGGCCTGCCAAAATACATTTTAGTTGACTAAATCAACAGTAGATTTAGTCGACTAAAAACGTAATAATATTTAGTCGACTAAAATTAGACTAAAACTAAAACTTTTCAGGTGAATAAATTATGACTAAAACTAAATGACACTTTATTCAAAAGACTATGACTAAAACTAAATCAAAATTCGCTCTCAAAACAACATTGGCCCACATGTAAAACAACTGCAGTCGAAAGATAACACAAATTTTCAGCATGAAGAGGAGATCATGTTCTGCCTGGCGTTTCACGTAATCCATCATCCATCCTCCTCATTGATAAGCATAAACATGAAGTGTCAGTCAGTGGGTGTGTGATCCTAATGATAATGATGCATAATTAATCCATTTAGGCCTAGAATTATTGAATGCTTTAACCAGTGAAAAATAGCAGATATACAAGCTCACAGCACAGCACCGTGTGCCGCGCTGCGAGCTTGTAGATCTGCTATTTTTGAAAAAGTCATGAAAATGTGTGCAAATCTTTGAATATATGTATTTTTTTTTGTAACTCAAATTTTGCTTCTGGGTGGTCCCCGGAACTAAATATTTTGAGATGGGGGTCCATGGCCAAATACATATCATTTTGGGGGTCCCTCACATGAAAAGGTTTGAGAACCACTGACATAGTAGTCTCTCAAGAACAGACTAACTGAGCTCCATTTAAGTGAAAAGGACCTTTTCTTTGACGATGGCTGGCCAGATTGCTGACATAGAAACATAGGGTTTTTCCCAAAACCTTAGAATGATAAAAAAAAAAAAAAAAAATATGGGGACCTTTTATGTCTTTGTTACCATCATTGCACCCTTGTAACTAAATGGGATAATGTATTATACTGTTAACTATACAAACGTAGGGGGGAACCTATACTGTACCTGGGGTGTGTTTGGGTGGGTGGGTTATTTGTTTTGTTTTATTGTACAGGTACTTGTTGTTCCTGTCTTGTCTTTGTTATGTTGTAAATTTGAAAAACTTGTGACATTTGTCTAAATAAAACTAGACCAGGTCACCTGGTTGTGCCAGACCCGCAATGAAAACTAGTATGGCACTGAACTAACACATGAACACACAGGATTTTATAGTCTCAGCAACAAAGCGTAGTGAGCTTGTAGATCGGCTGTTTTCACTAGTATGGCACTGAACTAACACATGAACACACAGGATGTGTGTGTGTGTGCGTGTGCGTGTGCGTGTGCGTGTGCGTGTGCGTGCGTGCGTGCGTGCGTGCGTGTGTGTGTGTGTGCACGCATCTGCCCCTCCCTTCCCTTGTTCGGCTGATTGCCTTGAGTGCCGTCACCTGTGTGCACACTGAGGAAAAGAGGGACCGACCGACCGACAGACAGACAGACCGACCGACCGACAAAGCCTTTTGTAGGCCGACCCTCTGGGTCTGGCAAATATCTTTACAAAAAAAAAAGAATGATTCAAAAAAGACACTTATAGCAGATCTACAAGCTCGCAACACGGCTCTCGGTGCCGCGCTGTGAGCTTGTATATCAGCTATTTTTCAATAGTTAAAGCATTCAGTAATCCTCTGCCTAAATGGGTTAATTACCACAGGGCAACGTTGGCATATTCTTCTAGTAATTACTGTAGAACACACTGTCAGCTGATGACATGTCAACAAACAAGGTAATTATAAAGTTACACAGATTCTTTTGAGGTGTTATAGACAGATTGTTTGACCCAAAAATATGAACAATTTACAATTTAGGCATTTGGCAGTTGCTCTTAATCCAGAGCGACTTGCAATAAGCACATGAACTGTGGTATCTCAACGTGGATCGTGTTCCATTTGATAATAAAGCCAGACTGATATATTGGTTTGTCCGATATCTCAGCCATTGTTTGGCAACTATGCAGCCAATGTGTCCTGGTTTTTAAAAAGGTTCAGAAATAGCAGATCTAGGTTCAGTTTATGGGTGTATTTTATAATGACCTGTTTGCCTATTCATTGTATATTTAAAGTC
Source organism: Nannobrachium achirus (assembly GCF_963921795.1). Taxonomy (NCBI): domain Eukaryota; kingdom Metazoa; phylum Chordata; class Actinopteri; order Myctophiformes; family Myctophidae; genus Nannobrachium; species Nannobrachium achirus. The sequence goes on from NC_137832.1 coordinate 18,009,967, forward strand.
AAATGTCCTTAATCTTTAGTTTTCATACATTGAAGTTTAATATACAAAGTTTCCTTTAACTAAATCTGTGTTTAATTTATATGTAAGATTATAAGTTAAATGTTCGTTATCAATCTAAAGGTTTTGACAATATGTCGGTCAAACAATGGTAATCGGGGCCGGTTCAGACACAAAACTCGGGCATGGGTCGGGCTCTATTTGATATCGAATGAAAATAAAAGCCTGGGTACAGGGGCTACCCAGGATGGAACGGCTCAGGTTAATACCTGGGAGTATAGACGATTTTGTATCTGATTGAGATACATGTAATTACATAGCCAACCAACTTAGAGTGTCCGCCCTGAAACTGGGAGGTTTGGTTTTGAACCTCGGTCGGGTCATACCAAAGACTCAGAAAAATGTGACCCACAGTGCCTCCCTGCTTGGCACTCAGCATCAAGGGTTGGATTGGGGTAAGTCATGTCCAGGGGGTATACTTGTACATCAGGCTGCCTCACGCTACAGAAACAGGACATAGGCTCCTGCCCCAAAGCGAACTGTAGATTAGGGTGGAAAAGCTGTGACATTTGGGAGAACAAGCATACAGCGTTTTTATTACGTCGCGTGTACAGCCCGCCCTCCCGTACTGTGTGCCGGGGGCTATTAGGGGGAGGGGACGGGGGGGTATAACAGTTTAAGGAAATTAACGAATCGTTCACGATTCATGCTTGTGATTCGGTTCTTATGAACGAATCACTCAGTCATGAACGACACATACTCTACTGTGAGAGATTACTTCTAGGGTTCGCTGTCACTTCAGTCTGATAAACCACCAGCTATAGGATAATACGACCAGGGAGGACGAACTCACTGTGGGGGGGAAAAAAAAGAGTCTCCTATGGTGGGATGCAGACGGTGGAGCAGATGCAGCCATCAAAAATAGCAGCGGGCTCAGCCTGGCCTGCGCCAGACAGGCTATCAGCAAGTCAGGGAGCCGGGAACAGCAGAGAGGTGTGAAGTCGTTTCCAGGAAGCTCTGTACCACTTCACCGCTAAACGCTGTTCGTATGAATGGAGGCAGGGACGTGCTGGCCATCCGGAAAAGCGGCACAACTCCCGAACGGCCGGTCCAGGCCGGCCATTAAATGTCGGCCTTCGTTCCGTTTTGGGGGCTGAGCGGCCAACAAAGTAAATTGTCACTGTCAGGCCAGGTCAGAAACCTCGTATCTCCAAGTTTCAAATTTGTAAATGTTTTCGCAAAGCAAAGCCCTGCTTCATCATACAAGGCTGTTGCACAAAAGTAGTGAAAACAGCTCATCTACAAGCACACAACGCTTGTGTGCTTGTAGATCGGCTGTTTTCACTAGTTTAAATCATTTTTAAAATGGTTTTGGATATACAAGCTTTCCACCCGACAATGACGAAATATAACTCATGTAATTGGCCCACTGGCTTGTCACTTTGTCACACATCTTTGAGTAGCAGCAGCGCTATAGAGAGAGATCTCTCTCTATAGCGCGCAATGAGGGCCTCTACAACTCTTTTTCCCGGGCTGAATCAGGGGCCCAGCACGTCCCTGAATGGAGGGCCAGATGTAATGAATGCACACATGCACAGAAGGACTGTACAGGGGCAATGGGAACGCTTCGAAAAGGTTGAGAATGTCCATTGTCTGGGTATGGATGGACAGTCGGTTGCCTGTAGTTCACGGAAGCTGGCTTAGGGTGCTGGCTGACGTCCTTGGACCAGCTGGGAAAACGCAGGTGACATTCGTGAATGACGAACATGCTTCCCCACCCCTGCCCGACCACTGCTATTAAAGTGTCGTTGAGGAAGGCGCTCAGACCTTCATCTGTGGCCAACAGACTGTCAGAGTGCATGGGATGTAACCGTGCAACCACTACCCAGGCTGTTGCTGTGAATAAGAATGTACTTTTAATAAAGACTGTCTGGTTGGGGGGCGCTCCAGTAGCTAACAGGTCAAAATCCAACCTGTGTTGCGCCTCTGATGGCCTACTGGTCCAAGCGCATGAGGTTTTGTGTAGCCTGCAGCGGGTCAATGGTTCGATTCCCGAGCCCGTCCCGGATTTGCTGTGCGTCACTCCCCATCTCTCCCCCCATTTCCTGTCGACCTACTTACTGTCTGTCAATAAAGGCATAAAAGCCCCCAAAAATATCTTTAAAAAAAAAAAAAAATCGAACCCATGTCATCCCTTCGAGCTCTCTCCCAGCTTGTCTTTCTCTACTATACCATTGTCACTATCAAAAAAGATAGAAAGCAGAATGCACACACACTCACACTAATCTAAAAAAGAAAAATGTGTCTGGCTGAAACATTTTGAAGGTGTTGTGGAATGAATTACCAGTTGCTGTTGGATGGCGTCATGCTTCTGCTTCAGAATCTCTTCTGTCCGTTGGAGAACGCCATATTCCGCCTTTAGCTCAGCCATCTCCTGTCGCTTCTTCTTGTGCACCGTTCCCTTGCTGCGCAATTTCCCCACCAAGCGCTTAAACTGTGGAAGAACAGATAGGTTGAATGTACTGTAACTTTGACCAGAATTAGTTTTTCCTCAACTTTGACCTTGCCAAGTGGCCTAAATAAATAAAAGATCACCCTAGCCTAGGGTGACCAGACGTCCCGGTTTGGCCGGGACTGTCCCGTTTTCAAGCTGCATGTCCCGGTGTCCCGAGAAATATCTCTAAAACACTAATATGTCCCGGTTTTCAACATTCACTACAAAATTGTCCCGGTTTTCAGCAGAAAAAAAACAGCTGTTTTCAGTGGTTGCCTAGACATTTTTCATGTTCTTTTCATGAAAACATGCTCACCTAACCAATCAGAAAACTACATTGCGTGTTTGAATTCAACTTGAGGTTGTTTGTCAATCACTCACTGTCTTATGCAACCCTGCGGTGTATATGTGCGGCGCGTGCACGAAAGTTAGACAATGGGCACGCACGTGCGCGGCGACGTGTGCATTGCTTTGAGGGTCACGGTTTTAGGCAACAGTGGTTCGCGTCCCGGTTTGAGCGGCTGAAAATATGGTCACCCTACCCTAGCCTAAACTCACCTGTCAAGTTTGATCCAGATCATAATACACCTCTCAGACAGACACAGACAATTAAGTGGTTGTGACGTGGTTGGGAAGTACAAGGAATGTTTGCTGACACTGTATCATGCACCGCTGAAATACAAAAAAAGTTGAGCCCAGGGGGTGATGGATCAGAAAACAGGCGCACTGCTTGAAGCAGAGGAGTCCACTGCGGTTCGAAACGGTCACCAGACCCTCTCAGGCAATCCGCCAGTAACATAGTGCAAACATCTTCCTCTGGCAGACTCGCCCATGTCTGTCCCACTGGACACAGCATTCACTCACTCCACACCCTGACTCTTCTCTGCAGGGCACAAGGCTCCTCCGAAAACCAAGAGCGGCTATAAATGTAACGTTACATGCTCACAGGAGAACAGCCCCAGAAATCATATCCCATAGGGCATGAACTGCGTGCGTGCGTGTGTGTGTGTGTGTGTGTGTGTATTTTGGGACATCAAGGGCAGACAAGGTTGAAAGGGGAATTAGCGTGTCAGAATAATTCTGCATAGCAGGGGGCACGGTGGCACAGTGGTTAGCGCTTCGCCACACAGCTAGAAGGTCCTGGGTTCGATTCCCGCCGGGGGACGCTGTGGGCGTGTTCCTCCCTCCGTGTCATCAGCGCCCACACCCTAGGTGGGGTTGGCGATAGGGCCTTTCTGTGTGGAGTTTGCATGTTCTCCCCGTGTCTCCTAGGGTTGATACCCTCACAAAAACATGCAGTAGTCCTGGTTTCTATACTTCCTCCCCCTAGCCAGCCAGGTGCTCCCCAATTCCCCTGGCGCGGCAGGGGGAGAGCGGAAACCAGGACTACAGGTTAGGTAGTTGGCACTGGGTGAGAAAAATGGGTTGCAAAAACTGTGGGATAAAAATGTTAGAAAAAGAAATCTGCATAGCTTTCTCTTGAGGCCTACTGTATGTCTTCAATGGCTACTACAGTAGCTACTGGCTACTACCAGTGGATCAGACACACACACACACACACACTCAGATACATCTATGAATCAGTCAGCAATGAGGCCATACAGCAGCAGCAGTTTTCAAAAAGCTGCAGTGAATGTAAATGGTCTTTCCAGATACTGTTGGAAGGTGTACCCATTATTTAGACTGGATGTGGGGGTTCCTCAATGAAGATCGATTACTTTATTAACAAGTTAGTTAACGGTAAATGTAATACAGTCAAACGTCATGCCAAAAGGATGACACAGATAGACCCAGGGGGCTTGTTTCCATTGTGGTCTGTTGTACTCAGTTCATCAGTAATGGTGGTGGGCGTGATAGTACAGCAGTCAATGTACACTATAGTATTTAACCAGTCGACCAACGATGGGCAAGATCGTGTCATCCCTTACGCATTTAGGCCTAGAATTATTGAATGCTTTAACCAGTGAAAAATAGCAGATATACCGAGTGCCGCTCTGCGGGCTTGTAGATCTGCTATTTTTGAAAAAGTCATGAAAATGTGTGCAAATCTTTGAACATATGTATTTTTAAAGCGAACAGTTGTAACTCAAATTTTGCTTCTGGGTGGTCCCTGGAACTAAATGTTTTGAGATGGGGGTCCGTGGCCAAATACATATCATTTTGGGGGTCCTTCACATGAAAAGGTTTGAGAACCACTGACATAGTAGTCTCTCAACAACAGACTAACTGAGCTCCATTTAAGTGAAAAGGACCTTTTCTTTGACGATGGCTGGCCAGATTGCTGACATAGAAACATAGGGTTTTTCAAAAAACCTTAGAAGGATTCAAAAGACACTTATAGAATCGGGTCAAAATTCAAATTTTCACGATTTTTCAAAAATAGCAGATCTACAAGCTCGCAGCGCAGCACTCGGTGCCGCGCTGTGAGCTTGTAGATCTGCTATTTCTCAATAGTTAAAGCATAAAATAATGCTACACAGTAATGTGTACCCATTCTAAATGGGTTAAAGAGGCCCCACAGTTGGTGGCTGACACGTGATGACATACAACCAGCAGAATGGAAAATACCTCTGATAAGGTGATCGTCTCCACCGTGGCCAAAAGCCCAAAACCAGAACAGAGGAGACAGATAAGTGGCTTGTGAGACAGCCCTCTCCATTTACTACATTAATCTACAGACTCATCTGTCTGCCTTTTGTCAGCAACCAGGCCCCTCTTAAGATTATTTTGTAAAATAATTTCCGATTCAGTTTAAAAAGCGCAGCATAATTGGGGAATAACTGGTGGTTCAGCTAATTAAAGCTAATTAAAGTATTAGAAATGTGTGAGTAGGGCTGTCACAATTATTACATAATCGTCTAATGGCAATTATTTGACATAATCACAATTATTTGACATGATCGCAATTATTTTGTGATAATCGTCATAATCGTGTACATGTTGAAAGACTATGCTCTCTTCCTCATTTCTTGTTTCTATCTGGTCATCACCCACTCTGTCTTTCTACACCCTGTATGTAAAGAAGAACATCCATTACTAAAAAAAAATAGTACATAGTACAGTAGCTGATGGCAACCTTCCAACCTCCTCCCACACACTCACTCTCTCTGACACGCACACGCACACACACGCGCACGCACACGCACACGCACACACACACACACACACACACACACACACACACACACGAGGAGGGAGAGAAAGTCGTTGCTATTTCAGACATCGTGCTACGACTGCCATGCTTCAGTGGCCAGTTTAAGCTCTCACCACGTGCATCTCGGTGCACTGTGAAGCACCTGGTCATAAAACTCCTCAGCCAGCCATCCATCAGCGACCCTGGCTATAATAGACCTGTTTATAGTCTATATAATGGGAAACGTGAAGAGTGGACAACTCTATCCTTAATCTTACTGTGCGTGCATAGGTTCAAGTGTGCACTGACACAAAGCAGCGATGGCACCCTGTAAAGTGCAAAGAAGCCCACTTAAAACGTACGTGTCGTAGTGTACCTGATGATGCTCCCCAAAAAGAAAGATATCATATCACCATATCCGTTTGTGTTCTACAAATAGGTTAGACATTGGCCATCTAAGATATCACTTTCAACCCGGCGTCCCTATTTGGGCGTGTAATCATAGGCAAAGATTTTTAACATAAAGTATATTGTCACTGTCGTGCAGAAACCTTGTATCTCCCAAGTTTCAAATTTGTAATTTTTTTCGCAAAGTAAAGCACTGCTTCATCATACAAGGCCATCGCACAAAAGTAGTGAAAACAGCTGATCTACAAGCACACAAGGCCTCGCGGTGCGAGGCGTTGTGTGCTTGTAGATCAGCTGTTTTCACTAGTTTAAATCACTAGTTGTGTGCTTGTAGATCGGCTGTTGTCACTAGTTTAAATCATTTAAAAAATGATAAATACAAAACAAACGGTTTTGGACATACACGGTTTCCACCCGACAACGACGATATACTATTATTATTGTTGATCTTAATCGTATTATTTATTTATCCAAATTATTTAAGAACGACTTCCCAGAATAAAAAATAAAAAAACGAAAAAAAGACAAATAGCGTTGTAGCAATGTAAGGAATTTACCATTATACACTAAAAGTATCACCATTTTCTTTCATTTTGTGTAATCACTCCTTCGGTGAGAACAAAGTGTCCCCCACAAATAGTGGACGTCTCATATTGGAATGCAGTTCTTCATGCGCAGAAGAGGAATTTACACAGCTGTCTGTTCAGGACGTTTTGCTAAACCGAATCCGAAGATTGATTACACTTAAAAGGTTGGGTATAAAAAGCCAACATTTCAAACAGCTTGTCCGGCTCGGTTCCTTGTTCTGGGTATTCTCTGCTGTGTTTCTTTTTATAGCCGTTGCATGGGAATGGGAGGGAGAGCAGGGAAAAGGGATAAGTTCCATTAGACAGTGTGCCCCTCTGTGTTTACACAGGAGCAGAAATAGCCCTCTCTCGTTCACCGTGAGTTCACAAATCCACTGGTGTTCACTAAAGTCCAGCTAACACAAGGGATGGGACGATAATGAACATTTCATATCACGATTATTGTAACAAAATAAATCGCGATTTATGATGATGATCCAAATCCATTATCCTGGGGCGGTAACCTGACTGAGCCAGATGGTGGCAGTAGTGCGTAGGCTACCGCCCTACTTTACCATCTGAGATCTCTCGGTGGGAGTTGATAACGCTCGTAAAGTCCCGGGCCGGACCAATCAGCGGCAGCTACGGGCGGGCTCTGAGCGGCTCTGAGCCAATAGAGTCTGATTGCAGACCACGTGGATGCAGACAGGCCAATATGAGTGGATGGAGTTGGCACTCCCAGACTGTGATAGAGAGACGGCCACATCCTGCTAAAGAATTTGAAAAAATGCCCCGCCCCTTACATCGGGTCTGCCTGAGCGATCCCAGATTTGCAGCCAGGCATACGCACTGCTACCATCATCGGGCATAGTCAGGCTACTGGGGCGGAACATCTGCCAAAAATCAAACCTCGGTTCGAAGTGGAGCGGTGAATCTGTGTGTGTGTGTGTGTGTGTGTGTGTGTGTGTGTGTGTGTGTGTGTGTGTGTGTGTGTGTGTGTGTGTGTGTGTGTGTTGTGCCTGCACAACAGCGCCCCTCCTTTAACTTGTGTGGCCACTCAAGGTATTGCCAGGCTACAGACATACCCAGCCAGCCAGCCAGCCAGCCAGCCAGCCACATAGCCAGCCAGCCACAGACATACCTGTCTATTGGGAGCGCTTTCACCGCTCCAAAAATAGCCGATCTACAAGCTCACAACGCGTCGGCAAAGACATTTTATGGAGAGTAAAAAAAAGACTGTTTCAAGTATGTATATTATAATTACCTTTTACCAATAATAGAGGATTTAAGTGGTACGGGATATGCAGCTCGGCAAATAAAAGGTGAATTGATCCCAGTGCATGACGGAGGACGATATCAGGATAAATTAAATCTCCACGATTATCGTCCCATCCCTAGCTAGCACATCTCGTGACGAAAAGAACAGACTTTCAGTTATAAGAATCTTTCTGTTTTGGTTCTGTGTGATAAAGCATGATTACACAGTGTTCACAGGGTGCCAATAATAGCACGATGTAGCACTCCAGTCCATACCCCGCAAAACACCTCCTCACCTTCCGACAAATAAGAGTTGGCTGATAATTAGCGGATATATTTAGGTTGCGTCAGACAGACAGACGCAGCAGTGAGTGGTGAGGAGGAACACTTCCAGCTTGAGTACCTCGTCACCGCGGATGATCTCGTCTCCATCCTGACCTCGTGCCTGGCTGCTCCGCTGGGTCAACTCTCTCTCTCCTGCTGCCAGTTCCTCCCTCGCCTCCTGCAGTTCCTCTGCCTTCGCCTCCTTCTTACGAATAATGATGGAGGCCTGAAGGAGTCCAATTACAGACAGCATACAAACCAGTGTTGATTTTGTTGACTAAAACTATGACGACAAATGTTTGTCGACTACATTTATTTCACTGACAAAAACTAAATAAAAACTAAGTTGAGATGACTAAAACTAATGCCTCATTCACACTACAGATATATAGTTGAACGTTTAGCTTGGTAATTCAATGTAATCTCAATGGAAACCAGCTTTAAAGATGCAGGGGATCCTCAGAACAAAGCTTTGAAAGCTTTAAAGCTGGTTTCCATTGAGATTACATTGAATTACCAAGCTAAACGTTCAACTATATATCTGTAGTGTGAATGAGGCATAAGACTAAATATATTGACAATTTCGTCAACAAAATAAAAACTAGACTAAAACGTTAGGGAGGGACTAGTGGAGAAGAGAGTCATTTTATGTTTGGTTGCTCTCAGGTTTTGCGTGCTGAAAATAGCAGATCTACAAGTTCACAACACGTTGCAGCGCGTTGTGAGCTTGTAGATCGGCTATTTTCAGCGCGCAACCAAGTGTAAAAATTACAATGCCATCAAGGCCCGCCAAAATACATTTGAGTTGACTAAATCAACTGTAGATTTAGTCGACTAAAATCGTATGATATTTAGTCGGTTAAAATTAGACTAAAACTAAAACTTTTCAGGTGACTAAATTATGACGAATTGAAATTGAAAACAAAATGACATTTTATTCAAAAGACTATGACTAAAACTAAATCAAAATTTGCTGTCAAAAACAACACTGATACAAACATGGATTAGAGAGTGTGACACGATCATATTCGTAGCTCACAAAATAGGAGAACGAGGGAGAATGTAAATAAGCAACTCATAAGGACTTGGAACGGACATGAAACATGAAAGCGTCATTGCAACATAAACAAAAACAACGTCCTGGTGGGAGCTTGACAAAAATATGAAACATGAGAGAGACATCAGTTACATCCGCCAGGCCCTGTTAGCAGGCTGCCTTCCTATAGCAGAGAAACACACTACAAGAAAAAAAGGCCACACAGTGAAATATTTGACCATAAATAAACCTGTTGACGGAACAATAAACCAGCTCTCAGCAGTGGCGTCACGCTACATCCATCATCTAAACAGAACACCCGAACTGCCTGGTCTTCACATCGGGAGCCAAGATATACAACAGGGTTGAAACGAGTATGAGGGACCGTTAAAGAATCATAGGGAATCAATAAAAGAAGGGAAATAAAGACATCACCTGCTGTCTGAAGAGGGTCAGCTTGTCATCCATGGGGTCATTTCTCATCATCCTCTTTTCAATTAGCTGGTTTATCTGAGTGTTGACTTCTTTGATCTGAGGGAGATATTGCATGAAGAAGACTCAGGGAAAATAATGACACAGGAATGTTGACTGTAAGATAGGGCATTCACCAACTATTCGAATATTTGAATATCAAAGTCACTATTCGACGTTGTTCACCAAAGTCGAATATTCGTTTCTTTTTATTTTTTTATTGTTTTCTCTTTAAAAAATGTATAGTTTATAAAGCTTGGCTAGATAGGAAGTCATAAGAATGAGTTGTCAATGCCCCTGGTGGATGAATTTGTTAATGCTCTATACCAGGGATTCTCAAACCTTTTTAGGCTGTGACCCCCAAAATAAACATATTTGAACTGGGGACCCCCATCCTGACAAGCACTTGGAATTGTAGGTATTACATTTAATGTGACCCGTAGGGGGTCCTCAGAGTTACTACAGGGGGTGCTCCAAGTCTTTGTGTGATAGAAACTTTTTTGCTCCTTTTTTATATTAACCACTTGAACCCTAGTGTCCTTATTCTGAGAACTTTAGCCAAAAATAGCAGATCTACAAGCTCACAATTGTGAGCTTGTAGATCGTCTATTTTTGGCAAAGAGCTTTGGCGTAGAGGGGGAAAAGAGCCGACTAACTAATTACAGAGTGAAAGGTCAAGTTTATTAAGTATGGACAGTTCAAGTGGTTAAATATCTGAAAACACAAATTGACAAGAATCCAAAATACACTGATGATTGTGCTGTCAAACAATGAAACTACTGTATATCATGGAATCTATGGAATCTATGGAAAGGTTGTGTGGGGGTCCCTGCTTCATCTCTCTCTCTCAAATAAGGGGTCTTTGGCCTGAAAACGTTGAAGATCCCTGCTGTAAGACACAACGTCTTCCTTCTGGCTGTCTTCCCCAGCCACCATTTCAAAAGCAAAAAAGCTTAGCTCTGATCCATAAATAGACTTCAACAACAAGGTTTACGCAGAACATTTTGTGTATGTGTGTAGGGCTGTCACGATTATGACATTTTATATGACGGTAAATTGTCACTCAAATAATTGCGATGAACGATTTAATTGTGTTTTTGTCGTTGACAATTTTGCACATGGCAGATATGACACATAACCTAAATACACAAAGAAATTACTGACATATTTGACAACTTTATACTTAAAAAAGAACATTGATAGTGGAAATAGCCGATCTACAAGCTCACACCGCGTTGCGATGCGACACGTTGTGAGCTTGTAGATCTGCTATTTCCACTACTTTTTGAAAGTGTTTGTAACTATATTAACATTTCTCAAATTCTCGATTATGACGATTATGCAAAAAATAATTGCGATTACCTCAAATAATTGAACACAGTACACAGTTTGTGTATCATTATTTTATGCTTTAACTATTGAAAAATAGCAGATATACAAGTGCCGCGCTGTGAGCTTGTAGATCTGCTATTTTTGAAAAATCGTGAAAATTTGAATTCAACCATCGGTATATCCTTGGTTCACCTTGTCGTCCAGTTCGTGGAGCTCAGCTTGCCCCATGGCAGGCTCAGACAGTACTTTCTGCAGGTACTGCACTGTGCGTCTCTTGCTCTCCAGCTCCTTGGGGACTTTGTCCGAAACCATATAGGAGTTGATCTTCATCTCCTCTTCTAGCCTCTTCATTAAGCCTAAAAAAGGGAGACAGGGGCGTTGAAATGAACATGGCCTTTTGATTGGGTTAAACAAAGTCTTATGGGCTTAGAAAACACAATGAGTGGAGCTCACGCACCTGCTCCGGCTGCTCAGTCAAATAAAACAAAAGATCAAGAGTGTATCACTCCAAGTCAGTGGTATTATACAATACACAGCATTGAATTAGCATTGGGATGACTACCAAATAAGCAGAATCTTTATTTGGATGTTAGTGGGCAAAGTGTTTTCTTTCTTTTTTTTAACCTGACAACCCTATTTTGGGCATGTCATCGTAGGCACAAAACATTTCAAATAAACACATTTCAAAAATAGCTGACCTAAAATGTGTCGCTGTGAGACCTAAAACGCGCCTCACAACGTGTCGCATTGTGAACTGCGATAAACTATCTCGCTTGTGAAAGCATCATCTCAGCCTGTTTTTGCAACGGTAATTTTGGAACTTGTAAATGTGTAAATCTCTGCTGTGGACTGAAGAGCACCGCCGTCAGAGGAGACCAAGAACAGAAGACTCCACATCAGATAAGCCTCATTAGAGCACTTCAAAAGATCAGTATAATTACAGGGCCTTAATAGATGTGGATCCAATTAACTGAGAGACGCCCTGATATTCCCTATGAACACTCTTGTGCGGTGTCTCCCGAACAGTGGGTCGGGAGCCGTTTTTTTTGCTCGCTGAGACGCGGACAAACGGCTACAATTCGAAAACTTGTAATAAACTAAGCCCATGGAGCATCGCAGCGGAAGTGGATTCCTGGGGTCACTTAAAGCTATACTGTGTAAGATTCTCAACTAGTGGTCAGTAGCCCTATAGCAAACCGCGGTCGCGTTCGCGTCTACAACGTCTGCCTCCACAACGCCGAGAGCTATCTTTGGAGGGGTCCCTGGTTCCTGTGCGTTCAGGCATTCCGGAGAAACGGACTACTTCACCCTGCCTGGTAGGCGAGATTACCTTTTGAGTAAAGAGACACACGGGCGACTACAAATATGGCGACCCCACTTCAAGATGCGCTGTGATTGGCCGGTAGTGTACCATGTGTGCATGATCGGCGATGTGATTGGGCAACGTATACACAACGTATACAGATGATGCAGATTACGTCAATTTTGCGCGAAATCCGGTCCACGGCCAGGATCATAGAAAACATATAAAGAGAAGGCTTCAGAAGCTGAAAATAACGGAGTGGGTGTTCTAAAACTTTAGCGATTTAACAGTTAGGACAATTTTAAGATTTGTTTTATAAAAAAAGTTACATGGTACAACTTTAATATTCCCCATTCATTTTCGCCATAGACTTTTACAAAAATATTTATAACAATTATGTTAAGCCTCGAACCAAGCCATCCAGGATGGAGGTGAATCATGACCATATAACCTTTTTTTCTATGAAAAGAACATTTTGAAAATCGCTAAATAAAGGGTAGTTATTAAATGTAGTATATCAAATAATGTAATATTAAAATATGTTTTCACATAGGATCAAAGGTTATATGGTCATGATTCACCTCCATCCTGGATGGCTTGGTTCGAGGCTTAACATAATTGTTATAAATATATTTGTAAAAGTCTATGGCGAAAATGAATGGGGAATATTAAGTGACCCCAGGAATCCACTTCCGCTGCGATGCTCTATACCCACCTCCCCTTTTTCCTTTGTAAATATCCCCTATTTCACTTCTTTACCATTGTTTCTTTTTCCCTTAGTTTTATTTTGTATTACTGCTCTTTATTTTCTCCCCTTTTGTCACTGACAATTCCCTATGCAAGGTACTGCGTTCTATCCGTCTGTCTTTCAATGTTATATGAGATACATAAAGTGGTTCCTGTGTAAATAAGCCGAAAAGCTTACTAGGATATCCTTTTAGTTGACTGTGATCCAGTGATTTTACTGTCATGGAACAGAACGTTTTCCTATGCAAACGTCTAATAAATTCTTCAATCAATCAATCAATCAATCAAACAAACACATTTTTATGGGTTGCAAGTAAATATACCTCTTTTGGTTTCCTACATTTAAAAAATATCTTTCAAAAGATGTTATTAAAGTCAAAGAAATCCCATTAAAAATATATATAAAGAACTATAAAAAAAAAAAAGTAGTGAAAATATACAATCAAGCTATTTTCACATGCTGGTGTCCCGGAGGAAGACATCAAATGTATCTTTTTTTGGGTCTCGAGCTACAAAAGGTTTGGGAACCACTGCTCTTTGTGTATCCTTGTGAACCTCTATATCCAGCTGTGGCCTATGATGGGAGAGACGGTGGGAAGCTCACTCTCTGGCTTGGCATCTGCTGCTGCCTGTCGCAGGTCCTTCAACTGCTGCTGAGATCTCTGCAGTCTCTGCTCTGCCTGGAACAGCTGATCACATGCAGACGAGAGACTCATTATTAGCATAGATTATGTTTTTACATGAACCACTTGAACCCTAGCATCCCTATTCTGAGTGGCACGTTAGCCAAAAATAGCAGATCTACAAGCTTGTAGATCAGCTATTTCTGGCAAAGAGGTTTGGTGTAGAGGGAAAAGAAGAGCAGTAGAAGTAGAAGTATTGACAGTTCAAGTGGTTAAATGTCTAAAAATACACATTAATCCAACATACACTGACGACAGTGCCTTCAAACAAGTCTACGCTGGCTAAGAAATCTATGATTTTTTTTATTTGCAACACAATTGTATACAATATATATAGGCTCTAGTGGGGGTCCCTGCTTCATCTCTCTCTCAGCTAAGGGGTCCTTGGCCTGAAAACGTTGAAGACCCCTGAGGTATGTATGTATGTATGTATGTATGTATGTATGTACAGTATGTATGTATGCATGCATGCGTATGTATGTATGTATGTATGTATGTATGTATGCATGCATGCATGCATGTATGCATGCATGCATGTATGTATGTATGTATGTATGCAAGTAAGTATGTAAGTATGTATGTATGTATGTATGTAGACATGCATGTTATTATCAGTCTTATAATATACAAAATGCGGAGAGACAAAAGCATAAAACCATCAAAGCCATTTACTTGATTCTTCTGTTCCTGTTTCTGCTGTGACAGAGACTCTTCCCTCTCCTTCTCCACACGCAGTTGTCCAGCCATCTCCAGCATCCGTTGGTGATTGGACACCGACTCCACCTAGTGGACATACAAGGTTACTGCCTACTGCTTAGGCTCTGCCTGCATCAAAGCATCCACATAAATAACCTAGTGTCTTTGACAGTCTCGAGTTTCACCCGTTCTGGCTGGGCCTAAAAGTTAATACCCACTTATTCTGCACACCATTACTCACTACAGTACTCCTGTAGATGCCTGAGCCTGACGGCTGTAATTATTATGTTATGAAGCCATTAGGATATGCCAGGGATCGTAATCATCAACTCTTTAGGTAGTTATTTGTTTTCCTCTGTATTCTGTTTGTATTGCTGTGTTTTGTTTTTTGTATACAGGGAATACGGTTGGAAATACGCTTTTAGCCAGCATGTTGACATGAGATTATGAACAGCTGATTCATTCCCCTTTCATGTATGGAATGATAATTAACATTGTCTCCTCTAAAGAAATAAAGTAATATTCTTCTTACCCTCTTCTTTAGCCTCTCCACACGTTTGTTTAGCTGGTCCTTCTCCTCCTCCATCGCACTTATGTCCTAAGAGGCAAAGTGGACATTTTAGGGACAGTTTTTGCGGTCATATATTACCACATAATATGGCACATAATATGGGTAATCTAATATGTGTACTTAGACAAAACTTGGAAATCAACAGTGACCAAAATAATTGGTCACTGGTGGCAATTTAAAATAATCAGGTTCCTTGACGTCATTTGTACCGAACACAGGTTCTGTCACATGACTTTAACAGGTATAGAGGGTATGCGCATGCATAAAGTGAATGGCAAATCGAGTGGCAAAGTGAGTGGCAAAGTGAGTTTAACGTTGTTTAATGCAATCAGATAGGACTTTTCTTTTTGGATGTATGGGCTGTCAAGGCCAGAAAGTAGTTTTTTTGCCACTCAGACGGCGTTCCCGCATAACTTCCGGGTTTAATGATGATGTCACGCGCATACCCTCTATTACATTTAAATGATGAGCATATTGATAATGTCTTAAAAGGGGGAACATGTTTTACCCTTCTAATCTCTGCTGTGGAGAAGCCGGAGGTCCTCAGTTGCTCACACTCCTTGTGGTAAGTCTTAAATCCGTCCACCAGCTCTGCATACTAGAAATGAACAGTATTAAACAGAACGGGTACACTATATTGTGTATCATTATTTTATGCTTTAACTATTGAAAAATAGCAGATATACAAGCTCACAGCGCGGCACCGAGTGCCGCGCTGCGAGCTTGTAGATCTGCTATTTTTGAAAAATCGTGAAAATTAGAATTTTGACCCGATTCTATAAGTGTCTTTTGAATCCTTCTAAGGTTTTTTTTAAAAAACCTAATCATTCTATGCCAGCAAACTGGCTGGCCATTGTCAAAGAAAAGGTCCTTTTCACTTAACTGGAGCTCAGTTAGTCTGTTCTTGAGAGACTTCTATGACAGAGACTACTATGTCAGTGGTTCTCAAACCTTTTCATGTGAAGGACCCCCAAAATGATACATATTTGGCCACGGACCCCCATCTCAAAATATTTAGTTCCAGGGACCACCCAGAAGCAAAATTTGAGTTGCAAACGTTCGTTTTGAAAATACATATATACAAAGATTTGCACACATTTTCACAACTTTTTGAAAAATAGCAGATCTACAAGCTCGCAGTGCGGCACTTGGTGCCGCGCTGTGAGCTTGTATATCTGCTATGTTTCAATAGCTAAAGCATTCAATAATTCTAGGCCTAAATGGGTTAAAGTATTTGATCACTGAGGATGAAAGTGCTATTCAAGACTGAGGCAAAGCCATGATGGTGGTGGCTGACGAACCTGGTGATAAGTGTCACTGATTACATCATCCTGCAAGAAGTCTGCAGGCACCTCCAGCTTCATGAGAAAGCGGGCCAGATAAGCCCTCTTCTTCAGCTCTGTGACCCTCTGAAGCAACCAGTGTAAGATATGGTGGATGACAGGTTTATTCCCGGTCACCAGGCCCTGTCTGAAACTGCTCCTGTATGACGTGAGAAGAGAGAATGACAAGGAAATAAGGAGCAATTTACTGTATATTTGACCAAGAGTTTTTAGGGAATGTTTGAGGTCGCAACTAGGGTTGCAAACTACTAGAAATTCAAATGAGGGAAGCCCTGAAAAATATGAAATCTCACTGTATATATGTACATGTTTTCTATATTTTATATTAACCACTTGACCACCATGACAAAAATAGCCATTCTACAAGCTCACCGCGAGACACGCTGTGAGCTTGTAGATCGGCTATTTTTGGCCAAGAGATGTGGAGTTGATCTTGAAGAAAGCGGTCCAAGTCCAGTTTACTAATTCTAGGGTTCACGTGGTTAACAACATTTATTATAACATATGTAAATGAGACGTTTGAACTTGTAATAATTGTGTCATTGATTGATTCCCCAAAACAACAAACAAAACAATCCCATGTCAGTTCAATACGGGACACGTCTTTTAGTTTCCAAATAAGGGACGATTCTGTATTTCAAGGGATGGTTCTCAATCCTAGTCGATACAATCATTAAAAAGGTTATAATTACGCATCAGACAGACTCCCAGGAGGCTTGTATTTCAGCATTCCCAGCAAGGTAACCATTCTCTTGGCGGTCTGCTCAGGCATTTCTTCACGGATGTCAACAGCTTGCTGGAAAGAGACATGGGTTTTACAGTAGTACTCTCCTTATTTACAGTAAGACATGATGACACGCCTGAATCATACAAGGTGACATAAACAGCTACCGTGAATGTCAGTGGTGGAAAAAGTATTCACATTTTTTGGAAAGTATCAATACTGCAATGTAGAAATACTCTGTTAATATTGACTTAAATAAAAGTAGGCTACAAAGTAATTATTTATATTATATCAAAATGTCCTTAAAGTACCAAAAGTAGAAAGTGCTCATATGCAGAATGTCCCATTTCACAAGTTTTCAAATGTATAAAAATCTTTTGAAAATAGCATCGCATCAAAATCTACGAAGTTAACAAGTAACTGAAGTTTTTCAAATAACTGTAGTGGAGTAAATATTTGCACCACGACGTGTAGTAGGACACGATGACATGCCTGAATCATACATGGTGACATAAACAGCCACAGTGAATGTTACGGTAACAGGTCAGGTGGGCACCAAAACCAACAGGGCACTAGAGACATGTGGGCACCTGGACAACTGGGCACTAGGGACATGTAAAAAATAAATGGTGCATTTATATAGCGCTTTTATCCAAGGCGCTTTACATAGATTGTGCATTACATTCACCCACACATTCATACACCGATGGTGGAGGAAACCATGCAAGGCACCAACCTGCTCATCGGGAGCAATTAGGAGTTCAGAGTCATTGCTCAAGGACCCTTCGACATTCACTCAGGCGGAGCCCGGATTCGAACTGGGAACCCTTCGGGCTCTAATAACGACTTCTCCACCCCTGAGCTATGCCGCCCCAGAGTATGTGGGACAACTGGGCACTAGGGACATGTGGGCACCTGAACAACTGGGCACCAGAGACATATGGGCCCACATGTCCCTAGTGCCCAGTTGTCAATGTTACCTGTAGACTGTCATTGTCTCACCTTTGGGTCTATTTCAGCCAGGACATCATTCAGCACCTGCAGCAGTTGAATGGGTTCCAGAGAATCAAATGTGATGAGGTTGAAACTTTTCTTGAAGGGCTCTTTGTTAAGCTGTTCAACGACGAATTTCAGTTGTTCGCTCATCTTGAGAACGTTGAAAAGTGCTTAATATGCTTCATTAACCAGCTAACGTGTTCGTTGATGTGTTTTATTTTATTGTTTTACCTTTAGCTAACTGCTAACTAGCACGTATTTCGTCTATAAGCAGTCCTGTGGAGGTAGAAAGGGTGGACCCACTTGAAATGTACACAACCTGGCTAAAGTATTGGCTAAAATCCACGCAGAAATCAACAAATACAAAACATTGTTGTTTTGTTCGCTGTTGTGAAAAGCGTCTTGGAAACGGAGTTAAGCGTCGCGAGGCTGGCTGGTTGCTAACAGGAAGTAGATTCGAGGTAATCCATCGAGCGAGTTATTTTCGCATGTCAAAAACACAGTGGCGTCAGTTCGGCAAAAGCTAAGGTATGGCAACATGACTGGTGTCTTGACAAGACACCAGTCATGTTGCCATCCCTTAGCAACAGGCACGATGAAAAGTCAATTTTATTATTTCCCCCTGTAGCCAAGTAACTTGCCATACCCAATTGACGCCTCAAAAACAAAAGAGCAGAGCCTCCTTTGAAGAGACGCTGGAACAGATCTACGACTACAAGGCCAGTGTAAAAAATATCTAATGCAAATTAAAAACTGTCCAGGGTGTTCCCAACAGCCTGAGTAGACAATGAAATGACCAAAAGTTTTTTTGAAAGTGGAATATCCCTTTAACCCTTAAGTTCTGTTCAGATTCACTACACCTTCGTTCTGTTCGGGTCATTTTGACCCGGTGGATATTTGGTTTAAAAAAAACAACACTAATATAAATTTTAACTTAACAAATCATCATGATACATTGACTTTGACTCAATACCAAACAATTCATATGATATATTTGGTAAATGTTTGCATTTCTGCTTTGCTATATCACATTAAACATTGAAAGAGCTAGGCGTTTTTACTGATTTAGCTGAAATCCATGTAAAAAAAACTACTTCATTTAATACTGGGCAATATTGCTCATGCTTATAGGAAGGGGGGGAGGGTTCGGAATGGGGCTTCGGAAGGGGGGTGTTAGAAGTGGGGGTGACTGTGTGTCTGTGTTTTGGCATAATACTGTGTATTTCTGTGCCTCCGGGTCAAAATGACCCGAACAGCACTTAAGGTTCAAAAAATATGAGGGGGGTGTAGCATGGGTGTAGTGCAAAACATTTTTTTTACATGTTCATCTCAGAAGAATCTTTAAGGCCAGTGAGTTTCAGGTGGAAACATTTTTAACTTCTACCTTTTTTTTCCCAAATGAAAATGTAAAACGGGTCAAAATGACCCGAACAGCACTTAAGGGTTAAGTAATACTCAAGTAAATCTAGGACTCCAGACTTTTACTTGTAACAGAGTATTTCTACATTGCTGAGTATTGATACATTTATTTAAGTAAAACATCTTAGTACCTTTTCCACCACAGAACAAGGCACCACACACATTGCAACGTGTTCTGTTTGTACTTTTGACAAGCGACACCGTCTTACTACGCAGTGTTCCGTTCACGCGCATCGTTTTGCGCCAAAGCTGCGCAGGCTAAAAAAAAAACAACAACAAAGAAGCTACAACAAGATTGATGGTCACTATAGTATTCTCCGATCAAACGTATCGAGAAGTAATCGCATGCGCTTGGATCCCTTTCTGAGGTTATTAGATCTGCAGATTCTGCACACACACACACACACACACACACACACACACACACACACACACACACACACACACACATCACTAGATGGCGACAACTCCATACCATACGCGTTGCAACAAAAGTGTAACAAAGTAGTAACAACAAAAGTATAGCACACTTCGAACGTAACCAACAAAACCAGTTTGGTGGGTTTATCATGCTAGACGGCTTGAAATCTACAATAACAATGAACTATATAGACCTATAAAGTATCGAGGTTTGGCCAGGATAAATATTGTTTATGGTTTTGGTAATAGAATAGCATTTTGTAATCAAGAAGAACATGTTTGTGCTCTATTATTAATGTTTTGGAAATAACTGTGCTGTGCTGACTCAAATGATCGACAAACTCTAACCAGTCCTCCCAAACACAACAGTCAGGATTCACACTACACCTGCCACTGAATCACAGTCTCTTGTCTGTGTTCACATTGTGGGCACTGGGCTTCGTCCCTTTAAATTCACCTCTTTATTGTTAATAGGACAAGTATGTTATATATGAGTCCTGTCACAAGCAATAAAAACAATGTAGGTACTAGTTGTGTGAAATAGCTCATACAGGATACAACAACAGCTCATTATTGTTGATACATTTGCAGGATAGAAACACTCAATCACGTCCACAGCAGTCCCTCCCCCTTCAGCACCACCAACTATACTCGGTACACCACCACCACCAGACCAGAGGAAAGTATTCAGTGTTGTCTGTTGTGCGAGTCCGTCCCTACAGCAAGACGCACAGGGATCTGCCGTGGCTCCCGAGAGACTATACAACTTTATTCATCGATGTGGC
The DNA here is from genome assembly GCF_963921795.1 of Nannobrachium achirus. Lineage (NCBI taxonomy): Eukaryota > Metazoa > Chordata > Actinopteri > Myctophiformes > Myctophidae > Nannobrachium > Nannobrachium achirus. Next base: position 18,030,672 of record NC_137832.1, read on the forward strand.
AATTCTGGCAAATAGACTACGGACTGACTGCAGTAGAAAAGGTTTACGTTTCATTTCGACGCTGACGAAAGTGGAATGGATTTCTGAGAGGAGGATTTATGATCGTGACTCGTGAGTAGAGATTGCAAACCAGCCAAAAGGGAACGACATTCCCAACAGAGAGTATATAGGCTACTATACTTCCTATTTTCGATTTGTTATTCTCTATTTATTGTCGCTCTTTTTTTATACTTTTTTAAATTTTTATTGTAGAAATAATGAAGTCCAAAAGTTATGGAGAATTATGTTCAAGTCATGCTTTAGAAATTGACACGCTTCTGCTGGGTTAGTTGATTAGTTAGACACTGTACTGTATGTCACAACAACAACCATGGTTGAACCAGTGGGATTTGTGGAGGCGTGGAAAGCCCAGTTTCCTGAATCTGACCCCCCTTGCATGGAGCTGAACTCACTTGGGGACATCGAGCAGGAACTGGACAAATGCAAGACCTCCATCCGGCACTTGGAGAAGGAAGTGAACCAGGAGCGCTTTCGGATGATCTACCTGCAGACCCTGCTGGCCAAGGAGAGGAAGAGCTACGACGGACAGCGATGGGGGTTCAAGAACAGGGGCGTGCTGCTGCCCGAGATGAACGAAGGAGGGGACAGATCCCACGCCAAGGAGGTGTCAGTGGAGGAGGAGCAGCAGCCAGGCACGGCTGAGATCGAGGGGTGCAAACGCCATCCGGAGAGGGAGATGCTGCAAGGTGTCTCTCCCGCCAAACAGCGAGGAGGCGGATCCTCCTCGCCCATCCGCCAGGAGCCACCTGACTCACCTGACATCCCGACGGGCACGGGCTCGGTGGCCGTGCTGAGATCCAACTTTGAGCGCATCAAGAGGGCCAACTCTCACACGGCCGGGGACGGGAGAGGTCTGTCACTCGTGAGCGGCTCCTCGGACAGACCCTTCTACGTGAACATGGAGTACCACTACGAGAGGGGGCTCGTGAAGGTCAACGACCGGGACGTCTCGGACAAGATCAGCACGCTGGGCTGCCAGGCCATGCAGATGGAGCGCAAGAGGTCCCTGCACTCGCTTCATGGGGACCTGTCCACCGCCACCACGGGGGACATCAGCAAGACCGGCGTCCACAGAGGCCGGTCCACCGAAGGCGGCGGCTGCGGCTACAGCAGGTCCTACGACGAGATAGACGTCAACCCGCATTTCCTCAAAGACAATGGGGCGTGGGGAAGCGTGGGGAAGTCTCATGAGCACCACCAGACCACAGACTGTCAACCCTACACCAGTGTGTACGTCGGGGGACTGATGGCTGACGGGGACGCCAGGGTCATCCAGATCAAGGACCACGCCTTGGAGGAGGACTCTCACCTGACGTGGCCCAGGCGGTCCTACTCGCCCGGCAGCTTCGACGACGTGGGAGGCGGCTACACGCCCGACTGCAGCTCCAACGAGAACCTGACGTCCAGCGAAGAGGACTTCTCCTCGGGTCCGTCCAGCCACGTGTCCCCCAGCCCCACCGCCTACCACCACATGTACAGGGAGAAGAGCCGCTCGCCATCTCAGCATTCGCAGCAGTCCTTCGACAGCAGCAGCCCGCCCACGCCGCTGTCTCAGAAACGCCTGAAGCAGCAGGTGGTGGTGTCCGAGGCCTCCATCATCGGAGTCCGCAAGACGGGCCAGATCTGGCCGGGTGATGGGGACTCCACCACCTCCAGCCGGACCTCCCATGACAACAGTGTCCAAGGAGATATGGGTAGGTCTACAATACACACACACAGTCTATATGAAACATAGTGTAGCTCTCTAAACCAGTGGTTCTAAAAGTGGGGTCCAGGCAGGGCCCCTGAGGGTGTACGAAATGGACACTTAAGCCTCTATCAGAGTCCAGGTGAAGAGCTATCCACCGCAAATCTTAGGTGGAAAGCTTTCCACCTCAAGTCAGAAAATAAGTGAAGGCCATCATAGTCCGTCAAGGTGGCGTCCTATTCACTGTGACTGACTGGTCTAGATCGACCAATCAGTGAACGGGGTGAAGAGTCTTATCTGTCTGATAGTAAAAACAGAGAGATGTGTCGGGACTCGCGGTGGAAAGCTCTTCACCGCGAGGAATGACGCAACGTTGTAGTTTTATGACTCAAAAAGACTACACCGCGGTGGATAGCTCGACTCTGATAGGGGCTTCACAGGTCTCTAACTCAAAAATGGACCCTTTACACTCTCAGAGCTATGGGGGTCCTTGAAATAAAGAATCGCACCTGTGGGAAGTGCTTCACATGGTATCAAAAACAACACGTGCATATCTCCTTGTATGGGCCGTTCTGTCCGTGACATCAGCTGTGTCGGTCTCTGTGTACTTTCTATGACGTCAGTCTCGCGTGACGTCAGTCTCGTGTGACGTTAGTGTCGTGTGACGTCAGTCTCGTGCTCATACAGACAAATACACAAAGCCAGACGTAGGAGCGGTTTGCTCCGCTAAAACGTTTGAGAACCACTGCTCAAACGTCTTTAATTTGTAGGAATCAAGTCATCAATAATGTTCTGATAAGCAGAAATATGAACAGGGTACATTAAACCACACGAAGGGCCGAGGGCCCACTCTAATCATCCACTAAAAGATGCATGCAACGTGCCTTCCCCTCTGACCATGATCCAGACTAAAGGCAGTGATGTGTTAAATGTACCTGCAATCTCTTTAATGAAATTGCTTTTAATGGAATCCCTGTATTTTAGAATCTCACTTAAATCTAGTTTTTTTGGAGGTAGGAGGTAGGATTATGAAGCTTTTCTTTTTTTGAATGCACCAGAAACATCACAGCAACCTAGCTGGTTTTCTAGCTCTTTGAAGGGTACACGATTTGTTTACCCTTTGTAGACCGGCCTGTGCTCTCCTTTTCACTCCTTTCCCCATTGCCCATTGAGTGGTGCAGTAGTAGCTCTTTGTGGAGAATGGCTCTGACTGAGACAGTGGGTTCCCTCCGGGCTTCTGCAGTCACTCTGCCCTGGCTGGCTGTCCACCCAGAGTGTTTTCGTGTCAGCACACATCAGCGTTGTTGTCCTTGGCGCAAGAGTAATTAACTTAAAGGGGTTTGTGTAGCGTGATCAATTTAGGGAGGGCTCTTTGTCAGAGGGGGGTTAGGGCAGAAACGAATCTGTGACAACTCACTGGAAAGAGAATGAAGGGCCCAAATTGTGTCACGTGACCTCCCCATCAAAAATTGTTCAGGCATTTGTGTTTCCTGTTGTTAATGTGCGAACACAATAGAGGAATCACTCATCCACAATGCATATTGACACAGTAACAATGTAACAATGTTAAGTGGGATAAGGAGTACTAACTTATTGCTGCCAAGGGCATCGAGAAAGGCAGGCACGAGGGTTCCTCTTCTGCGAAACCATTTATCAAAGCAAATGATACACAAGGACCCGTGCTATTACTGTTTTTACAAAGCAGCCGAGAACATACATTGGGTGTTTTGTTTCTGTCATATAATTTTCGGCGGACATTGTGTGAGACAAGAGTGTTTAAATAGAAAACAGACTGTACCCTACCCTGCCCGAAAAGTGTTAGCTACTGCTGTGGTTCTCAACCTTTTCAGGCCGCGACCCCCAAAATAATCATATTTTAACTGGGGACCCCCCCACCCTGACGAGCACTAAGAGATGAGGCATTACATTTTGTCTAACACGGTTCTATTGAGAAAATAGCCGATCTACATGCTCGTTGCGAGGCGTTGTGAGATCGGCTATTTTCACAATTATTGCCTCTAATATTTGGCCAATGTTTAATTTGCCATTTTAGAGGTATTAAAAAGTCCTTAAATTGTCACTTTAGAAATGTGTAGATAGCCTCTATGGACTTAAACTTTACGTTGGTTTGTTTACTGTTCAGTGAGAAAACAACATTGCACATTAAGTTAATCATCTGGGGACCTCCCCAAAATAATTTGGGGGCCCCGACCCACAGGTTGAGAACCACTGAGCTACTGTGCTGTGGAAAAGATTAAGGGAACAATCAAAATGGGCTGCTGTTATATGATAAGGTGATAGGAGAGCATGGTGTTGTTTTGACAAAAAGCCTATAATAACCTTGCAGATAGTCAATAATACAACCAGCATGTGTATGCTTTTCCACTGACCGAAATTCTAAAAGAAGAGAAAATAAATCTCTAAGAGCATAGATATTCTATGTCTATAGGCAAAGATCAAAGGTACACATCATCATCACTACTGGTAGAACGGGTCAGGGAAGTACTGTTTATATAGATTCTGCTGGTTGCTTTTGAATGTTACTCGTTTAAATCTCATGGCACTGCTGAGCCTTGAGTGTCACGTTTGTCCAAATTGGGCATGCTGTTGCTTAGGTAATGGGACTGCCACCACCTCGTGTGAACCATGCTTTGAGGATTACCATAAATCTGGATTTGATGTCATAATAACGTTACTTTGCACGTTGCTGGATCACAGCTTTGGCAAGGAGGGGTTTTGAAGTACAAAGAATTGCAATAAAGTGCTCTCTGTTGTGGTTACTGACTTCTAGGGAGCAGTGGGAAAGTTTTAGCTGCTATGTTTATCATAAAACATTACAGCACTCACTGAAATCTATCAAATGTCCCCAGTAAAGTCAGCTTAACATCGTAGTAGCTCTGTACTCTAGTTATATAAGCTTTCTGTGACTTTTACTTCATACAGAATTCATTCTGTAATATAGTCTGTGGTTACAACTAAATCAGGCTTTACATACACGGACCCCTGCACTCCATGTGTATGTTTATGTTTTGTTACATGTTGTTGCTGTTACATAATCGTCTAATCGCAATTATTTGACATAAATAATCGCTATTATTTTTCATAATCGTGATGTTGAAAAATTTTCATATGTGCGACGTGTTGTGAGCTTGTAGAGCGTCTATTTCCACTATCAATGTTCTTTTCTAAGTATAAAGTTGTCAAATATGTCAGTAATGTCTTTGTATATTTAGGAATATGTGTCATATCTACCATGTGCAACTTCAAAGCCTAAAAAAGCCAAACAGAAATGTAATTGTCAACGACAAAAACACAATTAAATCGTCAATCGCGATTATTTGAGAGAAAATGAATCGTCATGTAAAATGTCATAATCGTGACAGCCCTAGTTTTACACGTGTTCGTGGAACATCTCGGTCCAAGTAAGACAGCAGAGAAATGACACAGACAGTGCTCACTGCTGTTCACCCAGTGCTGCCAGGTGCGTGGTATGGTGGCATGCTGCCAGGTTGTGTGGTATGGTGGCACGGTCTGCCTGCGCCCAGGCAGTACAGACTCAGCATTAGCGAGAACCACTGACCTGCATAAACAAAGCTCCTGCTGTGCTGTCACCAACCCACTTTGCAGACTACTCCCCTCTAATCGTTGTGAAATGGCCAAGTCTAAAAATTGACACATCTCAAGGGTATTTCTCTTTTTCCTCTTATGAATAGGAGAATCAGTGCCATCTCTTGGTTTTCTAGTTATCTAGGCCAGTTGTCAAGCCTGACTGTGAATAGTGCTGCTGATTAGCTGTGGTTGGTCTCTAAGGAGGCCAACTCTGTGATGGCTCTATATTGCCATAATTAATTATTGTCATGACATTGACATGCCTGTGTGGCCGGCGTTTAAATTTGCCCGTGATTGAGACGAGTAGCTATAAGGCAAGTGTCTTGAGTGAGCGTTAGGCCGTTTTGTGGTTGATCTGATTTATACTTCATTGTATGATGTAAAGGTTAAGTTTTACAGTGAGTAGTTGATAAGTGCACTGGATACTTGATTGGATGATGAAAAGTCTTCCATTAGTTTTTCCTCTGCAAAAATGTGAACCCTTTTGGGTGCATTCAACCCATTCAGAACGGGTACACATTATTGTGTATCATTATGTTATGCTTTAACTATTGAAAAATAGCAGATGTACAAGCTCACAGCACGGCACCGAGTGCCACGCTGCGAGCTTGTAGATCTGCTATTTTTGAAAAATCGTGAAAAATTTGAATTTTGACCCGATTCTATAAGTGTCTTTTGAATCCTTCTAAGGTTTAAAAAAAATATATATATATATTTTTCTATGTCAGCAATCTGGCCAGCCATCGTCAAAGAGAAGGACCTTTTCGCTTAACTGGAGCTCGGTTAGTCTGTTCTTGAGAGACTACTATGACAGTGGTTCTCAAACCTTTTCATGTGAAGGACCCCCAAAATGATATGTATTTGGCCACGGAGCCCCATCTCAAAATATCTAGTTCCAGGGACCACCCAGAAGCAAAATTTGAGTTTTAAACGTTCACTTTAAAAATACACATATTCAAAGATTTGCACAGATTTTCAAGACTTTTTCAAAAATAGCAGATCTACGAGCTCGCTCTGCGAGCTTGTAGAGCTGCTATTTTTCAATTGCTAAAGCATTCAATAATTCTAGGCCTAAATGAATCTATGGAATCTATGGGCAGCCTGGCATACTTTGTGTAGGTACTGGTAGGCAAGGCACAAGGCAGGTCTGTCTGGGATGGCTTTGACCCATGGCCTTGACGCTAATGGAAGGTGTCTGTTTGAAAAAAGGTGATGAAGACTGTCTGAACGTCTGGCCTCCAGGCTCAGGTGATGATGTGCTGCCTCAGCAGGAGCCAGAGAAGGTACTTGGCCCCACACTCCTGGTTAATTGCAGACTCATGAATATTTTAGGCCCCCTAAAGGAAGTCCAGACAGACCTGTGATTGTACCTGGATATCAACATCTGAGGTTTGGGTGGTAAAGGAAATGAAAGAATTCAGCCTCTCCCTTTCCTAGAATAAATGTATGCCCCTAGCCTAGGCCTACATGAGGAAGTACTGCCCAAGGGTGACTGCACTCCACACACGCACTGTGTGTGTGTGTGTGTGTGTGTGTGTGTGTGTGTGTGTGTGTGTGTGTGTGTGTGTGTGTGTGTGTGTGTGTGTGCTTGTGCGTGTGCGTGTGTGTGTGTGTGTGTGAGAGAGAGAGCGAGCAGGGGAAGTGGGACTGAGTTACTAGGGCCCAAGGTGGAGGGGCCCTAGTATGTTATACTTTAGCTTTTGAAAAGTCATGAAAATGTGTGCAAATTTTGGAATATATGTATTTTTTAAGGGAACATCTGTAACTACATTTTTGTTTCTGGGGGGTCCCTGGAACTAAATGTTTTGAGATGGGGGTCCATGGCCAAATAGATATCATTTTTGAGAAGACTTGAAAGGACTTGAAATATTCAAAGACTTTTTTTTCACGATTTTTTAAAAATAGCTTACAAGCTTGTATATCTGCTATTTTTCAATAGTTAAAGCACAAAATGTGACTTAATCCTTGTACACCCAGGGCCCAGAATTTGGTGTGACACCCCTGCGAGAGAGAGAGAGACAGAGAGACACCTGTCTCCCTATCGGTACGGTATAACAGGGAAAGTGGAGGGCTCAGACAGAGGCCATTGGCACACCAGTCCAGTCATCAGCAGCTGCTGAAGGAGCACATGGGATGAATAGCCTAGTTGTTCTTTCATAATCAGACACTCAGTCAACAATGCCAGCCGTCACAATACAGCTGATATTTGAGGAATTCAAATTATGATCCTTCTCTATAGGCATCTCTTAGGCTAGGCCTAGACTTTCTTAAAGGGGGCCTGTCACCTAAAAGGTTACTGTCACTTTAAGAATCATCTTAAAAAAACAAGTTAATATTTTTATGATGTCATTGTGGGAAAGCGCAATTATAAGCCAATCAATTAATTGTCTGTATAGCCTGACTGTATGACTACTTACTGTTCTGGTAAGGGGCAGATTACACTGTGACTGTGAGCTTCATACTGTTTCAGACCGTTTTCAGAGAAGCTCATGTCACAGTGTAATCTGCCCCTCAACCCCTTTAGGTGACAGTACCCCTTTAAAGGTATGGCTTAAAGGGACATTTTGTTTTCAAAAAAACTTTTGGTAATTTTATCGCTAATCAGGCTTTTATGAACACCCCGGTCAGTTTTTAATTTGCTTGATTCAATATTTAGATATTTGATGTAAATGTTACCAGGCCCTCCTGGCCCAGGGCCTCTCCCCACACACACAACTTTGTAACTTCAAACTTAATTTTAACCATGACAGATTCATTAAAAACACCCATTATCTTTTTTCTGGTGACTCATATTACCCTCCTAATACGTGAGCAGCTTTGTTTTTTCGATAACTTTTTTCATTTATTTGTAAAATAATGTTTTGTATTTAATTTTTTCCATTTTCCCAAATAATTATTTTTAAAAAATGGGTGTTTTTAATGAATAAAACATGGTTAAAATGAAGTTTGAAGTAACAATGGGTGTGTGTGGGGAGAAAAGCCCATAAGGTGTTTCCCTGTTGAAAGTGGAATATCCCTTTAATAGGGGCCTTTATTTAAAATGTTTATGAGGCTTGCTGTCCTTGTCCTCCTCCTCCTCCTCAATAACCCCACCTCCACCCCCACACACAAACCCCCCCATGCACCCACCCCGCTCAATAATCTTCCCTCGTGTTCAGCCTCACCCCCTTGGTCCCTGTAGTGTTTAACTCCCCTCCCATAGTTCCTCTCAAAGGGCTCTCTGTGCTGCTGGCTGGCTGGCCAAGTGTTTATGGAATGTCTCAGCTGCTCTCAGGGTGTGGGGAGGGAAACGGCCCTTTAATGAAATGTAAAGCACTGTATGAGTTCACCTCTCTTAACAACAGCCTGACCCCGCGGAGCTCGCTGTGTCACCAGGCAGCGCAGTTAGCTTTAAGGCAAATGCCTTGAATGCAGGGACGTGCTGGCCTTTGGGAAAAGCGGGACAACTCCCGAACGGCCGGTTCATTCCCAGCCGGTCCAGGCCGGCCATTAGGAAAAAAATGTAAAATAAAATGTCGGCCTTTGTTCCATTTTGGGGGCTGGGCGGCCAACAAAGTAAATCGGGCAGAAACCTTGTATCTCCATGTTTCAAATTTGTACATTTTTTCGCAAAGCAAAGCCCTGCTTCATCATACATTACAAGGCCGTCGCACAAACACTTACACTAGTGAAAACAGCAGATCTACAAGCACACAACGCCTCGCGGTGCGAGGTGTTGTGTGCTTGTAGATCGGCTGTTTTCACTAGTGTAAATCATTTTTAAAATGATAAAAACAAACGGTTTTGGACATACAAGGTTTCCACCCGACAACGACGAAATATACCTCTTGTAATTGGCCCACTGGCTTGTCCCTTGTCATGATCTGAAATGGCAAATCTTTGAGTAGCAGCAGCGCTATAGAGAGAGATCTCTCTCTATAGCGCGCAATGAGGGCCTCTTCAACTCTTTTTCCCGGGTTGAATCAGGGGCCCAGCACGTCCCTGCCTTGAATGTTCTCCACAGCACAATGACTCCCTGATCAGTATGACCCAGAGGGTAATTGAACATCTGTATCAATTAAGGATAGAGTTTAAATCAGCTCATACAGTTAGGGGTGGGACGATATGAACATTTCATATCGCGATTATTGTGACAAAAGAAATCGCGATTTACGATAGTACCGCGATAATCAAAATCCGTTATCGTTGGGGCGGAACATTTGCCAAAAAATAGCAGATCTACAAGCTCACAACGTGTCGCATCGCGACGCGTTGTGAGCTTGTAGATCGGCTATTTTTTGGCAAAGACATTTGATAGAGAGTGAAAAAAGAAGTACATCGCGACGTGTTGTGAGCTTGTAGATCGGCTATTTTTTGGAAAAGACACTTGATAGAGAGTGGAAAAAAAGACTGTATCAAGTACGTATTTAGTACCTTTTACCAATTATAGAGGGTTTAAGTGGTACCGGATATGCAGCTCGGCAAATAAAAGGTGAATTGATCCCAGTGCATGACAGAGGACGATATCACGATAAATGAAATCTCCACATACAATTATCGGGAGTGTTTTTTTTTTATCACGATAAACGATAATATCGCGTATCGTCCCATCTCTACATACAGTACTGCTGTATATTTGATGTCTTTTAACTGGGGCGTAAGAAGGTTGACCGACCTCTGTGACCAAATGTCTTTCCAGTCGCTGATTTAATAGTTAAAAATTAAAATGAAGTTGTTTTGAACCTACAGTGTGTTGCTGGGCAGATAATGGCTCAGCCAATCAAGAGACTAGAGCACACCAGGTGAAACTGGTGAAACGTGCACTAATATTTAATGCTGGCCCAAAATGTGAATGAATTATTTAACATTCGTGGAGTTTCCTCGTACTTGTCTTGTTGCTGTGTATGCATATTAACTACAGTATGATCATCATTCATCTGCTGTAGTCAAACACAAACAGCCTTTGTTTGTTTTTCACTGAGCTACTTAATAAAGATTATGGTTTAATGCCATGCATGCATGTCTAAAATGTAGACATTAGAATGTCTAGACTTGTTCACTGGTCAAGTCGGACGCAGGTGTCGAGATGTGAATTATTCATTGGATTTGAAGGGACAGGACAGTGTTGATTTCGTCAACTAAAACTATGTTTGTCGACTGCGTCTTTTTTTTCCAGTGACGAAAACTAAATAAAAACTAAGCTGTGATGACTAAGACTAAATATATTGGCAATTTCGTCAACAAAATAAAAACTAGACCAAAATGTTAGGGAGGGACTAGACTGCTGAAGAGAGTCATTTTATGTTTGGTTGCTCTCAGTCAGGTGTTGCGAGCTTGTAGATCGGCTATTTTCAGCACACAATCAAGTGTCAAATCAGTAAATTACGATGCCATCAAGGCCTGCCAAAATACATTTTAGTTGACTAAATCTTAGTTGACTAAAATTAGACTAAAAGGAATACTTTTCAGGTGACTAAATTGCTGCATTGCTGTCTTCACTCTTCACTGCCTCTGTCTTCTTCACTGTCTCTGTGTAGGACATGCACGCACATGGACACACGTCTGGGTCTTGTTTTCAGTAGGATCACAGACTGGAGTGATTATTTGGGCTTTCGTTCTCTTTTATGAAGGGCATTACAAGCACTACTCTGACCAAACCCTGAGCTATTTAGGCCCTACTGATTAGTAGGTGTGCCCGGGCCGGGGCGGCCCAGATCAGACCTACAACGGCTCAGTGGCTGGCACTAATTTTAGGCTAGTTCCACGGCAGATCAGAGCCGAGTGCCGGTGGGCCTCGTTTGCCTCTAACAGGCCTCTGTGGTTTCTTAAGTGCCTCCCACTCTTGCAGACACTTCAGACGGGTCGGGATGTGCTGATGTTTGGTTGGCTAATGCCCCGTGACTGTTTGCCAAAACATACAGTCAAGTACACTCTTTAGGACGGGTCGAGCCCTGATAATAGATTGTACATTTCCAAGCCTGGTTCTTCTCAACCTGATGGCCGAAGCTTATGTCAAGAGATGAAAAAATAAACAACCAACGTAGTGGTGACAATGAGGGAGGGCTGCTGTGCTGATAGCTCGGCCCGGCCTGTGATGGATGGGATGGAATCCCCTTCGGTAGTGGTGGGATTCAAAGTGTACTCTTTGTAGGCAAAGGACCCAAATGTCACCATGAAGTCAATGTGAAGTGGACCACAGATAGATCTGTATTATTTTTCCATTCGCCCCCCCTTATGAAGTGTGGAAAACGGTGAGGGCTAGCTTCGCCAGCCAGGGTCACCATCAAGTCTGGTGTCTGAAATTCTGTTCTACCCAGGGGTGTCGCACCAAATTCTGGGCCCTGGGTACAAGGATTCACTGCGGGCCCCCCATGAATGTTCTTCATAGGGGGAGCGGGTTTAACCCATTTAGACTGGGAACGCATTATTTTGGGCTTTAACTATTGAAAAATAGCAGATATGCAGCGTGGCACCGAGAGTGCCACGCTGCAAGCTTGTATTATAACATTTGTGCAAGTCTTTGATTATTTCAAATCCTTCTAAGGTTTTTTGAAAAACCTATGTTTCTATGTCAGTGGTGCTCAAACCTTTTCATGTGAAGGACCCCCAAAATGATACGTATTTGGCCACGGCCCCCATCTCAAAATATTTTGTTTCAGGGACCCCCCCCCAGAAGCAAAATTTGACTCACAAATGTCTGCAAAAATAGCAGATCTACAAGCTCGCAGCACGGCACTCGGTGCCGCGCTGTTAGCTTGTATATCTGCTATTTTTCAATAGCTAAAGTATAAAATAATTAAGGCCCCTCCACCTTGGGCCCTAGTAGTCTCGCGAGGCCAGACTGTTGCCTCCACGATTTGGGAAATGCTCCCGGAAATAGAAACGATGAGTGCGAGATAAAGCGGATGTGACGCAACCGCTCCCTTGGTGCAGTAACAATAACAAGTCCTACTGGAAGCGTTATGTCTCCTTTCAATATTTCTGGGGGCGTCATTTCATCTTTCTCTGGTGTTATTGGTGTTACCTCCATGATGTTTTGAAACGTTTTCTTAAACTATACACTCATAACAAGAATAGGCTGCTCGAATTACTTTGTCTGAGCTATTGTGTTTCTGTTATGTTTCCAATGGGACTACAGTTCAGTGCAGCAGCGGCTACTTCCGATACTCGCCGTTCGGGAGCTGCCGTTCCAGACTCTATATAGCATTCGGAGATTGTGGAATAGTCTAGCTACGCGAGACTAGGGCCCTAGTAACTCAGTCCCACTATCCCCCCCCCCCTTGTGACGCCCCTGGTTCTACCCTCTGCATGGGCTCTTCCCTTTGACCTCGGGTCTCCCCGGTGACCATGCAGTCATGGAAGAGAATCCATTTGCCGGACCGGAGCCATAAAATGTGGTACCAAACCTTTTAACAACATCACACGTTGAAATCCTCTGCTGCTTTTTTTGGAAGGTGCAACTTCTCACCAGATCCATAATATGCCATTAGAGAGGCGTCAGAGGGAGCATCATCGTTCATTTTGCCTCAGTATTGACAGGGGGGGCAAATTACTGATGATGAAAATCCCAATTTTACCCCCTTTCTGTGCTGGATCAATAACATATTTGCCATTGTGCCCTTTATTGTCTTAGCACTTTGTGATCTGAATTATTTCTGTCGGCTAAAAGCAATTGATGCTCCATTTTTAGTACATTTAATCAGGTGTCCAGATGGGCCGAGCGGGATACACACAGGCCGACACAGCGATTGTTGTCCGGGCCAGCAGTGAGTAGTACATCCTTCCCTTTTACTGAAATGTCCTCTAGCAAACACTGCAAAGTGAAAGAAGTTGTGTGCGCCGCCGTGCACGTGTGCATCATGTGAAGATGGCCGTGTCATTAGAATACTATTGACACAGTCAAGCGTACTGTCCTGACTCTGAATAAATAGTTGTCCATAAAAGGTTCAATATAACTTCTATCGTGATCTTTGTGTTCTGCATAACGTCTGCGTCTTGGAAGCGCCACATCGAGTTGCTTGTGTGGAATCTTTCACTTGCTGGCAAACCATCAGTGATGGAAAAAGTACTCATATTTATTACTTAACTCTTTTTGCGCCGATCCCGAACTAGTTCGGCTTTATTTCGGCCTTTTGATCGTCCGGGGTGCGGATCCCGATCTAGTTCGGCTTTTTATATAAAATTATTTAAACACCCAGAGGCCTTACCGAAGCACCGGGCTAAACTTTCGAGCTGGCCGCCGGCTGCGATTTGTTTACATCGGCCCGCGAGAGCGTCGCGCCGCAGATATTTGCCGTCCACTCCAATGCTCCAAAGCTCACAACGCATCGCGATGCGATGCGTTGTGAGCTTGTAGATCGGCTATTTTCAAATAGCCAAGGAATAAAATAGGGCTCAAAGTCGTTTATGTATGTTTTGTATTATTAGAATTTATATCTGCAAAGTAACTAGTAGTAACTAAAGTTTTCGAATAATTGTAGTGGAGTAAAAGTACAATATTTGGTTCCGAGATGTAGGAGAGGAGTAGAAGTAAAAGTATTGGAAATTGGAAACATTAAATATACTTAAAAATGTTAATACATTAGTTAAGTAAATGTACCTAGTTACTTTACACCACTGCAAACTATGTTGGATGCACATCTGCCCATGTCTGTTTACTACAGCAGTGTTTCTCAATCTTTTTTGGCTTGAGTACCCCCTTTCCCTGATTTTTGAATCCAAGTACCCCCTTTACCCGACAACAACATTTTCCATACAAAAACAACATTTTCCATACAAAACAGCAATTAAAACCATAACTAGTGGTATATAATGCTATGATAATCCCCCTTTTCAAGAGTATAACATCCCAAAAAATGGGGAGTGAGAGTTTCAAACAGTCCCTCCTGAAGAGTATTATTTTCAACACTGTGGCCATGACATTTCAATCCAGCTTGTATGTCTAACTTACATTCAAACATCATTCAAACACATCCCAGTTGCCTGATATCATGTGTTTGGGGTTAATAACTGTCAGGCTCACATTAAGGTTCCCCAAGGCCAGGGTCATCATTAAACATAACAGTAAATGTTTTTTAATTCAATAATTCAATTGTTGTTAATTATTTAACTATGTAAAATATTATCATGATTTATACTTATATTTTTACCCCCTGCAGTAACTCCGCGTACCCCTAGGGGTACACGTACCCCCATTTGAGAAACACTGTACTACATACAGCATTCATCTATATCAGTGAGGATTACAGGAGTAGCTTTCTGAATAGTATGTCTTTGTTTTCTCCTGATGAAAGACTCAATGGGCCAGTAGTTCTCAACTCTGAGAACCACTCTTGAGTCTACTCCGTTTTCTTTTCCACTCATCACTTAATTACATTACATTCAGGGGTGTCGCACCAAATTCTGGGCCACGGGTACAAGGATTCCCTGCGATATTTTGTACTTTAACTATTGAAAAATAGCAGATATACAAGTGCCCGCTGCGAGCTTGTAGATCTGCTGTTTTTGAAAAATTGTGAAAATCTTTGAATGTTTTTTTTTGAAAATCCTATGGTTCTATGTCAGTGGTGCTGGTGCGCAAACCTTTTCATGTGAAGGACCCCCAAAATTATATGTATTTGGCCACAGACCCCCATCTCAAAATATTTAGTTCCAGGGACACAACTCTGAGGACTTTACCGTGAGCCTCCCTTAAAACTGTCCCTGACTGAAATGCTAGAATGAAACCCAGCAGGACTATGTTTCCTCAGGGCTGCGCGGCTGAGCCACCAGGCTTTGGGTTCCTATATGAAAACTGTTCTTATGGCCTTCTAAACCTATAGTCTGTTAACCCATTTAGAACGGGTACACATTATTGTGTATCATTATTTTATGCTTTAACTATTGAAAAATAGCAGATCTACAAGCTCACAGCGCGGCACCAAGTGCCGCGCTGCGAGCTTGTAGATCTGCTATTTTAGACCCGATTTTGACCCGATTCTATAAGTGTTTTTTGAATCCTTCTAAGATCTTTTGAAAAACCTATGTTTCTATGTCAGCAATCTGGCCAGCCATCGTCAAAGAAAAGGTCCTTTTCACTTAACTGCAGCTCAGTTAGTCTGTTCTTGAGAGACTACTATGTCAGTGGTTCTCATACTTTTTCATGTGAAGGACCCCCAAACTGATATATATTTGGCCACGGACCCCCATCTCAAAATATCTAGTCCCAGGGACCACCCAGAAGCAAAATTTGAGTTACAAACGTTCGCTTTGAAAATACACACGCTCAAAGATTTGCACGACATTTTCACGACTTTTTTCAAAAATAGCAGATCTACAAGCTCAAGCTATTTTATCACTGGTTAAAGCATTCAATAATTCTAGGCCTTTAATATGTGCCACAGGAAGAGAGTTTTCTTGATGATTCATTATTGTCCTGACATGGGCTCGAGTGCTTAGTTAGAACCAGTTGTTTGGCCAAGTCCTTACACATCCTTGGATTCTATTCTTAGGTGGCTTTTGTGTGCTCGGCATGCGTGGGAAAGCAAAGGAGCTCCACTTAGAGCTTCAAAATAGTGCATCAGAGAATATGACCTCTACGGAACCTCATTTGAATTCAGCAGTCTGAGACGCACAAGCAAATAGTCCATCTAACTAAAGTATCGTTAGGCTGAGCATTTTGCCAGATACTGTAGGCCTTTTGATAAAGGTTTTTGCTAATTTTGTATCGGTTGTATTTGTACATAAACAAGGTATTAATACAAGGCAATAAGACATGGCTCAGTTATCATTCGTCGTTGTCGGGTGGAGACCTTGTATGTCCAAAACCGTTAGTTTTGTATTTATCATTTTTAGAATGATCTAGACTAGTGAAAATAGGCGATCTACAATGCGAGGCGTTGTGTGCTTGTAGATCGGCTATTTTCACTAGTGTTCTGCAACAGTCTTGTATGATGAAGCAGGGCTTAGCTTTATGAAAAGAGCATACAAATTTGAAACTTGGAGATACGAGGTTTCCACCCGACAGAGACGCCGCATTATTTACTGAAAGCATTTTAAATCAAATGTTTTAGCAATTTTGACATGCCAATAATAATATCTGTGAGGGGAAAAACAGAGAATTAAGTTCAGAGATAGCCAAGTGAAATCAAATCTCCCACTGATCCATAGCTCACAGCTGCTATAGCCTAAGCTATGTTATGTAATATCATTAGAATGTATTTGTTACAGCTTTATTGCACAATTGAAACCGTTTAAAGCCGTAGCTTGGGCAATGGGCAGGGAACTGAAAGTATAATACAGGAACAGTGAATGGCCACCATCCACCCATCCATCCATTTCATACATTTATAACTTTTGAAATAAACTTCACAGTTTCGCAATAGAGCATCGCAGCGGAAGTGGTTTCCGGACTCCACTAAAAATCTCCCATTCATTTCCCCCATAGACTTTTACAAAAATATTTATAACAATTATGTTAAGCCTAGAACCAAGCCATCCAGGATGGCAGTGAATCACGACCATAAAACTGTTGATCCTATATAAAAACATATTTAAACATGCAATTGTTTGATATACTACAATTAATAAATACCCTCTGTTTAACGATTTTCAAAGAAACAAAGGTTTCATGTTCATGATTCACTGACATTCCTGGATGGCTTGGTTCTAGGCTTAACATAATTGTTGTAAATATTTTCATGAAAGTCTATGAGGAAATGAACAGGAGATTCTTTAGTAGTGGAACCAGTAAACCACGCCCACTGCGATCCTCTATCTAACATATAATTCACCAAATGTCTGAGTGAGTGTCTGAGTGAGTGTCTGAAACAGCGTTTCTCCTCAGTGGCTGGAGCAATTGATCTGAAATCGCATCACCAATAGCATATGAACACACCTGACATAACTGTGAAGCCCGTTTGTCACTTTCACAAATCGTTTAATTGATATTAATTTATTAGTGAATTAATTTTTCCCATTGACTTATAATGGGAATCGCAAAAACTCACATTCAATATTTTTTTTCTCGCAAACCATAGGGGCTACAGTTACAAAACTCTGACAGGAGATTTATAATGATATCAAGGATTAAATAAAAAATAACTTTGTCAGTTGGCCTCATGGTGGCGCTATAACAGTCCACTTTACGTTTCGGCCTGTAACTCTTGAACCGTAGGTCGGAAAATTAAAATTCTTTTTTCCCTGGATTCCTTGGGTCAATACGCATCTCCCCATATAGGCCCCGCCCATTTGCGTCAGGATAGATTTTCCGCCATTTTGAATTATCTCCAAAACACACTTTTTGCTCCTTTTCCTACATATTTTCTTCAAATGTCACGAAAATGGGTACACATGATCTCTGAACCCATGCAATGAACATAGTCAAGGGATATTTTGATAGTCCATACCGTTCGTTCGTAACGGGCTTCCAAAGTTAGCGGGAGGGGCCCGTTTTGCAAACAATAGCCATAAATCACAAACAAAACGTCGAGTCAACACTGAATTTCTGCCACAGGTTGCGGGTGGCTTACTCAACGAATCCCCAGAAGCATTTCCAATTCCACCCGTAGAGGGCGTCACAAACGCGCAAAACGTAACCGTTTCGTTCCAAAACGCGTTTTTCAGGCGGACCGACCCTCTCAAAAAGAAACACAGACTACTCTGCGGATGGTCTCACGGTCCAAACCGCTGCACACACACACACACACACACACACATAGCCATTAAACGAAACGGGTATTTCTTACATTGATGCTCCTACATATTATCATGCAAGTACCAGTTAAAGTTACTTTCCATCCCTCATATACCGTGTGCACAGTGCACATCCCATAACCCACACACTGCACATCATTTCGGAGCTCATATCTTTGAACGGGTAAGGACTAGTTACTATAAAGTGTCGATCAAGGAAATGTTGTTGTCTCTTTAGCTCTGCAGAGTTATATTATTTTTAATCCAGTGTCTTCCTCGCAACATAATCACTAAAATATCGTCACTGTCGGGCAGAAACCTTGTATCTCCAAGTTTCAAATGTGTACATCTTTTGGTCAAGCAAAGCCCTGCTTCATCATACAAGACTGTCGCACAAAACTAGTGAAAACAGCAGATCTACAAGCACACAACGCCTCGCACCGCGAGGCGTTGTGTGCTTGTAGATCGGCTGTTTTCACTAGTTTAGTACATTTTATAGATGATAAATACAATGATGCATTATTTTTAATCCAGTGTTTGCCAGCTGTGACAATTCTTCCAGTTCAAAATGATCTGCTTTTGACCAGTGTTGTAAAGTAACTAAGTATATTTACTTAAGTACTATACTTAAGTACAATTTTGAGGTATTTGTACTTTACTTGAGTATTTCCAATACTTTTACTTCTACTCCACTACATCTCGGATTGAAATATTGTACTTTTACTCCACTACATTTATTTGAAAGCTTTAGTTACTACTTACTTTTCAGATAAGTTATAATAATATATTTTAAAACATACATTAACCACTTTAGCCATGTTTTATACCTAGACTGTTTGAAAATAGCCGATCTACAAGCTCTGCTATTTTCAAACATTTTGTACTTTTACTTTTGTTGTACATTTTGATGCCAACATTTTCATACTTTTACTCAAGTACATTTTGAATTCCGGACTTTTACTTGTAACTGAGTACTTCTACATTGCAGTATTGATACTTTTACTGAAGTAAAGAATGTGAGTACTTTTTCCACCACTGCTTTTGACTACAGGGCTGCTAAGCGTCTCCATGGCGACAGCTAGCCAAGGTTTGACTTGCAATGTGAGTTTATAAAAGTCACACAAACCATGTTTGCGTTGGTTGCGCAAACATAGCTTGTAAACATTGAGGTAAGAACAGGCCTGTTTTTATGAGTTGTGTTGGCTTATGTAAATTGTCAAAGGCTCTTGTGCCATTCAAGTCTAACTTAAGAACATTTCTGAATGTGAGTGGATTTTATATTTCCTTTTGACCATATACTTCCTACGGGATGTGTTTTTGTTTGGCATTTCTGAGGTAATTATTGGATCGGTGCCAAGCTTTCGGTCAGATGACCTTCATCAGAGCAAAGGCTGTAGGCTCTGTTACAGTAAGCGACTTGCTTTGATCCAAGTGTGCAGAAAGTCCTTCTCTTTATATACTTTTCAGTTTCCTAGCACCGTGGCCCATTCTACAGTCTTGAGTGTGGGGACTGTCTTTAAAAAAAATGTAAGTAAAGGTAGAATTATTCAAATTAGAATCAGATTATCATACCAGTAACTGCATATCAATTGTGTATGAATGTTTGCGTGTGGTTCGGTTGGGGGGATGGGTGCGTGCGTGCGTGCGTGCGTGCGTGTGTGTGTTAGAAGTGGGAGAGGGTGTTATGGAGAGGGAGGTGTTTGCGAAGGGATGACCTTGTGCTGAACGCCTGTTTCCGCTCTGAAGCTGATGAATTGCCGAGCGTTCCGGACAGACCTGCCCGGACACTTCCTCACCAACATTTGGTGGACTTTAGCACCGCACCGCACAGCTAACTGAGACTCTATTGTGCTCAGGGGTCTTCAACAGGGGGTCCGGGACCTCTAGGGGGTCCTCAGAGTTACTACAGGGGGCGGGGGCCGCCAAATCCTTGTGTGATAGGATTACTTTAGAAAATAAAGAAAATAGCAGATCTACAAGCTCTCAACGCCTCGCACTGCGAGGCGTTGAGAGCTTGTAGATCGGCTATTTTCAGCGAAGAGGTTTGGCGTAGAGGTCAATAAGAGCCGACCAAGTACAGAGCGAAAGGTCAAGGTTTCTACATATCGACGATTGAAGTGGCTAAATGTCTGAAGGGAAAAAAAACATTAACACAAATCCAACAGACTGATGACATAGCTGTCAAACAAGTCGATGAAAATCTCCATAACGCTTTTATGCAATATGTAGAGGGGGGTCCCTGGCCCTGCTTCATCTCTCTCTGTTAAGGGGTCCTTGGCCTGAAAACGTTGAAGACCCCTGTGCTAAACACTTACTTCTCACAGTCGAGCATGCTCTCTGCATGTACGTCAAGAAGGCAGATGAGGGTTTGTGTGAAACTATTTTCAAATCCAATGCATTTATGACCAAATACAGTTTTGGATCATCCCTGCTCATTCCTGTATGGAGCATGTACAGCAAGGTTCTTCAACAGGGGGTCCGGGACCTCTAGGGGGTCCTCAGAGTTATTACAGGGGGTCCTCCAAATCTTTGAGTAATAGAAAGTTGTTTTTCCCACTTGAACCCTAGTGTCCATATTCTGATAACTTTAGCCAAAAATAGCAGATCTACAAGCTCACAACCCCTCGCACTGCGAGGCATTGTGAGCTTATATATCGGCTATTTTCGGATAATAAGGGAAAAAGAGCAGACAAAGTACAGAGTGAAAGGTCATGTTTATTAAGTATTGATGGTTCAAGTGGTTAAATATCTGAAAACACAAATTAACATGAATCCAAAATACACTGACGATTGTGCTGTCTAACAATGAAACTATACGGAATCTATGAACAGGTTGTGGGGGTCCCTGCTTCATCTCTCTCTCAACTAAGCGGTCCTTGTCCTGAAAACGTTGAAGACCCCTGATGTACAGTATATTGAAGTGGTGTTTTTGTCCCCCTTTTGTGATGGAATGAGAGGGTTTGTGTGTCCACTGAAACGAGGGGGGTGGGGGTCTCGTTTTTCAGTCTGTATGAGAGGATGTGTTATTCATCCAATTCCATGGCTGATGTACAATCTCACAGGAACACAGAGCTGCCTTTCACATGGACTTCCCCTGTGCAGCAGTTATAGGTCTGTCTTGGACTGCCGTAGTCTCTTCCTCTGGTAGTCACAGCTCTTGTGTGCTTTCTCTCTCCCTCTCTTTCTCTATTTGTTTCTCTCCAGTGCTCTTCTTAGGGCTGTCACGATTATGACATTTTACATGGCGATTAATTGTCACTCAAATAATTGCGATTAATGATTTAATTGTGTGAAAAGTGATGACTCATCACTAAACCATACTAAACCATAGTTTTGTGGGGTCCATTTTTAGCCCAAGGAATGTTTTTCGTGCAAAACAAATGCTTGCTTGGATTCAGAATCATGAAAAAACCCTAGATAGACCCCTCACATGCTACTTAAAGAAAACATTTTGGGGGGTCTTTTTTCCCTGTATGGTAAGTGAATTAAAGCCACCAGATCCCATGGGAAAAGTGCTTGGATCTGTCCATTTTTTAATTCAGCACACAAAAATACCCATACAAGTCTATAACTCTGACAGTTCTCTAACGGGTTCATTTGGTTCCATTTGTACACTGTCAGAGTTAAGGGGAGAACATGAAATTTGAAAGTTTGAGAAACACTGGTCTAGGATTCTCTAACATCGGGATTGGTATCGGATCCAAGGATCTGGCATCGGTCGGGTTCTACTTGTTTTCTCTCTTCACAGGGACCCGTTTCTATCTCCCCTGGCTTCTGGAATCCTCTCCTTCCTGTTTTTCCATGCACCGGTGGTGGAGGAGACGTTTTGTAGTCTCTTCTTAACGTGCCAATCCCCGCAGTAGACAAATAGCCCAGCCTTCTTTTTTTATTGCTGGCTGTTTGAGATTGCTACATGTGTGTATGTGTCACTGACAGGGGTGTCGCACCAAATTCTGGGCCCTGGGTGCAAGGATTCACTGTGGGCCCCCCCTATGAATGTTCTTCATAGGGGGAGGGGGTTTAACCCATTTAGACTGGGAACGTATTATTATGCATTATTTTGTGCTTTCACTATTGAAAAATAGCAGATTTGGTGCCGCGCTGCGAGCTTGTCGATCTGCTATTTTTGAAAAATCATGAAGATCTGTGCAAGTCTTTGCATATTTGAGGTAATTGCTTGCTTAAAAACACATATATTCAAAGATTTGCACACATTTTCACGACTTTTCAAAAATAGCAGATCCACAAGCTCGCAGCGCGGCACTCGGTGCCGCTCTGTGAGCTTGTATATCTGCTATTTTTCAATAGCTAAAGTATAAAGCCTCTATCAGAGTCCAAGGTGAAGAGCTATTCACCGCAAATTTTAGTTGTAAAGCTATCCACCTAAAGTGAGAAAATAAGTCAAGGCCATCAGTCAGTCACGGTGAAGTCCTATCACTGTGACTGACTGGTCTAGATCGACCAATCAGTGAACGGGGTGATGGGTCGATCTGTGTGATAGAAAAAACAGAGAGATGTGTCGGGGTTCGCGGTGGATAGCTCTTCACCGCGAGTAATGACGCAATGTTGTAATTTTATGACTTAAAAATACTACACCGCGGTGGATAGCTTATCACCGCGGTGCCTACTATGATAGGGGCTTAAGACAATTAAGGCCCCTCCATCTTGGGCCCTAGTTACTCAGTCCCACTTTTCCCCCCCTTGTGACGCCCCTGCTCACTTGGCTCCCACGCTCTGAACAGTGACTGTCAAGATAATGACGATGCTCAGAGCCATGTTGATATGCATCTATGTGAAAGATAAAGACAACAACAAGACAGGTTTGAACATGGACATTAGACCTCTCCCCCCTTGTCTACGTTGAAATTCCACAAATACTGTACTGATGATGCCTGCTTTCTGATCTCTACATTACATTACACCTTACATTCAGACATTTTACTGATGCACTGACGCTGAGCCAATTTGCGAGGTTGCCAACATTACAAGGAACTAGTAACTACTAATAGTTTGCAACTATCAATTATCTTCCTAGCGATTATTCAATTGGTTACTTTTTTGACCAAATTATTTATGTGTGTGTGTGTGTGTGTGTGTGTGTGTGTGTGTGTGTGTGTGTGTGTGTGTGTGTGTGTGTGTGTGTGTGTGTGTGTGTGTGTGTGTGTGTGTGTGTGTGTGTGTGTGTGTGTGTGTGTGTGTGTGTGTGCACAGCTTGTAGATTGTCTATTTTTGGCAAAGAGGTGTAGAGGTGAAAAAGAGCAGACAGAGTGAAAGGTCAAGTTTATTGACGGTTCAAGTTCTATCTCTCAACTAAGGGGTCGTTGGCCTGAAAACGTTGAAGACCCTTGCTGTATATAACCCTAACCCTGTCTACTGAGGGAATGTAAAATAGTCAGGCGGTAGCGCACAACACAGTGCTAATTACTCAGGCTTGTCCACTGCAACTCTGTCCCTCTGTGGCTGGCATGGTCTTAGTCCATTTAGACTGGTTGAGGCTTTAGGAATGCCAAAGTAGATAAACAGACACATGGCACTGAGCAATGCTCTGCTGCTGACTAGGGATGGGATGATAAGTGATATTATTGTTTATCATGATAAAAAACACTCACGATAATCATATCGTGGAGATTTAATTTATCGTGATATCGTCCTCCGTCATGCACTGGGATCAATTCACTTTGTATTTGCCGAGCTGCATATCCAGTACCACTTAAACACTCTGTAATTGGTTATAAGGTGAGAGGGAGGGAGGTGTGAAAAAGTAATTCTTTTCACTCTCTATCAAATAGCTGATCTACAAGCTCACAACGCGTCGTGTTGCGAGGCATTGTGAGCTCATATCTCCGCAACCGTTGCCCCGATCCATGCCAAATTTTGCACACACACTCCTTGCCTGCCAAACGACGCGTTGTGAGCTTGTAGATCGCCTATTTTCAAATGGTATAACATAGGGCTAAAGTGGATTCATGTATGTTTTATAATATAATCATTTATATCTGCAAAGTAACTAGTAACTAAAGTTTTCAAATAATTGTAATGGAGTAAAAGTACACAATTTGGACCCGAGATGTAGTGGAGTAGTAGTAAAAGTATTGGAAATCGGAAACACTCAAGTAAAGTACAAATACCTCAAAATTGTACTTAAGTACAGTACTTAAGTAAATGTACTTTGTTACTTTGCAACACTGCCCCCCAGTGAAGTCATTCCATTTACTATGTGAACTCACCTCGCCGTCTGTCTGACTCCGTATGACCTTTGCTCTTTTGTGGGACTGCTTCCCCCCTCAGAGCCATCCTACGGCGGGACGCCCCCTTCCTATGGCTACGACCTGGACCCGTCCGAGGAGCATCACCACCCCAGGCACCACCATGACCCCCTGGCCTTCGGCTCCTCCCCCAGCTCCTCGCCGCGCCTCCGCTCCAAGAGCCGCAGCAGTCGAGACACGCAGTCCTCAGGCTCCCTGGAGTCCACGCTGTCGGTAATGTTACTGGGTCAAATGCCTGATGCTACTGTGTCTGACGTGTCACTGTGTCTGTGTGCAGTTCACAGCCAGGGGGATAGTTGTGCATAGGGGTGCGTGATAATGGTGATAATTATCGTTGAGACGATACAATGTGTCCACGATATGCCTTTTCAGAGGTATCGTATATATTGTGATACAATTGAGGGAGCCTTGTAAATACAGAGATTCATTGCAGAATTCAATTTAAACCTGCATTTTGGTCAAAATTATCAGTTTTCAAACTTTAAAATGTCAAGGTCTCCACTTAACTCTGACAGTATACAAATGAAACCAAATGGACCCGGCACTGGAGGCCTATAAACTCTGTTTTTCAGAGTAAAGAGAACAACTAGTGATACTCTCTCCCCCTGTCCGTTTCCCCTCATTCTCTTCCTCACTGAGGTCCTTCCTTCCCCCAGCTGTTCAAAGCCTGGCTGTGCTGTGCAGCTTCCAGGAGAGAGGCCTATATACAGGGGTGTCACACCAAATTCTGGGCCCCTGGGTACAAGGATTCACTGCGGGGGCCCCATGAATGTTCTTCATAGGGGGAGGGGGTTTAACCCATTTAGACTGGGAACGCGTTATTTTTTGCTTTAACTCTTGAAAAGTAACTCAGCTTGTAGATCTGCAATTTTAGAAAAATCGTGAAAATGTGTGCAAGTCTTTGAATATTTCAAATGTTTCTATGTCAGTGGTGCTCAAACTTTTTCACGTGAAGGACCCCCACAATGATGTATTTGGCCACGGACCCCCATCTCAAAATATTTAGTTCCAGGGACCCCTCAGAAGCAAAATTTGAGTTACAAATGTTCGCTTAAATTATTCGCATATATTCAAAGATGTGCACACATTTTCACGACTATTTTTCAATAGCTAAAGTATAAAATAATTAAGGTCCCTCCACCTTGGGCCCTAGTAACACAGTCCCACTTCCACCCCCCCAACCCCCCCCCCCCCTTGTGACGCCCCTGAAGCCAGCAGACCCTGGCTGTGCTGAGCACCTTCGAGCAGGGAAGGCCTGTAGCTATGCGTGTTGCTAGTGCTGCTGAAAAAGAGCACGCTTGCTCAGCAAACATTCTCTATGTCAACAAAAGTTTCAAAGAAACCTGACTCTCACCCCTCTCTACCCATTCTATTCTATTCTGTTGTCATCATCTGATAATGTTCTTTGTGATCTTCAAAGGCTAAACCATGTGGGTGGAGAGCTTACCATCTACACACTGTAGCTCGTTTACCATGCAAGCAAGGCACTACAACGTCAGCACTTACAGTATGCTTAATTTATACTATGCATTATGAGCTGGTAGAGCTGGTATACTTGGCAGTGGTGGAAAAAGTACTCAAATGTTTTACTTAAGTAAAAGTATCAATACTGCAATGTAGAAATACTCTGTTACGAGTAAAAGTATGGAAATCAAAATGTACTTGAGTAAAAGTACGAAAGTATTGGCATCAAAATATACTTAAAGTACCAAAAGAACAAAATGTTTGAAAATAGCACAAGCTCGCGACGCGTTGTGTGTAGCTTTTAGATCGGCTATCTTCAAACAACCTAGGTATAAAACATGGCTGAAGTGGTTAATGTGTGTTTTAAAATATTATAACTTATATCCGAAAAGTAACTAGTAACTAAAGTTTTCAAATAAATGTAGTGGAGTAAAAGTACAATATTTCAATCCAAGAAGAAGTAAAAGTATCGGAAATTCTAAACACTCAGGTACAAATACCTCAAACTTAAGTACTTAAGTAAATGTAACATTCTCGGGCACACAACACGGTTGTACGATGAAGCCTATAAATCAGGCGTTTGGCTTTGCTTGGCTCTACTCAGTACAGTAGAGTCTACTGTAGGGACGTGCTGGCCATTGGGAAAAAAGTAAAAATAAAATGTCGGCCTTCGTTCCATTTTGGGGGCTGGGCGGCCAACAAAGTAAATCGTCACTGTTGGGCAGAAACCTCGTATATCTCCAAGTTTCAAATTTGTAAATTTGTTCGCAAAGCAAAGCCCTGCTTCATCATACAAGGCCGTCGCACAAAAGTAGTGAAAACAGCCGATCTACAAGCACACAACGCCTCGCTCTTAAAATCATTTTTAAAATGGTTTTGGACATCCAAGGTTTCCACCCGACAATGACGAAATATAACTCATGTAATTGGTCCACTGGCTTGTCACTTGTCATGATCTGAAATGGCAAATCTTTGAGTAGCAGCAGCGCTATAGAGAGAGATCTCTCTCTATAGCGCGCAATGAGGGCCTCTACAACTCTTTTTCCCGGGCTGAATCAGGGGCCCAGCACGTCCCTGGATAAAGCCTATAAATCAGGCTTTGGCTTTGCTTGGCTCTACTCAGTACAATACAGTAGAGTCTACTGTATGCCTCAGGGGATGTTTTACTGACATGCCATAATATGTCAGGATGAATGAGCCCTCTGAATAGTAGGTCCCCATACTGGCCACTGTGGCCAAGAATACTCTTCCCTCCCTTAAGCAACGATGACCTTTGGACCTCTAAGACTCCCATGGACTTTAATCAAATCTGTTGTGTTCTAGAGTAGGCCCAAGAGAGTGGCATTCTTTACAGCCAAGTGGTTCGCAGCAGGGGATCCCATTTGAACCCTGCTGTGGGCGGATCAGAGCAGATCAAACGTGTTTACAATTACAATCCCTGAGATGAGCCTGGCGCAAGTCTGTCTTTTAGTTGGAATGTCCCTTTCTCACATACATTCTCCGTCCTTCTCTGTCTCTTTCTTTCATGGCACTTCATCTTTAAAGGCCCTTCTGACGATATCTACTGCATAGTATTGTGTTCTATCCGTCTGTCATTCAATGTTATATGAGATAGATAAAGGTTTCCTGTGTAAATACGGCACGCCAAAAAGCTTACTAGGATCTTCTTTTAGTTGACCTCATACCAGTGAACTGTACGGTCATGAAACTGTACCTTTTCCTATGCAAACTTCCAATGAAGTCTTCAATCAATCAATCAATCATACCCTCAGGTGGAGCTGGATCAGGAGAAAGGGCTAGAGATGAGGAAGTGGGTCCTGTCTGGAATCCTGGCCAGTGAGGAGCTCTACCTCAGCCAACTGGAGGCCCTGCTGATTGTGAGTGTTTGATAACACAAAGTGCATGTGCGTGCATGCGTGCGTGCCATACACAATACTATCAGTGCTTCTTCTTCCCCACCGGTAGTGCTAATGCACAAGTAATGACAGTATCTTCTCTAAGCGTTAACTGAGAAAGTTAACGTCATTTTACAGCATTTATACAGCACAGTTGATCTGTGTTATGATTTATTAGTGTTATTTAATGTTAATGGCCCATTCCAAATCTATGCTGATGTGTGCTTCTTCCTGATTTCTGCTTTACACACACACGCACACACACACACACACACACACACACACACACACACACACACACACACACACACACACACACACACACACACACACACACACACACACACACACACACACCGCACACACACATACTGCCCTGAAAACTCACCTTTCAGGAGGCCAGAGGCGGAGGTAGTTATCACTTCTCCCATAGACAGGCAAGAAATGAGCAACCCCACTATACCTTAGCCCACCCCCTTGTTTCCCCTATCCTGTACATATAGTGTTTTTATAACTGAAATGATGATTATTATCATTATTTTTTGCTTGCTATTTGTTATGTCCATGAATTGAATACCAAGGACTTCTGATGTAAACAAGACCGTAAAATAAAAGGACTTATTAGGGATGCAATAATTTTTTTTATTGTATTGACTATACTTATACTCCATTTTTGTCTAATAAAATATTCAATCAATTAAAAACACACACACTAGGACATTCACGAATAGTGATTTTTAGTATTCGAATTATTCTACCTCAAAGTATTCGAATAGTCGAATATTCGACTGGACTGGCCAAACTGACAAATATTAAGTAAGCAAGAGGCGAACATTGTGAAAATAGCCGATCTACATGCTCACAACGCCTCGCAACGCGAGGCGTTGTGAGCATGTAGATCTGCTATTTTCACAATATTCTTTTGCGGAACCGAGTCACATTAAATGTACCGTAATACCTACAATTCCAACTGCTTGTCAGGGTCCCCAGTTCAAATATGTTTATTTTGGGGGTCACAGCCTAAAAAGGTTTGAGAACCCCTGGTATAGAGCATTAACAAATTCATCCACCAGGGGTATTGACAACTCATTCTTATGACTTCCTATCTAGCCAAGCTTTTAAACTATAAAAAAAATAAAAATAAGCGAATTTTCGACTTCGGTGAACGTCGAATAGTGACTTTGATATTCAAATATTCGAATATTTACACACACACTTGCTGTTTCCTCTCATCACATCATCTCTCGTTTCTCCCTTGTGCACTTTACACATTTTGATTTCTCAGCCAATGAAGCCTCTGAGGGCAGCAGCTACGACCTCTCAGCCCACGCTGACCGTCCCGCAGATAGAGACCATCTTCTTCAAGGTCCCCGAGCTCCACGAGATCCATAAGGACTTCTACGACGCGCTGCTGCCCAGAGTGCAGGACTGGAGCCATCAGCAATGTGTGGGCGATCTCTTCCAGAAGTTGGTAAGCGCCGGGCTAACACTATAGCTTCCCCGTTCTGCGGGCGAACATTCAGCACAAATAGGAGATTTACATGCTCACAACGTGTTGAAAAGTGACACGTTGTGAGCTTGTAGATCTCCTATTTTATTTTGGTTGTAGAGGGAAATACTAGCTGTAGAATAGGACCCCGGGGGAAACCCAGTCAAGTACCGGTATTTGAGATTTAAGTGGTTCAAATTGTTCACATTCGCGTATTCTTCTTGAAACACTGACAAAGTATACATAAAAGGGTCAATGACCGTAATTCAAGCTTTAATACTCTCCAAACTTTAACCAAAAGAAACTATGATATTTGTCACTTCTATCACTTTCAAAGTCAGTTAATTATAGCTTGTTTTTCATGGATCAGTTCATTTGTACATCCAAGTGCTTTCATATTCTTTGTGATCGAGGAAAGTTTAGTCAAGTTATTCCCTTCTGATAATTATAGCTAAAATATTATTCCTGGTCATTTTCAATAATTGTTATATATTTTATATATTTTTTTTTCCTTTATTTTCTTTGATTATTACATTATCCTTGGAATGTTTCTCCTTTAATGACAGGCCCAAAGGGCGCCAGGTTGAAAGTTGTTAAATACCCAGAGCTCTTGCGTGTCTCCTCGTTGATTTGTTATTATCTTACTCACATTTTGAACAGCATCAAATATGACTTATTCGGGCACCTACAGAAATGGATGTTCACAGATTTCACACGTTTCACATGTACTTTTTGTGCACTCAGGTTCACTAAGCTTGCCTGGACCTTGCCGGGTGTCAAATAACTGCTCATTTTTGATCCAGCTAACTGACATTAATAAAGTCAATCACACACGCAGAAACACACTTAAAGGAGTAGTTCACCCCCAAAATGACTTTTTTTCTATTGATTACTCATACCATGGAGAGTAGAGTTCAATAATATGTTTGGTTTTTTGTCACATTCCTAAGACAAAAATTTGATTCGAGTAAATTTACCCCCATTGATTCCGGATGGTGACCCGTTTCGAAACGGGTCACCATCCGGAACGAATAGGGGTAAATTTATTGTTATCAGGAATGTCTTAGGAATGCGACAAAAAACTAAAAATAGTATTGAACTCTAGTCTCCATGGCGTGACTAATCAATAGAAACATTTTGGGGGTGAACTACTCTTTTAATTAGCTCCCTGATAATGCTGTCCTTTGATCGTTAACAGCGGCGCAGGGTTTGAGGCTAGGCAGGGAGAGTCAGTGTGTGCTATTAATGTACACATGTGAGTAGAGTAGACAGCCTGGAGTCATGTCCTGCACAGATAAAAGCCCTGTTTTACCACATGACAGGGAATAAACGAGAACAAAAACACTATAGGAGACTGCTGACTGTAAGTAAGAGCTGCTGCTGCACTGTTGGACAGTAAAAAGATGAAACGCACGTAAACATGAATCAGAAGAACCCCTCCCCCCCCAGTGGCGTCAGTTCAGAAAAAGATAAGGTATGGCAACATGACTGGTGTCTTGCACGCGCGCAAGACACCAGTCATGTTGCCAATACCTTAGCAACAGGCATGATACATTTATTTTAAGAAGTACATTCTATTTTTTCCCCCGTTTCTACGGTTTCTTGGGCTGGATATGGCAGCCTGGAACGGTTGTTCAAGTGCAGCTAAACTTGGCATGTTAGTAAACGTGCCACAATTAACAATAATGCATTGCACCTGTGCAGCTGACCTGCGGAACCTGGGAATATACCATTTTGTCAAGATGGGGAGAATAAAAGTGTGGAGAATATAATTATAATGCCTCGTTAAAGTGACCGTTAAATTTTGCATTTGTAGTTATTTTACTGTAATTTAACAACATAATAACCAGCACAGATCAGACAAAGAGACATTCATTGGATTTATATTTAAAAGTAACTTTTATTTCCCCCCCTGGACCCACAGTATGGCAGCTGCATTCCCCTGCCATACCCAATTGACGCCCCTGCCCCCCCCCCCCCCACACACACACACACACACACACACACGTATGGGGCACGTTGCAGCCCCATAATCCATCACTGTGTTGTTGCCTCGTGCCAAGTCATGCTTGATACATGGCATAAATACAATAGCTTAATGTATCCACAGGGCAGCGGGCTGCATGGTGTCTTAATAAATCAGTGGCTCTCAAAGTGGGGTTCCAGGGACCCCCAGGGGTCCTTGGGGGAGGAGGTTTCCCCAGCAAAATTAGCAACAGGAACAGTTTAAAACAACACTTAAGCCTATTTTATTTTGGGGTTTTTGGCTATTCAAAAAATAGACAATCCCATAGCGTTGCAATCAATCAGGTAGCCAGTTGTTCGGATTTAAAATGAAGCAAACACAGAACTAAAAGTTCCTATGCTTGGCCGCTATTTGCACTGTTTTGGTACCAAAAGCAACATGTTCAACATAGGATTCCATTCATTTCCCCTGAACTTTTACATTTGATTTTCTTACCTTAATAAACATTGTCATAAATACTTTATGGTTCCTGTTGCTAGTTTAAAGCCTTGTTTCAATCACCATGATATGCGTTTTGTGAAAATATGGTCCAATTTATGTTATAATCGATGTTAAAGCAGGGTATGCTGTAGGAGGGGCTTGTGATCATAGGCTTGTGATGGTTCTTCTTCGTGTGCTTTATTTTCGGCAAGCTCAAGACAATGTCCCATGTATCCCTGCGGTTGCACGTGACCGTTGGCAGCCAATATTATTCCTGGTACCCACATTAAAACAATGATGGCGACACCCATACAAGGGCAAGAAAAGCGTAATTTTCGCACCATAGAAACCAATGGGTTCCCACCGTCCATATTTCTTACAGTCTATGGGACACAGCCTTAGCTTGGAGATCGGCTAATTTTGAAACATGTCGAAGAATGTTGACCATTGTTGGAAAATCTTCTCTTATTGGGGTCCCTGGCACAAAATCCTTTCGGATGAGCGTCTGTGGCCAAACACATATCATTTAGGGTTAGGGTGACCAGATGTTCCCCTTTGCGAGGGACAGTCCCACATTTCCATGACTTTTCAGGCGTCCCCCAAATTAAGACTCTGTCCCACATTGCGACTGGCAGGTGTTGATATATTTGCGCTGATTGTTGGCTTGATGTGAGCACACAGCAAGCTAGACTGGATCACACTGGACAACTGGAATACATTATAGGGCAGAGTATTCCATTGTAATGTAAAGCTCTCTCTTTTCTCTGCAAGATATGTTTTAAACCTGTTAATAAAATAACAAATTAATAGGCAGTATTAGGCATTTATTAGCAACTTAAGTAATAATTTGCTATTAACCTCCTGCCTGCCCGTCCCACAAGTGGTACTTCTGTCCCTCAAATGAACAGTTTGGATCTGGTCACCCTATTTAGGGTCAACCTTGACGTGAAAACGTTTGAGACCCACTGTAATAAATCAATGTGCTTTTATTATTATGAAGTGACATGTTATTCTTAGTTTTTTTTTTTTTACTTTCTCTTACCCTTCCAGGCCAGCCAGCTGGGAGTGTACCGGGCCTTCGTGGATAACTATAAGGTTGCCGTGGAGACCGTCGACAAATGCTGCCAGGCTAACGCACAGTTTGCGGAGATATCTGAGGTATGTAATCAGGGCAGAGCCAGCGGGGGCCTTATGAGTGTGTTTTGATGCTACACAGCTGCCCCCATCACAGAGGTGGTGACAGGGCTGCTATTTGCCCTCCTCATTGTTACTTGCATGTCTTGAGCTGATTAATTAACCCATTTAGGACCTAGAATTATTGAATGCTTTAGCTATTGAAAAATAGCAGATATACAAGCTCACAGCGCGGCACCGAGTGCCGCGCTGCGAGCTTGTACATCTGCTATTTTTTTAAAAGTCGTGAAAATGTGTGCAAATCTTTGAATATATGTGTTTTTAAAGCGAATGTTGTAACTAAAATTTTGCTTCTGGGGGGGGGGGGGGGGGGGGGTCCCTGGAACTAAATATTTTGAGACGGGGGTCCGTGGCCAAATACATATCATTTTGGGGCGTCCTTGACATGAAAAGGTTTGAGCACCACTGACATAGAAATGTAGGTTTTTCAAAATAAAAAGCAAGAAGGATTTACAAGACACTTATAAGAAGGATTTACAAGGCACTTATAGAATCAGGTTAAAATATTCAAAGACGTGCACTGCACACATTTTCACGATCTTTCAAAAATAGCAGATATACAAGCTCACAGCGCGGCACTCGGTGCCGTGCTGCAAGCTTGTATATCTGCTATTTTTCAATAGTGAAAGCATAAGTGTGTTAAAGTGTTCAGGCCTAAATATCTTAAGTTAGTTGCAGTGGCGTTCTTATAATGTTTCTTGCGTGGTAATGGTCGTGATTTTAATTAGGCTTGTGTTGTTTGTTTGCATCCCCGTTTTGTGGACGCCCTGCTGCGACTCGTGCACGGCAGAATCTCAAAGTCAAGAGCACCAAGGACAGCAAGGACCATTCCGCAAAAAGTTCACTGGAAAGTAAGTACTGTAGCCTCTCGTATAGTCGGGGGATATCTTAAAAAGTCCTGGAATAAATTCCTTACCAAAACATTTCTTCACCAATGTGTTTGTAAAGGTGTCTAGTAACACATCCCACAAAGACTGAAATTCTGTTTCCCTAGGAAAATCATTGACAGCTGTTGAAAGTTGTGGTCCCATTAAATTAACTATACAGGATAAAACAACATTAAAGTAGTATGTGAGGGGTCAAACTAGAGGTCTCTCATGATTCTGAATCCATTGCAAGCATTTGTTGTGCGCGAAAAACATTCCTTGGGGTGAAGGCTGCTCCCACAAAACTGTGAAAGCGATGACTCATCACTAAACCATAGTGTTGTGAGGCCTTTTTTTAGGCCAAGGAATGTTTTTTTGTGCAAAATAAATGCTTGCAATGGATTCAGAATCATGAAAAATCCTAGTTTGATCCCTCACATGCTACTTAAAGCATATTTATTTTGGTGTGTTTTATCCTGTATAGTTAATTTAACGGGACCCCAACATTCAGCAGCTGTCAAGGATTCTCCTAGGGAAACTGAATTTCAGTCTTTGTGAGATGTGTTACAAGACACCTTTACAAACACATTGGTGAAGAACTTTTTTGGTAAGGAATTTATTCCAGGATATTACACTATTTCTGAAGATATCCCCTGATTCAATGGAAATCTTGTGTTTTTAATTAATATTCCATGCAATGTTTGGCCCCGCCAAAACCGAAACCAACTTAATTAACTAACTACAATGTTTCCGTCTGGACAGCTCTTCTGTATAAACCCGTGGACAGAGTGACACGTAGCACCCTCGTTCTGCACGTAAGTAAAGACCAGCACACGCCCAACATGGTCTGCATGTGATTACAGCAGTGGTTCTCAAACTTGGGGTCGGGAACCCAAGTGGGGTGGGTCCACAAATTATTTTGGGAGGTCCCAACTCATTAACTTAATGTGCAACATTGTTTTCTCACTCGACAGTAAACAAACCAACATAACGTTTTAAGTGTATAGAGGATTTATGCACATTTCTAAAGTGACAATTGATGGACATTGTAATACCTCTAAAATGCCAAATTAAACATTGGCCTAACTGTCAAATATTAGAGGCAGAAATTGTGAAAATAGCCGATCTACATGCTCACAACGCCTCGCAACGCGAGGCGTTGTGAGCATGTAGATCGGCTATTTTCACAATAGAACCATGTTATACAAAATGTAATGCCTCAACTCTTAGTGCTCGTCAGGGTGGGGGGGTCCCCAGTTAAAATATGATTATTTTGGGGGTCACAGCCTGAAAAGGTTGAGAAGAGAACCACTGGATTACAGCATAGTTATGAGATCCTCAAACAATTGTAAAAAGATCCATGAGAGTAAATCACTGTAGCACTCAAATAATATAATATACAACTCAACATCACTTTCTTCTGCCTTTTCTCCCCCCTTTTCTTTGCACAGGACCTGTTGAAGCACACTCCTCCCAGCCACCCAGACTACACCCTGTTACAAGACGCCTTCCGCATCTCCCAGAACTTCTTGTCCAGTATCAATGAGGAGATCACTCCGCGCAGGCAATCCATGACCGTTAAGAAGGGAGAGGTCGGTACACTACCTGCATACCATGGCTATTGGTTCATTTATGCTTTGTAAGGATAACTGTTGAGTTTTGTTTTATTTAAAGAAGGGGTGCCATGATATTTAAAAATTAAAACATGATGATCAGGCATAATGATTATACCAGGAGGAAGAATCTTTCCAAAAAAGTTAAATTATGTTTTTATGTGGCCACGCCCACCAGTTCATTAGGTATGCCTGGTCACAGATATAAAGAGCTAGATGCCTCGTTCGCCTCAGAGTGTATATAAGAGAGTTACGTCACGCTTTGAACTCGCCGCAGACCGGAAGTGGCGTCGCATGGAGCCTGTTCTCATTCTTATCGAGGCTCTGCTGCTCTCCTGCCCGTCCGCCCCCACTATAGCCGAGGTATTTTCAATCACTGGTAAGTAGACGAAATCACGTCTTTTTCACCCTTTTAACGCATTCACGGGCCTCTCGTGAATGTGTGAATGCGTGAATGCGTTAAAAGGGTGAAAAAGACGTGATTTCGTCTACTTACCAGCAGAGATGGGGACTCGAGTTAAAGACTCGTCACTCGAGTCGAATCGAGTGACACTTTTGGCGACTCGTCACTCGACTCGGACTCGCCCCTCAAAAACTCGTGACTTGACTCGACTCGTGCTCATAAGACTCGTTAAGTTCATGAGTCTTATGAGCGGTGCTTAAAATAAAGATTGTTCACGACGTTAACAATCTTTATTTTAAGCACTATAATGCATGACAAGCACGACAAATATTGCCTTTCCTTCTCCTTTCTTCTTTCTTTCTTCTCTGTTGCGCGGCTGCGCGCCGCTGTGCTGCTGAGTGTTGCGCACGGAGACAGCGGCGACCGCGTTGTTTTTCCCAACGTACTTAAGCGCAACGGTGGGGGCCAGCCCAGGAGCGCTTCGCTGTGTTCACTTGGACCGCCCGCAGCTCAGGGCCGTTGGGAAAACCGCAGTCTGTCTCGCAAAGCGTGGCAGACACAGCCGTCTGCATGGACCTTTCATCCTAAGATTTAAATATTAAAACGGCGAAATAAAACATATATGTTTAGCTCATCATCAGCTATTTTACTTCAGCTAACCTGGCATTTGTTCAATAATTGTATAAAATGATAGGATTATCTGTGAGAACCTGCTTATCTAACGTCGGGTTTCTCTCCAGAGCGCAGCCTCCTCTCGTAATAATATTAATAATGTTCCACTACCACCAGCTGCAGCTATATAGGTCTAATAGCTGAGCTCATTAACCCCTCGTAAGTTAACTTATTGTTTAAAGCAGTAACGTGAGGTTACCATGCCCAGTAGCCCTACTGTTACACTGCTAGAGGATTATTAAATTGTTTTTTGTATCTGTTGCGCTCGCACGTATAGGCTATAGTGCGTCTTTCCATGATATCTAGACGCCGACGCGCCATGACAAGGTGGATTAATAGCTTGCAACTCTGATTTTTTGGGAGCCTTATAGGCTAAACAATATAAGCCATAGTTGATTTTGAGAGGTTTATAGGCTGAACAATAAACCTACAGTAGCCTAGGCCTAGGCTGTTAGTTCAGTAGCAGCAGTAGGCAGGACAGCTGCTGCATGCAGCCTTTCAGAATAAGATTTAAATATTAAAACGGCGAAATAAAACACATATGTTTAGCTCATCATCAGCTATTCTACTTCAGTTAACGTGGCATTTGTTTAATAATTTGATAAGATAATAGGATTTTCCGTGAGACAGTGCTTTTCTAGCGTCGGGTTTTCACTTTTTTCTCCGGTGGGCTCTTCTCTTCATGATGTCAATTCCACCAGCTGCATCTACTAATTAACCCCACGTAATTATTGTTCAAAGCATTAACGTGAAGTTATGCCAAATATGCCCGTAATGTTACAGTTGTGCTGTCAGGATTCTTCACAGCACTGCAGTAACTTAAAAAAAGAAAAATAGCTTTTAAAAAAGCAGGAGGGGAGTGGAAATGAAAGGGAAAAAAAACTTTATGCTAAAGAAGTAAAAGAAAAGCTTTATTTTGGAATAAAGATTATGTTGAACCACGTTTATTTTTTTAAATTTATATCTTAACTAAAACTGCTATTGAAAATGATGCTGTATCAATGACTAAGTAATGTATCAATCCTGACATACTGTCTGTTTATATTAATACAGTAAAGGAGTGATCATGAATACAATCATGCACTTGCCAGTACAATTTAATTAATATAGTATATTAATTATACGCCGGCAACAAACGTTTACGACAGTGATGTAAAATGTATTCCCAGGTCCAATCCCCACTGAGAGTACACGTCGCTATGGTAACCAGTAGCGATACGTTTTACGGCAGTAACTGCAGTAAAGTGTTATGTTGCTTACTGTCCAGCTCTGGCGGCTTCTTCAAATAGAAAAATTGTGATTGCTTCGCAATTCCTATTAAAAACAACATTTGAGTACTTGTCTAGCTCAAGCTGTCTTAGGAAAATGTCAGTACAGATAGCTACAAAGGTCTACAAAAAGGATTTAAGTGTCAAGCAAGCAACTGAAGTGTGGCTGGTTTTGGGATTATTTTATTCATTGGATGATGATCGGACGGCCGGGGACCCTGCTACTATTGGACATAACTGCGTTGCTTCCAAGGAACTTTCACCGAGGAAGGAGAGGCAGGAGGTCTACTTCAGAGCTGTTTTCTGGGGGAAATGGATCCATTATTATTAATCGTGGAACATTTAACAGCCTCCGTAGCGTGATTGTGAGTACATACATGCATGTGTCTTTCCTAATTTAGCCTGCCATGGCTTCTGGCTGCTGCTGTAGCTGTATCTGTGAGTACCGGGTGATCATGATGCGCCATCTAACTTTTTCAGCTGGAGGCTAGATCATTATAAAAAATAATAAAAAAAGATATATATGTATATAAAGACTCGTAACTCGACTCGGACTCGCCACTTAAAGACTTGAGACTCGACTCGACTCGTCCCCCACGTCCCCCAGAGACTCGACACTCGACTCGGACTCCTCCCCCAAAGACTCTTGACTCGACTCGACTCGTGATCATGAGACTCGTGGGCATCTCTGCTTACCAGTGATTGAAAATACCTCGGCTATAGTGGGGGCGGACGGGCTGAAGAGCAGCAGAGGCTAGCTAGGAATGAGAACAGGCTCCATGCGTGCGCAAGTGCGCATGCGTAAGCTTCCCACCATAGAGTAAATAGGCTTTCCACGCTTACTATGGGAGTCGACGTAAGTGACGTAACTCTCTTATATACACTCTGGTTCGCCTCTGCAGTTAATTGGAGCGATGTGCAAAAGTTCTAGTCCGGACTTCCTGGAAAAACTAAGGGAACGCTGTCAGTCAAAGTGACTATTGGCCAATCACAGCATGTCTTTTCCGGGACTTATCCAAGGACCACAATTCAATTCAGAGCCAGTTCCGATGTTGCGCTGCTCAGCTGTTCTCACAGGCTGCATACGTAAAGACCAGCCCCCACCTGCCTCTGATTGGCTTACCGACTTATGTACGCGTGACGCACACGGAAGCAATGAACACGGACGCGATGAAGATTCCCTTAGTTGCTCAATGCATACGCCCCTAGCCGAAGGAGGCGTCTACCTTTCTATGTCTATGTGCCTGGTTGTCAGGTGGGGAGTGACCCAGCTGAGGTTAGCCACACCCACAGTGTTTGGTGTATGGTAAAAGGGGAGGGGATTATTTTATGATGGCATTAAATCAGTGTTTTTCCATCAGGCCCTTTGACTTAGAGGCTTTCTGCTTTCAGGAAGAAACCAAAAATGCACAGGGAAGGCAAATTTGCACATTATAACCACATAGATACATAGAAAACAGAAAACGTACAAAACGATGGCACCACCTCTTTAATTATTAGGTATGTATAGTAGTATACATTAGGTTTATGGCACCACATCTCTCCTGTCATAGCTCTTAGGTCACCTCACCTCACCCGTTTAATGTGTCCAATATAAACATTAGGTTGTACCTTGTACTTGTACTCAACGTTTGATAAGACAGAGTCTCAGTGTAGCTTATAGCTTTAGTTTGGACACGCAACCCTGCTTCAAGTGGTGGTACAGCTTGTACCCTCCTTGGATCACTGATTTCCTCTGCCAAGGACAAATCCTGTAATTTGACAAGATGGCAACAGTGGCCCAAACAGTCCTGGCCTGGTACTGCCAATGCCATACTGGGTGCCCGGGCCGATCCTGCAGTGCTTTTATACTTTTCATCAAGCTTGCTTTTGTGTGTACTGTTGAGTCTCGGGGGAAAAAGAGTGCTTCATTATGCCGACTGCGTTTGGTAGAATTGCAGAGTTTAATTCCAAAATGAGATATGAACGGTTCAAGTTGGAGACAGTAATGTACCGTATATTACAGAATGGTTGATAGCTCAAAATTAAAACAAATTATAGTAGGTAACTACAGTCCATGCACCGTGCACGTAGATTTAAAAGGATTTCAAAGTGCCCTGTGTGTCAAAGTGACGCACACTTTTTTTGCTGAATGAATCCTCTCTTGTATTTTCCAGAGACAGTGAAAAATCAACTTGAGGCAATCATTATTGCCTTCAAAATGATTGTATAGCATTTTGAGTTGGAGCTCTTCAGTAAATGGGCAACTGGCGGCCCGGGGGCCACATGCGGCCCCCACCTTCACTTAATGCGGCCCGCAGCCAAGATGGCGCGGACCGCTTCCGCAGCCGTCAAGTCGGCTCCACTAAAGCTATGTTATCTGTTTTTAATCTGGGCGATAACAGTGGACATCTTTACAAAAACAGCGCTGGGAATAATCATATACAGTTCCCAGGCACTCATTGAGATTAGATCATCAACTCACCTAATACAGAGTCCATCTGATGTTTGGCTTCGCTCGTTCCCGGCTGAGATCGTGAGGACAGCTGATCCACAAACACAGAGGAGAACATCTAGAGGCAAACGCGGGGGAGTGAAGCACTCCCTGAGGGCTCGCGTACACAAGCCTCCCCTGCCTAGTATCCTGCTTGCCAATGTCCAGTCCCTAAACGAAGAGAAGGTGGATGATCTTCGCTTACGTTTCGCAGATGAACGAGACATAAGGAACTGTAACATCCTTCTTCTGAGTGAGACTTGGTTAAATCCATCCATAGAAGACCACGCTATAAAACCGATGGAGAATCTCTCTGTTTTCCGGTCCGACAGAACTTTTGAGGAGTCCAATAAGAAGACCCAAGGCGGGGTGGCCATCATGGTGAACGAGGGCTGGTGTGATAGCCGGAACATCACCGTTCTGCAGCGCTTCTGCTCCCCCGAGGTGGAATTCCTCGCAATAAAATGTAGACCTCACTTTCTGGTCCGCGAGTTTACATCTTTACACCCTCGCAGTGCTATACGAGGCACTGAACAGCTATCAAGCGAGAGATCCGACAGCTGCTTTAGTGGTGGCTGGGGATTTTAACAAAGCGAACTTAAAGAAAGTTATGCCTAACCTGTATCAACACATTGACTGTGCTACCAGAGGAACGAGGACGCTGGATCACTGTTATACTCCGTTTAAAGGCGGATACAGGGCCCAGTCTCTCGCTTCTGTGGGGAATAGTGACCATGCTGCTATTTTCCTCTGGCCATCGTATGTAAAAAAACTCAGAAGGGAACCCCCGGTGACGAGAGAGGTACGACGGTGGACCGACCAATCAGAGGACAGCATGCGACGAGCACTACACGACTCACTGTGGGGTGCGTTCAAGAACTACACTGCTGATATTAACACCGACATCAATGTGCTTACTGAGCATGTGATTGATGTAATCTGTACAGCCACAGAACTGCATGTACCCAAAGTGACAGTTAAGATTTATTCAAACCAAAAACCCTGGATAAATAAAAACACCCGCAATGCCCTAAAACAACGTACGGCTGCATACAAGTTAGGACTGGAGACTGGCAATATGGATGAATACAAGGCAGCATCATATAACGTTAGGAAAGCAGTGAAGGAGGCAAAGAGGGAGTATGGGGAGAAGGTGGAGTCCAAATTCCAACAAGGTGACCTCAGAAGTGTGTGGCAGGGACTGAAAACTATGACTGACTACAAAGCCCCACCCCCCTCCTCGGGTGGTGCAAACAGAGAGTTGGTGGATAACCTTAACACTTTTTTTGCACGCTTTGACACCGGGCATGGCCAGGTGGCCAGCACACCTGGGATGGAGAGGGGCGGAGCTGGAGCGAGCGGAGGAGTTGGACTACCTGTTCTCTCTGAACATGATGTCAGGAGGACATTTAAGGAGGTGAACACCAGGAAGGCTGCAGGACCAGATGAGATTGTAGGGCGGGTTCTCAAGGCCTGCGCGGACCAACTGGCACCGGCGTTCACAGTTATATTCAATCTGTCCCTTGCTCAGGGTATTATCCCCACATGTTTTAAGAGATCCACCATCATCCCCATACCCAAAAAACCAAGACCAGCCGGTCATAACGACTATCGCCCAGTTGCACTCACCTCTGTGGTGATGAAATGTTTTGAGAAGCTGGTCAAGGCCCACATCTGCTCCTCACTACCCAACACCCTGGACCCTCTACAATTTGCGTACCGGCCCAACAGATCCACTGAGGATGCTATTGCTCATTTATTACACACTGTCCTTTCCCACCTGGAGAATAGCAAGGGGAAAGTGTTGAACTATGCAAGACTGTTGTTCATTGACTACAGTTCAGCATTTAATACGATCCTCCCCCACACCCTCGTCACTAAGCTCAGGAGCCTGGGGATGGGAGATGCCCTCTGCAGGTGGATCCTGGACTTCTTGACGGGAAGACCTCAGGTGGTGAAGGTGGGCCGGCACACTTCATTTTCCCTCACCCTCAACACAGGGGCCCCCCAGGGCTGCGTCCTGTCACCGTTACTGTACTCCTTGTACACGCACGACTGTGTAGCCACCGCAGACTCCAACACCATCATCAAGTTTGCCGACGACACCGTTGTGATAGGCCTGGTCCACAACAACGACGAGACGGCCTATCTGGACGAGGTGAGGCGTGTGACACAGAGGTGTCAGAGAGACAATCTCCACCTTAACGTCGGTAAGACCAAGGAGCTGCTGGTGGACTTCGGGAGGAAGCAGGTGCGGAACTACACCCCTCTTATCATCGACGGGACCCCCGTGGAGAGGGTGAAGTCATTTAAATACCTCGGTGTCCAGATTGACGAGGATCTGACATGGTCCACCCACCTGGACACTGTGGTGAAGAAAGCTCAACAAAGACTATACCATCTGAGGCGGCTGAAGAGATTCCGATCCTCTCAAAGCATCCTGAAGAGCTTTTACACATCCACCATTGAAAGTTTACTGACTGGGAACATCACCGCCTGGTACGGTAACACCACCGTACAGGACCGCAGCGCGCTGCGGAGAGTAGTGCGTTCAGCTGAGCGCACTATAGGGGCGGAGCTCTGTGGCCTCGATACCATCTATACAAGGCGGTGCAAGTCTAGAACAGTGAAAATACTACGAGACCCCAGTCACCCCAACCACGGACTATTCTATCTCATCAGCTCAGGGAGGGGGGGGAAGAGGTACCAGTCACTTATGGCAAAAACAGAGAGACTCAAGAGGAGTTTCTTTCCTCAAGCCATAAGATACCTAAATGGCACTGACTAAAGACACTTTGCTTTTGTTTGTTTGTTTTCTAAGGCACTTTTGAACACTTTATTTGTTTTGTGCAATAACC
Source organism: Nannobrachium achirus (assembly GCF_963921795.1). Classification (NCBI taxonomy): domain Eukaryota; kingdom Metazoa; phylum Chordata; class Actinopteri; order Myctophiformes; family Myctophidae; genus Nannobrachium; species Nannobrachium achirus. The sequence goes on from NC_137832.1 coordinate 18,073,586, forward strand.
CCGACATTATTACTGTTTTCTATGTCTGTCTTGTTTTGTTTTTGTGGCATATGCTTTGAGGAGTCGTCTATGACATTTCACTATTGTAAAATATGTGACAAATAAACTCTGAACTGAACTGAACAGGTTAATACCAGAATATTGATTGATTTCAGCTGTTACAATTTCAAACATGACCTGCTTTAATTCCGGCAGTCTATATTAGTAGCTTAGTGACTATCCGGTTGTAGTATTAAAATGTATTTCTTTATGTCCAATGTATTTGTATTTAAGTTCATAAATTTAACATGAGTATATAACTAAATGTGTTTGAAATTAAATCAAATTGTTACATTTCAGGATTCCAATTAACTCATTGACTGCCAAGGCCCGAGTTTCCCGAGTTATTACAGTAGTCCCAGGCTGCCACAGCCCGAGTTTCCCGAGTTGGAAGCCATTTTGAAAAAAAATAAAAATAAAATAATATTTTTTTTAATAAAAAAAAATCTAAAAATGCCTCAAATGTATTAGGCATGATCGCAATTGCGAAATTGTATGTTTAGCCCCATAACAAACACATCTTTCAAAATGTCAAAAATGGCTGTTTTGTCTGACTTTGAAGGCTTGTATCTCATGAATGCCTGAACGGATTTCCAAGCGGATTTTTTTGTTTGAAAGCTGTTAAAAAGTACTACACATATGGTGCATGATCTAGGCATGGGCGTGCACGATCCGTGCACTAAAAATTGATCCGTGCACTAGAAATTTAGGAAGGTGGCAGTGTTTGTTTTGTCTGACTTTGAAGGCTTCTATCTCATGAATGCCTGAACGGATTTCCAAGCGGATTTCTTTGTTTGAAAGCTGTTAAAAACTACACATATGGTGCATATATGGTGCATGGGCGTGCACGATCCGTGCACTAAAAATTGATCCGTGCACTAGAAATTTAGGGACGTGGCATCCTGGTACTTGGCGGCCATCTTGAAAAGGGCATTCAATGAGTTAAAAAAATAACAACAAATAATTCAGGATTCCATTCAAAAGAAGATAAAAAAAATAAAAATAGACGATCTACAAGCTCAAAACACATCGCAGCGCGATGCGTTTTGAGCTTGTAGATCTGCTATTTTTGCTTCTTTTGTATGAGATACTAGAATAACAAAGTAGGATGTAGCAATATGCAATGTGGCCCTCTGACTGGAGTGAAGGTGGAAATATAGTGGCCCTCCCCATCATCAAAGTTGCCCACCCCTGAGTTAGGCCTCGAACAGAGTCGGGTCCGCGGTGGAAGGCTATCCACCGCGGTGTAGTGCGGTGTAGTCTTTTTGAGCGTTAACGTTGTAGTTTTATGACTCACAAAGACTACACCGCACTACACCGCGGTGGATAGCCTTCCACCGCTGACCCGACTCTGTTCGAGGCTTTAGACTCTTTCTTTTCGTTGTTCATTCTAACTCAGACAGCAATTGCGGGGTTAATTCTGCACCAGTAGCTTTTCATCAGATACTGACTGGTGACGCTGACAGCCTGGAGCACAGAGGGTGTCTGGGAGACCGTAATAAAAGTGGCGTGTGTGTGTGTGTGTGTGTGTGTGTGTGTGTGTGTGTGTGTGTGAGTCAAGTTGTTGCTGAGTCATCGCAGTCTGTCTGCTTTATTCCTGGAGGAAGTGAAGCGCGGAGGAAGCTCGAGACAAACTAGTTAATTTAGGCCTAGAATTATTGAACGCTTTAACCAGTGAAAAATAACAGATATACAAGCTCACAGCGCGGCACCGAGTGCCGCGCTGCGATCTTGTAGATCTGCTATTTTTGGAAAAAAGTCGTGAAAATGTGCGCAAATCTTTGAATATGTGTATTTTCAAAGCGAACGTTACGTTTGTAACTAGAAATGTTGCTTCTGGGTGGTCCCTGGAACTAAATATTTTGAGATGGGGGGTCCGTGGACAAATACATATCATTTTGGGGGTCCTTGACATGAAAAGGTTTGAGAACCACTGACATAGTAGTCTCTCAAGAACAGACTAACTGAGCTCCAGTTAAGTGAAAAGGACCTTTTCTTTGACGACGGCTAGCCAGATTGCTGATACAGAAACATAGGTTTTTCAAAAAACCTTAGAAGGATTCAAAAGACACTTATAGAATCGGGTCAAAATTCTAATTTTCACGATTTTTCAAAAATAGCAGATCTATCTGCTATTTATCAAGTTAAAGCATAAAATAATGATACACAATACAGTGTACCCGTTCTAAATGGATTAAAACACAGGAGTTAAGGATCTCAGAAAGCGTCGCAGGCCAGGAAAAGCCCACCGCCTACCTCTCCGCGCACTCCCATCCTCCTGTCCCAGAGTCTCGACTCCATTTCCCAGAATTGACCCGAAACACCCCTTATCATGTTAAACCCACCCTTCCATGTGAGACTGTGTTGCACTGAGTTCCACACTTACTCACCTTTCCTGACCCCAGAACTGTGACTCAAGACAAGAGGGTCCAATTGGGAATTTATATTTGAGCCACTTGAACTTCCTCTCTTGTTTCTGGAAAGCGGCCCAGCCGACCACAACGCTTTATTTTTTCAAGTAAATTAAAGACGGATTCTTTGGAACTTCCTATTGTATTGTCTACAGCCTATTGTCTTGCTGCTCCATTGAAACCCAGCAAAGGTTGACACATGGCAATTAGCTCCAAGTTTGTTGTCGCAATGTTTAGTCGTTATGCTAAACTGGCGCTCGTTCGTTGTGGTCATTTGTACTGCGGTTGCCTGTAATTATTGTGCTGATTTAAAATGCATGTTTTATCACTCGTCGTGTTTCATCACCGCACATGGAAATAACGAAAACAAATGGCAGCGGTGACGGAAGAAAACATGAATTTCCGACCGTTCTTCCTGCACATTTTTCCATGTTTTTGTTGAACTTGGGGCTCAAACGGGGCGGTCAGGCCTAATGTGGGCAGTGTCAGTGTAAACAGCCTCGTCGACAGAGGTCAAACATCAGTGTAAACAGGACCACCGCTCTACACAGTGCCACAGGAAGACCAGATGTCATCACATCCCGGCTCTATCATGAGGAGAGGGACGGATTGACTAAGACAAGAGGAAACTCTGAAATTAGGTTCTGTTACCCAAAAAAACACTTGCTGATGCTGGAAGCGCAGCTAGTCATTTACCGTCCAGACCGGCTAAATTTACTGTTACAGAGATAGCATCTGGGGAAGTTTGACTCAGAGCGATAAATCTCTGCTTGTGTGCAATACCTGCCTGGGGGACAAGCAAGCCCCTCAAGTCCAGGAAATGTTGTTATTATTATTATGTCATAAGCACAGTGGCTATTCAGTTTCGGTCACAGTGGAATTGATTTGTAGTTACAAGTACTGGTTTTGTTTACATTTATGAATGAGTCACATACTGTAAGTCCCTTTCAAATACCCTGCTCCAATGACCAGATCTCCATTCATCTTAGGTTATTTATAGCGACATGACATCATCACATCTTGGCTACTTTGGTGGAATTGTACGTTGATCGACCTTTTCTATTTAGTATTGCGAGAATTTGCGACACATTGATACTATTCTACACCAGTACCGGTCTGATCTTTTGAGCTTATAGCTTAATAGTATTTGTTTTATTTGTTTCAAACATAATAATTTTAAAGTGGTGGTATTTTTGCGTGTGTTCTTTTATCTTCCTCGTGTTTTGTATCCCTTGATTGTACATTTGCGCTTTTTAATAGTAAATCCATTAACTTATATACTGTATCTGTAAGCTATTACTCTGTGAGGTAGTGGTTCTCAAAGTGGATTCCAGGGACTCTGTGGGTTCCTTTAGGAGGGTCTAAATTGACCCCTGCAAGTCTGTATCTCTGACAGTGTGCACTGTCAGAGTTAAAGGACAACTTTAGTTTTTACAACAAGAGTTCATATTTTAGATTGTAATTAAATAATATAAAAGATGACTGTTAAAATGATTTAATTTACTTCTTTCTATTGTTTTAGAGATTCTTATTTCAGTGGTTAGGGGCATGCTTACAAGATTCAGATTCAGATTCCTTTATTTACCATTGTTGTGTATCACACATAGGAATTTGCTTTGGCAACATACAAGTGTGCATTCAATACTTTTTTCACAAATAACATGAAACCAACAAACACAAAACTACAGCTCATTTACAATATTGAAATTGAGGTTGCAGAGTTGACATCAAAAGAATTTGTAATAGCAAACACCCCTAATTAAAGGTTGACACTTAACCTATTACATTTTACAAAAACATAAGTATAAAAGCTTTATAAAAACACTTGTACATATGCAAAATACCCCCTGTTGAAGACCCCTGCTCTAGGCCAAACAGACCAACTAAACCAGTGGTTCTCAACCCCCAGGGGGGGTCCCCACATAAACACAAGTGGCTAAATATGTCATTTTACACAGAATAAGCCCATTCCCAAGATACAATGCAACCTTTCATGGTTGGATGTGACTTGAAGTGTTACTGTAAATAGCAATAAAGAAACTGCTGTCTTATTGTGTCTAAAAATACATATTAGCCACTTGTACGCATGCCCCCATGCGTACGCATGCCCCACATTTTAGCATGCTAAACGCGATAAAACAATAGAACAAAGTAAATGAAAACATTTTAACGCTCCCTTTTTCTTTTCTCTAATTACAATCTAAAATATGAACCCTTGTAAAAAACCAAAGTTGTCCTTTAAGGGGGAGAAATTTCAAAGTTTGAGAAACACTGACGTAAATCACTCTGAATCACCTCTGTGTATAAAATGTGCTGTACAAATATAGCTGACCCATTAGCACACTTTGGCTGTCGTCATGGTGGTGAATCAGTGTTTCCTGCTGTCATCATGCAGCACCGTCAGTTGCTGCGGGATCGCTTCATGGTGGAGCTGGTGGAGGGCTCCAGGAAGCTCCGTCACGTCTTCCTGTTCACTGACCTGCTGCTCTGCACCAAGCTGAAGAAACAGGCTGCCGGGTGAGTCCTTATCCACACACAGGGACGGCTGAGCCTGTATTTATCATTTTAAAAATGATTTAAACTAGTGAAAACAGCCAATCTACAAGCACACAACGCTTCGCGGTGCGAGGCGTTGTGTGCTTGTAGATCGGCTGTTTTCACTACTGTTGTGCGATAGTCTTGTATGATGAAGCAGGGCTTTACTTTGCGAAGAAACGTACAAATTTGAAACTTGGAGATACAAGGTTTCTTCCTGACAGTGACGATATTTACATATTTATTTATTTATATATTTTGTATCTGCACATTTTGTTTTATACAAAATGTAATGCCTCAACTCGTCAGTTCAAATATGATTATTTTGCGAAAAAGGTTGAGAACCACTGAACTAAACCACTATTTACTTGTCTTTTCTAGTTAGTTGGTGCTTTTTCTTTACGTTTTGATGTTTATTGATCACATAAAAAGGCCTGCATGCTTATAGCTAGCATTGTCCTAGTACTACATTTCCGTTAGCAGAATATATTTCAGATCATTTTTCACATCGAATCTAAGTCAGAGTGGTTTTCCTCTTCATAAATGAAAACAAAACAAAACAAAACCAACTGGGAAATCACAAAGCCAAAGTCCACCTTCTGTTTGCCTACAGTACACTGTCTGTCTACATGTGGCCAGCTGTGTTTTGTGCTACCCCATGCTGGCGGACAAACAGTGGACAAACAGACAAAACAGACAAAAGATCAATAAAAGTCACAAAGTGACTGATGTACCTTGTTTGGATGTCCGGTGGCTTCCAAACGTGGTGGGCTGGAACACACTGGTGTGCCATGATGAGACAAGTCCAGGCGTGCCTTGGGATTATTTGTCAACCACACATTATTATTGCAGTACCACTGTGAGCTTGTAGATCAGCAGAGTTTCCTATGTGTGTATGTGTGTGTGCGTGCGCGTGTGTGTGAGTGTATGAAATAGGGCTTCAATTTGACATTAGTAAATAGAGATAAACATTTACAGAGTGATCAGAATGATAACACATGTTACAGTGGCTATTTTGCATGGATATACAGGTATGCCTTGGGATGACACCTGCCTTCTCTTTTGAAAACCACTGAAAGAGTCTATAAAGGGTGACATCCTGTCCTTGTGTGAACAGGAAAGGACAGCAGTATGACTGTAAGTGGTACATCCCCCTGTCAGACCTGACGTTCCATACCATCGAGGACTCTGAGAGCTCGCCGATACCTCTGGTCCAGGACGAGGAGATAGAAGCCTTGAAGATCAAGATCTCCCAGATCAAGAATGAGATCCAGAGAGAGAAGGTGAGGACCATGGAGTGTAGAATGACTATAGGTTTGGTCTAGGACAGTGGTTCTCAAACTTTGAAATGTGAAGGTCTCCCCTTAACTTTGACAGTGTACAAATGGAACCAAATGGACCCGTTAGGGTCCATTTGGTTCCATTTGTACACTGTCAAAGTTACAGACTTGCAAGGGTCAATTTAGACTCCCATAAAGGAACCTATGAGAGTCCCTGAAATCCTCTTTGAGAATCACTGGTCTAGGATATTCTAAAGGCACGTGTTTATGTTGTAATGTTTGAAGAATGATAAAACTCCTTGAACAAAAAGGATGCTCTAATGCCAAAGGTATGCTTTGTGTGTCACTTGACAAAAACACATTTCAGTTGCGACATTATGTCAAATCAGCATTGACGCGTGACATGTCTGAAGCATAAATTAGGCTTAAATGTTTGAACAACAAAGCAATAGAGGGTATGCAACGTGACATCATCATCATACCCGGAAATTGTGCGGGAACGCCTACTGACTTCTGGCCTTGACAGCCCATACATCCAAACAGAGCGGCATAGCTCAGGGGTAGAGATACCGTCATTAGAGCACGAAGGTTCCCGAAGGGTTCCCAGTTCGAATCCGGGAGTTAATGTCTAAGAGTCCTTGAGCAAGACTCTGAACCCCTAGTTTCTCCCGGTGAGCAGGTTGGTGCCTTGCATGGTTTCCTCCGCCATCGGTGTATGAATGTGTTGTGTGAATGGGTGAATGTAATGTACAATCTATGTAAAGCCCCTTGGATAAAAGCGCTATATAAAAGCACCATTTAACAGAAAAGTCTGATTGAATTAAACAACATTAAACTCACTTTGCCACTCGATTTGCCATTCACTTTATGCATGTGCATACCCACGCTTCTATAGTGTTTATTAATGTAAGAAAATCAAATGTAAAAGTTTTGGGGAAATGAATGGAATCCTATGTTGCTTTTGGTACCAGAACAGCACAACTAGCGGCAAATCCTAAGAACTTTCAGATCCGTGTTTGCTTCATTTAAAATCCGCGTAACATTCATTTATTGTTTATCTTTGTCATGCCGGTGTATCTGCAGAGAACCACCAAAGGGGCCAAGTTGATCGAGCGCCTGAGGAAGAAGTTGTCTGAACAGGAATGTCTGTTACTACTAATGTCCCCCAACATGGCCTTCAGAGTGGCCAACCGGAACGGCAAGGTGAGCATCTAGGAGTCTAGGACACTGTGGCCCACTAAAGCCTGGTTTATGCTGTCGCAATACAGTGTCCCAATGCCCAAAATAGCAGATCTACAAGCGGGTAGATCTGTTATTTTCGGTGTGTAACACTGTCATACGATGTGGTATACCGTATACCAGTGGTTCTCAACCTGTGGGTCGGCGCCCCCAGGGGGGGGGGGTCCCCAGATGATCAGTTTAATGTGCAACATTGTTTTCTCATTCAACAGTAAACAAACCATGAGGGTATCTGCACATTTCTAAAGTGACAATTTAAGGACTTTTTAACATTGGCCAAATTGTCAAATATTAGAGGCAGAAATTGTGAAAATAGCCGATCTACACCAATCTTTCACAATAGAACCGTGTTATACAAAATGTAATGCCTCAATTCTTAGTGCTCCTCAGGGTGGCTGGGTCCCCAGTTAAATTAAAATTGTTTTGGGGGTCGCAGCCTGAAAAGGTTGAGAACCACTGGTACGACCCAGTGTCAGATGTATTTTCATCAAGCCAAAGTTTGCCTATAGTCTCCAGGGATGGGGTTCACACAAAGAGGTAAGACAACTTGTGCAGCTTCCTGGACATTGTGATAAGATAACACCACGGTGTCGGAAAGTAGGCGCAGAGAGAGAGATGCTTCTTCCTCTTTAGCCGGCCTTCGCTCTTTAACCTCCCAGTGACCTGCAAGTCTCTACTAAAGTAGTTGCACACATACTGTTGTTTTCAATTACAATTCATTGTGGTGTCTGCTTCCCCCTGCAGGTAGAGAGGTGTTACTTATAATACTACACTGGGATACTTACTCTACTGCAGTGTTTCTCAAACTTAGAAATTTCAAGCTCTCCCCTTAACTCTGGGGAACCAAATGAACCCTGACGGGTTCATTTGGTTCCATTTGTACACTGTCAGAGTTACAGACTTGTAAGGGTCCATTTAGACCCCGATAAAGGAACCCACAGAGTCCCTTGAACCCACTTTGGGGCCTTTTCCACCAAAAGAACCTAGGTTCCAGAACCAGTGCCGGGTCAACTTTCTTGGAACCTTCGTTTGTTCTTGCGAACCGGCTTGCGTTTCCACCAGATTAAACCAGAGCCATTGTCCCCCAGTTAAGATGGTGGTTCACTGGAAAAAACCAAAGATTTTGTGGTTCCGGTTCTGAACCAACTTTTACGGTTCAGAACCAACTCCAGTTCTCGGTGGAAAAGCACACCTCTGGTTCATCCCATAGGTGGGAGAAAGAACCAGAACCGGTTCTTTGCCGGTGGAAAAGGCCCCTTTGAGAACGACTGCTCTGCTGACTACATGGCAATAAAACTTTTTTCCCCTTTTTTTAATTTCTTTAAGAGTTTCACGTTCCTGATCTCCTCTGACTATGAGCGTGCCGAGTGGAGGGAGATCATTCGAGAGCAGCAAAAGAAGTGTGAGTTTTCTCAACAACATGTTGCCAATAATATTAGGAAAAAAACGTTGGTAGTTTCAACGGACATCCATTAACTTTGCCACTGTCCTACAGGCTTCAAAAGCTTCTCACTGACCTCCCTGGAGCTGCAGATGCTCACTAACTCATGTGTCAAGCTTCAAACGGTCCACACTATTCCAATGACCATGAGCAAGGAAGGTAAGACAGCTAGAATATTCTACTCGGAAAAGACAGGCTTTACGTAAACATATTGATCTGAGAAATGGAGTGATGAAAATATAGTGCACATGTAACGCAATGGCTTACACCAGGGGTCTTCAATGTTTTCAGGCCAAGGACCCCTTATTCGAGAGAGAGATTAAGCAGGGACCGCCACAACCCATGTAGTTTCATATTTTGACAGCACAATCATGAGTGTATTTTGGATGCTTGTTAATTTGTGTTTTCAGATATATAACTACTTGAACTGCCAATACTTTAAAAAAAAACTTGACCTTTCACTCTGTACTTAGTCCGCTCTTTTCCCCCTCTACACCAGAGCTCTTTGCCAAAAATAGAGAACTTTAGCTGCGAGGCGTTGTGAGCTTGTAGATCGGCTATTTTGGCTAAAGTTCTCAGAATATGAAAGGTTTCTTTTTTTTTTTTTTTACTTTGTTTATTTGATTTTCAAATGAAGCATTTAAGGCAATGAAGTGGTACAATAATAAGAGTAGCAGCTTCTTTTTGTACAAACATCAAATATACAACAGTGGTATATAGTCTAGTAATTCTAGGAAAGAAATCCACTCAGGTTGGAAAAAATTGTGTTATTTAGTTTCTCAACTGATTCTGACAGGAAATTAGGTCTACTAGCCAGGATAAAAAATCTACCATAATCTGCTCACTGCAAATACCCACAATGGCCAAATCAAGTTGGGCTCCCATCGACTTTCTATACAGGAGGAAAATACCCAGAAATAAATCTGCTTTAAGTAGGATGTGAGGGGTCTAACTAGGGGTTTGTCATGATGCTGAATCCATTGCAAGCATTTGTTTTGCACAAAAAACATTCCTTGGGCTAAAAATGGCCCCAGAAAATGATGGTTTAGTGATGAAAAGTGATGAGTCATCACTTTTCATAGGTTTTGTGGGCGTTTTCTGGGACCAATGAATGTTTTTTGTGCAAAACAAATGCTTGCAATGGATTCAGCATCATGACAAACCCCTAGTTAGACCCCTCACATCCTACTTAAAGCAGATTTTTTTCTGGGTATTTTCCTCCTGTATAGAAAGTCGATGGGAACCCAACTTGATTTGGCCACTGTGGGTATTTGCAGTGAGCAGATTATGGTAGATTTTGTATCCTGGCTAGTAGACCTAATTTCCTGTCAGAATCAGTTGAGAAACTAAATAACACAATTTTTTCCAAACTCAGCTTTATTTTTACTGGACTATATAAGGATTGCAATGTTTCACCCAAAACAACAGTAAAAAAATATATACATAAGATTAAGAAAATATGTTGTTACAGACAAGCGAGTACAAACAGGCAAGACAACAACCAAAAAACAAAAACAAAAATTAACATCAGTCGAACAACATATATCCACATCTATGAAATCCATATAATCCGCATAGCAGGACAACACACCCGACACAGCAAACCCATTGAATATGAAAGGTTTCTATCACACAAAGATTTGGAGGACCCCCTGTAGTAACTCTGAAGACCCCCTAGGGGTCCCGGACTCCCTGTTGAAGACCCCTGGCTTACGCTGTTATGTGTTTCCAAATAAAGATGTTTGGGAAGCTTAGCAGGGATGTAAATACCCTAGTTTTCCTGTATTTCTAGTGGCGTGTACACTAGCTGCTTTGTTTTTTGTGTTCCTGTCTGATCACCATCTCTATATAACATAACCTCTTAAACCCTCAGATGATGAGTCTTCTGGTCTCTACGGCTTTCTGAACGTCATCGTTCACTCTGCGTCGGGCCTCAAACAGAGCTTAAGTAAGTGGCTTGTTTTCATTTTTTTTTTACCAGTTGTCATTGCGTTTCATGTTTTAGACCGTATTGACGTCACCAAAGATTCTTGAAGTTGGCTGGATGAGAGGGGTTGGCGGGGTGGTTAGGGGGGGCAGAGTTTCACAGTTGCCTCAGATCCGCCCCCAGCCCCCCCCTCCCGCGTCAGTCCAATCCCATCTAACCGTACTGTACCCTGTGGCCCGGCTGTCATCTAGGAGGGCAGCTGCAAGGGAACAAGAGGGATTAAGCAGTGACGTTGAACCAACCATGTCCAATTTGTCTTTTTGGTGGTTCTCACATCAGTGCCAGCTTATGATCCACTTAACTGTACATGTTACCACAAAAAGAAAATGAGTGTGAATAAGCGGCCCACTCTTGCATCAAAACAAAAATAAATCTGGGTGAGATATAGATAGAGTAGGGAGGATACAGGACATAGTGAGTGAGGATGCTAGACCGGCAGTGTGCGGGGGGTGCGTGTGGTTCGAGAGTAGGGATGGGACGATATGAAAATGTAATATCACGATTATTGTGACCAAAGAAATCACGATTTAAGATATTATCGCGATAATCAAAATACATTATCCTGGGGCAGAACATGTGCCAAACGATAGCCGATCTACAAGCTCACAACGTGACACGTTGTGAGCTTGTAGATCGGCGATTTTTTGAGTGAAAAAAAAAGACTGTATCAAGTACGTATATTATAAGTACCTTTTACCAATTATAGAGGGTTTAAGTGGTACCGGATATACAGCTCGGCAAATAAAAGCTGAATTGATCCCAGTGCATGACGGAGGAAGATATCACAATAAATGTAATCTCCATGATACGTTTATCCTGAGTGTTTTTTATCATGATAAACTATAATATCGCTTATCGTCCCATCCCTATTCGAGAGCACAGTTTTGAAGCATCCTTTCCCAGAGACCATTAGTATGGGGTTACAGCGTTATTGATATGGATTCAGCTGTATTAATTCTAACTACTCGTGACCATTCGTGTTCCCATTAGACCTGTACTGCACTCTGGAGTTGGATTCCTTTGGTTACTTTGTGAACAAGGCGAAGACACGGGTTTACAGAGACTCAACAGAACCCAACTGGAACGAGGTGAGAGTGTAAAACTGGGACGGAATGACCCTCTCTAAACATCTATAACTAGTGGAATTATTTCTCAGTCAGTGGCTGACAGGATTTTTTTCCCCAGAGCAGCTCTGAGGTTTGTATGTTGGTGCGACTGTATTCAGAGGGACATACATGCTTTTTTTTTTTACTTTGTTTATTTGATTTTTGATTGAAGCATTAGAATGAGTAGCAGCTTCTTTTGTACAAACATCAAATATACAGTAATGATAAACGGATTGCATTATCACCCAAAACAACAACAAAAAGTAGGATAAAGAAAAAATTAAAGATTATAACAAATAAGTGAATGAGGGACATTCATGCTTCACAAGCCTTTTGCCTGGATGTTTGGGCATATCATCCCACAACCTTAATCAGAATCGCCCCAAAAAGTTTGTGTGTGTTTCCATCTGTAACTCCACGTTCAGCAGTTGTTCAATTGTCTAAAAAACATAATACAAAAATCAATAACGCATGTACCTTGCCCAACATCAACTTTATCACCTTCAAATGTGTCTCTACTTCTCATAATCCCCAAATGTTTAAAATATTTTCCCAAATTTTGGCCTGTAGGCGGCTTTGTCCTGTGATGCGATTTACATCACAAATGGGCGTCAACAAGCAGCGCACTCCCAGCTTCACACCACGGGGGGAAGGCTAGTTATAGGAAAAGATGTATTCTTCCCAACATGCCTTTTACCATATCTTTCTCCGTACAGGAGTTTGAGATCGAGTTGGAGGGCTCTCAGACTTTGAGGCTGCTGTGTTACGAGAAGTGCTACAGCAAAACCAAGCAGAGCAAAGACGATGGAGAGAACACAGATCGGATCATGGCCAAGGGGCAGATAAAGGTATCATTTACAGACACCACAAGTAAATGGCTTTACTAACATTCTAAGGCAGGGGTCTTCAACGTTTTCAGGCCAAGGACCCCTTAGTTGAGAGAGAGATGAAGCAGGGACCCCCACAACCTTTTCATAGATTCCATATAAAATTTGTTTAATCGTTTGACAGCATAATCATCAGTGTATTTTGGATTCATGTCAATTTGTGTTTTCAGATATTTACCCATTTGAACCGTCAATACATAATTAACTTGACCTTTCATTTTGTACTTAGTGTGCTCTTTTTTCCCCTCTACACCAAACCTCTTCTGCAAGGCGTTGTGAGCATGTAGATGTAAGCAATTTACCCCGAGTGAGAGGACATTATGCTCTGATAATGTCCTGTGTGAGGGGGTGATCGGACGAGGCGAAGCCGAGTCCGATAACACCCTCACACAGGACATTATCAGAGCATAATGTCCGACCCCGAGTGGTAAATAGCTTTTCTACCACTTTTTTCCGTATACATGAAAGAAAACACATAGTTGTAACTTGCAAGGATATTAAGTTACAATCATTATTGCCTATAAAACTTCCGCGACGACAGCAAATAGTTCCACAAACAACATCTTCTACTCACCACCAGATGACGCCAACTCCATGCAGAGAAAGATGTCTAGCATACAGCTAAGCTAACGTCAGTTAGAAGGACCGTTCCGGCCGTAAATAGAGGCTGTTCGCTTCCAGAAAGGCATAGGTTCAGAGAAAAGGGGCTTTAAAGTTGGCGGATTGCATTGGATCCAAATAAATCGGCGACGTCGTACGCACGTTAGTAAACATAGGACCGCTACGACCGTCATATGTTGGTTGGGGCCGTCAGTATCTCCCCCGTCAGTATCTCGCCGTCAGTATCTCCCCTGGTCAAAGACTGCACAAATTGTTTCAAAAAGCAAATCGTTTAACACCTGCTTGCTTTCCCTTTTGTGCCATGTTCTCCTTTGTTTAGGCTTTGTTGATAGTTGTCGTTATAATGGGTGAAAGTGTCTTTCTTTGCCTTCCATAAGTATCCATGTTTGTTTATATTCAAATCTATAACCTCATGACACTTTGGCCTGACTCATGTCTATTGGTATTGGTCATGCTTACGTAACAGATGGTGGCCTTGTAGCACATGCTATTAAATTAGTAGCATAATGTTCTGTCACCACTGCATACCGTCGTTGTCGGGCAGAAACCTCGTATCTCCAAGTTTCAAATGTGTACGTTTTTTTCGCGAAGTAAAGCCCTGCTTCATCAGACAAGGCCGTCCGCACAAAAGTAGTGAAAACAGCAGATCTACAAGCACACAACGCCTTGCGGTGCGAGGCGTTGTGTGCTTGTAGATCGGCTGTTTTCACTAGTTTAGTTAATTTTTTTGAAATGATGAAAACGAACGGTTTTGGACATACAAGGTTTCCACCCGACAACGACGATATGGTAAAGTGGACAAGAACTGCAGCAGTGAAAGCTGGCACAGGTCAGACGTGTTCTGTAGGAAGTGGAAAGAGCTATTCCCACTGGGCATGGTAACTAAAGATAACTAACTATAACTATATCGTTCACCATTGTATTTCTTTATAGTCTGTGTGAACACTGCCATCCACTTGACGATTTTCAAAACTATACTTTTATAGTTGTATACTTGTAGTTATAGTTAAAGTTATAGTTATTGTGCTCAGTGTCAATGGCCCTTGACCGTGGACTCTGGAGGAAGAATGTGGCTGTGTAATGGACATATTATGGCTTTAAATATGGACCGATGGAGATGCAGATAGAACAGTAGAAGAACCAAATAAAAGGCAAACTTATGGCATGCACACCGGCGCTATCTTAAAGTTCTCTAACACCAAATAATAAATGGCTCTGAGGATCCTGGGTACTAGGTCACCTGCGATGCTGAACCAGTCGTCAAAGGGATCAGCTGTGTAAGCGTGAGTGAGTGAGCGAGTCGGTAATGAGGGTAGGAGGGGATTCTCTTAATCCAACAATCCATCTGGGAGGTAGAACTACACCGAACCAGCATGGTCGGTAGTAGGCTGATACTGCTTTGTTCTTTTTACTGTATTGTTATTCTGAGTGGGCCAGGACTTGGAAGGGATCATGGAAATATATTATGAAGAGCCTCACCCTTCTTAGATGCAAGCAGGATAAATGGCTGCCTTATGCTTGGGAATGGGGAGGGACTCTTTTTAGATGGAGATTTCTTTTGTTCTGAAGATTGATACTGTACATGGCTGGCGTGCAGTGGTGGTTTCTTACAACGACTTAAGTGAAACTGGAGGTTTGACAGGCAAGAGTTGAGAGTTTTAAATACTCACTGAGACTTGTCCAAGTGAGTTGAGTTTGGAACAGACGAGCGACAGCAGTGAACTAGTGGAGGAGAGGGGGGACATGGCTCCCAGGAAATCCCCAAGAATAGGCACTCGACTCTGGGACAAGGTCTGCAACACTCTGCTTAGGCCGAAGGTAAATAATGGGATGCCAGGATTACTTTGGTTGTTAGTGAAAAAAAGATGTGATCTGTTATTAGAAGGGCTTGGTATGAAGTCAGAAAGTTAAGATTATATTCTCATTCTCTCTCTGATTCACACAGCACGTTTAAAACGGCATTTAATCAAAACTATTTGAATTTTGTTTATTCTGAGACTAATAGCCTGTACTGGAGTCATGTTTGTTAAGAACACTGTTGCAGTATTATGTAAGAATATTGACTACTAAAGTAAACAGAGGATTATCAGATATGAGATGATGTCTGTTGGTTTCTTGGACAAGACAACATCTGCCATGTTGGATAAGCAGATCTCTTATCCAACCATTCAGGACATTGTGTTTCCACAATGCCTTTACGGATCACAGTAAATAAAACTCTGTATTAGTCAGGTGATTAGGATAGGTCTCTAGCATTGATTCACACAAGGGGGCTTAAGTGAAGGGGATGAAGTCATAACGCAGGTTGTTGGTATGATTAATTCTCAACCAGTTTGAATGTTTGGAGGTGGAGATATAAAGCTGATCAGAGGTGATGAACCAATTAATAAATCTCTGTGATTCATGAAAGACAGGCCTCTAAGTCCAAACAGGACAATATTGAATGTACTCTGCTTTGAATATTAATATGAAAATGCTAGTCTGCAAATGTAACTGAAACTAGAAAGAATGCATTTGGAAATTACAAGTGTGGTTGCTGACAGTTGCTTACGTGACTACATTCTGTAGTAAGCTAACTGTCAAGTGAAGCTCGACCAATTGATTCCCTATTGATTCCCACTCCCATTGATTCCCTATTGACTCCCTATCCCGGACAGAAGCCTGTCTGTCTGTTCATTTCTAATGGCAGCGGAAAAGTTACCCTAGAAATAAATAAAGTTTCCCCAGGACTATAATGTGTTGCCTTTCTGGGCAACCACAATAATTAATTCTCAAATATTCGACTTCGTTTTGGAGAATCGACTTCTCAAATTGATTGAATTGAGTCTGTTTTTAAACTGTTTCTTTAATATTTTCCAGTTGGATCCTCAGACCCTGGAGAACAAAGACTGGCAAAGGACAGTTATCAACATGAACGGGGTAAGTATTATTTACAGTATTTACATATTATATGGTACATGCCTATATTTGCTAGATCCGATTTGTTCTACGCACTGTGCTACTCTTTTAAGTTGTAGCGACATAGTTCATTGCACAAATAAAATATATCCCATCTGCAATAATAGATGGTGCCTTGTGTGTGTGTGTGTGTGTGTGTGTGTGTGTGTGTGTGTGTGTGTGTGTCACAGTTGTATCACATATATAAATCAGCCATAAGACAGAGTTTGTAACCTGACTGTCACTAAATGGATATCCAATCTTAGCCTGCTGTTTACTAACGCTTCTTTTCTGCATTTCAGGTTGAGGTGAAGCTGTCTATGAAGTTCACCAGCAGAGAGTTTAGTCTGAAGAGAATGCCATCGCGGAAACAATCCGGTGTGTTTGGAGTGAAAATCAGCGTGGTGACAAAGTGAGTTGACATCTTGACCTTTGTACGAGCTGCTTGTCGGTGTGTAATGAGCTAACAGTAAGGAAGCATGTGCTTGAAAGAACTGGACACTGCCTACCTTCGCTGCAAAGCTGAGAGGGGAAACTACAGTACTTTGGGAAAGCAAAGGAGACTTCACGTTTCCTTTTTTGATCCCTGTGGGGAAGTTTGTCCTCATTGAACCCATTCTAAGGCTGTGTGTGTGCGCACCAGGGACGTGCTGGCCATTGGAAAAAGCGGGACAACTCCCGAACGGCCGGTTCATTCCCGGCCGGTCCAGGCCGACCATTAGGAAAAAAATATAAATAAAATGTCGGCCTTCGTTCCATTTTGGGGGCTGGGCGGCCAACAAAGTAAATCGTCACTTTCGGGCAGAAACCTCGTATCTCCAAGTTTCACATTTTTTAATTTTTTCGCAAAGCAAAGCCCTGCTTAATCATACAAGGCTGTCGCACAAAAGTAGTGAAAACAGCAGATCTACTGCAGATCGGCTGTTTTCACTAGTTTAAATCATTTTTAAAATGATTTTGGACATAAAAGGTTTCCACCCGACAATGACGAAATATAACTCATGTAATTGGCCCACTGTCTTGTCACTTGTCATGATCTGAAATGGCAAATCTTTGAGTAGCAGCAGCGCTATAGAGAGAGATCTCTCTCTATAGCACGCAATGAGGGCCTCTACAACTCTTTTTCCCGGGCTGAATCAGGGGCTTAGTATGTCCCGGGTGCGCACCAAAGCATTTGTGTCCCAGCTGCAAACACAAGGCTCCAGCTCTGAGACCAGCCTTGGGCGACGACAGTACAGCATGTCGCTAAAAATGCAACCTTTATTGGTAGAAACTGGAGCAAACGCATGTGAACATGGGTAGAAATGGCTAACTCCACTCCAGTAAGGCCCCAGTCAGGTTCAAACCAGGTCCTTCTTGCTGTGAGGCAACAGTGCTGAGCACTGATCCACCATGCCACCCTGAATGCACCGGAAATAGCTTTTGAAAACAGCTTCCCTTTGTTCATTTTGTTTATTTATTTGGTTGTCATGCTGAACTGTAAAATGTTGTTAGCCCCCATATCAGCATGGAGTTAAAGGAGCTATAGTCAACTTTTTCTTGAAAAACGGATGCTAAAATAAAAATTATGTTTCGAAAATATTTTATTAAAAAATAAGCTTCATATATGTGTTTCTATTCAAAAATGACCACAAAAAGCGTAAAATAATGATAAAATAATAATTTTGGCCATTGTCAGACCGGCACTTTGTTTACATTCTACCTAAGATACTGTTCCATTGACATTGCACAAAAGCTGATACTATGCCTTGTGCTATTTCAGGCAAGTTTCTACACAGGTTTCAGAATCAGAAACCTATCTTGTGTTTTAGAGCAAGGGAGGGTTGTTGTTCTTTGTCATTGGAGTTATGACATGCTCACCTCCCTTCATTTTAGACCTACATTTTGTTGAATTCTATCCAGATTTGTAATGCCTAACTTCATTCCCAATAGATTACATATCTTGTAATAAAGCAATACGCCACTAGAGGTCCCAGTTTACCTATTAGTATTAACCTACTACTCTATTCATGTGTGTCTTTTACAGGAGAGAGCGCTCCAAAGTGCCCCTAATTGTTAAACAGTGTGTGGAAGAGATAGAGAGGAGAGGAATGGAGGAGGTGGGAATCTACAGAGTGTCTGGAGTGGCCACGGATATCCAGGCACTGAAGGCTGCATTTGATTCAAGTGTGTTCATCTCAGATGCTTTACTTTATATAAAGTGATTCATGTTTGTGCGAACTACAGTAGTGCAGTAGTTTGTGCAAACTACTGCACTACTTTCTTCATGGAGTAGTACAATAAACCTAGGTTGATGTCACTATATTATTTGCAAATATTTATGTTTTGTTTTGACCCACCTGGAGTGCCAGCTGGATGGGGTTTACAATATTAAGAGAATTCATATAGTGTCAAGTACTGTAACGTTTTAGGTCAGAGAAAAGTAAAGAAAGTTTGCATGGTGAACACTATGAAACAAATAATTGTTGATTTTTTTTCATCATTCCCTCCTCATTCCTGTCAATAGACAATAAGGATGTGTCTGTCATGATGCGAGACATGGACGTGAATGCCATTGCTGGAACATTGAAGCTGTATTTCCGCGAGCTGCCAGAGCCCCTATTCACTGATGACATGTACCCCAACTTTGCTGGAGGCATAGGTCAGTTGCTCTTTTCACACCCATACTTTGTCGTATGATGAATAGCCCAAATAGCTGATCTACAGCTCACTATGCACCACACAATGTGACTTGTTGGGAGCTTCGAATATGTTTTTAAATGTGGAAAATGTGTAGATTTCTTTGAACATTTTCACTGAGAAAATGTTCCACAATGATGGATGCCAGGTTGAAAGTAAATAAAAATAATTTGACATTCAACATTGATAAAAGATATATTAAACAACGCTACATGACATAAAAGTCATAACAGTAGCCCATTTTAGACACATCCCCTAACCTGCAGTATGTGTGCCATGCTCTACCCAGTGAGCTGTGCCAATCAATATTCATACAGTCTGCATAATGGTTTTACAGTTGATTTTCCTTTTTTGTCCCAGCTCTTTCAGACAGTGTGGCCAAGGAGAGCTGTATGCTCCACCTATTACTGTCTCTCCCAGAGCCTAATCTGGTGACTTTCCTCTTCCTGCTCGATCACCTAAAGAGGTAAAATACAACACTTCATATCGTGGACCTCCAAAGTGATGTTATTTGACCACAAATGTCCTTGGCACAAAGACATGTTTTCGAGTAAAAAAAGAAAAAAAAAGAATTAAAAAAATAGCAGATCTACAAGCACACAATGCATCGCAATTGTGAGCTTATAGATAGGCTAGTTTTTTTTAATATCCAACGTATAAAACAGGGTTAAAGTGGTTCATCTGATTGTGATGATACTGTATACAGGGTTCCTAAACTTTTCCAAAACTTTTCCAGAATATTTAACCCAATTTCCAGGACTATATAACAATAATTCAGCTCAATAACAGGTCGCTTATTCCTATGCGCAATGCCCAAAGACAGGTAGTGTATGCCAGTGGTTCTCAACCTTTTCAGGCCGTGACCCCCGAAATAACCATTTTTAACTGGGGACCCGGCACCCTGACAAGCACTAAGAGTTGAGGAATTTTGTATAACACGGTTCTATTGTAAAAATAGCAGATCTACATGCTCACAACGCCTCGCGCTGCGAGGCGTTGTGAGCATGTAGATCGGCTATTTTCACAATTTCTGCCTCTATATATTTGACAATTTGGGCCATGTTTCATTAATTTCAGAGGTATTAACAAAATCAATAACCAAAGACAATGCATAGATATTGTTTCCAGGACCTTCCAGGACCCTTGATAATTTTAGTGATTTTAACTATTTTGATTTGCATGCAAGTGGCTAAATATGCATTTTAGACACAATAAGCCCATTCCCAAGATGCACCGCAATCTTTCATGGGCAGATGTGACTTATGGGGGCTGGTGTAAGAAATTGCGGGCTTATTGTGTCTAAAAATACATATTTAGCCACTTGTACGCATGCCCCCACCCAATAGAACAAACAATAGAAAGCAGCAAATTAAAACATTTTAACACACCTTTTCTTTTCTCTAATTACAATCAAAAATATGAACCATTGTTGTAAAAAAACTAAAGTTGTCCTTTAATAGTTTTCTCCTCTGCCTCTTTCTTGTCAATAGTTTTCAAATCAAGTGTCTTTTGTTGAGAATTTTTAAATGCTCCTGACTCCCCATCCCTATCTTGAAAGAATTCCAGCAATTTGTTAGTCGAGGGTTGAGCATATATATTACCTTTTGCTCAGGAGTTTGTACAAATATTTGAAATTTAATTTGTCAATACCATTTTTTTGTTTATTATTTTGTTAAACAAAACAACACATTTTTATTTATTTATTTATTTCTGCAAAACAAATTATTTGATGGCCTTGTTCCCCTGGTATTTGTGCCCTCAAACAATTGACAAGAAAGGCCAAGTGGCCTTGCCCCTAAAATGATGAAATTCCAGGTTTTCAAGGGAAATAAGCTTGTCTGCAATCAAGCAGAACATGCTGTGTGCCTCTCACGGTGCATTGGCTGCAAAGACTGCCTGAATGTAATTAGGAAGATCAATGCTAGATGGGACTTAGAGAAGATCCACATTACAAGAAGAATTGGGACGATTGCTACCAGTACTAGCTAAATAAAAAGTTCTCCCCAATATTTTCCACTAAGATTATTGTGATTACTGCGATTATTCATTAACTGTTAAATTAAAACGTGAATTTCCTTTGTGCTTTATAGGATTTCTGAAAATGAGATTGTCAACAAGATGTCATTCCACAACCTGGCCACAGTCTTTGGTCCTACTTTGCTCCGTCCCTCAGAAAAAGATAGCAAGATCTCAACCAATTCCACACAGCCAATCTCTATGAATGACAGCTGGTCCTTGGAAGTTATGTCTCAGGTAAGGTGTTTTTGTTCTTTTCTGTCTTTGTATTAAAAATCTCTTCATTCATTTTGGCTTGATTGTATGATGTATATAATGTTAAACTAAAAGACAAACAAACATAGGAAGTCTTAGCTAATTTAAAATGACGTATGTATCCTGTGCATCCGTTGAGCTTTTTTCCTTTATCTCCGCAGGTACAAGTCCTACTGTATTTCCTTCAACTTGAGAGCATTCCAACACCTGACAGCAAACGTCAGAGCCTTCTCTTCTCTACTGAAGTATAGCACGAACATGGAATTGTTAAGAAAGGGTGAACTTCCAGTTCAGAACCAGAATCCATGCTGCTGATTGAATGCTGAAGGCTACTGAGCAGCCGTCATTGTTTGGATTACTGGAGATGCCTCTCAGTTCAGCCACCAGGTGGAGCCAGCCACACAGTGTTAACTGGAAAACAGCTACACCACAACCATAGTGTTGTTGATGTGCATTGGTGTATTCTATTGTTTACCTATCTGCTGTCTCGCAAAACACCAACATATGTACAGTCAATACACATCATTCCTTGTTTTGTTTTATGTATGTAATTTACAACTTTAATTGGAACAATTTATTTTAATAATCTCCCCATTCCAAGCTGTTATTGAGCTCCTTGCTTTGTATTCATGGCTGAATGGATGGGCAGGTGAATGGAAGGGTAGATATTTCTCTGTATATGTTCATTTCCACCCAGAAACGTTTGACGTTTGTTAAAAAAAAATGTACCTGTGCCAATGTTTCCCTGCTGATAACCAATAGGAACATTTTTATTATGTTTACAACACTCTTAATTTTGTACAAAGCTTAATGTATGAGACATGAGACACACACAACATGCAGGCATGTTGACCTGACATTTTTACGTTTTTCTTTCTCCGTTATACAATTTGTATATTGCCCTACTCAGCTCAAAGGCCCTTTATGTTGGTGTGCAACCAAACAGGACGTGCACGTGGCACATGATTGCATTTTGGGAGGGGGTATTTCTGAAGTAAAGATCAAATAATTCCAGGAATTAGCAACCATGAATCCCAGAGAGGCTTTGTCCAGACAGATCTAATCTTTTACACACATGGAATGTAAATCTGTGCGGCGTATTGCTTTGTAGTCGTCCTCTGCATCCTTATGTCACTTTTTTATTTCAGTCAATGTTGTCCTTGGTTTATTTGGACAACAAATATGTTGCATTGCTTACTCCATTTCTTTGGCTTATAGGGTTTTAGTTTACCATGATAGGGTAAATCCAGTCCGCTGTCACATAAACGAATGCTTATTTCACGTTACAAAATGTTCTCTGTTAGCATTGTTTTAGCACAGACTTCCAAAGCATTTGCAAAGTGTCCTGGGATGTTAAGAGTTAACTGTTCATAGGCCTACACTGCTTGTATTTCATTGCCTACTGTTGCTATGAAAATGCTCAAAGCAAATTGAAGATATGTGCTTGCTTAGAGCAGAAAAACAAAACAAAAACCGTCCCAACAAATATTCAGCTACTTTATAGCACTCCCATAGCCCCAAATGCTTGTGATTCATGTAAATTTAAGCAACAATTCCCTGTGATTCCGTAATACAAGAATAGCACTACCAAATGATGTATGATTTATGTAAATAAAAATGTTGATTACATGAATCTTGTGCTGCTTCCTGTCAGTTGTTAAATAAACATGTGGGAATTCTAACCAACTCTTGGGTAATGTTTATCAAACAGTCTCTGTTCTATTGCAGTTTACAAACCAAAATAACCCCAAATCAGAAAATAATTGTTCATTTTATCCACAAGTCATGAGAAGTTGAAATATGTTCTTTGGAGTTGCCCAAAGGTGCAAGCTTGCTGGTCTTTTATACATAAAAGATAATTGGTTCCCAGATTTCTGTCCTATATAGGTTATTCATTCTGGGTGACCCAGCCTATTTACAGATTTATCTAGTTTTATTACACTTGGTGCACTCATGCTTCATTGGTAGGAGACAATTAATACTGTCAATCTGATCAAAGCTCCATCCAGTGGTATCTAATTAGCAGAATTGGGACTTTAAGTAATCCTATTTAATAAAGTTGTCATAACCTAAAATGAAATACGTACTTTCTAGTACGTACTTTCTAGTATGATATAGGAACCTAAAGATGAAAACACAATGAATCAGGGTATCTGCACATTTCCCCAAGTACAAATTCAATACTTCAAGGCTTTTGAATACCTCTAAAAAGACAAATTCAATACTATTACCGCAGCAAAAGAATCAACAAATGTAAGGCCACATTCACAAGTCAGAGACAAAGCAGTGTTTGTCAGTAGCAAAGTAGTGTCAGTAAAAGCTACCACATACACTAGGAATTCATTCATTCATTCAAACCTTTATTTATTCTCGAAAAAACGTTGAGGTTGCCCTCATTTTCAGTGTTATCGAGATACATCAATATTCATAAAAAAAACAGTATGTACAATCAATATTCACAATACAAGTTTAAAAACAGTTGCAGACACTTGTGGGTAGGTCTACTATCAAAAATTTAAAATGACCGTAAGTTATTATGGGAGAACATATCTTGAAATTAAGTTGCAACTCATTCCAAGTGGTTGGAGCATTAAAGCAAAAGGCTGTTTTCCCTAATTCAGTGTTTCTTTTGGTGACCTTTAGTGTGAGCCAGTCACTAGAACGTGTCCTATATGTCACAGGATTCCAATCCAGCAGTGATTTAAGATACAATGGTAAAGTCCCATCAATTACCTTAAAAATAAACAGGTACCAATGTTTGTTTCGCCTGTCGGCCAAAGAAGGCCAACCCACTCGATCATACAGGATGCAGTGATGAGTCCTATAATGTTCACCAGATATAAAACGCAGTGCAGAGTGATAAACTGTATCAAGGGGCTTGAGGACAGAAGGAGCAGCTTTTCCATAGATGACATCTCCATAGTCCAACACAGAAGGAAAAACTGCTTCAATGACCCTTTTCCTATATAATAATAATCAAATGCACATGCAAACCTGGCCAACCAATATTCTTATTCCGGTCTCTTCATCAATTATGTAGGCAAATTATTGACCTTCATTGTAACTTTGACCTTTCAAATCATCTCTCCCAATTCACTTATTATAGTGAAAGGTTATGCTTAAAGGATAACCAAACAAGCCCCAGGGGCTTTGATCCTTTACCTGTAGCTACTATACAGTAAGACCAGCACTTGAGTAAATGTACTTAGTAACTTCACACAACTGGGAGACGGGAGATCAAATGTAGGGTCATGCTTCTCAGTGCCACTATGTAAGCAGTACTTATGCTAATAATAATAATATATCATAGTCTAATGAACAATCAAATTTAGAACCGAGTAGCTAAGCATTACATGAAAAGGAAACTTTATATGCCTATACAAAATGACATTGACCCATGGACTGTCAGATTATAGAACCTTCAAAAGATCCAACCTGCCCTTTGAACCAAAAAAGAAAATAAATGTAAGACTGAACCGTCTTAATTCTCAGTGTTAAAAGTAAAAAAGGAGAATAGAAGTACCCAAGTTGTCCATGTGTGCAGTGGGAGCAATGGTGAGTTCTAAGGAAACAGAGGCGGGTTAAGCAGTGGGTTCTCCAGTCACGATGAGCAGTCCTCTTTCTTCACAGTGTCCACTTTAAACATAAGAGACACACAGAAAAGTGATGTTAGATGAATGAATGCAGGACAACATGTCTCTCACAGAAAAGGCAAAAACCATCTGAACCCATTTAGTCTTCTTTTACATCAATCACTTCATAAAAGAATAAGGGTGCCCGCTGGCCTACTGGTCCGAGATGACAGATGACAGAGGCCTGGATAAGCCTCCTGCCTTCTCTGGCCGACTATTCTGCTGCCAGAGAAAAACAAACATCTATTGTCTTACTGCAAACTAAATAAAATCAGCTAAAATGCACTCTGATGTTCAATCCACAGAAACAAAAATATGAAGAAATCCATCATCTGAAAAGAAAGAATCACCTCTTTCTTCCTGCCCAGCTTAGCGATGGCCAGTGATGTGTCCCTCCTGACACATCACTGGTCCTGGCTATATTCAGCAGGTGGAGGGAACAAACAAACAACATCACATAAGGTGGTGGAGTGTTAGTGTTCAGCTTCCTCACAAAGCAAAATGCATTATTTACAGCACAATAATGAATGAGTTATTGCTAATAAATCTACTTTGTGATTGATTGCACACCCACTCCTGTATGGTGCATTGAGAGAAAAGTGTTGACTGGGATAATCTTACTCGTTGCTGCTGTATTGACGCAAACAAAGTCAGAAACATGTATATCAGACAGTGTTTCTCCAATTTTTTTAATTTCAAGGTCTCCCCTTAACTCTGATAGTGTACAAAAGGAACAAAATGGACCTGTTTGGTCCATTTGGTTTTAGACCCCCCGAAAAGGAACCCACAGAGTCCCTAGAATCCACTTTGATAATAAAGGTATCCGTCTATCTACTTTGAGAACCACTGATGTATACAACTGCATCCTTTCACTTCCAACATGTCACAGTAGTAAACAAACATAGTTTTCTTTATAGCGATTGAGATGGTTCTTATCAAGAGAAAACTGAAGTGAAAAAAGAAAAAGAAAAAAAAGTTTGTATAAAGAAATCTGCTTTAATAGGCCTGCTGTTCCATTCCAAGACAGACAGAATCACCAGAGTTCATAACATACTCCAACGCCTACTAATCTTTAGGATCATTTTACACTTGACTGCCCCTTTCTTCTCTGCAACCCAGTCAGTTAAATCTACAGTGCTAAAAGCCACTCTCACCTGGTCTGCAGTGCGGTTGTAGGCTACAGCTTTTGCTGGGTGGAGGTCAGCTCAGTGAGACGTTTTCTTTTTGTCTCCTCCAGTTGGTCTCCTCTAGCCTGTGGTGTGAACAGAAAACCAGGACATTTACTCATTTTAGTTACCAATGAAAGTCTGAGCCTGATCTACAATTTAGACTGTAAGGTAGTGCAGACAATGAAGTGGTTTTCAAAGTGTTCTCCGGGGACCCCCAGGAATCCTTGAAAGGGCTCCCCAGCTACATTAGTTCATATTAGCATCACAAACAGTTTAAATAGCTTTAACCCTAAATACATTGGCTGTTTGAAAATAACCGATCTGCCGTTTTGAGAAAAGTTTTTTTTTTTTATATAAATACCGTAAATGTATGGGGGTCCTTGGCAGAAATCTTTTCAGATGAGGGTTCGCAGCCAAATGCATACCAATTTGGAGGTCCTTGAAATGAAAAATACAACGTGCTGTTCCACTAAGCTTATACATTGTTATGCATAATTGTAAACATTTATAACCAGTTATTTTATTTGCATTATAGACCTTTAAGTAAAGTGTTACCTCAGTTTCCTTCACAGCAGAGCTCTGGTGGTCTGCACACCATCAACAATACTAAGGGAATATTGGTATAATGAGTCATATAACAGTTTATATAATAGTCCTTACATACCAGGCTCCATCTCTAATGGATTCTTTTGGAGGGGATACAACCTTGCACAAAAGTTGTTGTGGCTGGCATCTCCTTGGACGTCTGCTGGAGTGCTTTGGTTTCTTGTGGTGATTTCTGTAACATGTTAGTTTTATCAATGGATTGCTCTTGGTCTGATCCCTAATACCCTTTGAGCTGTCCGGCATGATGGTAGCACCTGCCAGAAGCTTGGGTCATTGGGTCATTAGCTCCCCCGCCACTACACGGCGGCAATCCATCGGAGGAGTCCCAATTTAGTCGTTGTCAATTCCCAACTGTCCCCAAGTGTCCTTTCAGTCCTTGTTGCTGCACTAACACCTCCACAGCTGGGGATGTATAAACTACTGTGTGCATCCTCCCATATACACTTGCCAGTAGCTTCTGCAGTGCAGCAAAAAGAACGGTCACTTGATCCAGCCAGCTTTCCACCCCAATTTTAAGTTGCTCTGGGTTAAGAGCGTCTGCTAAATACTCAATTGTAAATTGTCTAAACACGGCCAATTGTGTTTAGATTGATGGAGCGCCAGGCCAAGCTGGAGGCATCGCAGTTACTGCTGCGGTGGTGGGAAGAGTGCTTTTATCTCTACCACACCCAGGTGCTCCATAGACAGGCTCAGGTGCAAGACGCTACCAAGAGCCTGGCCCCGCAAGACGCCAAGGCCAGTCACCATCACAGGGTTGAAGGGCGGCTCGAGCGAGCCCGCCAGGCCAACAGAGTGGTGATGACACATACTGCACGCAGGACAGACTCCCCAAAGGGAGAGGATGAAGCCACGTCAGTAGAAACCTGTGAAAATACATTAGATAGACAGACACTTTTTTTGGTTAGTTTTAGTTTTGTGTTTTTTTTTTTTTTTTTTTATAGGTTTTTTCATTTTTTTTGGTACAACAACTATACATATATTTCTAATACAAACCATTATTACTTGGTTAAAAAGTTAAAAATCTAAACCCTATAAAGTGGTGAAATTCAGTGCTATAAAAATGATAATGAGATCTTAAACAATTATTTCTAATACCAAGTAGGCCTAGTCAGCCAACAGGAACAAAAGTCAACAACCACCCTTTAACTTAACCTTAAACAACCTATCAACATCAACATTATAAACAATGCTATCATCAAAATGCACTGAGGCGTCCTCTACACGTTCAAACTTTCAAACTCCCCTCTTGAGAATAATAAAATAATAACTAGAAGACATTTTAAGTGTGTGCGTCATTTAACATTAGCATCAGCATTTTTAAATGTAACATTAGCATTTAACGACACACAAGCAACATCACAAACTGATGACGCCTCCCCTTCAAGTGGTGCATCCTAAAATGACTACAACAACTTGATGTTAAAACTCTAAACCATATAAAGTAACAGACAAAAAGTAAACATGCTTACCTCAGAGTCGTTCCCTTTCTGGAAGCGCGTCCACACGGACCAGGAGTTATCAGGAGAGAGGCTCGACTGACCAACATCAACTGGGGGGACGTCAACCTCCACTCCGGGAACCTCCAGCATTGGTCCCCAACAGACAGACAGATTTTTGTTGAATTTTTTCCCCTTAACTTCACAAAAAATGTTTGTAATATGACCATTACTACTTCATGTAAAACAAAACTATATAAGGTAACGGAAAACAGTAAATGTTCTTACCTCAGCTCAGGTTACACAAATAGCCTAGTGTTTTCTTGCAGCCACAGTACAGCCCATCTATGCCAACAGTCGTTCCCTTTCTGGAAGCAAGTCCACACGCACCAGGAGCGATCAGGAGGGAGGCTCGACTGACCAACTTCAACTGGGGGGGACATCCACCTCCAGTCCAGGGAAACTCCAGCACAGTCCACAACAAACAGACAGATTTTTGTTGATTTTTTCCCCTTATCTTCACAAAAACTATTTCTAATATATGACAATTACTACTTCATGTTAAACTTTAAACCATATAAAGGTAACATAAAAAAGTAAATGTTCTTACCTCAGCTCAGGTTACACAAATAGCCTGTGTTAGTCGTTCCCCTTCCTGGAAGCGCGTCCACACGCAACAGTAGCGATCAGGAGATAGGCTCGACTGACCAACTTTGACTGGGGGGACCTCCACCTCCAGTCCGGGGAACCTCCTGTGTGGTACACGACTGACAAGACAGACAGATGCATTTATGTATGTGGTTTCTTACCCGTTCGCCACACACCGACCTCTGACCCTACATGGACATCAAGGAGGAAACTCCAGCAAGCCTCAACTCCACTAACCCGGTCTCAGCAGCTCCCGCTATCCAGACTCGGCTCCTCGCTGAGTCCTACACTCTTCAAATACTTTGTATTTAAGCTCTGCCTTCACCCACATCCTGAGGGATCTTTCCCACAAACTTTCTGCATATTAAGAAATAGGATCTCCCTGGCGAGCCCAGAGCTGTCACCGGCTGGGTCTGCGTACGCAGCTGGTCAGCCATTTCCACAGCATCGGACCTGGACGGCTGGACTGCAGCGAGGCCTGAGGCTGCATGTGAAGAGGCTCCTTCAGGGGTGTCATTCTCTCCTGGATGTTCTTAACCCACTCCTGTTTGGCCTTCAAGCTGGATGCCTTAAGTACAGTATGGTTGTGAGAGGCGGGGGTCCTTCCTGCCCACAGAGCAAACTTACAGGGGTCCCCTCGAATGTGCTCTGTCACCCCCAACTCTGATGTCAGTACTTTATTCACATACCTGTACTTAGTTCTGCCAGCTGAGTCCCTGACCTCCTTGCTGAAGACCAGCGAGTTCTCGAACAGGAACACGTGGTGGTTGCGAACCTTCCGGATTAGAGTCTTGGGGTTCCACACCTGGAAACTGCCATGAAAAATCAAGTCCCCCTGGACATCCATGTTGTCATCAAAACCGTCCAACATGGCGATGTTCATGGCATCATTCGCCTTCTTAGGCACACTCAGCATCAACTCAAGAGCATCCGCAAGCTCTCCTCCCTCTCCATCCTCACAGCAAGACAGTAAGTCCTTGAGCAGTAGCTGGTACTTGGTGATTCTCTGCACAGGCTTGAGGAGGTAGGAGTCGATGGAACTAGCGAAGCCCAGGCCATGTTTCTGCCGGATGTCATCAAAGAAGGTTCCAGCGTGTTCCACTATGAGTTGACTGGAGTCAACTTTGTTCTTACAGTAGTTCACATACATGTGGAACCCATCAGCCCAGGTAGCAAAGCAGTGTCCCACATCCTCTGGTAGCTCACAGTTGGTCAACTCACTCAGGAAAATATCGCTATGAAAGTCATATATCTCCTGGATGTTACCAAAGATGATGTGTTGCTTGTTGCGGATGCCTGCAGGTACCTCCTCAAGCCCACTGACCGTCTCCCACCGGTACGTCTCCAGACAGTCATGCAGATCTCTCACGTAGGCCTTCTCTGACTGCAACAACTCGGCGATGATGAACTTCATCTTCCGGGCTGCCTTCCCCTTCTTCTCGTTGACCTCCATGTTGCGGTCGCGCAGCTCGACTTTCTGGTCGTCTGTCAGAAGAGGCTGGCAGGCGGCGACTGCGTCCTGTGGCTGGGTGTTCTTCATTGTCAAGTACTTATTCAAAGTGCTGTGAAAGTAGTTGTTAGGCTCTTGGTAGCGTTGGTCTTCACAGATCAGCGCAGTGTTGTTGACGCTGCTCTTGCTCTCCACCGTCACCAAGCGACAGTGATTTCAACAACAACGGCTTCCCGTATTTCAGTCAAACGTCGTTATCCACCACAACAAAATGTAAACCACGTCAACAAAATGGAAACCACAAATGCAAACAACCACGACAGTGTACTGAAACCGAAATACGGTTGAAAATGACCCACAACTGTTGCAAACAAGCCTCAAACACACGTGTGTGTGTGTGTGTGTGTGTGTGTGTGTGTGTGTGTGTGTCAAGAAGAGCAAACGTACTTACCTCAGTTCAGTTGGTCAAGCTGAAGACTAGGGATCCAAAAAGAAGTGTTATCAAATGTTTAAAAATATCAAATTAAAAGTTGAAATGACCGGTGAAACAACAGCAACAGATGGACGACAGGCGTCGATGTAAACAAGCAGTCAGCACTCAGCAGTGGTTCGTTAGTAACGTCTCTGGTGAAGCCGCTAAAAATGCACGTCTGTTCTCAATGAAGTTCAGAAGAGCACTAAACGTTCTAACGTTATCATCCGAAGAACACCTGTTTGAAACAGGAAGGATGCTCGAGCGCTGTCCCTATTGGTCCGCTGCCGAGCGCAGCGGACCAATAGGAACGCTGCGCGACGCTGAGGCATTTTCATTTGTAAACAACTCATCCTCGCGAGAAAGCCTGGTATCGCGAGGTTATACCCAAACGTGCAAGAGCGTACTTATTATTATTGTTATTATTTGTTCACAAAATGTCCTCGTAGATCTATACTATTTTCCAAAAACGTAACAATTATATTGTTGTAGGATTTGCGCCAATCATTTGCTTCGTCCAGAGTAGTGACCACCGGTCAACAGTAGAGGGCGCCAGAAGCTTGAATGGTGAATGCTTTGTAGTAATAAGGTATTTTTCCCCCTCCATCACAACAGGTAGGTCGCGAATAACTTTTGGCGGATAAGTTTGATAATATATTGGAATGGTCCTAGAATACATTGGGCTTTTAGTCAGAAATGCATAAAAATGCATTATGTTGAGATGGTTATGTTTTATTAGGGTTAAGAGTAGCTCTGGTCCATCGCTTTCACCTCCCGCATTGCTCCCGGTGAAGCTCTGACAGACCCGTCGGGAAACGCATGGACTCGAGATTGTCGGCCCCGCCGAGCGCTCAATACTAGTGAAAATAAACAAAACCGTTTCACTACTCACCAAACCAAAGGTCGTTTTGCGCTGTTGAAAGTCTATTCTCCGCGGTGGTGAACCCCTCAGCACCCCACCTACTCTGTAAAATACATTATTTTTGGCATGAAATAAAGTGCATCCAACTCGACCGCCGCTTATTTCCGGGTTGTGAACCATTGTATCTGCGGTGGCCGCTAGGTGGCCTGAGGTGTGTGCGTTTTATTTCATGACAAAAATAATGTATTTTACAGAGTAGGTGGGGTGCTGAGGGGTTCACCACCGCGGAGAATAGACTTTCAACAACGCAAAACGACCTTTGGTTTGGTGAGTAGTGAAACGGTTTTGTTTATTTTCACTAGTATTGAGCGCTCGGCGGGGCCGACAATCTCGAGTCCATGCGTTTCCCGACGGGTCTGTCAGAGCTTCACCGGGAGCAATGCGGGAGGTGAAAGCGATGGACCAGAGCTAGGTTAAGAGAGGATTTGTTTAAGCCAGGTCTTGTTGTGTACTATGGGAAAAGAGCACCTTATGTCCACAGAACAGTCAGTCAGCCTCTGTGACTGGACTCGCAATGGACATAAGGTTGCCTACTGGAAAATAACCATGAATGTAAGCAATCTAACATGACTTTCTGAAGAAACTTTCAGTGAATTAATTGAGTTTTGAAGTCGTTTTTGATGATGCCATGCACATATTACACACATCACCACCATCAAGCCGGGAAGTGTGTAGGACTGCATGGTTTTTATGCACGTTTATTTATCACTGTGCGAGGAAGTTGAATTTATTGTTGTTTGTTCACCTCTCTCTCTCATTTGCAGTGCTGCTGAGTATTTTAGATGATAATACAAGACATCTGTTTTATCAAACAAGATCAACAGCAGTAAGCTGGTCTTCAAAAGGAGGTAGGCTATATGTACTGTATAGTGTAGCCTATAGAAACCCTTTTACTGTTTTCCTTGGAGTAGCCTAATTCTAATTTAAGGATTTCTCCTACACATTTGGAAGCAGGACAAGCAGAACAAAAAATGACATCACATTTCAAATGGCTATATATAGTGGATTCACAACACAGCTAGCATCTATGCAGCCATCATTCACATTCTTATGTAGAGGCGACACAGGCTGATCTGATGCTGACCTCTCTCTTTTGTACACACATACCCTCTCTAATTCTTGCTCTCAGGCAGAAACCTTGTATTCAACGTGCTATGTTTTCATAAATGAATGCCCTACTTCAGTGGTTTTCAATCTGTTTTGGCTGGAGTAATCTGAAGCCATGTACCCCCTTCCCCTGACTACTGCAAAATTGACATCAAAAGTCCAGTTCCGATGCCAATATGTTCAAAATAAAACAGCATAAGGGCAAATAAATGGCAAATAAATACTGCTTTCTATTCAATAACTGTTACTACTAGTAAAGGTATTGATGTTATTTGGTTAGTACAGATGAGCAGGTTCACACAAACGCTGTCAATGTTTTATCATTAACCATAATAGTAAAGTACTAATTCCCATTTTCTAGTTTTTCTGACGTACCCCCTGCGGGGGTCCAACCTATGTTCCCCAGGTTCTATGTTCCCCACCTAACAGCATTAGTTTAGTGAGGTTAGGGTTAGGGGTAGGGTTAGGTGGTAAGAAAGTGGGGAACATAGAACCTGGGGAACATAGGTACGGTCCCGCCCTGCGTACCCCTAGGGGTACACGTACCCCCATTTGAGAAACACTGCCCTACTTCATACAAGTGTTGCACAAAAGTAGTGAAAACAGCCGATCTACAAACTCACAATACGGCGCATTGTGAGCTTGTAGATAGGCTACTTTCTCTCTATTTTATATATATTTTTAAAGGTAATCAACAGACTGATTGCTCACTGCATTGTTCCCTGCCTCCCCCCACAGCCTTCCAGGGATGCACAGCGGCTGATGACAAGACTGCAGCAGTGGAGGGTTTTCTGCACTACCTGTATGGTGCCATGGTCTGTGATGCCATCCGGCAGTATACTAGCAAGGACCAGTTGCAAGATGTCCAGATGCCTATCGAACGCAGCATTATGAACCACATCTTCAAACTGGCCTTTTACCCCAACCAGGATGGGGATATTCTCAGAGGTAAGTCTAGACCAGCAGTGCCATGCTGATTCAGTCTGTCTCAATTAACAGTGATTCAGTTCCCTCTGCAACTCTTCCTGGCAGAAATGTGTAAAGGTAGCCACTTAAACCCACTAGACCAGGGGTAGGCAACCTTAGGCACAACAATGGCACAGGGGAGGGTGATCACTGGCACACTGGCAGAAGTGTGAGAGAGAGGGTTTTTATTTTAAAATCACATGTTTTTTTTTATGTGGTCAATTAAATTAAGTCACATAATTTGCACAAATTACATCCTGCACATAATTCTACATTCACTAAAACCCTGAACTCTCGAGATAGATGGGTTATTGCTTGAGTCTATAATGATCATTATAACAATTTCCTGACACTCAAAATTTGTCTGAATTTTTGATGGCGTGTCATTAAACATGTTGACATGGCACACTGACTATCTAGAAAATACAAACATGGCAAGAGACCTTGTATTCAACGTGCTATGTTTTCATAAATGAATGCCCTACTTCAGTGGTTTTCAATCTGTTTTGGCTGGAGTAATCTGAAGCCATGTACCCCCTTCCCCTGACTACTGCAAAATTGACATCAAAAGTCCAGTTCCGATGCCAATATGTTCAAAATAAAACAGCATAAGGGCAAATAAATGGCAAATAAATACTGCTTTCTATTCAATAACTGTTACTACTAGTAAAGGTATTGATGTTATTTGGTTAGTACAGATGAGCAGGTTCACACAAACGCTGTCAATGTTTTATCATTAACCATAATAGTAAAGTACTAATTCCCATTTTCTAGTTTTTCTGACGTACCCCCTGCGGGGGTCCAACCTATGTTCCCCAGGTTCTATGTTCCCCACCTAACAGCATTAGTTTAGTGAGGTTAGGGTTAGGGGTAGGGTTAGGTGGTAAGAAAGTGGGGAACATAGAACCTGGGGAACATAGGTACGGTCCCGCCCTGCGTACCCCTAGGGGTACACATACCCCCATTTGAGAAACACTGCCCTACTTCATACAAGTGTTGCACAAAAGTAGTGAAAACAGCCGATCTACAAACTCACAATACGGCGCATTGTGAGCTTGTAGATAGGCTACTTTCTCTGTATTTTATATATATTTTTAAAGGTAATCAACAGACTGATTGCTCACTGCATTGTTCCCTGTCTCCCCCCACAGCCTTCCAGGGATGCACAGCGGCTGATGACAAGACTGCAGCAGTGGAGGGTTTTCTGCACTACCTGTATGGTGCCATGGTCTGTGATGCCATCCGGCAGTATACTAGCAAGGACCAGTTGCAAGATGTCCAGATGCCTATCGAACGCAGCATTATGAACCACATCTTCAAACTGGCCTTTTACCCCAACCAGGATGGGGATATTCTCAGAGGTAAGTCTAGACCAGCAGTGCCATGCTGATTCAGTCTGTCTCAATTAACAGTGATTCAGTTCCCTCTGCAACTCTTCCTGGCAGAAATGTGTAAAGGTAGCCACTTAAACCCACTAGACCAGGAGTAGGCAACCTTAGGCACAACAATGGCACAGGGGAGGGTGATCACTGGCACACTGGCAGAAGTGTGAGAGAGAGGGTTTTTATTTTAAAATCACATGTTTTTTTTTATGTGGTCAATTAAATTAAGTCACATAATTTGCACAAATTACATCCTGCACATAATTCTACATTCACTAAAACCCTGAACTCTCGAGATAGATGGGTTATTGCTTGAGTCTATAATGATCATTATAACAATTTCCTGACACTCAAAATTTGTCTGAATTTTTGATGGCGTGTCATTAAACATGTTGACATGGCACACTGACTATCTAGAAAATACAAACATGGCACTTCATTTCAAAAAAGTGACCCCTGACCCCTGCTCTAGACTTCCCTACATGGGCCGCTTCCTTCCATCTACACCAACTTTCTTTGCCTAAAATAGCACATATAAGTTCTCAACTTGTTGCATTGCAGCTCACTGTGAGCTTGTCGATCTGCCATTTTTAGCAATGTTCCCCCCAGAATAGGTGTGTTCAAGTGGTTTAGGCCATGGCTACACAGAGCTGGATATTTCTGAAGCTATTAATTTTTTTGTGCTGTTGGGGCTGCAGCCACATGAAGCTGGATATTTCGGCCGCGAAGCTGGATATTCACTGGATCCGTGTAGACACGGTACCCGGATATCTCTTAAGACTTTACTGTGTGTGCTTGTCCCCCAGTGGGGACTCAGATTATTTTAGACCTAGATATCTTTCTCTTGTGGACCTAGGTATTTTTCTATGTGGATATCTGAAAAACCGGGATATATGAAAAATCCAGGTCTGTAAAGCCATGGCCTAAATAGCAGGAGCTGTGTTCTCTATTTTCACACAATTATCTTCCAATATATTCTTCCAGGCTTTTCCGCGAACATGTCCCTCGGCTTCGGCTCTTGAGAGTTGTGACAGCCAATCACAAAGCTCTTCAGATCCCAGAGAGGTAACAACTTGATGATACAATGTCAGATGCATTCAATGAACATTTTATAAAACAGGCCATTATGTCTGTATTAGCTGCTCCACAAAGTGGCTTTAGATGTTAATGTTTTTAAATGTTTACAGGTGTAGCTAAAAGAGGCTCCATGTCTTCTGCACAGTCTGAGATTAGGACCATCAATGCCTGCCCCAAGACCCCAAGAGCCCAGTGTTACTGCACACGTGTTCCACCATCATGAACTTGCCGAGTCTGGTCTATGATGACTCCGTCCCCGGAGCAGATGACTTTGTACCTGTACTTGTTCAAGAGGTTGAACCTGACCAATGTCCTGCAGTGTCTTCAGAGGGAGGTATGTATGTACTTGAACTTTAAAGAAAACCTTAATGTATACTGTTAATGTGTATAGAAAACAGCCAAAACAGAAGAAATGCTTGGTCTCCCGTGCTTTCAGAGGATTCTTCCAACATAAGGATGTGTGATGTAAGGCTAGCCGCAAGACACTCTTATCCTATTTTTATCCTATATCTGGAATAGGCCTATAGAGTTGCAATACCAACCCTTTGACAGCCCATATATCCAAACAGAAAAGTCAGATTCTGATTGTATTAAACAATGTTTAACTCACCAACATGCAGCTGTGTGGAAAGCTTTAAAGGAGTAGTTCACCTCAAAATGACTTTTTTTCTATTGATTAGTCACGCCATGGAGAGTAGAGTTCAATAATATTTTTTGGTTTTTGTCACATTCCTAAGACAAACATTTGATTCGAGTAAATTTACCCCCATTGATTCCGGATGGGGACCCGTTTTTCGAAACGGGTCCCCATCCGGAACGAATGGGGGTACATTTATTGTTATCACATTTTTGTCTGCGACAAAAAACTAAAAATATTATTGAACTCTAGTCTCCATGGCGTGACTAATCAATAGAAAAAAAGTCATTTTGGGGGTGAACTACTCCTTTAATTATCCTCTTGGTATTTGCCAATTTTTTAGATACGGTGCATTGTTTAAGTGTTAGAGTTTGGAAGCACTCGTTTTCAATAACATGTCCTGCTGCCTCCTGCTGTCCTGCATTATGTGCGAGAAAAAAAAAATCATTTTCAATACAGCTGCTTTTCTATTTGAATGAGTGGCTGTCAAGGGTTAGATATTAAAAATAGGATCTAAGAGTTGCACATTTACACATTTTATGTTACACCTCTTTTAAGTTGAAATGTGAGAAAGATACTTTTTCCACGTTCATTAGAGGTATTGCCATTCTTTATTTTTGCATTAAATGTGTACTGATAATTCGATATATTATCACTGTAATAACTATTGAGTTTATTATATTATATTGTTGCTGTCGGGTGGAAGCATTTTAACTCCAGAATACTTACTTTTTAGGAAAGGAAAGAACCTGTGTTACAATGGATCCGGTGTACTTATTATTTAGTGTAATTTAGTGTAGCGATGTTTTAAACTTGGAGATGTCAGTTAACAAGTATGCATGTCTTTTTTTAATGTCTTCAGACACACATGGAAAACCCCAGTGGTGACAGAGGAGAAGATCATCCATACTGTACGCCCCCAGAGAGCACACAGCCCTACAGATGATATTTCCCACTCCCAGAGACCTTACTAATTTCCTTCACAGGTCTTACCACGTACAGTACACTAATTAACCATTAAAACTGGTAAAGCATCTATGGGTGGAAACCTCGTGTCCAAAACTTTTCAGGATTATAATTCTAAAGTAGCAGATCTAAAAGCTTGCAATCTGCTAATTTTATGGAAAACAAAACATAATATGGAGGTAAGGTTTCTGCCCAACAACGAAATATAGCAACATAGGTTTTTTCTGAAAACCGTTTTATTAGGCTTTTGTGGAATCAACCTCGGGTCTTAATAGAGTACTGATGTCACAGGTTCATCCCCTGGGTCACGGAAGTACATTTTCTATGAGAATAACAGTGGGTCATCTTAGAATCGTCTCATATAAGAATTGTGGTCCCATCGTTATTGTCAGGGAGCTGGCCCCACAAAACACCCACAAAACTGGGAAAAGATGATGACTCATCACTAAACCATCGTTTTGTGGGGCCATTTGTAGCCCAAGGAAGGTTTTTTTTGTGCAAAACAAAGGCTTGCAATGGATTCAGAATCATGACAAACCTCTAGTTAGAACCCTCTAGTTAGAATCCTACTTAAAGCAGATTTTTTTCTGGGTATTTTCCTCCTGTATAGAAAGTCGATAGGAGCCCAACTTGATTTGGCCACTGTGGTGACCCCAAAGGTTGCAAACTCGGACGCCCTAGCTAAATCATGAGCATGTACTGGGCTACATCTGTGCAAAATTGGGCGCTTTTAGACTGATTTACAGGAAATGTACCCGACTATCTCAGGTTCTGTTCCATTTAGTGGTTCTCAAACATTTTAATTTCAAGGACCCCCATAACTCTGAGTGTACCAATGGAACCAATTGTACCTGAGTTACACACCCGTAAGGGCCATATTTGAAACCTCCTAAAGGAACCATGAGTGTCCCTGAACTGAAGCCCATTTCTTTCCAATATGGCTGCTGTGCATAGAGAATATTGTATTGTGCTTAAATAACTGTTGCCTTGCGTGTTGATGGTTTGGAGAGAGACTGTCGTTTAAGCACACTTTCACTCTGCAAAGGTTTTTTCATCAGATTTTCTGTACTACTTTTTTTTATTTATTTATCAACATTATTACATCATTTGGTTATCACATTTTTTTAGTCCATGTCAGACATTTGTGGTGTCATTCTGTTGGGTTTTATATTCAGTCCATTTCTCCCTTTTCTCAAGGAACAGTTCTTCTTGTATCCTGAGTTTGTGTGTAAATCTCTCCATCACATATATTTCCTCCACAATGCACAGCCACTGCTCACAAGTTGGAGGGTCACTTTTATACCACAATCTTGTTGCTTTTTTGCTGGCTACCAGCAGCACTTCTGTACTGCTACTGTTTTGGAAGGAAGTGTATCTGACTGTAGAACTATATCTTTACAGTATTAGCCCATATACATTTATACCAATACACACACATTATGAATGTCATGTCAAGGTATATGGAACTGGAACTTTAACTTTACATTACAGGGGGAAAAAAAGGTAAAAAATAATCAGTATTATCCCCTGGTCTACATGGGGTTAATATAGCCCCTATGGAATCCTCAAGACTGAAATCAGTCCCCAGGACTGAGAACTTTAACCCCTGTACTATACAGCAAGGGGCAACTGTTGACTTCAGTCAAGACAGGTGAATGAATTTAAGGTCCAGAGCTGTTGCATCATTTTGGATATGTCAATCCATGTATTTAACATATTACCTCTATGGAGGGCACACATTCTTAGGAGATACATCAAAGAGAGCATGTTGTAAAACAAACTCTTACCTTTGTCTCCTGCTGTGATTTAAAATAAAACGTTGAACCGTTTCATAAACAAAGAATGTGTCAAGATGATTAGAGTGTAATAATGACAGCATACTTTCTGTACAAAACATGACTATACTGTTGAAATGCATTTAAAACAAAAGAGGAAAGCATTACTTACATTACTGTAAAATAAAGGGTGACTGGTTGTCTAAGACTAGGACCCATCTCGCAGTGGTGTCCGATAAGAACTTAACAAAAATATCTAAACCTTGTAGTGAAGTAAATAGGCTACTAATATTCTACTAAGTACAGGTATTCAAAAGTACAAATTACAAAGTACATTCTCTTTTGTTTTAAGACCAATGCATACCAAAACATTTAAAGAATCAAACTATATAAATAGTACATTTTCAGAAATTGTGAAAATAGCAGTTCAAAAGCTCCCAACTCTTTGTGAATGTGTGTATATTGTTTAAGATTGAAAAGGAGCATAAGTTGTTCATTCAAATATATTTTTGTATGATTGGGTCCCAATAGTCCCTTCCTAAGAGTGCAGGCAAAAAAAAAGAAAGTACTTGAGTACACTACACAAGTAAGCATCCTTGGTTACTGTCCATCAATGCCAGTGTGGCTCAAAACAAACGTACTGAAGTCCCGAGGTAGTTGGAGATTCTGGAGAGGCTGAGTGATGATTGAAGGAAGGCGCTTGGCAGACGACCTTCATCGCTGGCAGGTCAAGGTCTCTTGGTGGCGAATGCGATGCAGGCAGAAGGTGGTCTCTGTGCCTGGAGAAGAAACACAGGTGTTAGTATCAATGTCCAGCCCTGTCTACACTACAATACATACATATCTTGCTAATTTAAAAAAACACATGAATAAAGCATACATAGAGTAAGTTATGTCTCGCCACAACTAAGATAGTTACATATTACGTATTCAAACGAAATAATTATTCATTTTATAACTACAACTCAACATTTAAGCTATTGTATACTTATTACATTATTTATTTTAATTTGATCAAGATGTGCAGATACAATACATAACAGGTTTCCACTCGACAACGACGATATGCACGTTTTGCCTCCGGACCATCCTGTTGGTGGTGGTAAATGTAGGCTACACACATATACCATATCACTGGTCAATCAGTTCACTTCAACAGACAACACAATTTTTGAGCGGTACTAACTGCTCCTATGTCTGGCTTTGTGTGGATGAATGAGTGTCCGTATTGAGTGTCCTGATGAGCACTGCACAGGGCAAGCTTTCGGGAAAAATAGAAATTCTGCATGCTCACAACGCGTCACGTTGGGAACTCGTAGATTGGCTAATTTTGATGAAGAGATTTAATGCAGAGGGGGAAAAAAAGAGATCTGGAACTGTAATAAATGTGTACTTACCAGAAAGTGGTGTTTGGCTGTTGGTGGCCTTTCCCGTTGGCAGGCATTCTCCTTTGCAGGTTTTTAGTTTTGGCCTCCCGTGCTCGCCCAACGTTGTGCTTTGGCAGATGTATTGGAGGAAGCCTTGCATACTCCTGCAAGAAAGTGTGAGATGGGAATAAGCAAACTAAAGTTAAATAGTCACATAAATACAGTACAGAGAGAACAATGTAGTGCAGGGTTCCCCAATAGGCGGCCCGCAGGCCATTTGCGGCCCACGGGGGGCTACTGTCTGGCCCACACCAACCCCAGTAATAATGGTGGTATAAGAGCAGCAACAACACTAGTGTATCGTCTTTGTCGGGTGGAAAGCTTGTATCTCCAAATGTGTACGTTCTTTTGCAAAGCATACCAGGCCATCGCACAAAAGCAGTGAAAACAGCAAATCTACAAGCACACAGATCGGCTGTTTTCACTAGTTTAAATCATTTTTAAAATGACAAATGCAAAACAAACGGTTTTGGACATACAAGATTTTCACCTGACAACGACGATATCTGAACTTTCGCTGGAGTAGCGGGAACGCCACTGTCGCCCCCTGCAATGTTGTGGCCCCCGGCTTGGTACCCTAGACATAATTCGGCCCTTGGGGAAAACGAATTGGGGAACCCTGATGTAGTGCCTCAAAGAAATTCCAGGTAAACAATGAACCTAGCACCTATTTATTGCGACCGTAGGTCGCATTTACTATCAAACCCTGCACAAAGTGTAAGTCCGTCCGTCAGTCCGTCAGTCAGTCTGTCTGTCACACTCTTGCCCTGCTCATATCTCCGCAACCGTTGCCCCGATCCATGCCAAATTTTGCACACACGTTCCTTACCTGCCAAACTACAACCTCCAAGGACCCCCGGAGCTCCAGGGACCCCCAGGTCCCTGGGGGACCCCCAGATGTAAAAAATGACCAAATGTGCTAAACTGACCAAATGACCACCCCAACGGGGCTGTTCACGGGGAATTCCCGGGGACCACCCACTCCTGGTGCTCCAGAACGGATGCAAAAGTGGTGGCGCCCCCAGTGGAGGACCCCCTACACTGCAGCTCACATAAAATGCCGTAACTCCGGCTAGGAGCGACCGGGACAGCCGGGGCCGGTACCTATTCGTCCGCCTTGCCGGTGCGGAGACCCCACCCCTCATTTCTCACATGGCCCTCTTCTAGCGCCACCATGAGGCCGATTCTTGCAAAACACATTTTTGGACACTGCTCCTACAATTTTTGCCCTAGAATCACGCAAATCGGTACACAGTATGTCTACACTCATCCCATCAACATGAATCTCTCCCATATAGCGCCACCTCCAGGCCGATTTTTTAAAACACATTTTTGGACACTGCTCCTACAGATTTTGCCCTAAAATCACGAAAATCACTACACAGTATGTCTACACTCATGTCATCAACATGGATCAGGAAGATTTTGGCAAAACACATTTTTGCCCTATTTGTGGAGATAAGTGACCTACGGTCGCTTATCTCCCGATTAGGGAGTCTTACTGGTACAACATGCTATCGTATCTAATAACATTCTTAAACATTTGTGGTCAACGAAAATGTATGTATTAAAATAACAAACTCATGAGAACCATGAGAACAAGTGACAGAGATGTATGTACATACTTCTTCCACCACTCCATCATGGGTCCTCGCTCCTTCCTTACGACGGTAACCTTCTTCCTGGTGGTGACCTGCACTGGGGAAGGAGAAAAAGAGGAGTCAGTTTGAATCGTCTGTCAAACACGGAAACCAACTCACCTGTGGCTGTTGGGATGCTTCTCCCGGTGAGCCATCCTTCACTGGCACCCTCCAGTATCAGCCTGGGATTCTGGGGGTCATCGACCACGGTGCACGTCCAGTTTTCTTGAGCGTCCTGTGTAAGGAAATGTAGATTTCTAACTTGAGCTAATTTCCTTCAATAAATGAAACTGCAGGGAATTGAAGAATCACAGCAGTCATATTATTATTATACTCATTGATTAATTGATGCTGATTGATATTTTGATTTGTTGTTTGTTTAATAATAAAACTATTTTGTCAAAATTACACCGTAGCCGAAATATATCACAAAGTATTGTGACCAACAAGTTTCAAATAATAAGTTGTGAATGAGAAATAATCTAATAAGTGGAAGATACTGTACCAACAAATATTGTACCTATTTCGCCACTACAATTGCTCTGCAGATTTAAATTATAATTACAAATCATACCCAATTAAGGCCTATATTATACTTTGGATATTCAAAAATAGCTGATCTACAAGCTCACAGCGCCTTGCATTGTGATGCTGTGAGCTTGATTACAGGACTTTTACTTGTACCTCCACATTATGGTATTACTACTTTTACTCCAGTAAAGAATCAGAGTACTTCTTCCACTACTGCACTACAGAAATTATAATCCATGTACTTTAGCTATACATGTACAGGACCCTCTGGGTCATACAGGTGCAAATGTACCCCTATGTGTGGAGTTCAATTAAGATTCAGGGTTTTAATGTGTAGTCTGGCAAGTTCACTGAACTTGGTTTATTTACTGCCATCACCACAACTATATACAACAATAATTACTATAAATAATGACATTAATAAACAATAATACAATGAAAACAATATTAATCACTGGTAATAAGACCATAAAGAATGCATAATACAATACAACAATCAAATGTAATTATATACAGTATATACACTTAGTGTTTCAGTCAATTAATTGCTAATTCCGCCTGCTACTGCGGCTGGTCAGCCATTTCCACAGTGATCCATACAATCTCTGACCTGGTTGGCTGGAGTGTCGGGAGAAGAGCCAGGCCTGGGGCTGTAGATTGGCTATCTGTCCTGTCCTGTTCCTGGGGGGTTTGG
Organism: Nannobrachium achirus; assembly: GCF_963921795.1. NCBI lineage: Eukaryota > Metazoa > Chordata > Actinopteri > Myctophiformes > Myctophidae > Nannobrachium > Nannobrachium achirus. The sequence continues at coordinate 18,117,556 of NC_137832.1, forward strand.
ACAGTGCTGTCGTGTCGTCCAGGTGAAGAGGTGACTTCATTCTGTCCTGGCTCACCTCCCAGATGTTACTCATCCACTTCTGTTTCTCTTTAACACTGGACGCTTTAAGTAGAGTCTTGTGAAAGGGTGGAGTCCTTCCTGATGCTGCCCACAGAATGAACGTACCGGGGTCCCCTTCATTGTGTTCAGTCACCCATATGTCACCAGTCAGTACTTTATTGCTGTACTGGTATCTGGTTCTGTCAGCGGAGTCTTTGATCTCCTTGCAGAAGATCAGTGACCTCTCAAAGAGGAACAGGTGGCGGTAGTGACTATTCCGCTTGAGAGACGTGCGGACGTTATGGAGGACAGAGTTGGGGTTCCACACCTGAAAACGGCCGTGAAGCATCAAGTCCCCCTGGACATCCACATCATCACAACCCTCCAGCAAGGCGATGGTCATGGCATCATTTGCTTTCTTGAGAAAGCGCAACATCACCTCCAGGCCAGCCTTAATATGTCCTCCCTCTCCCTCATCACAGCAAGACAGCAGGTCCTTTAGGAGGAGCTGGTACTTGGTGAGCCTCTGTACTGGCTTGATGAGGAAGGTGTCAATAGAACTGGCCCGGCCCAGACCATGTTTCTGCTGGATGAGGTCAAAGTAGCTTCCAGCATGTTCCCGAATAAGTTGACTGGAGTGGGGTTTGTTCATGAAGTAACTCACATACATGTTGAACTTGTCAGCCCAGGTCACAAAGCACTGTCCCACATCATCCGGTAGCTGACAGTTGACCAACTCCTCCATGAAAATGTTGCTGTGGAAGGAACAGATATCCTGGATGTTGCCAAAGACCACCTGTTCCTTGTTGAGGATGTCAACAGGTATGTCCTCCAGCACTCCACTGGTCATCTCCCACAAGTATGTATCCACGCACTCCTGCAGGTCTCGGGTGTAGGCTTTCTCAGTTTCTAACAGTTCAGCCATGATGAACTGCATCTTCTTGGCTGACTTGACTGACTTCCTCTTCTTCTCCATCTCCATCTTTTGGTCGTCTGTCAAAGGAGGCACCACCTGAGGCAGCAACTCCTTGTGAAGCACACAACTGACCTCTTCAGCATAGGCGGCAACGACTGATTCCTCTGATTCCTCAGGCTGCTGAAAGTTATCAACCTCCAACTTGAAAGAATCCGGAACGCCAAACTTGAAGTTATCCAACTCCTGCATCTGCTTGTCTAACTGGAAGATTTGATCCATGTTGAATGTCTCAACGTCTCCCGAGTCGAGCTGCTTCCGTGTGTTGACTGTGTTCTCCATCATCACCATCATTAGCAACTAACCAAACTGGCAGCGGGCAGCCGGATTTATACTCGCCAACGTGTTTATTTTTAAAATTTAAGCTCGTGGAGAAAAACAACGTCTGTGATTGGCTACTGCCAAGTCACGATCACGTTCAAGATCACGTTCAAGTCAAGTGAATGTGATCGTGTACGCCCCCATCAAGGCGCTGATAAAGGTTCAAGTTTAAAGTTTAAAACAACAACAACAACAAAGTAAAAAGTCCTGTCAAGGATATATTGTGTATTAAATAAACTAAATTCAGGTTAGCTAGCTAAGGTTAGCACTGTAGACATGCAGCAGTAGGCTAACTGCTTTTGTTTACCACTTTAGCAAAGCGAAAATGGCAGATCTACAACATGTGAGCTTGTCTGCTGTTTTCTCTTTTTACCAGTGGATTAAAGTAACTAAGTACATTTACTTAAAGGAGCAATAGTCACAAAATTGAGCTCTTCTATTTTTTATATTCAATATTTACATTTTATGTAATGAGGAAAGCGCGCCCCTAGTGGCCGAATGCTGCATAGCATCTCCATCTCAGTAGCGTGTTGCCAGGTTGGAGGGAAGAAAAACGCCTGCCTGTTATTTATTGAAATGGAAGTAACGTCTGACGGAGTTGGGAAGCATTGAGCACAGTGAGCAGACACACGACACAGGCCATGCAGAGAGGTATAGTCATTTTGTATTTTGATTAATGTATTGGTTCATGCATTAGATTTAGGTTACCTTGTTAGGTTGTTTCAAGATTTATAATGTAATATTACAGTAGCATTAGCTTTAGCCTTTAGCTAATGTTTTGCCAAGCATTCTCTCTGATACCTTTTTGGCAAACTACTTCTTTGCTTTACAGCTTGTTGGTTACTGTGTGCTAGTGGTGTAAAGTAAATAAGTACATGTACTTATAAGTACAGTTTTGAGGTATTTTCACTTTGCTTGATTTCCAATTTCCAATTATTTTTTGCACTACAATTATTTGAAACCTTTATTTACTAGCTACTTTGCAGGTATTCATTATAAGATTATAAAGCACACTTTGAAGCTCTCGTACTTTTACTCAAGTACATTTTGAAATCCAGACTTTTACTTGTAATGGAGTACTTCTACTTTGCAGTATTGATACTTTTACTTTGAATACTTTTTACACCACTGCTGTGTGTGTATGTCCAAATATATCCTATTTGAAACCTCACAATGGTGAGGTTCCAAACAGAGCTAGCACTATGTATAGCCTATATACATTTAGGCAACGTCAGTTTGAGTCTATATAATGTACTGTATACTATGGAATACTTATCTATGTTGTACCTGTATACTGCATCATTTATCATAATTATACTGTACTTTCCTGTGTTGTTTGTACTATACTCTGCTGTACTGTGATGCACATGCAATACAATCAACTACAGTAATAGTATTCTGTACCAGTAAGGCTCCCTAATCGGGAGATAAGCGACCGTAGGTCACTTATATCCACAAATAGGGCAAAAATGTGTTTTGCCAAAATCTTCCTGATCCATGTTGATGACATGAGTGTAGACATACTGTGTAGTGATTTTAGGGCAAAATCTGTAGGAGCAGTGTCCAAAAATGTGATTTTAAAAATCGGCCTGTAGGTGGCGCTATATGGGACAGATTCATGTTGATGGGATGAGTGTAGACATACTGTGTACCGATTTGCGTGATTTTAGGGCGAAAATTGTAGGAGCAGTGTCCAAAAATGTGTTTTGCAAGAATCGGCCTCATGGTGGCGCTAGAAGAGGGCCATGTGAGAAATGAGGGGTGGGGTCTCCGCGCCGGCAAGGCGGATGAATAGGTACCGGCCCCGGCTGTCCCGGCGCTCCTAGCCGGAGTTACGGCATTTTATGTGAGCTGCAGTGTAGGGGGTCCTCCACTGGGGGCGCCACCACTTTTGCATCCGTTCTGGAGCACCAGGAGTCGGTGGTCCCCGGGAATTCCCCGTGAGCAGCCCCGTTGGGGTGGTCATTTGGTCATGTTTGCGCATTTGGTCATTTTTTACATCTGGGGGTCCCCCAGGGACCTGGGGGTCCCTGGAGCTCCGGGGGTCCTTGGAGGTTGTAGTTTGGCAGCCAAGGAACGTGTGTGCAAAATTTGGCATGGATCGGGGCAACGGTTGCGGAGATATAAGCAGGGAAAAAGTGTGACGTGTGAGGTGTGACAGACAGACTGACAGACAGACGGAGGGACGGAGTTACACTTTGTGGTGGTTTTGATAGTAAAGTGCGACCTACGGTCGCAATTAATATATTCCTATCAACACAATGTCTGTCTGTCTGTCTGTCTGTCTGTCTGTCTGTCTGTCTGTCTGTCTGTCTGTCTGTCTGTCTGTCTGTCTGTCTGTCTGTCTGTCTGTCTGTCTCTCTCTCTCTCTCTCTCTCTTTCTCTCTCTCTCTCTCTCACACACCCACACAAAGACATCAAGCTGATGAAGTTGGAGGTTGGTCAGTCGTGTGCTTCACAAGGAACAGTTGCTGCCCCGGGTGCCCCCTTTGACAGACGACCAAAAGATCAAGCTGCTTGACCACAACCAGAAGGTGGAGGAGAAGAGGAAGTCAGTCAAGATTAAGAAGATGCAGTTCATCATGGCTGAACTGTTACAAACTGAGAAAGCCTACACCCAAGACCTGCAGGAGTGCCTGGATACATACTTGTGGCTGTGGGAGATGACCAGTGGAGTGGAGGACATACCTGTTGGCATCCTCAACAAGGAACACTTTGTCTTTGGAAACATCCAGGATATCTGTTACTTCCACAGCAACATTTTCATGGAGGAGTTGGTCAACTGTCAGCTACCGGATGATGTGGGACAGTGTTTTGTCACCTGGGCTGATAAGTTCAACATGTATGTGAGTTACTTCATGAACAAACCTCACTCCAGTCCAGTCAACTTATTCGGGAACACGCTGGAAGCTACTTTGACCACATCCAGCAGAAACATGGTCTGGGCCGGGCCAGTTCTATTGGCACCTTCCTCATCAAGCCAGTACAGAGGCTCACCAAGTACCAGCTCCTCCTAAAGGACCTACTGTCTTGCTGTGATGAGGGAGAGGGAGGAGATATTAAGGCTGGCCTGGAGGTGATGTTACGCTTCCTCAAGAAAGCAAATGATGCCATGACCATCGCCTTGCTGGAGGGTTGTGATGATGTGGATGTCCAGGGGGACTTGATGCTTCGTGGCTGTTTTCAGGTGTGGAACCCCAACTCTGTCCTCCATAACGTCCGCATGTCTCTCAAGCGGAATAGTCACTACCGCCACCTGTTCCTCTTTGAGAGGTCACTGATCTTCTGCAAGGAGATCAAAGACTCCGCTGACAGAACCAGATTCCAGTACAGCAATAAAGTACTGACTGGTGACTTATGGGTGACTGAACCCAATGAAGGGGACCCCGGTACGTTCATTCTGTGGGCAGGATCACCACCCTTTCACAAGACTCTACTTAAAGCTTCCAGTGTGAAAGAGAAACAGAAGTGGATGAGTAACATCTGGGAGGTGAGCCAGGACAGAATGAAGTCACCTCTTCACCTGGACGACACACCAGCACTGTCCAAACCCCCCAGGAACAGGACAGGACAGATAGCCAATCTACAGCCCCAGTTCTGGCTCTGCTCACAACCAGGTCAGATATTTTATGGATCACTGTGGAAATGGCTGACCAGCCGCAGTAGCAGGCGAAATTAGCAATTAATTGCAATGACTGAAACACTTGTATATACTCACTGTATATTATTAACTCCACCAATAGTGGTACATTTGCACCTGTATGACCCAGAGGGTCCTGTACATGTATAGCAAAAGTACATGTTTATCATTTCTGTAGTGCAGTAGTGGAAGAAGTACTCCTATTATTTACTAGAATAAAAGTAGTAATACCATAATGTGGAGGTACTCCTATACCTATTACAAGTTTTTTTGCACTACAATTATTTGAAACCTTTAGTTACTAGCTACTTTGCAGGTATTCATTATAAGATTATAAAGCACACAAAGAAGAATCATCACAAGCCTATGATCACAAGCTCCTCCTACTACAGTATACTCTGCTTTAGCATCAATTATAACATAAATTGGACCATATTTTCACAAAACTCATATCATGGTGATTGAAACAAGGCTTTAAACTAGCGACAGGAACCATAAAATATTTATGACAATGTTTATTAAGGTAAGAAAATCAAATGTAAAAGTTCGTGGGAAATGAATGGAATCCTAATATGGAGAACCAGAACAGTGCAACTAGCGGCCAATCATGGGAACTTTCAGCTCTGTGTTTGCTTCATTTTAAATCCGGACAACTGGCCCCCTGGTATTAACCTACTACGTCTATTCATTTGTGTCTTCTACAGGAGAGAGCGCTCCAAAGTGCCCCTAATTGTTAAACAGTGTGTGGAAGAGATAGAGAGGAGAGGAATGGAGGAGGTGGGAATCTACAGAGTGTCTGGAGTGGCCACGGACATCCAGGCACTGAAGGCTGCATTTGATTCAAGTGAGTTCATCTCAGATGCTTTACTTTATATAAAGTGATTCATGTAACCAGACTTACAGGACACATAATATTACAATTAATAATTTAGGCATTCAGAGTAGCAGGCACTGTTATCCGGAGTGTTGAAAGTGCAAGGTTGGAGTAGTACAATAAACCAAACAAGGTTGATGTCACTATATTATTTGCAAATATTTATGTTTTGTTTTGACCCACCTGGAGTGCCAGCTGGATGGGGTTTACAATATTAAGAGAATTCATATAGTGTCAAGTACTGCAAAGTTTTAGGTCAGAGAAAAGTAAAGAAAGTTTGCATGGTGAACACTATGAAACAAATCGTTGTTGTCGGGTGGAAACCTTGTATGTCCAAAACCGTTCGTTTTGTATTTATCATTTTAAAAATGATTTAAAGTTTAAACTAGTGAAAACAGCCGATCTACAAGCACTCTTGTGCTTGTAGATCTGCTGTTTTCACTACTGTTGTGCGACAGCCTTATCTGATGAAGCAGGGCTTTGCTTTGCGAAAAACAAAACAAAAAAAAAACTACAAATTTGAAACTTGAAGATACAAGGTTTCTGCCCGACAGTGACAAAATAATTGTTTTTTTCATCATTCCCTCCTCATTCCTGTCCATAGACAATAAGGATGTGTCTGTCATGATGCGAGACATGGACGTGAATGCCATTGCTGGAACATTGAAGCTGCATTTCCGCGAGCTGCCAGAGCCTCTATTCACTGATGACTTGTACCCCAACTTTGCTGGAGGCATAGGTCAGTTGCTCTTTTTTAAATCCAAAGTAGTGTATTTGACCACATACACCCATATATACTTTGTCGTATGATGAATAGCCCAAATGGCTGATCTAGATTCTACAGCTCACTATGCACCACACAATGTGACTTGGTTGGGAGCTTCGAATATGATTTTAAATGTGGAAAATGTGTAGATTTCTTTGAACATTTCCACTGAGAAAATTTTCCAAAATGATGGATGCTAGGTTGAAAGTAGTTAATAATTTGACATTCAACATTGATAAAAGATATACAGTATATATTAAACAACGCTAGATGACATAAAAGTCACATCCCCTAACCTGCAGTATGTGTGCCATGCTCTACCCAGTGAGCTGTGCCAATCAATATTCATACAATAAGTCTGCATAATGGATTTACAGTTGTTTTTCCTTTTTTGTCCCAGCTCTTTCAGACAGTGTGGCCAAGGAGAGCTGTATGCTCCACCTACTACTGTCTCTCCCAGAGCCTAATCTGGTGACTTTCCTCTTCCTGCTCGATCACTTAAAGAGGTAAAATACAACACTTCATATCGTGGACCTCCAAAGTGATGTTATTTGACCACAAATGTCCTTGGCACAAAGACATGTTTTCGAGTAAAAAAAAAAAATAGCAGATCTACAAGCACACAATGCATCGCAATTGTGAGCTTATAGATAGGCTAGTTTTTTTTTATGTCCAACGTATAAAGCAGGGTTAAAGTGGTTCATCTGATCGTGATGATACTGTACAGGGTTCCCACACATCTTTACCAATTAATTTCCAAAACTTTTCCTAAACCTTTCCAGAATATTTAACCCGATTTCCAGGGCTATATAACAATAATTCAGCTCAATAATGAGTCGCTTGCTCCTCTGCGCAATGCCCAAAGACAGGTAGTGTATGCCAGTGGTTCTCAACCTTTTCAGGCCGTGATCCCCGAAATAATCATATTTGAACTGGGGACCCGGCACCCTGACGAGCACTAAGAAATTTATTGTGAAAATAGCCGATCTTGCGAGGCGTTGTGAGCATGTAGATCGGCTATTTTCACAATTTCTGCCTCTATATATTTGACAATTTGGCCCATGTTTAATTTGTCATTTCAGAGGTATTAACAAAATCAATAACCAAAGACAATGCATAGATATTCTTTCCAGGACCTTCCAGGACCCTTGATCAATTCCCAAAACTTTTCCAGTACTGGAAAAATATTTTTCTAATTTCAAGATATTTCCAGGAATTTCATGACCGTGGGAACCCTGTGTATATGAATTAGTTTTCCTGGCAACCCCGTGGAACCCCCTCCAGGACCCTTGAGTGTCCCCGGACCCCACTTTGAGAACCCCGGTGTACACAGTATACACAGACACATGTATGCCTGTCCCTGCTGGGCAGGGATTTCATGGGAGGTCATGACCCCTGTGCCCCCTCAGTTTGGCCTTATGACCCTCAAAAGATTATCTGCCCTGAGGCTACAGTGGTCTTGATGTCCCTCCCTCACTGGCACAGCTGATTTAAAGGATAACTTTGTTTGTTTGTACAACAAGGGGTCATATTTTATTTAGATGGTCATTAGAAAAAAAAAGAAAAAATGAGTGTTAAAATGTTCTTCTTTCTATCATTTTAGTGATTTTAACGATTTTGATTTGCATGCATGCCCCCAGGTTGGGGGCATGCATGCAAGTAGCTAAATATGCATTTTTAGACACAATAATCCCATTCCCAAGATGCACCGCAATCTTCCATGGGCAGATGTGACTTATGGGGGCTGGTGTAAGAAATTGCCGGCTTATTGTGTCTAAAAAGACATATTTAGCCACTTGTACGCATGCCCCCACTGAAATCAAAATACTAAAATCACTAAAACAATAGAAAGCAGTAAATGAAAACATTTTAACACTCACCTTTTCTTTTCTCTAATTACAATCAAAAATATGAACCCTTGTTGTAAAAAAAACTAAAGTTGTCCTTTAATAGTTTTCTCCTCTGCCTCTTTCTTGTCAATAGTTTTCACATCAAGTGTCTTTTGTTGAGAATTTGTAAATGCTCCCGACTCCCCAATCCCTATCTTGAAAGAATTCCAGTAATTTGGGTTAGTCGAGGGTTGAGCATTTATTAAATGCTGCAAAAACTGCCTGAATGTAATTAGGAAGATCAATGCTAGATCGGACTTAGAGAAGATCCACATTACAAGAAGAATTGGGAAGATTGCTAAATCTTTGCTAAAGTACTAGCTAGATAAACAGTTCTCCCCAATATTTTCCACTAAGATTATTGCGATTATTCATTAACTGTTAAATTAAAACGTGAATTTCCTTTGTGCTTTATAGGATTGCTGAAAATGAGATTGTCAACAAGATGTCATTCCACAACCTGGCCACAGTCTTTGGTCCTACTTTGCTCCGTCCCTCAGAAAAAGATAGCAAGATCTCAACCAATTCCACCCAGCCAATCTCTATGAATGACAGCTGGTCCTTGGAAGTTATGTCTCGGGTAAGGTGTTTTTGTTCTTTTCTGTCTTTGTATAAAAAATCTCTTCATTCATTTTGGCTTGATTGTATAATGCAGTGGTCCTCAACCTTTTCAGGCCGTGACCCCCAAAATAATCATATTTTAACTGGGACCCCCCCCCCCCCCCCCCCCCGACGAACACTAAGAGCTGAGGCATTACATTTCATAAAACACGGTTCTATTGTGAAAATAGCAGATCCACATGCTCACAACGCCTCGCGTGAGCATGTAGATAGGCTATTTTCAGAATTTCTGCCTCTAATATTTGAAAATGTTGCCAATGTTTAATTTGTCATTTTAGAGGTATTAAAAAGTCCTTAAATTGTCACTTTATGAATGTTCAGATACCCTCCATACACTTAAACTTTATGTTGGTTTGTTCACTGTTGATTGGGAAAACAATGTTGCACATTAAGTTAATCATCTGGGGACCCCCCCAAAATAATGTGGGGACCACCTTGGGGGTCCCGACCCACAGGTTGAGAACCACTGGTATAATGTATATAATGTTAAACCAAAAGACAAACAAACATAGGAAGTCTCAGCTAATTAATCCTGTTCATCCGTTAAGCTTTTTTCCTTTATCTCCGCAGGTACAAGTCCTACTGTATTTCCTTCAACTTGAGAGCATTCCAACACCTGACAGCAAACGTCAGAGCCTTCTCTTCTCTACTGAAGTATAGCACGAACATGGAATTGTTAAGACAGGGTGAACTTCCAGTTCAGAAGCAGAATCCATGCTGCTGATTGAATGCTGAAGGCTACTGAGCAGCCATCATTGTTTGGATTACTGGAGATGCCTCTCAGTTCAGCCACCAGGTGGAGCCAGCCAACAGCTACACCACAACCATAGTGTTGTTGATGTGCATTGGTGTATTCTATTGTTTACCTATCTGCTGTCTGGCAAAACACCAACATATGTACTTACAGTCAATACACATCATTCCTTGTTTTGTTTCTATGTATGTAATTTACAACTTGTTTTAATTGGAACAATTTATTGTAATAATCTCCCCATTCCAAGCTGTTATTGAGCTCCTTGCTTTGTATTCATGGCTGAATGGAAGGGTAGATATTTCTCTATGTATATGTTCATTTCCACCCAGAAACGTTTGACGTTTGTTAAAAAAAATGTACCTGTGCCAATGTTTCCCTGCTGATAACCAATAGGAACATTTTTATTATGTTTACAACACTCTTAATTTTGTACAAAGCTTAATGTAATGAGACGTGAGACACACAACATGCAGGCATGTTGACCTGACATTTTTCTTTCTCTGTTATACAATTTGTATATTGCCCTGCTCAGCTCACAGGCCCTTTATGTTGGTGTGCAACCAAACAGGACATGCACGTGCGCGTGTGCGTGCGTGTGGCACATGATTGCATTTTGGGAGGGGGTATTTCTGAAGTAAAGATCAAATAATTCCAGGAATTAGCAACCATGAATCCCAGAGAGGCTTTGTCCAGACAGATCTAATCCTTTACACACATGGAATGTAAATCTGTGCGGTGCATTGCTTTGTAGTCGTCCTCTGCATCATTATGTCACTTTTTTATTTCAGTTAATGTTGTCCCTGATTTATTTGGACAACAAATATGTTGCATTGCTTACTCCATTCCTTTGGGGCTTATAGGGTTTTAGTTTACCATGATAGGGCAAAGCCAGTCCGCTGTCACATAAACGAAAGCATCTGGACGTGGTAGGCTGCTTATTTCACGTTACAAAATGTGCTCTGCTAGCATTGTTTTAGCACAGACTTCCAAAGCATTTGCAAAGTGTCCTGGGATGTTAAGAGTTAACTGTTCATAGGCCTACACTGCTTGTAGTATTTCATTGCCTACTGTTGCTATGAAAATGCTCAAAGCAAAGTGAAGATATGTGCTTGCTTGGAGCAGAAAAACAAAAACCGTCCAAACACATTCAGCTACTTTTATAGCACACTCCCATAGCCCCAAATGCTTCTGATTCATGTTAATTTAAGCAACAATTCCCTGTGATTCCGTAATACAAGGATAGCACTACCAAATGATGTATGATTTATGTAAATAAAAATGTTGATTACATGAATCTTGTGCTGCTTCCTCTGTCAGTTGTTAAATAAACATGTGGGAATTTTAACCAACTCTTGGGTAATGTAAGGTAAACTTTATTGTCCACAAGGGAAGTTTTGCTTGGGCTTTCACCCCTGCTGCAGCCACACATAAGACATCAATGACAAGACATAATAGAAATACATACAGGGGGGACACAACATTTCACAGTGCACAAAAAAGGTAGTTGATCTAATCTCACAATCAATGCCGTTTCAGAGCCTCGTTCAACATTTTAGTTGACGCTGGTACAAAGGATTTTTTAAACCTAACATAGTTCCATGTAGGTTCACTATACCTTTACAAATTCTCCATGTAGAACATGGGTAGCATCGCTAACTATTTTTTGAGCCTGTCTTAGTGTGGTCTGCTCATAAATGGACTGCAGAGAGGGGAGCTGTCTTGCTCCTATGATCTTTCCTGCAGTCTGCTCTGAACCAATCTGAGCATTCTGAGCAATTTGGACCTCAGTTGCACTGAGATCGAGATTACCAAACCAAACTGTGATGGCAAATCTGACCAGGCTCTCCAAAACATGTTCTTTGGAGTTGCCCAAAGGTGCAAGCTTGCTGGTCTTTTATACATAAAAGATAATTGGTTCCCAGATTTCTGTCCTATATGGGTTATTCATTCTGGGTGACCCAGCCTATTTACAGATTTATCTAGTTTTATTACACTTGGTGCACTCATGCTTCATTGGTAGGAGACAATTAATACTGTCAATCTGATCAAAGCTCCATCCAGTGGTATCTAATTAGCAGAATTGTGACTTTAAGTAATCCTATTATACAGTTTTGTCATAACCTAAAATTAAATACGTACTTTCTAGTATGATATAGGAACCTAAAGATGAAAACAATGAATCAGGGTATCTGCACATTTCCCAAGTACAAATTCAATACTTTAAGGCTTTTGAATACCTCTAAAAAGACAAATTCAATACCATTACCGCAGCAAAAGAATCAACAAATGTAAGGCCACGTTCATAAGTCAGAGACAAAGCAGTGTTTGTCAGTGGCAAAGTAATGTCAGTAAAAGGCTACCACATACAGTAGGAATAATCAAATGCACATGCAAACCTGGCCAACGAATATTCTTATTCCGGTCTCTTCATCAATTATGTAGGCAAATTATTGACCTTCATTGTAACTTTGACCTTTCAAATCCAAATCCAAAAGGAAATCATCTCTCCCAATTCACTTTAGTACAATCCCAATACTCACAGCAATACTGCACAGGACCATTACCTGTCCAATTTGACCCAAACCGGCCTGTGGTCCTAAATGAGTTTGACACCCAATGTCACTCAGTATCACTTAAAACATTGAATATCAACTATTTAATACTTTTAGGGCGATGCTAGTCGCTCCAATACGTGGCTTTGTGTGTATTTATGCATTACTGAATTTACCTGGGTTATTAATGTCCAAGTGCCTGCATGCTTGTGTTCAACATGTTAAAGGCTAGCTTCACTCAGGCGCCCCACAGGGCTCAAGCCCACTTCAAGTGGTCTGAGTTGAATACAGATTGGACTGAATACTTCATTAGCACAATTATTAGTGTGGCATAGTGGTATGATTTAAGCTTATTGCCAGACAACGCCACCGAGGGAGTTGCGCCCCCGGAAATAGTTAGAATTGACAAATTTAAATACGTTGAATTACAAGGAACACACAAGTTCGTTTTACCAAATGAACCAAGGCAGAAACGCATTTAACAAAGTACAAAAGCAGGCTCTTTATTTAACTTAGGCATATAGTTCGGTATTTCATCATCAATATTTCATCATCACATTTCTTGGTCGTCAATAACAATAAAACTGGAATTCAATACAATAAAATGGGGACAGTGGAATTATTAGTAAATCAACAATAAAACAACTATCGTGCTATCTATGGGCCAGTGCAAGGGCAAGGGGAGGAGGGACAGGGCGACCGACCCAGGGAAGTGGTTCTCACAAACACAGCATAAATCAAATTAACAAAATCAAACACAGCAAACGGGATTACCACAACCCTGGGCGGCCTTCCCTGTCCCAAACGTAAGGCCCCAGCACCATGGCCTGTAATGGAAAGACAGCAATGTTACAATGGTTCACAATAGTTCCAGGGTCCTGCTTGTTTCACTGTATACTGGAACTAGATAATGCCGCAGTGTCCTTTGTCTGACCGGCGGCGAGATAGGAATGGAGGAAGAGTTGTATAAGACCGTGGCTTTTTCTTATGGACTGGTAACCTCACGGGTAACAAAGCAGCAGTTGCCCTGGCCCTGCAACAGGCAACAAGCGGCCCTGTTAGTTTACTAATTATACTACATTAAGTTCACAGAAAAAGGAACTGAGGGATGCACACCTACCACTTTAGTGCGAGCTGCACTCACAGAGTCCCGTCTGCGCAGCGGCCCCCGGGAGGACGTTAATAACTGAAATAATACAAAGCCCAATGTTTAATCTGGTGAACACACCAAACCAACATATACTGCTGAGGGAGGAATGCCAACATACTAATGTGCGTGGCGATAGATCACCTCACCGCACAACAAAGCTCCCGACAGAGCGTTTGTAGCATCAAAGCTAAAAAGACAACAGTCACAGTCAAGTTCACTATGCAATGTACAAAAGGTATTTACTTGAACAGCAAAACCTGAGAACGTACCTTCACTTAGCAAATTAATGTGTAGCTGGAGCCCATCAGGCCAGCATCAGCTGGAGGGCACCTTCAGTGCCCCACCAGCGAGAGGAGACAACCATCTAACTCGCAGCTGAAGACCATGCTGCTTAAATACTGGTTTCAATCAGGCAACTAACCAGGGGGAGGAGGATGGGCAGTGGGAACCAACACCCATACTGCTACATTAGCAATACAGGTATTATGGTGAAAGGTTATGCTTAAAGGATAACCAAACAAGCGCCAGGGGCTTTGATCCTTTACCTGTAGCTACTATACAGTAAGACCAGCACTTGAGTAAATGTACTTAGTAACTTTACACAACTGGGAGACGGGAGATCAAATGTAGGGTCATGCTTCTCAGTGCCACTATGTAAGCAGTACTTATGCTAATAATAATAATATATCATAGTCTAATGAACAATCAAATTCAGAACAGAGTAGCTAAGCATTAAATGAAAAGGAAACCTTATATGCCTATACAAAATGACATTGACCCATGGACTGTCAGATTATAGAACCTTCAAAAGATCCAACCTGCCCTTTGAACCAAAAAAGAAAATAAATGTAAGACTGAACCGTCTTAATTCTCAGTCTTAAAAGTAAAAAGGAGAATAGAAGTACCCAAGTTGTCCATGTGTGCAGTGGGAGCAATGGTGAGTTCTAAGGAAACAGAGGCGGGTTAAGCAGTGGGTTCTCCAGTCACGATGAGCAGTCCTCTTTCTTCACAGTGTCCACTTTAAACATAAGAGACACACAGAAAAGTGATGTTAGATGAATGAATGCAGGACAACATGTCTCTCACAGAAAAGGCAAAAACCATCTGAACCCATTTAGTCTTCTTTTACATCAATCACTTCATAAAAGAATAAGGGTGCCCGCTGGCCTACTGGTCCGAGATGACAGATGACAGAGGCCTGGATAAGCCTCCTGCCTTCTCTGGCCGACTATTCTGCTGCCAGAGAAAAACAAACATCTATTGTCTTACTGCAAACTAAATAAAATCAGCTAAAATGCACTCTGATGTTCAATCCACAGAAACAAAAATATGAAGAAATCCATCATCTGAAAAGAAAGAATCACCTCTTTCTTCCTGCCCAGCTTAGCGATGGCCAGTGATGTGTCCCTCCTGACACATCACTGGTCCTGGCTATATTCAGCAGGTGGAGGGAACAAACAAACAACATCACATTAAGGTGGTGGAGTGTTAGTGTTCAGCTTCCTCACAGAGCAAAATGCATTATTTACAGCACAATAATGAATGAGTTATTGCTAATAAATCTACTTTGTGATTGATTGCACACCCACTCCTGTATGGTGCATTGAGAGAAAAGTGTTGACTGGGATATCTTACTCGTTGCTGCGGTGTTGACGCACACAAAGTCAGAAACATGTATATCAGACAGTGTTTCTCCAATTTTTTAATTTCAAGGTCTCCCCTTAACTCTGACAGTGTACAAAAGGAACAACATGGACCCGTTTGGTCCATTTGGTTTTAGACCCCCCTAAAGGAACCCACAGAGTCCCTAGAATCCACTTTGATAATAAAGGTATCCATCTATCTACTTTGAGAACCACTGATGTATACAACTGCATCCTTTAACTTTCAACATGTCACAGTAGTAAACAAACAGTTTTCTTTATAGCGATTGAGATGGTTCTTATCAAGAGAAAAGAAAAGTTTGTATAAAGAATCTGCTTTAATGGGCCTGCTGTTCCATTCCAAGACAGACAGAATCGCCAGAGTTCATAACATATCCAACGCCTACTAATCTTTAGGATCATTTTACACTTGACTGCCCCTTTCTTCTCTGCAACCCAGTCAGTTAAATCTACAGTGCTAAAAGCCATAGGCGGCTGCCCACTCTCACCTGGTCTGCAGTGCGGTTGTAGGCTACAGCTTTTGCTGGGTGGAGGTCAGCTCAGTGAGACGTTTTCTTTTTGTCTCCTCCAGTTGGTCTCCTCTAGCCTGTGGTGTGAACAGAAAACCAGGACATTTACTCATTTTAGTTACCAATGAAAGTCTGAGCCTGATCTACATTTTGGACTGTAAGGTAGTGCAGACAATAAAGTGGTTTTCAAAGTGTTCTCCGGGGACCCCCAGGAATCCTTGAAAGGGCTCCCCAGCTACATTAGTTGATATTAGCATCACAAACAGTTTAAATAGCTTTAACCCTAAATACATTGGCTGTTTGAAAATAACCGATCTACAAGCTCACACCACAACGTATTGTGAGCATAGATCTGCCGTTTTGAGAAAAGGTTATTTTTTTTAATAAATAAGTAAGTAAATGTATGGGGGTCCTTGGCAGAAATCTTTTCAGATGAGAGTTCGCAGCCAAATGCATACCAATTTGGAGGTCCTTGAAATGAAAAATACAATGTGCTGTTCCACTAAGCTTATACGTTGTTATGCATAATTGTAAACATTTATAACCAGTTATTTAAATGAGTGCATTATAGACCTTTAAGTAAAGTGTTACCTCAGTTTCCTTCACAGCAGAGCCCTGGTGGTCTGCACACCATCAACAATACTAAGGGAATATTGGTATAATGAGTCATATAACAGTTTATATAATAGTCCTTACATACCAGGCTCCATCTCTAATGGATTCTTTTGGAGGGGATACAACCTTGCACAACAGTTGTTGTGGCTGGCATCTCCTTGGACGTCTGCTGGAGTGCTTTGGTTTCTTGTGGTGATTTCTGTAACATGTTAGTTTTATCAATGGATTGCTCTTGGTCTGATCCCTAATACCCTTTGAGCTGTCCGGCATGATGGTAGCACCTGCCAGAAGCTTGGGTCATTGGGTCATTAGCTTCTCCGCCACTACACGGCGGCAATCCATCGGAGAAGTCCCAATTTAGTCGTTGTCAATTCCCAACTGTCCCCAAGTGTCCTTTCAGTCCTTGTTGCTGCACTAACACCTCCACAGCTGGGGATGTATAAACTACTGTGTGCATCCTCCCATATACACTTGCCAGTAGCTTCTGCAGTGCAGCAAAAAGAACGGTCACTTGATCCAGCCAGCTTTCCACCCCAATTTTAAGTTGCTCTGGGTTAAGAGCGTCTGCTAAATGCTCAATTGTAAATTGTCTAAACACGGCCAATTGTGTTTAGATTGATGGTGCGCCAGGCCAAGCTGGAGGCATCGCAGTTACTGCTGCGGTGGTGGGAAGAGTGCTTTTATCTCTACCACACCCAGGTGCTCCATAGACAGACAGACAGGCTCAGGTGCAAGACGCTACCTAAAGCCTGGCCCCGCAAGACGCCAAGGCCAGTCACCATCACAGGGTTGAAGGGTGGCTCGAGCAAGCCCGCCAGGCCAACAGAGTGGTGATGACACATACTGCACGCAGGACAGACTCCCCAAAGGGAGAGGATGAAGCCACGTCAGTAGAAACCTGTGAAAATACATTAGATAGACAGACACTTTTTTTTGGTTAGTTTTAGTTTTGTGTTTTTTTAGTTTTAGTTTTGTACAACAACTAGTATACATATATTTCTAATACCTACAATTATTACTTGGAAGTTAAAAATCTAAACCCTATAAAGTGGTGAAATTCAGTGCTATAAAAATGATAATGAGATCTTAAACAATTATTTCTAATACCAAGTAGGCCTAGTCAGCCAACACAAAACATATTGTTAATATGACCATTACTACTTCATGTAAAACAAAACTATATAAGGTAACAGAAAACAGTAAATGTTCTTACCTCAGCTCAGGTTACACAAATAGCCTAGTGTTTTCTTGCAGCCACAGTACAGCCCATCTATGCCAACAGTCGTTCCCTTTCTGGATGCAAGTCCACACGCACCAGGAGCGATCAGGAGGGAGGCTCGACTGACCAACTTCAACTGGGGGGGACCTCCACCTCAAGTCCAGGGAAACTCCAGCACAGTCCACAACAAACAGACAGATTTTTGTTGATTTTTTCCCCTTATCTTCACAAAAACTATTTCTAATATATATGACAATTACTACTTCATGTTAAACTTTAAAAACCATATAAGGTAACATAAAAAAGTAAATGTTCTTACCTCAGCTAAGGTTACACAAATAGCCTGTGTTAGTCGTTCCCCTTCCTGGAAGCGCGTCCACACGCAACAGTAGCGATCAGGAGATAGGCTCGACTGACCAACTTTGACTGGGGGGACCCGACCTCCAGTCCGGGGAACCTCCTGTGTGGTACACGACTGACAAGACAGACAGATGCATTTATGTATGTGGTTTCTTACCCGTTCGCCACACACCGACCTCTGACCCTACATGGACATCAAGGAGGAAACTCCAGCAAGCCTCAACTCCACTAACCCGGTCTCAGCAGCTCCCGCTATCCAGACTCGGCTCCCCGCCGAGTCCTACACTCTTCAAAGACTTTGTATTTAAGCTCTGCCTTCACCCACATCCTGAGGGATCTTTCCCACAAACTAGCTGCATATTAAGAAATAGGATCTCCCTGGCGAGCCCAGAGCTGTCACCGGCTGGGTCTGCGTACGCAGCTGGTCAGCCATTTCCACTGCATTGGACGTGGACCTGGACGGCTGGACTGCAGCGAGGCCTGAGGCTGCAGGTGAAGAGGCTCCTTCAGGGGTGTCATTCTCTCCTGGATGTTCTTAACCCACTCCTGTTTGGCCTTCAAGCTGGATGCCGTAAGTACAGTATGGTTGTGAGAGGCGGGGGTCCTTCCTGCCCACAGAGCAAACTTACAGGGGTCCCCTCGAATGTGCTCTGTCACCCCCAACTCGGATGTCAGTACTTTATTCACATACCTGTACTTAGTTCTGCCAGCTGAGTCCCTGATCTCCTTGCTGAAGACCAGCGAGTTCTGGAACAGGAACACGTGGTGGTTGCGAACCTTCCGGATTAGAGTCTTGGGGTTCCACACCTGGAAACTGCCATGAACAATCAAGTCCCCCTGGACATCCATGTTGTCATCAAAACCGTCCAACATGGCGATGTTCATGGCATCATTCGCCTTCTTAGGCACACTCAGCATCAACTCAAGAGCATCCGCAAGCTCTCCTCCCTCTCCATCCTCACAGCAAGACAGCAAGTCCTTGAGCAGTAGCTGGTACTTGGTGATTCTCTGCACAGGCTTGATGAGGTAGGAGTCGATGGAACTAGCGAAGCCCAGGCCATGTTTCTGCCGGATGTCATCAAAGAAGGTTCCAGCGTGTTCCAGTAAGAGTTGACTGGAGTCAACTTTGTTCTTACAGTAGTTCACATACATGTGGAACCCATCAGCCCAGGTAGCAAAGCAGTGTCCCACATCCTCTGGTAGCTCACAGTTGGTCAACTCACTCAGGAAAATATTGCTATGAAAGTCATATATCTCCTGGATGTTACCAAAGATGATGTGTTGCTTGTTGCGGATGCCTGCAGGTACCTCCTCCTCAAGCCCACTGGCCATCTCCCACCAGTATGTCTCCAGACCACGCAGATCTCTCACGTAGGCCTTCTCTGACTGCAACAACTCGGCCATGATGAACTTCATCTTCCGGGCTGCCTTGACCTCCATGTTGCAGTTGCGGTTGCGCAGCTCGACTTTCTGGTCGTCTGTCAGAAGAGGCTGGCATGGATGTTGTTCATGGAGCCTTGAGTAGGCGGCGACTGCGTCCTGTGGCTGGGTGTTCTTCATTGTCAAGTACTTCTTCAAAGTGCTTCTTCAAACCACAACAGTGTACTCAAACCAAAATATGGTTGAAAATGACCCACAACTGTTGCAAACAGGCCTCTGTGTAAATTAACGACAAACAAGCCCCTGTGTGTGTGTGTGTGTGTGTGTGTGTGTGTGTGTGTGTGTGTGTGTGTGTGTGTGTGTGTGTCGTTAACAAGAGCAAACTTACTTACCTGAGTTCAGTTGGTCAAGCTGAAGACTAGGGATCCAAAAAGAAGTGTTATCAAATGTTTGAAAATATCAAATTAAAAGTTGAAATGACCGGTGAAACAACAGCAACAGATGGACGACAGGCGTCGATGTAAACAAGCAGTCAGCAGTAGTAGTTCGTCAGTAACGTCTCTGGTGGAGCCGCTAAGATGCACGTCTGTTCTCAATGAAGTCCAGATGAGCACTGACGTTCTAACGTTATCATCCGAAGAACACCTGTTTGAAACAGGAAGGATGCTCGAGCGCTGTCCCTATTGGTCCGCTGCCGAGCGCAGCGGACCAATAGGAACGCTGCGCGACGCTGAGGCATTTTCATTTGTAAACAACTCATCCTCGCGAGAAAGCCTGGTATCGCGAGGTTATATCCAAACGTGCAAGAGCGTACTTATTATTATTGTTATTATTTGTTCACAAAATGTCCTAGTAGATCTATACTATTTTCCAAAAACGTAACAATTATAATTAATAATTAATAATGTATTTTTGTAGGATTCTGCGCCAATCATTTGCTTCTTCCAGAGTAGTGACCACCGGTCAACAGTAGAGGGCGCTAGAAGCTTGAATGGTGAATGCTTTGTATAAGGTATTTTCCCCCCTTCATAACAACAGGTAGGTCGCGAATAACTTTTGGCGGATAAGTTTGATAATATATAGGAATGGTCCTAGAATATTGGGCTTCTAGTCAGAAATGCATAAAAATGCATTATGTTGAGATGGTTATGTTAGTTTTATTAGGGTTAAGAGAGGATTTGTTTAAGCCAGGTCTTGTGTACTATGGGAAAAGAGCACCTTATGTCCACAGAACAGTCAGTCAGCCTCTGTGACTGGACTCGCAATGGACATAAGGTTGCCTACTGGAAAATAACCATGAATGTAAGCAATCTATGACTTTCTGAAGAAACTTTCAGTGAATTAATTGAGTTTGGAAGTCGTTTTTGCGTGCCATGCACATATTACACACAATCACCACCATCAAGAACAGGGACGTGTGTGTTTAGTAGCCTAGTGTTTGTGTCGCATCATGTTTCCATCATGTGTAGGCTACATCACCTGACAACATTTTTAGGTAAAAACACGTAGGACTGCAATGTTTTTTTATGCACGTGTATTTATCACTGCGAGGAAGTTGAATTTATTGTTATTTGTTCACCTCTCTCTCTCATCTGCAGTGCTGCAGAGTATTTTAGATGTATACTAGACATCTGTTGGATCAAACAAGATCAACAGCAGTAAGCTGGTCTTCAAAAGGAGGTAGACTATTATTTACTGTATAGTGTAGCCTATAGAAACCCTTTTACTGTTTTCCTTGGAGTAGCCTAATTCTAATTTAAGGATTTCTCCTACACATTTGGAAGCAGGACAAGCAGAACAAAAAATTACATCACATTTCAAATGGCTATAGTGGATTCACAACACAGCATATATGCAGCCATCATTCACATTCTTATATAGAGGCGACACAGGCTGATCTGATGACCTCTCTCTTTTGTACACACATACCCTCTCTAATTCTTGTTCTCAGGCAGAAACCTTGTATTCAACGTGCTATGTTTTCATAAATGAATGCCCTACTTCAGTGGTTCTCAATCTTTTTTGGCTGGAGTAATCCCTTATACTGATTTCTGAAGCCATGTACCCCCTTCCCCTGACTACTGCAAAATTGACATCAAAAGTCCAGTTCCGATGCCAATATGTTCAAAATAAAACAGCATAATGGCAAATAAATGGCAAATAAATACTGCTTTCTATTAAATAACTGTTACTACTAGTAAAGGTATTGATGTTATTTGGTTTAGAAATGTACAGATGAGCAGGTTCACACAAACTCTGTCAATGTTTTATCATTAACCATAATAGTAAAGTACTAATTCCCATTTTCTAGTTTTTCTGACGTACTCCCTGCGGGGGTCCAACCTATGTTCCCCAGGTTCTATGTTCCCCAGGTTCTATGTTCCCCACCTAACAGCATTAGTTTAGTGAGGTTAGGGTTAGGTGGTAAGAAAGTGGGGAACATAGAACCTGGGGAACATAGAACCTGGGGAACATAGGTACGGTCCCGCCCTGCGTACCCCTAGGGGTACACGTACCCCCATTTGAGAAACACTGCCCTACTTCATCATACAAGTGTTGCACAAAAGTAGTGAAAATAGCCTATCTACAAACTCACAATAAGGCACATTGTGAGCTTGTAGATAGGCTACTTTCTCTGTATTTTATATATATTTTTAAAGGTAATCAACAGACTGATTGCTCACTGCATTGTTCCCTGTCTCCCCCCACAGCCTTCCAGGGATGCACAGCGGCTGATGACAAGACTGCAGCAGTGGAGGGTTTTCTGCACTACCTGTATGGTGCCATGGTCCGTGATGCCATCTGGCAGTATACTAGCAAGGACCAGTTGCAAGATGTCCAGATGCCTATCGAACGCAGCATTATGAACCACATCTTCAAACTGGCCTTTTACCCCAACCAGGATGGGGATATTCTCAGAGGTAAGTCTAGACCAGCAGTGCCATGCTGATTCAGTCTGTCTCAATTAACAGTGATTCAGTTCCCTCTGCAACTCTTCCTGGCAGAAATGTGTAAAGGTAGCCACTTAAACCCACTAGACCAGGGGTAGGCAACATTAGGCACAACAATGGCACAGGGGAGGGTGATCACTGGCACACTGGCAGAAGTGTGAGAGAGAGGGTTTTTATTTTAAAATCACATGTTTTTTTTTATGTGGTCAATTAAATTAAGTCACATAATTTGCACAAATTACATCCTGCACATAATTCTACATTCACTAAAACCCTGAACTCTCGAGATAGATGGGTTATTGCTTGAGTCTATAATGATCATTATAACAATTTCCTGACACTCAAAATGTGTCTGAATTTTTGATGGCGTGTCATTAAACATGTTGACATGGCACACTGACTATCTAGAAAATAAAAACATGGCACTTCATTTCAAAAAGATTGCTGACCCCTGCTCTAGACTTCCCTACATGGGCCGCTTTCTTCCATCTACACCAACTTTCTTTGCCTAAAATAGCACATATAAGTTCTCAACTTGTTGCATTGCAGCTCACTGTGAGCTTGTAGATCTGCCATTTTTAGTAATGTTCCCCCCAGAATAGGTGTGTTCAAGTGGTTTAGGCCATGGCTACACAGAGCTGGATATTTCTGAAGCTAGACATTTTTTGTGCTGTTGGGGCTGCAGCCACATTAAGCTGGATATTTCGGCCGCAAAGCTGGATATTCTCTGGATCTGTGTAGACACGGTACCCGGATATCTCTTAAGACTTAACTGTGTGTGTGCTTGTCCCCCAGTGGAGGTCTGGGGACTCAGATTATTTTAGACCTAGATATCTTTCTCGTGTGGACCTAGATATTTTTCTATCTGGATATCTGAAAAACCGGGATATATGAAAAATCCAGCTCCGTATAGCCATGGCCTAAATAGCAGGAGCTGTGTCCTGCATTATGTGCGAGAAAAAAAAATATTTTCAATACAGCTGCTTTTCTGTTTGAATGAATGGCTGTCAAGGGTTAGATATTAAAAATAGGATCTAAGAGTTGCACATTTACACATTTTATAGCTACACCTCTTTTAAGTTGAAATGTGAGAAAGATATTTTTTCCACGTTCATTAGAGGTATTGCCATTCTTTATTTTTGCATTAAATGTGTACTGATAATTCGATATATTATCACTGTAATAACTATTGAGTTTATTATATTATATTGTTGCTGTCGGGTGGAAGCATTTTAACTCCAGAATACTTACTTTTTAGGAAAGGAAAGAACCTGTGTTACAATCGATCCGGTGTACTTATTATTTAGTGTAGCGATGTTTTAAACTTGGAGATGTCAGTTAACAAGTATGCATGTCTTTTTTTAATGTCTTCAGACACACATGGAAAACCCCAGTGGTGACAGAGGAGAAGATCATCCATACTGTACGCCCCCAGAGAGCACACAGCCCTACAGATGATATGTCCCACTCCCAGAGACCTTACTAATTTCCTTCACAGGTCTTACCACGTACAGTACACTAATTAACCATTAAAACTGGTAAAGCATCTATGGGTGGAAACCTCATGTCCAAAACTTTTCAGGATTATAATTCTAAAGTAGCAGATCTAAAAGCTTGCAATCTGCTAATTTTATGGAAAACAAAACATAATATGGAGGTAAGGTTTCTGCCTAACAACGATACATAGCAACATAGGTTTTTTCTGAAAACCGTTTTATTAGGCTTTTGTAGAATCAACCTCACGTCTTAATAGAGTACTGACGTCACTGGTTCATCTCCTGGGTCACGGAAGTTCATTTTCTATGAGAATAACATTGGGTCATCTTAGAATCGTCTCATATAAGAATTGTGGTCCCATCGTTATTGTCAGGGAGGTGGCCCCACAAAACACCCACCAAACTGTGAAAAGATGATGACTCATCACTAAACCATCGTTTTGTGGGGCCATTTGTAGCCCAAGGAATGTTTTTTTTTTGTGCAAAACAAAGGCTTGCAATGGATTCAGAATCATGACAAACCTCTAGTTAGAACCCTCACATCCTACTTAAAGCAGATTTTTTTCTGGGTATTTTCCTCCTGTATAGAAAGTCGATAGGAGCCCAACTTGATTTGGCCACTGTGGTGACCCCAAAGGTTGCAAACTCGGGCGCCCTAGCTAAATCATGAGCATGTACTACTGGGCTACATCTGTGCAAAATTGGGCACTTTTAGACTGATTTGCAGGAAATGTATATTTTCTCCCCTTAAGGCCCCCGACTATCTCAGGTTCTGTTCCATTTAGTGGTTCTCAAACATTTTAATTTCAAGGACCCCCATAACTCTTGAGTGTACCAATGGAACCAATTGTACCTGAGTTACACACCCGTAAGGGTAAGGGCCATATTTGAAACCTCCTAAAGGAACCATTAGTGTCCCTGAACTGAAGCCCTTTTCTTTCCAATATGGCTGCTGTGCATAGAGAATATTGTATTGTGCTTAAACAGCTGTTGCCTTGCGTGTTGATGGTTTGGAGAGAGACTGTCGTTTAAGCACACTTTCACTCTGCAAAGGTTTTTCCATTAGATTTTCTGTAGTACTTTCTTTCTATTTTTATCAACATTATTACATCATTTGGTTATCACATTTTAGTCCATGTCAGACATTTGTGGTGTCATTCTGTTGGGTTTTATATTCAGTCCATTTCTCCCTTTTCTCAAGGAACAGTTCTTGTATCCTGAGTTTGTGTGTAAATCTCTCCATCACATATATTTCCTCCACAATGCACAGCCACTGCTCACAAGTTGGAGGGTCACTTTTATACCACAATCTTGTTGCTTTTTTGCTGGCTACCAGCAGCACTTTGGAAGGAAGTGTATCTGACTGTAGAACTATATCTTTACAGTATTAGCCCATATACATTTATACCAATACACACACATTATGAATGTCATGTCAATGTATATGGAACTGGAACTTTAACTTTACATTACAGGGTAAAAAAAGGTAAAAAAATAATCAGTATTATCCCCTGGTCTACATGGGGTTACTATAGCCCCTATGGAATCCTCAAGACTGAAATCAGTCCCCAGGACTGAGAACTTTAACCCCTGTACTATACAGCAAGGGGCAACTGTTGACTTCAGTCAAGACACGTGCATGATGAATTTAAGGTCCAGAGCTGTTGCATCATTTTGGATATGTCAATCCATTTATTTAACATATTACCTCTATGGAGGGCACACATTCTTAGGAGATACATCAAAGAGAGCATGTTGTAACAAACTCTTACCTTTGTCTCCTGCTGTGATTTAAAATAAAAAGTTGAACCGTTTCATAAACAAAGAATGTGTCAAGATGATTAGAGTGTAATAATGACAGCATACTTTCTGTACAAAACATGACTATACTGTTGAAATGCATTTAAAACAAAAGAGGAAAGCATTACTTACATTACTGTAAAATAAAGGGTGACTGGTTGTCTAAGACTAAGACCCATCTCGCAGTGGTGTCCGATAAGAACTTAACAAAAATATCTAAACCTTGTAGTGAAGTAAATAGGCTACTAATATTCTACTAAGTACCGGTATTCAAAAGTACAAATTACAAAGTACATTATCTTTTAAGACCAATGCATACCAAAACATTTAAAGAATCAAACTATATAAATAGTACATTTTCAGTCCCTTCCTAGAACTGTAAAAGTAAAACATTTCAGTTTAAATAGTGGAGTGAAAGAAGAGTGCAGGCAAAAAAAAATAATAATACTTGAGTACACAAGTAAGCATCCTTGGTTACTGTTCATCAATGCCAGTGTGGCTCAAAACAAAAGTATCGAAGTCCCGAGGTAGTTGGAGATTCTGGAGAGGCTGAGCGATGATTGAAGGAAGGCGCTTGGCAGACGACCTTCATCGTTGGCAGGGTCAAGGTCTCTTGGTGGCGAATGCGATGCAGGCAGAAGGTGGTCTCTGTGCCTGGAGAAGAAACACAGGTGTTAGTATCAATGTCCAGCCCTGTCTACACTACAATACATACATATCTTGCTAATTAAAAAAAACACATGAATAAAGCATACATAGATTAAGTTATGTCTCGCCACAACTAAGATAGTTACATACTACGTATTCAAACAAAATAATTATTCATTTTATAACTACAACTCAACATTTAAGCTATTGTATACTTATTACATTATTATTTATTTTAATTTGATCAAGATGTGCAGATACAATACATAACAATAATACTTATGGCTATCACATCATGTTTTTTCTGGTGCCTGTATACTTCGGTAAGCTCTCTCCTTAATGAAATAAAAACAGAAAAAAATATCAAGGATATTTAATTTTGAATTGTAGTTATAAAATGAATAACAAATTAGACTATTTGGTGGTTTACACATTGTTGGAATACACCATTTGAGTACAATGTAACTATTAACTATGTTACTTATAGTGAACCCACATATCGTCACTGTCAAGCAGAAACCTCGTATCTCGAAGTTTAAAATGTGTTCATTTTTTCGCAAAGTAAAGCCCTACTTCATCATACAAGGCCGTCGCACAAAAGTAGTGAAAACAGTGAACTGTGAACAACAGTGAACTGTGAACAACGCCTCACACCGTGAGGCTGTGTGCTTGTAGATCTGCTATTTTCACTAGTTTAGTTCATTTTTAAAACGATAAATACAAAACAAAAGGTCTTGGACATACTGTACAAGGTTTCCACTCGACAACGATATGCACATGGAGGTTGGTGGTGGTAAATGTAGGCTACACACATATACCATATCACTGGTCAATCAGTTCACTTCAACAGACAACACCATTTTTGTGCGGTACTAACCGCTCCTATGTCTGGCTTTGTGTGGATGAATGAGTGTCCGTATTGAGTGTCCTGATGAGCACGGGGCAAGCTTTCGGGAAAAATAGAAATTATGCATGCTCACAACGCGTCACGTTGGGAACTTGTAGATTGGCTAATTTTGATGAAGAGATTTAATGCAGAGGGGGGAAAAAAGAGATCTGGACCTGTAATAAATGTGTACTTACCAGAAAGTGGTGTTTGGCTGTTGGTGGCCTTTCCTGTTGGCAGGCATTCTCCTTTGCAGGTTTTTAGTTTTGGCCTCCCGTGCTCGCCCAACGCCGTACTTTGGCAGATGTATTGGAGGAAGCCTTGCATACTCCTGCAAGAAAGTGTGAGATGGGAATAAGCAAACTAAAGTTAAATAGTCACATAAATACAGTACAGAGAGAACAATGTAGTGCCTCAAAGAAATTCCAGGTAAAAACAACGAACCTAGGTTCGTTGTTTTGTCATCTATTTATACAACATGCTATCATATCTAATAAAACATTCTTAAACATTTGTGGTCAACAAAAATGTATATGTATTAAAATAACAAACCCATGAGAACCATGAGAACAAGTGACAAGTGAGATGTATGTACATACTTCCACCACTCCATCATGGGTCCTCGCTCCTTCTTGGTGACGGTAACCTTCTTCTTGGTGGTGACCTGCACTGGGGAAGGCGAAAGAGAGGATCGTCGGTCAAACACGGAAACCAACTCACCTGTGGCTGTTGGGATGCTTCTCCCGGTGAGGCATCCTTCACTGGCAGTCTGGCACCCTCCCCATGTCCCCAGTATCACCCAGGGATTCTGGGGGTCGTCGACCACGGTGCACGTCCAGTTTTCTTGAGTGTCCTGTGTAAGGAAATGTAGATTTCTAACTTGAGCTAATTTCCTTCAATAAATGAAACTGCAGGAAATTGAAGAATCACAGCAGTCACATTATTATTATACTCATTGATTAATTGATGCTGATTGATATTTTGATTTGTTGTTTGTTTAATAATAAAACTATTTTGTCAAAATTACACCGTAGCCGAAATATATCACAAAGTATTAGTATTGTGACCAACAAGTTTCAAATAATAAGTTTGAGTGAATTCAATAAGTGAATGAGAAATAATCTAATAAGTGGAAGATACTGTACCATCAAATATGGTACCTATTACACCACTACAATTACTTGACAGACAGCTTTACTAGTTGCTCTGCAGATTTAAATTATAATTAAAAAACATACCCAATTAAGGCCTATATTATACTTTGGCTATTCAAAAATAGCTGATCTACAAGCTCACAGCGCCTTGCATTGTGATGTTGTGAGCTTGATTACAGGACTTTTACTTGTAATAAGTATAATTGTACCTCCACATTATGGTATTACTACTTTTACTCCAGTAAAGAATCAGAGTACTTCTTCCACTACTGCACTACAGAAATTATAATCCATGTGCTTTAGCTATACATGTACTGTACAGGACCCTCTGGGTCGTACAGGTGCAAATGTACCCCTATGGGTGGAGTTCAATTAAGATTCAGGGTTTTAATGTGTAGTCTGGCAAGTTCACTGAACTTGGTTTATTTACTGCCATCACCACAACTATATACAACAATAATTACTATAAATAATGACATTAATAAACAATAATACAATGAAAACAATATTAATCACTGGTAATAAGACAACAAAGAATGCATAATACAATACAACAATCAAATGTAATTATATACAGTATATACAAGTGTTTCAGTCAATTATTTGCTAATTCCGCCTGCTACTGCGGCTGGTCAGCCATTTCCACAGTGATCCACACAATCTCTGACCTGGTTGGCTGGAGTGTCGGGAGAAGAGCCAGGCCTGAGGCTGTAGATTGGCTATCTGTCCTGTCCTGTTCCTGGGAGGTTTGGACAGTGCTGGTGTGTCGTCCAGGTGAAGAGGTGACTTCATTCTGTCCTGGCTCACCTCCCAGATGTTACTCATCCACTTCTGTTTCTCTTTCACACTGGAGGCTTTAAGTAGAGTCTTGTGAAAGGGTGGAGTCCTTCCTGATCCTGCCCACAGAATGAACGTACCGGGGTCCCCTTCATTGTGCTCAGTCACCCATAAGTCACCAGTCAGTACTTTATTGCTGTACTGGTATCTGGTTCTGTCAGTGGAGTCTTTGATCTCCTTGCAGAAGATCAGTGACCTCTCAAAGAGGAACAGGTGGCGGTAGTGACTATTCCGCTTGAGAGACTTGCGGACGTTATGGAGGACAGAGTTGGGGTTCCACACCTGAAAACGGCCATGAAGCATCAAGTCCCCCTGGACATCCACATCATCACAACCCTCCAGCAAGGCGATGGTCATGGCATCATTTGCTTTCTTGAGAAAGCGCAACATCACCTCCAGGCCAGCCTTAATGTCTCCTCCCTCTCCCTCATCACAGCAACACAGTAGGTCCTTTAGGAGGAGCTGGTACTTGGTGAGCCTCTGTACTGGCTTGATGAGGAAGGTGTCAATAGAACTGGCCCGGCCCAGACCATGTTTCTGCTGGATGAGGTCAAAGTAGCTTCCAGCGTGTTCCCGAATAAGTTCACTGGAGTGAGGTTTGTTCATGAAGTAACTCACATACATGTTGAACTTGTCAGCCCAGGTCACAAAGCACTGTCCCACATCTTCCGGTAGCTGACAGTTGACCAACTCCTCCATGAAAATGTTGCTGTGGAAGTAACAGATATCCTGGATGTTGCCAAAGACAACCTGTTCCTTGTTGAGGATGCCAACAGGTATGTCCTCCAGCACTCCACTGGTCATCTCCCAAAAGTATGTATCCAGGCACTCCTGCAGGTCTCGGGTGTAGGCTTTCTCAGTTTCTAACAGTTCAGCCATGATGCTGTTCCATTCCAAGACAGACAGAATCGCCAGAGTTCATAACATACTCCAACGCCTACTAATCTTTAGGATCATTTTACACTTGACTGCCCCTTTCTTCTCTGCAACCCAGTCAGTTAAATCTACAGTGCTAAAAGCCATAGGCGGCTGCCCACTCTCACCTGGTCTGCAGTGCGGTTGTAGGCTACAGCTTTTGCTGGGTGGAGGTCAGCTCAGTGAGACGTTTTCTTTTTGTCTCCTCCAGTTGGTCTCCTCTAGCCTGTGGTGTGAACAGAAAACCAGGACATTTACTCATTTTAGTTACCAATGAAAGTCTGAGCCTGATCTACATTTTGGACTGTAAGGTAGTGCAGACAATAAAGTGGTTTTCAAAGTGTTCTCCGGGGACCCCCAGGAATCCTTGAAAGGGCTCCCCAGCTACATTAGTTGATATTAGCATCACAAACAGTTTAAATAGCTTTAACCCTAAATACATTGGCTGTTTGAAAATAACCGATCTACAAGCTCACACCACAACGTATTGTGAGCATAGATCTGCCGTTTTGAGAAAAGGTTATTTTTTTTAATAAATAAGTAAGTAAATGTATGGGGGTCCTTGGCAGAAATCTTTTCAGATGAGAGTTCGCAGCCAAATGCATACCAATTTGGAGGTCCTTGAAATGAAAAATACAATGTGCTGTTCCACTAAGCTTATACGTTGTTATGCATAATTGTAAACATTTATAACCAGTTATTTAAATGAGTGCATTATAGACCTTTAAGTAAAGTGTTACCTCAGTTTCCTTCACAGCAGAGCCCTGGTGGTCTGCACACCATCAACAATACTAAGGGAATATTGGTATAATGAGTCATATAACAGTTTATATAATAGTCCTTACATACCAGGCTCCATCTCTAATGGATTCTTTTGGAGGGGATACAACCTTGCACAACAGTTGTTGTGGCTGGCATCTCCTTGGACGTCTGCTGGAGTGCTTTGGTTTCTTGTGGTGATTTCTGTAACATGTTAGTTTTATCAATGGATTGCTCTTGGTCTGATCCCTAATACCCTTTGAGCTGTCCGGCATGATGGTAGCACCTGCCAGAAGCTTGGGTCATTGGGTCATTAGCTTCTCCGCCACTACACGGCGGCAATCCATCGGAGAAGTCCCAATTTAGTCGTTGTCAATTCCCAACTGTCCCCAAGTGTCCTTTCAGTCCTTGTTGCTGCACTAACACCTCCACAGCTGGGGATGTATAAACTACTGTGTGCATCCTCCCATATACACTTGCCAGTAGCTTCTGCAGTGCAGCAAAAAGAACGGTCACTTGATCCAGCCAGCTTTCCACCCCAATTTTAAGTTGCTCTGGGTTAAGAGCGTCTGCTAAATGCTCAATTGTAAATTGTCTAAACACGGCCAATTGTGTTTAGATTGATGGTGCGCCAGGCCAAGCTGGAGGCATCGCAGTTACTGCTGCGGTGGTGGGAAGAGTGCTTTTATCTCTACCACACCCAGGTGCTCCATAGACAGACAGGCTCAGGTGCAAGACGCTACCTAAAGCCTGGCCCCGCAAGACGCCAAGGCCAGTCACCATCACAGGGTTGAAGGGCGGCTCGAGCAAGCCCGCCAGGCCAACAGAGTGGTGATGACACATACTGCACGCAGGACAGACTCCCCAAAGGGAGAGGATGAAGCCACGTCAGTAGAAACCTGTGAAAATACATTAGATAGACAGACACTTTTTTTTGGTTAGTTTTAGTTTTGTGTTTTTTTAGTTTTAGTTTTGTACATCAACAACTAGTATACATATATTTCTAATACCTACAATTATTACTTGGAAGTTAAAAATCTAAACCCTATAAAGTGGTGAAATTCAGTGCTATAAAAATGATAATGAGATCTTAAACAATTATTTCTAATACCAAGTAGGCCTAGTCAGCCAACACAAAACATATTGTTAATATGACCATTACTACTTCATGTAAAACAAAACTATATAAGGTAACAGAAAACAGTAAATGTTCTTACCTCAGCTCAGGTTACACAAATAGCCTAGTGTTTTCTTGCAGCCACAGTACAGCCCATCTATGCCAACAGTCGTTCCCTTTCTGGATGCAAGTCCACACGCACCAGGAGCGATCAGGAGGGAGGCTCGACTGACCAACTTCAACTGGGGGGGACCTCCACCTCAAGTCCAGGGAAACTCCAGCACAGTCCACAACAAACAGACAGATTTTTGTTGATTTTTTCCCCTTATCTTCACAAAAACTATTTCTAATATATATGACAATTACTACTTCATGTTAAACTTTAAAAACCATATAAGGTAACATAAAAAAGTAAATGTTCTTACCTCAGCTAAGGTTACACAAATAGCCTGTGTTAGTCGTTCCCCTTCCTGGAAGCGCGTCCACACGCAACAGTAGCGATCAGGAGATAGGCTCGACTGACCAACTTTGACTGGGGGGACCCGACCTCCAGTCCGGGGAACCTCCTGTGTGGTACACGACTGACAAGACAGACAGATGCATTTATGTATGTGGTTTCTTACCCGTTCGCCACACACCGACCTCTGACCCTACATGGACATCAAGGAGGAAACTCCAGCAAGCCTCAACTCCACTAACCCGGTCTCAGCAGCTCCCGCTATCCAGACTCGGCTCCCCGCCGAGTCCTACACTCTTCAAAGACTTTGTATTTAAGCTCTGCCTTCACCCACATCCTGAGGGATCTTTCCCACAAACTAGCTGCATATTAAGAAATAGGATCTCCCTGGCGAGCCCAGAGCTGTCACCGGCTGGGTCTGCGTACGCAGCTGGTCAGCCATTTCCACAGCATCGGACGTGGACCTGGACGGCTG
This sequence comes from Nannobrachium achirus, assembly GCF_963921795.1. Classification (NCBI taxonomy): domain Eukaryota; kingdom Metazoa; phylum Chordata; class Actinopteri; order Myctophiformes; family Myctophidae; genus Nannobrachium; species Nannobrachium achirus. The sequence continues at coordinate 18,150,377 of NC_137832.1, forward strand.
GACTGCAGCGAGGCCTGAGGCTGCAGAGGCTCCTTCAGGGGTGTCATTCTCTCCTGGATGTTCTTAACCCACTCCTGTTTGGCCTTCAAGCTGGATGCCGTAAGTACAGTATGGTTGTGAGAGGCGGGGGTCCTTCCTGCCCACAGAGCAAACTTACAGGGGTCCCCTCGAATGTGCTCTGTCACCCCCAACTCGGATGTCAGTACTTTATTCACATACCTGTACTTAGTTCTGCCAGCTGAGTCCCTGATCTCCTTGCTGAAGACCAGCGAGTTCTGGAACAGGAACACGTGGTGGTTGCGAACCTTCCGGATTAGAGTCTTGGGGTTCCACACCTGGAAACTGCCATGAACAATCAAGTCCCCCTGGACATCCATGTTGTCATCAAAACCGTCCAACATGGCGATGTTCATGGCATCATTCGCCTTCTTAGGCACACTCAGCATCAACTCAAGAGCATCCGCAAGCTCTCCTCCCTCTCCATCCTCACAGCAAGACAGCAAGTCCTTGAGCAGTAGCTGGTACTTGGTGATTCTCTGCACAGGCTTGATGAGGTAGGAGTCGATGGAACTAGCGAAGCCCAGGCCATGTTTCTGCCGGATGTCATCAAAGAAGGTTCCAGCGTGTTCCAGTAAGAGTTGACTGGAGTCAACTTTGTTCTTACAGTAGTTCACATACATGTGGAACCCATCAGCCCAGGTAGCAAAGCAGTGTCCCACATCCTCTGGTAGCTCACAGTTGGTCAACTCACTCAGGAAAATATTGCTATGAAAGTCATATATCTCCTGGATGTTACCAAAGATGATGTGTTGCTTGTTGCGGATGCCTGCAGGTACCTCCTCCTCAAGCCCACTGGCCATCTCCCACCAGTATGTCTCCAGACCACGCAGATCTCTCACGTAGGCCTTCTCTGACTGCAACAACTCGGCCATGATGAACTTCATCTTCCGGGCTGCCTTCCCCTTCCTCTCGTTGACCTCCATGTTGCAGTTGCGGTTGCGCAGCTCGACTTTCTGGTCGTCTGTCAGAAGAGGCTGGCATGGATGTTGTTCATGGAGCCTTGAGTAGGCGGCGACTGCGTCCTGTGGCTGGGTGTTCTTCATTGTCAAGTACTTCTTCAAAGTGCTTCTTCAAACCACAACAGTGTACTCAAACCAAAATATGGTTGAAAATGACCCACAACTGTTGCAAACAGGCCTCTGTGTAAATTAACGACAAACAAGCCCCTGTGTGTGTGTGTGTGTGTGTGTGTGTGTGTGTGTGTGTGTGTGTCGTTAACAAGAGCAAACTTACTTACCTGAGTTCAGTTGGTCAAGCTGAAGACTAGGGATCCAAAAAGAAGTGTTATCAAATGTTTGAAAATATCAAATTAAAAGTTGAAATGACCGGTGAAACAACAGCAACAGATGGACGACAGGCGTCGATGTAAACAAGCAGTCAGCAGTAGTTCGTCAGTAACGTCTCTGGTGGAGCCGCTAAGATGCACGTCTGTTCTCAATGAAGTCCAGATGAGCACTGACGTTCTAACGTTATCATCCGAAGAACACCTGTTTGAAACAGGAAGGATGCTCGAGCGCTGTCCCTATTGGTCCGCTGCCGAGCGCAGCGGACCAATAGGAACGCTGCGCGACGCTGAGGCATTTTCATTTGTAAACAACTCATCCTCGCGAGAAAGCCTGGTATCGCGAGGTTATATCCAAACGTGCAAGAGCGTACTTATTATTATTGTTATTATTTGTTCACAAAATGTCCTAGTAGATCTATACTATTTTCCAAAAACGTAACAATTATAATTAATAATTAATAATGTATTTTTGTAGGATTCTGCGCCAATCATTTGCTTCTTCCAGAGTAGTGACCACCGGTCAACAGTAGAGGGCGCTAGAAGCTTGAATGGTGAATGCTTTGTATAAGGTATTTTCCCCCCTTCATAACAACAGGTAGGTCGCGAATAACTTTTGGCGGATAAGTTTGATAATATATAGGAATGGTCCTAGAATATTGGGCTTCTAGTCAGAAATGCATAAAAATGCATTATGTTGAGATGGTTATGTTAGTTTTATTAGGGTTAAGAGAGGATTTGTTTAAGCCAGGTCTTGTGTACTATGGGAAAAGAGCACCTTATGTCCACAGAACAGTCAGTCAGCCTCTGTGACTGGACTCGCAATGGACATAAGGTTGCCTACTGGAAAATAACCATGAATGTAAGCAATCTATGACTTTCTGAAGAAACTTTCAGTGAATTAATTGAGTTTGGAAGTCGTTTTTGCGTGCCATGCACATATTACACACAATCACCACCATCAAGAACAGGGACGTGTGTGTTTAGTAGCCTAGTGTTTGTGTCGCATCATGTTTCCATCATGTGTAGGCTACATCACCTGACAACATTTTTAGGTAAAAACACGTAGGACTGCAATGTTTTTTTATGCACGTGTATTTATCACTGTGCGAGGAAGTTCAATTTATTGTTATTTGTTCACCTCTCTCTCTCATCTGCAGTGCTGCAGAGTATTTTAGATGTATACTAGACATCTGTTGGATCAAACAAGATCAACAGCAGTAAGCTGGTCTTCAAAAGGAGGTAGACTATTATTTACTGTATAGTGTAGCCTATAGAAACCCTTTTACTGTTTTCCTTGGAGTAGCCTAATTCTAATTTAAGGATTTCTCCTACACATTTGGAAGCAGGACAAGCAGAACAAAAAATTACATCACATTTCAAATGGCTATAGTGGATTCACAACACAGCATATGCAGCCATCATTCACATTCTTATATAGAGGCGACACAGGCTGATCTGATGACCTCTCTCTTTTGTACACACATACCCTCTCTAATTCTTGTTCTCAGGCAGAAACCTTGTATTCAACGTGCTATGTTTTCATAAATGAATGCCCTACTTCAGTGGTTCTCAATCTTTTTTGGCTGGAGTAATCCCTTATACTGATTTCTGAAGCCATGTACCCCCTTCCCCTGACTACTGCAAAATTGACATCAAAAGTCCAGTTCCGATGCCAATATGTTCAAAATAAAACAGCATAATGGCAAATAAATGGCAAATAAATACTGCTTTCTATTAAATAACTGTTACTACTAGTAAAGGTATTGATGTTATTTGGTTTAGAAATGTACAGATGAGCAGGTTCACACAAACTCTGTCAATGTTTTATCATTAACCATAATAGTAAAGTACTAATTCCCATTTTCTAGTTTTTCTGACGTACTCCCTGCGGGGGTCCAACCTATGTTCCCCAGGTTCTATGTTCCCCAGGTTCTATGTTCCCCACCTAACAGCATTAGTTTAGTGAGGTTAGGGTTAGGTGTTAAGAAAGTGGGGAACATAGAACCTGGGGAACATAGAACCTGGGGAACATAGGTACGGTCCCGCCCTGCGTACCCCTAGGGGTACACGTACCCCCATTTGAGAAACACTGCCCTACTTCATCATACAAGTGTTGCACAAAAGTAGTGAAAATAGCCTATCTACAAACTCACAATAAGGCACATTGTGAGCTTGTAGATAGGCTACTTTCTCTGTATTTTATATATATTTTTAAAGGTAATCAACAGACTGATTGCTCACTGCATTGTTCCCTGTCTCCCCCCACAGCCTTCCAGGGATGCACAGCGGCTGATGACAAGACTGCAGCAGTGGAGGGTTTTCTGCACTACCTGTATGGTGCCATGGTCCGTGATGCCATCTGGCAGTATACTAGCAAGGACCAGTTGCAAGATGTCCAGATGCCTATCGAACGCAGCATTATGAACCACATCTTCAAACTGGCCTTTTACCCCAACCAGGATGGGGATATTCTCAGAGGTAAGTCTAGACCAGCAGTGCCATGCTGATTCAGTCTGTCTCAATTAACAGTGATTCAGTTCCCTCTGCAACTCTTCCTGGCAGAAATGTGTAAAGGTAGCCACTTAAACCCACTAGACCAGGGGTAGGCAACCTTAGGCACAACAATGGCACAGGGGAGGGTGATCACTGGCACACTGGCAGAAGTGTGAGAGAGAGGGTTTTTATTTTAAAATCACATGTTTTTTTTTATGTGGTCAATTAAATTAAGTCACATAATTTGCACAAATTACATCCTGCACATAATTCTACATTCACTAAAACCCTGAACTCTCGAGATAGATGGGTTATTGCTTGAGTCTATAATGATCATTATAACAATTTCCTGACACTCAAAATGTGTGTGAATTTTTGATGGCGTGTCATTAAACATGTTGACATGGCACACTGACTATCTAGAAAATAAAAACATGGCACTTCATTTCAAAAAGATTGCTGACCCCTGCTCTAGACTTCCCTACATGGGCCGCTTTCTTCCATCTACACCAACTTTCTTTGCCTAAAATAGCACATATAAGTTCTCAACTTGTTGCATTGCAGCTCACTGTGAGCTTGTAGATCTGCCATTTTTAGTAATGTTCCCCCCAGAATAGGTGTGTTCAAGTGGTTTAGGCCATGGCTACACAGAGCTGGATATTTCTGAAGCTAGACATTTTTTGTGCTGTTGGGGCTGCAGCCACATTAAGCTGGATATTTCGGCCGCAAAGCTGGATATTCTCTGGATCTGTGTAGACACGGTACCCGGATATCTCTTAAGACTTAACTGTGTGTGTGCTTGTCCCCCAGTGGAGGTCTGGGGACTCAGATTATTTTAGACCTAGATATCTTTCTCGTGTGGACCTAGATATTTTTCTATCTGGATATCTGAAAAACCGGGATATATGAAAAATCCAGCTCCGTATAGCCATGGCCTAAATAGCAGGAGCTGTGTCCTGCATTATGTGTGAGAAAAAAAAATATTTTCAATACAGCTGCTTTTCTGTTTGAATGAATGGCTGTCAAGGGTTAGATATTAAAAATAGGATCTAAGAGTTGCACATTTACACATTTTATAGCTACACCTCTTTTAAGTTGAAATGTGAGAAAGATATTTTTTCCACGTTCATTAGAGGTATTGCCATTCTTTATTTTTGCATTAAATGTGTACTGATAATTCGATATATTATCACTGTAATAACTATTGAGTTTATTATATTATATTGTTGCTGTCGGGTGGAAGCATTTTAACTCCAGAATACTTACTTTTTAGGAAAGGAAAGAACCTGTGTTACAATGGATCCGGTGTACTTATTATTTAGTGTAGCGATGTTTTAAACTTGGAGATGTCAGTTAACAAGTATGCATGTCTTTTTTTAATGTCTTCAGACACACATGGAAAACCCCAGTGGTGACAGAGGAGAAGATCATCCATACTGTACGCCCCCAGAGAGCACACAGCCCTACAGATGATATGTCCCACTCCCAGAGACCTTACTAATTTCCTTCACAGGTCTTACCACGTACAGTACACTAATTAACCATTAAAACTGGTAAAGCATCTATGGGTGGAAACCTCATGTCCAAAACTTTTCAGGATTATAATTCTAAAGTAGCAGATCTAAAAGCTTGCAATCTGCTAATTTTATGGAAAACAAAACATAATATGGAGGTAAGGTTTCTGCCTAACAACGATACATAGCAACATAGGTTTTTTCTGAAAACCGTTTTATTAGGCTTTTGTAGAATCAACCTCACGTCTTAATAGAGTACTGACGTCACTGGTTCATCTCCTGGGTCACGGAAGTTCATTTTCTATGAGAATAACATTGGGTCATCTTAGAATCGTCTCATATAAGAATTGTGGTCCCATCGTTATTGTCAGGGAGGTGGCCCCACAAAACACCCACCAAACTGTGAAAAGATGATGACTCATCACTAAACCATCGTTTTGTGGGGCCATTTGTAGCCCAAGGAATGTTTTTTTTTGTGCAAAACAAAGGCTTGCAATGGATTCAGAATCATGACAAACCTCTAGTTAGAACCCTCACATCCTACTTAAAGCAGATTTTTTTCTGGGTATTTTCCTCCTGTATAGAAAGTCGATAGGAGCCCAACTTGATTTGGCCACTGTGGTGACCCCAAAGGTTGCAAACTCGGGCGCCCTAGCTAAATCATGAGCATGTACTACTGGGCTACATCTGTGCAAAATTGGGCACTTTTAGACTGATTTGCAGGAAATGTATATTTTCTCCCCTTAAGGCCCCCGACTATCTCAGGTTCTGTTCCATTTAGTGGTTCTCAAACATTTTAATTTCAAGGACCCCCATAACTCTTGAGTGTACCAATGGAACCAATTGTACCTGAGTTACACACCCGTAAGGGTAAGGGCCATATTTGAAACCTCCTAAAGGAACCATTAGTGTCCCTGAACTGAAGCCCTTTTCTTTCCAATATGGCTGCTGTGCATAGAGAATATTGTATTGTGCTTAAACAGCTGTTGCCTTGCGTGTTGATGGTTTGGAGAGAGACTGTCGTTTAAGCACACTTTCACTCTGCAAAGGTTTTTCCATTAGATTTTCTGTAGTACTTTCTTTCTATTTTTATCAACATTATTACATCATTTGGTTATCACATTTTAGTCCATGTCAGACATTTGTGGTGTCATTCTGTTGGGTTTTATATTCAGTCCATTTCTCCCTTTTCTCAAGGAACAGTTCTTCTTGTATCCTGAGTTTGTGTGTAAATCTCTCCATCACATATATTTCCTCCACAATGCACAGCCACTGCTCACAAGTTGGAGGGTCACTTTTATACCACAATCTTGTTGCTTTTTTGCTGGCTACCAGCAGCACTTTGGAAGGAAGTGTATCTGACTGTAGAACTATATCTTTACAGTATTAGCCCATATACATTTATACCAATACACACACATTATGAATGTCATGTCAATGTATATGGAACTGGAACTTTAACTTTACATTACAGGGTAAAAAAAGGTAAAAAAATAATCAGTATTATCCCCTGGTCTACATGGGGTTACTATAGCCCCTATGGAATCCTCAAGACTGAAATCAGTCCCCAGGACTGAGAACTTTAACCCCTGTACTATACAGCAAGGGGCAACTGTTGACTTCAGTCAAGACACGTGCATGATGAATTTAAGGTCCAGAGCTGTTGCATCATTTTGGATATGTCAATCCATTTATTTAACATATTACCTCTATGGAGGGCACACATTCTTAGGAGATACATCAAAGAGAGCATGTTGTAACAAACTCTTACCTTTGTCTCCTGCTGTGATTTAAAATAAAAAGTTGAACCGTTTCATAAACAAAGAATGTGTCAAGATGATTAGAGTGTAATAATGACAGCATACTTTCTGTACAAAACATGACTATACTGTTGAAATGCATTTAAAACAAAAGAGGAAAGCATTACTTACATTACTGTAAAATAAAGGGTGACTGGTTGTCTAAGACTAAGACCCATCTCGCAGTGGTGTCCGATAAGAACTTAACAAAAATATCTAAACCTTGTAGTGAAGTAAATAGGCTACTAATATTCTACTAAGTACCGGTATTCAAAAGTACAAATTACAAAGTACATTATCTTTTAAGACCAATGCATACCAAAACATTTAAAGAATCAAACTATATAAATAGTACATTTTCAGTCCCTTCCTAGAACTGTAAAAGTAAAACATTTCAGTTTAAATAGTGGAGTGAAAGAAGAGTGCAGGCAAAAAAAAATAATAATACTTGAGTACACAAGTAAGCATCCTTGGTTACTGTTCATCAATGCCAGTGTGGCTCAAAACAAAAGTATCGAAGTCCCGAGGTAGTTGGAGATTCTGGAGAGGCTGAGCGATGATTGAAGGAAGGCGCTTGGCAGACGACCTTCATCGTTGGCAGGGTCAAGGTCTCTTGGTGGCGAATGCGATGCAGGCAGAAGGTGGTCTCTGTGCCTGGAGAAGAAACACAGGTGTTAGTATCAATGTCCAGCCCTGTCTACACTACAATACATACATATCTTGCTAATTAAAAAAAACACATGAATAAAGCATACATAGAGTAAGTTATGTCTCGCCACAACTAAGATAGTTACATACTACGTATTCAAACAAAATAATTATTCATTTTATAACTACAACTCAACATTTAAGCTATTGTATACTTATTACATTATTATTTATTTTAATTTGATCAAGATGTGCAGATACAATACATAACAATAATACTTATGGCTATCACATCATGTTTTTTCTGGTGCCTGTATACTTCGGTAAGCTCTCTCCTTAATGAAATAAAAACAGAAAAAAATATCAAGGATAATATTTAATTTTGAATTGTAGTTATAAAATGAATAACAAATTAGACTATTTGGTGGTTTACACATTGTTGGAATACACCATTTGAGTACAATGTAACTATTAACTATGTTACTTATAGTGAACCCACATATCGTCACTGTCAAGCAGAAACCTCGTATCTCGAAGTTTAAAATGTGTTCATTTTTTCGCAAAGTAAAGCCCTACTTCATCATACAAGGCCGTCGCACAAAAGTAGTGAAAACAGTGAACTGTGAACAACAGTGAACTGTGAACAACGCCTCACACCGTGAGGCTGTGTGCTTGTAGATCTGCTATTTTCACTAGTTTAGTTCATTTTTAAAACGATAAATACAAAACAAAAGGTCTTGGACATACTGTACAAGGTTTCCACTCGACAACGATATGCACATGGAGGTTGGTGGTGGTAAATGTAGGCTACACACATATACCATATCACTGGTCAATCAGTTCACTTCAACAGACAACACCATTTTTGTGCGGTACTAACCGCTCCTATGTCTGGCTTTGTGTGGATGAATGAGTGTCCGTATTGAGTGTCCTGATGAGCACGGGGCAAGCTTTCGGGAAAAATAGAAATTATGCATGCTCACAACGCGTCACGTTGGGAACTTGTAGATTGGCTAATTTTGATGAAGAGATTTAATGCAGAGGGGGGAAAAAAAGAGATCTGGACCTGTAATAAATGTGTACTTACCAGAAAGTGGTGTTTGGCTGTTGGTGGCCTTTCCTGTTGGCAGGCATTCTCCTTTGCAGGTTTTTAGTTTTGGCCTCCCGTGCTCGCCCAACGCCGTACTTTGGCAGATGTATTGGAGGAAGCCTTGCATACTCCTGCAAGAAAGTGTGAGATGGGAATAAGCAAACTAAAGTTAAATAGTCACATAAATACAGTACAGAGAGAACAATGTAGTGCCTCAAAGAAATTCCAGGTAAAAACAACGAACCTAGGTTTGTTGTTTTGTCATCTATTTATACAACATGCTATCATATCTAATAAAACATTCTTAAACATTTGTGGTCAACAAAAATGTACTATGTATTAAAATAACAAACCCATGAGAACCATGAGAACAAGTGACAAGTGAGATGTATGTACATACTTCCACCACTCCATCATGGGTCCTCGCTCCTTCTTGGTGACGGTAACCTTCTTCTTGGTGGTGACCTGCACTGGGGAAGGCGAAAGAGAGGAGTCAGTTTGAATCGTCGGTCAAACACGGAAACCAACTCACCTGTGGCTGTTGGGATGCTTCTCCCGGTGAGGCATCCTTCACTGGCAGTCTGGCACCCTCCCCATGTCCCCAGTATCACCCAGGGATTCTGGGGGTCGTCGACCACGGTGCACGTCCAGTTTTCTTGAGTGTCCTGTGTAAGGAAATGTAGATTTCTAACTTGAGCTAATTTCCTTCAATAAATGAAACTGCAGGAAATTGAAGAATCACAGCAGTCACATTATTATTATACTCATTGATTAATTGATGCTGATTGATATTTTGATTTGTTGTTTGTTTAATAATAAAACTATTTTGTCAAAATTACACCGTAGCCGAAATATATCACAAAGTATTAGTATTGTGACCAACAAGTTTCAAATAATAAGTTTGAGTGAATTCAATAAGTGAATGAGAAATAATCTAATAAGTGGAAGATACTGTACCATCAAATATGGTACCTATTACACCACTACAATTACTTGACAGACAGCTTTACTAGTTGCTCTGCAGATTTAAATTATAATTAAAAAACATACCCAATTAAGGCCTATATTATACTTTGGCTATTCAAAAATAGCTGATCTACAAGCTCACAGCGCCTTGCATTGTGATGTTGTGAGCTTGATTACAGGACTTTTACTTGTAATAAGTATAATTGTACCTCCACATTATGGTATTACTACTTTTACTCCAGTAAAGAATCAGAGTACTTCTTCCACTACTGCACTACAGAAATTATAATCCATGTGCTTTAGCTATACATGTACTGTACAGGACCCTCTGGGTCGTACAGGTGCAAATGTACCCCTATGGGTGGAGTTCAATTAAGATTCAGGGTTTTAATGTGTAGTCTGGCAAGTTCACTGAACTTGGTTTATTTACTGCCATCACCACAACTATATACAACAATAATTACTATAAATAATGACATTAATAAACAATAATACAATGAAAACAATATTAATCACTGGTAATAAGACAACAAAGAATGCATAATACAATACAACAATCAAATGTAATTATATACAGTATATACAAGTGTTTCAGTCAATTATTTGCTAATTCCGCCTGCTACTGCGGCTGGTCAGCCATTTCCACAGTGATCCATACAATCTCTGACCTGGTTGGCTGGAGTGTCGGGAGAAGAGCCAGGCCTGAGGCTGTAGATTGGCTATCTGTCCTGTCCTGTTCCTGGGAGGTTTGGACAGTGCTGGTGTGTCGTCCAGGTGAAGAGGTGACTTCATTCTGTCCTGGCTCACCTCCCAGATGTTACTCATCCACTTCTGTTTCTCTTTCACACTGGAGGCTTTAAGTAGAGTCTTGTGAAAGGGTGGAGTCCTTCCTGATCCTGCCCACAGAATGAACGTACCGGGGTCCCCTTCATTGTGCTCAGTCACCCATAAGTCACCAGTCAGTACTTTATTGCTGTACTGGTATCTGGTTCTGTCAGTGGAGTCTTTGATCTCCTTGCAGAAGATCAGTGACCTCTCAAAGAGGAACAGGTGGCGGTAGTGACTATTCCGCTTGAGAGACTTGCGGACGTTATGGAGGACAGAGTTGGGGTTCCACACCTGAAAACGGCCATGAAGCATCAAGTCCCCCTGGACATCCACATCATCACAACCCTCCAGCAAGGCGATGGTCATGGCATCATTTGCTTTCTTGAGAAAGCGCAACATCACCTCCAGGCCAGCCTTAATGTCTCCTCCCTCTCCCTCATCACAGCAACACAGTAGGTCCTTTAGGAGGAGCTGGTACTTGGTGAGCCTCTGTACTGGCTTGATGAGGAAGGTGTCAATAGAACTGGCCCGGCCCAGACCATGTTTCTGCTGGATGAGGTCAAAGTAGCTTCCAGCGTGTTCCCGAATAAGTTCACTGGAGTGAGTTTGTTCATGAAGTAACTCACATACATGTTGAACTTGTCAGCCCAGGTCACAAAGCACTGTCCCACGTCTTCCGGTAGCTGACAGTTGACCAACTCCTCCATGAAAATGTTGCTGTGGAAGTAACAGATATCCTGGATGTTGCCAAAGACAACCTGTTCCTTGTTGAGGATGCCAACAGGTATGTCCTCCAGCACTCCACTGGTCATCTCCCAAAAGTATGTATCCAGGCACTCCTGCAGGTCTCGGGTGTAGGCTTTCTCAGTTTCTAACAGTTCAGCCATGATGCTGTTCCATTCCAAGACAGACAGAATCGCCAGAGTTCATAACATACTCCAACGCCTACTAATCTTTAGGATCATTTTACACTTGACTGCCCCTTTCTTCTCTGCAACCCAGTCAGTTAAATCTACAGTGCTAAAAGCCATAGGCGGCTGCCCACTCTCACCTGGTCTGCAGTGCGGTTGTAGGCTACAGCTTTTGCTGGGTGGAGGTCAGCTCAGTGAGACGTTTTCTTTTTGTCTCCTCCAGTTGGTCTCCTCTAGCCTGTGGTGTGAACAGAAAACCAGGACATTTACTCATTTTAGTTACCAATGAAAGTCTGAGCCTGATCTACATTTTGGACTGTAAGGTAGTGCAGACAATAAAGTGGTTTTCAAAGTGTTCTCCGGGGACCCCCAGGAATCCTTGAAAGGGCTCCCCAGCTACATTAGTTGATATTAGCATCACAAACAGTTTAAATAGCTTTAACCCTAAATACATTGGCTGTTTGAAAATAACCGATCTACAAGCTCACACCACAACGTATTGTGAGCATAGATCTGCCGTTTTGAGAAAAGGTTATTTTTTTTAATAAATAAGTAAGTAAATGTATGGGGGTCCTTGGCAGAAATCTTTTCAGATGAGAGTTCGCAGCCAAATGCATACCAATTTGGAGGTCCTTGAAATGAAAAATACAATGTGCTGTTCCACTAAGCTTATACGTTGTTATGCATAATTGTAAACATTTATAACCAGTTATTTAAATGAGTGCATTATAGACCTTTAAGTAAAGTGTTACCTCAGTTTCCTTCACAGCAGAGCCCTGGTGGTCAGCACACCATCAACAATACTAAGGGAATATTGGTATAATGAGTCATATAACAGTTTATATAATAGTCCTTACATACCAGGCTCCATCTCTAATGGATTCTTTTGGAGGGGATACAACCTTGCACAACAGTTGTTGTGGCTGGCATCTCCTTGGACGTCTGCTGGAGTGCTTTGGTTTCTTGTGGTGATTTCTGTAACATGTTAGTTTTATCAATGGATTGCTCTTGGTCTGATCCCTAATACCCTTTGAGCTGTCCGGCATGATGGTAGCACCTGCCAGAAGCTTGGGTCATTGGGTCATTAGCTTCTCCGCCACTGCACGGCGGCAATCCATCGGAGAAGTCCCAATTTAGTCGTTGTCAATTCCCAACTGTCCCCAAGTGTCCTTTCAGTCCTTGTTGCTGCACTAACACCTCCACAGCTGGGGATGTATAAACTACTGTGTGCATCCTCCCATATACACTTGCCAGTAGCTTCTGCAGTGCAGCAAAAAGAACGGTCACTTGATCCAGCCAGCTTTCCACCCCAATTTTAAGTTGCTCTGGGTTAAGAGCGTCTGCTAAATGCTCAATTGTAAATTGTCTAAACACGGCCAATTGTGTTTAGATTGATGGTGCGCCAGGCCAAGCTGGAGGCATCGCAGTTACTGCTGCGGTGGTGGGAAGAGTGCTTTTATCTCTACCACACCCAGGTGCTCCATAGACAGACAGACAGGCTCAGGTGCAAGACGCTACCTAAAGCCTGGCCCCGCAAGACGCCAAGGCCAGTCACCATCACAGGGTTGAAGGGCGGCTCGAGCAAGCCCGCCAGGCCAACAGAGTGGTGATGACACATACTGCACGCAGGACAGACTCCCCAAAGGGAGAGGATGAAGCCACGTCAGTAGAAACCTGTGAAAATACATTAGATAGACAGACACTTTTTTTTGGTTAGTTTTAGTTTTGTGTTTTTTTAGTTTTAGTTTTGTACAACAACAACTAGTATACATATATTTCTAATACCTACAATTATTACTTGGAAGTTAAAAATCTAAACCCTATAAAGTGGTGAAATTCAGTGCTATAAAAATGATAATGAGATCTTAAACAATTATTTCTAATACCAAGTAGGCCTAGTCAGCCAACACAAAACATATTGTTAATATGACCATTACTACTTCATGTAAAACAAAACTATATAAGGTAACAGAAAACAGTAAATGTTCTTACCTCAGCTCAGGTTACACAAATAGCCTAGTGTTTTCTTGCAGCCACAGTACAGCCCATCTATGCCAACAGTCGTTCCCTTTCTGGATGCAAGTCCACACGCATCAGGAGCGATCAGGAGGGAGGCTCGACTGACCAACTTCAACTGGGGGGGACCTCCACCTCAAGTCCAGGGAAACTCCAGCACAGTCCACAACAAACAGACAGATTTTTGTTGATTTTTTCCCCTTATCTTCACAAAAACTATTTCTAATATATATATGACAATTACTACTTCATGTTAAACTTTAAAAACCATATAAGGTAACATAAAAAAGTAAATGTTCTTACCTCAGCTAAGGTTACACAAATAGCCTGTGTTAGTCGTTCCCCTTCCTGGAAGCGCGTCCACACGCAACAGTAGCGATCAGGAGATAGGCTCGACTGACCAACTTTGACTGGGGGGACCCGACCTCCAGTCCGGGGAACCTCCTGTGTGGTACACGACTGACAAGACAGACAGATGCATTTATGTATGTGGTTTCTTACCCGTTCGCCACACACCGACCTCTGACCCTACATGGACATCAAGGAGGAAACTCCAGCAAGCCTCAACTCCACTAACCCGGTCTCAGCAGCTCCCGCTATCCAGACTCGGCTCCCCGCCGAGTCCTACACTCTTCAAAGACTTTGTATTTAAGCTCTGCCTTCACCCATATCCTGAGGGATCTTTCCCACAAACTAGCTGCATATTAAGAAATAGGATCTCCCTGGCGAGCCCAGAGCTGTCACCGGCTGGGTCTGCGTACGCAGCTGGTCAGCCATTTCCACAGCATCGGACGTGGACCTGGACGGCTGGACTGCAGCGAGGCCTGAGGCTGCAGGTGAAGAGGCTCCTTCAGGGGTGTCATTCTCTCCTGGATGTTCTTAACCCACTCCTGTTTGGCCTTCAAGCTGGATGCCGTAAGTACAGTATGGTTGTGAGAGGCGGGGGTCCTTCCTGCCCACAGAGCAAACTTACAGGGGTCCCCTCGAATGTGCTCTGTCACCCCCAACTCGGATGTCAGTACTTTATTCACATACCTGTACTTAGTTCTGCCAGCTGAGTCCCTGATCTCCTTGCTGAAGACCAGCGAGTTCTGGAACAGGAACACGTGGTGGTTGCGAACCTTCCGGATTAGAGTCTTGGGGTTCCACACCTGGAAACTGCCATGAACAATCAAGTCCCCCTGGACATCCATGTTGTCATCAAAACCGTCCAACATGGCGATGTTCATGGCATCATTCGCCTTCTTAGGCACACTCAGCATCAACTCAAGAGCATCCGCAAGCTCTCCTCCCTCTCCATCCTCACAGCAAGACAGCAAGTCCTTGAGCAGTAGCTGGTACTTGGTGATTCTCTGCACAGGCTTGATGAGGTAGGAGTCGATGGAACTAGCGAAGCCCAGGCCATGTTTCTGCCGGATGTCATCAAAGAAGGTTCCAGCGTGTTCCAGTAAGAGTTGACTGGAGTCAACTTTGTTCTTACAGTAGTTCACATACATGTGGAACCCATCAGCCCAGGTAGCAAAGCAGTGTCCCACATCCTCTGGTAGCTCACAGTTGGTCAACTCACTCAGGAAAATATTGCTATGAAAGTCATATATCTCCTGGATGTTACCAAAGATGATGTGTTGCTTGTTGCGGATGCCTGCAGGTACCTCCTCCTCAAGCCCACTGGCCATCTCCCACCAGTATGTCTCCAGACCACGCAGATCTCTCACGTAGGCCTTCTCTGACTGCAACAACTCGGCCATGATGAACTTCATCTTCCGGGCTGCCTTCCCCTTCCTCTCGTTGACCTCCATGTTGCAGTTGCGGTTGCGCAGCTCGACTTTCTGGTCGTCTGTCAGAAGAGGCTGGCATGGATGTTGTTCATGGAGCCTTGAGTAGGCGGCGACTGCGTCCTGTGGCTGGGTGTTCTTCATTGTCAAGTACTTCTTCAAAGTGCTTCTTCAAACCACAACAGTGTACTCAAACCAAAATATGGTTGAAAATGACCCACAACTGTTGCAAACAGGCCTCTGTGTAAATTAACGACAAACAAGCCCCTGTGTGTGTGTGTGTGTGTGTGTGTGTGTGTGTGTGTGTGTGTGTGTGTCGTTAACAAGAGCAAACTTACTTACCTGAGTTCAGTTGGTCAAGCTGAAGACTAGGGATCCAAAAAGAAGTGTTATCAAATGTTTGAAAATATCAAATTAAAAGTTGAAATGACCGGTGAAACAACAGCAACAGATGGACGACAGGCGTCGATGTAAACAAGCAGTCAGCAGTAGTTCGTCAGTAACGTCTCTGGTGGAGCCGCTAAGATGCACGTCTGTTCTCAATGAAGTCCAGATGAGCACTGACGTTCTAACGTTATCATCCGAAGAACACCTGTTTGAAACAGGAAGGATGCTCGAGCGCTGTCCCTATTGGTCCGCTGCCGAGCGCAGCGGACCAATAGGAACGCTGCGCGACGCTGAGGCATTTTCATTTGTAAACAACTCATCCTCGCGAGAAAGCCTGGTATCGCGAGGTTATATCCAAACGTGCAAGAGCGTACTTATTATTATTGTTATTATTTGTTCACAAAATGTCCTAGTAGATCTATACTATTTTCCAAAAACGTAACAATTATAATTAATAATTAATAATGTATTTTTGTAGGATTCTGCGCCAATCATTTGCTTCTTCCAGAGTAGTGACCACCGGTCAACAGTAGAGGGCGCTAGAAGCTTGAATGGTGAATGTTTTGTATAAGGTATTTTCCCCCCTTCATAACAACAGGTAGGTCGCGAATAACTTTTGGCGGATAAGTTTGATAATATATAGGAATGGTCCTAGAATATTGGGCTTCTAGTCAGAAATGCATAAAAATGCATTATGTTGAGATGGTTATGTTAGTTTTATTAGGGTTAAGAGAGGATTTGTTTAAACCAGGTCTTGTGTACTATGGGAAAAGAGCACCTTATGTCCACAGAACAGTCAGTCAGCCTCTGTGACTGGACTCGCAATGGACATAAGGTTGCCTACTGGAAAATAACCATGAATGTAAGCAATCTATGACTTTCTGAAGAAACTTTCAGTGAATTAATTGAGTTTGGAAGTCGTTTTTGCGTGCCATGCACATATTACACACAATTGTGTGTAGTGTTTGTGTCGCATCATGTTTCCATCATGTGTAGGCTACATCACCTGACAACATTTTTAGGTAAAAACACGTAGGACTGCAATGTTTTTTTATGCACGTTTATTTATCACTGTGCGAGGAAGTTGAATTTATTGTTATTTGTTCACCTCTCTCTCTCATCTGCAGTGCTGCAGAGTATTTTAGATGTATACTACATCTGTTGGATCAAACAAGATCAACAGCAGTAAGCTGGTCTTCAAAAGGAGGTAGACTATTATTTACTGTATAGTGTAGCCTATAGAAACCCTTTTACTGTTTTCCTTGGAGTAGCCTAATTCTAATTTAAGGATTTCTCCTACACATTTGGAAGCAGGACAAGCAGAACAAAAAATTACATCACATTTCAAATGGCTATAGTGGATTCACAACACAGCATATATGCAGCCATCATTCACATTCTTATGTAGAGGCGACACAGGCTGATCTGATGACCTCTCTCTTTTGTACACACATACCCTCTCTAATTCTTGTTCTCAGGCAGAAACCTTGTATTCAACGTGCTATGTTTTCATAAATGAATGCCCTACTTCAGTGGTTCTCAATCTTTTTTGGCTGGAGTAATCCCTTATACTGATTTCTGAAGCCATGTACCCCCTTCCCCTGACTACTGCAAAATTGACATCAAAAGTCCAGTTCCGATGCCAATATGTTCAAAATAAAACAGCATAATGGCAAATAAATGGCAAATAAATACTGCTTTCTATTCAATAACTGTTACTACTAGTAAAGGTATTGATGTTATTTGGTTTAGAAATGTACAGATGAGCAGGTTCACACAAACTGTCAATGTTTTATCATTAACCATAATAGTAAAGTACTAATTCCCATTTTCTAGTTTTTCTGACGTACTCCCTGCGGGGGTCCAACCTATGTTCCCCAGGTTCTATGTTCCCCAGGTTCTATGTTCCCCACCTAACAGCATTAGTTTAGTGAGGTTAGGGTTAGGTGGTAAGAAAGTGGGGAACATAGAACCTGGGGAACATAGAACCTGGGGAACATAGGTACGGTCCCGCCCTGCGTACCCCTAGGGGTACACGTACCCCCATTTGAGAAACACTGCCCTACTTCATCATACAAGTGTTGCACAAAAGTAGTGAAAATAGCCTATCTACAAACTCACAATAAGGCACATTGTGAGCTTGTAGATAGGCTACTTTCTCTGTATTTTATATATATCTTTAAAGGTAATCAACAGACTGATTGCTCACTGCATTGTTCCCTGTCTCCCCCCACAGCCTTCCAGGGATGCACAGCGGCTGATGACAAGACTGCAGCAGTGGAGGGTTTTCTGCACTACCTGTATGGTGCCATGGTCCGTGATGCCATCTGGCAGTATACTAGCAAGGACCAGTTGCAAGATGTCCAGATGCCTATCGAACGCAGCATTATGAACCACATCTTCAAACTGGCCTTTTACCCCAACCAGGATGGGGATATTCTCAGAGGTAAGTCTAGACCAGCAGTGCCATGCTGATTCAGTCTGTCTCAATTAACAGTGATTCAGTTCCCTCTGCAACTCTTCCTGGCAGAAATGTGTAAAGGTAGCCACTTAAACCCACTAGACCAGGGGTAGGCAGCCTTAGGCACAACAATGGCACAGGGGAGGGTGATCACTGGCACACTGGCAGAAGTGTGAGAGAGAGGGTTTTTATTTTAAAATCACATGTTTTTTTTATGTGGTCAATTAAATTAAGTCACATAATTTGCACAAATTACATCCTGCACATAATTCTACATTCACTAAAACCCTGAACTCTCGAGATAGATGGGTTATTGCTTGAGTCTATAATGATCATTATAACAATTTCCTGACACTCAAAATGTGTCTGAATTTTTGATGGCGTGTCATTAAACATGTTGACATGGCACACTTTGACTATCTAGAAAATAAAAACATGGCACTTCATTTCAAAAAGATTGCTGACCCCTGCTCTAGACTTCCCTACATGGGCCGCTTTCTTCCATCTACACCAACTTTCTTTGCCTAAAATAGCACATATAAGTTCTCAACTTGTTGCATTGCAGCTCACTGTGAGCTTGTAGATCTGCCATTTTTAGTAATGTTCCCCCCAGAATAGGTGTGTTCAAGTGGTTTAGGCCATGGCTACACAGAGCTGGATATTTCTGAAGCTAGACATTTTTTGTGCTGTTGGGGCTGCAGCCACATGAAGCTGGATATTTCGGCCGCGAAGCTGGATATTTTTTAAACCGGATAAATAAGTGAAGACATTGAAAACTATCCGATTCACTGGATCCGTGTAGACACGGTACCCGGATATCTCTTAAGACTTTACTGTGTGTGCTTGTCCCCCAGTGGAGGTCTGGGGACTCAGATTATTTTAGACCTAGATATCTTTCTCGTGTGGACCTAGATATTTGTTTATGTGGATATCTGGAAAACCGGGATATATGAAAAATCCAGGTCTGTATAGCCATGGCCTAAATAGCAGGAGCTGTGTTGTCTATTTTCACACAATTATCTTCCAATATATTCTTCCAGGCTTTTCCGCGAACATGTCCCTCGGCTTCGGCTCTTGAGAGTTGTGACAGCCAATCACAAAGCTCTTCAGATCCCAGAGGTAACAACTTGATGATCCAATGTCAGATGCATTCAATGAACATTTTATAAAACAGGCCATTATGTCTGTAATAGCTGCCACAAAGTGGCTATAGATGTTAATGTTTTTAAATGTTTACAGGTGTAGCTAAAAGAGGCTCCATGCCTTCTGCACGGTCTGAGAT
The DNA here is from genome assembly GCF_963921795.1 of Nannobrachium achirus. NCBI lineage: Eukaryota > Metazoa > Chordata > Actinopteri > Myctophiformes > Myctophidae > Nannobrachium > Nannobrachium achirus. Next base: position 18,169,892 of record NC_137832.1, read on the forward strand.
TAGGACCATCAATGCCTGCCCCAAGACCCCAAGAGCCCAGTGTTACTGCACACGTGTTCCACCATCATGAACTTGCCGAGTCTGGTCTATGATGACTCCGTCCAGTGTTACCAGATGGGAAATGTTGAATTATCGTACCGGAGGCTCAGAATTATCGTATTTGAAATGAAACTATCGTACACGGCCAAAAAAGAGAAATCACTCGCGTAAAAACGTAATTTCACCAAAAAATGCGTCTTTAGTGTAAGAAACGACCTCGTTTTAGACTCCTGCGTGACAAAAACGCATCAGATTTGCTGTGTGGAGGCAGGCAACTTCTTGGAGCTTTACACAAATAAAAGCCTGAAACTGGTCTGGAAAGATGCAACCAGTGTTTTTAATGCCTCCAAGTACAGATCTAGGGTCAGATTGACTGATTTCCTGGCTTATTTTGAGAAGCCAAACCAGATCCCAGATCAGCAGCCAGGGAAAATAGTGAATTCACGCTCTTTTTGATGATATTCCGAAATTATCGTACATTTGGGCATTTTTGGAATTATTGATCGTACATCGTACAGAGGGTCAAATTATCGTACAAATACGATAATTATCGTACGTCTGGCAACACTGACTCCGTCCCCGGAGCAGATGACTTTGTACCCGTACTTGTTCAAGAGGTTAAACCTGACCAATGTCCTGCAGTGTCTTCAGAGGGAGGTATGTATGTACTTGAACTTTAAAGAAAACTCTAATGTATACTGTTAATGTGTATAGAAAACAGCCAAAACAGAAGAAATGCTTGGTCTCCCGTGCTTTCAGAGGATTCCTCCAACATAAGGATGTGTGATGTAAGGCTAGCCGCAAGACACTCTTAGATCCTATTTTTATCCTATATCTGGAATAGGCCTATAGAGTTACAATACCAACCCTTGACAGCCCATATATCCAAACAGAAAAGTCAGATTCTGATTGTATTAAACAATGTTTAACTCACCAACATGCAGCTGTGTGGAAAGCTTTAATTATCCTCTTGGTATTTACCAATTCTTTAGATACAGTGATTATTGTTTAGGTGTTAGAGTTTGGAAGCACTCGTTTTCAATAACATGTCCTGCTGCCTCCTGCTGTCCTGCATTATGTGCGAAAAAAAAAAAAAAAGATTTTCAATACAGCTGCTTTTCTGTTTGAATGAATGGCTGTCAAGGGTTAGATATTAAAAATAGGATCTAAGAGTTGCACATTTACACATTTTATGCTACACCTCTTTCAAGTTGAAATGTGAGAAAGATATTTTTTCCACGTTCATTAGAGGTATTGCCATTCTTTATTTTTGCATTAAATGTGTACTGATAATTCGATATATTATCACTGTAATAACTATTGAGTTTATTATATTATATTGTTGCTGTCGGGTGGAAGCCTTTTAACTCCAGAATACTTACTTTTTAGGAAAGGAAAGAACCTGTGTTACAATGGATCCGGTGTACTTATTATTTAGTGTAATTTAGTGTAACAATGTTTTAAACTTGGAGATGTCAGTTAACAAGTATGCATGTCTTTTTTTTTATGTCTTCAGACACACATGGAAAACCCCAGTGGTGACAGAGGAGAAGATCATCCATACTGTACGCCCCCAGAGAGCACACAGCCCTACAGATGATATGTCCCACTCCCAGAGACCTTACTCATTTCCTTCACAGGTCTTACCACGTACAGTACACTAATTAACCATTAAAACTGGTAAAGCATCTATGGGTGGAAACCTCATGTCCAAAACCTTTCAGGATTATAATTCTAAAGTAGCAGATCTAAAAGCTTGCAATCTGCTAATTTTATGGAAAACAAAACATAATATGGAGGTAAGGTTTCTGCCTGACAACGATATATGGCAACATAGGTTTTTTCTGAAAACCGTTTTATTAGGCTTTTGTAGAATCAATCTCAGGTCTTAATAGAGTCCTGACGTCACTGGTTCATCCCCTGGGTCATGGAAGTACATTTTCTATGAGAATAACATTGGGTCATCTTAGAATCGTCTCATATAAGAATTGTGGTCCCATCGTTATTGTCAGGGAGGTGGCCCCACAAAACACCCACAAAACTGTGAAAAGATGATGACTCATCACTAAACCATCGTTTTGTGGGGCCATTTGTAGCCCAAGGAATGTTTTTTTTTGTGCAAAACAAAGGCTTGCAATGGATTCAGAATCATGACAAACCTCTAGTTAGAACCCTCACATCCTACTTAAAGCAGATTTTTTTCTGTATTTTCCTCCTGTATAGGAGCCCAACTTGATTTGGCCACTGTGGTGACCCCAAAGGTTGCAAACTCGGGCGCCCTAGCTAAATCATGAGCATGCACTGGGCTACATCTGTGTAAAATTGGGCGCTTTTAGACTTATTTGCTGGAAATGTATATTTTCTCCCCTTAACACATTCCCCGCCATTTAACAATACCTTCGTACTCTCGCCTGCCCCTGTCTCCATAGACTTCCATGTAATTCATAGTGCACGGATCATGCACACCCATGCCTAGATAATGCACCACGTGTGTCCACATTGCTCACAGCTTTCAAACAAAAAAATCCGAATGGAAATCCGTTCAGGCATTCATGAGATAGCAGCCATTATGTTTTCCTAAAATGTAAACAAAGATGGCTGCCATGTTTGAAAGATGGGGTTGCTATGGGGGTTAAACATGAAATTTCGCGATTGCTATCATGCCTACTAAATGTTTTGGGGTCCAAAAATCTTTTTGAAAACATTTTTTTTTTTTTTTTTTTTTTTTTGGGATTATCGGGCCTGGCGGGGAAAGACATTGAAATAATCCCGGGACTATCGGGCCTGGCATGCAAAAGGCCCCCGACTATCTCAGGTTCTGTTCCATTTAGTGGTTCTCAAACATTTTAATTTCAAGGACCCCCATAACTCTGAGTGTACCAATGGAACCAATTGTACCTGAGTTACACACCCGTAAGGGCCATATTTGAAACCTCCTAAAAGAACCATGAGTGTCCCTGAACTGAAGCCCATTTCTTTCCAATATGGAGTGAGTTTAGAGTTTAGAGTTTATTTGTCATTGTAACAATACAGTACAGGTACAGGCACAGTTTCATTGTCAACGATCAACTCATTTCCAAAGTACAGTACACATACAAGCACATTCACAGTACAACGAAATGTATTTGTGCATTTAAGGGTGCACGGCTGCTGCCATGTACGGCGCTGCCACTAGCCCTTTCTTGCTGAAGAGAGTTAGGAGGGGGGGGGGGGGGGTGCAAGCTTTGCGTGTGGGTGAGGGGGGATGGGTTTGCTTGGGCGATAAAAAAAACACTGCTACCATACAAAACCTCCAGTGGGAGGGACTGCCTGGGAGAAGGAAAGAAAAAAGCCCTGACAAACGTTGTGGGGGGGGGGGGGGTGAAGGCGGGTGTATGGTTGTGTGTGTGCGTGCGTGTAAGTCAATTCATGTTTGTGTTAGCGTAAAGTCTGTGTGGAAGCTTCCAGATAGCAGCTAGGTCAAAATGTCTTTTCGCTGGTGTCAGTGCGATAACACAGCATAGCTATGCAGACGTCCTTGGCCCAGCCCCAGCCCGAAAGTCACAACACCAGGTGGAACACCAGGTCACAAGTTGGAGGGTCACTTTTATACCACAATCTTGTTGCTTTTTTGTTGGCTACCAGCAGCACTTTGGAAGGAAGTGTATCTGACTGTAGAACTATATCTTTACAGTATTAGCCCATATACATTTATACCAATACACACACATTATGAATGTCATGTCAAGGTATATGGAACTGGAACTTTAACTTTACATTACAGGGGGAAAAAAGGTAAAAAATAATCAGTATTATCCCCTGGTCTACATGGGGTTACTATAGTCCCTATGGAATCCTCAAGACTGAAATCAGTCCCCAGGACTGAGAACTTTAACCCCTGGGTTACTACAACACTACAGGGGGTCTATCCTACAGCCTCAATATATTGTAACAAACATTGATTACACTAACACAACACTGATGACTGACAGCGCTCTCAAACACACGTCCATGGAGCTATCAATGGAACATATGAAAAACATTGTTTCTCTTATTATAAATTATGAACACTTATTCATTACTTACTAAAAATGATTACAATTAAAAATATATATATAGGCCTATTGATAGAAGCTCTCCCCAGGTTGGCAGAGGGAGAGCAGAGCCCAGGATTACAGCTTAGGCAAATAGCACACTGGGTGGAAAAAAATGGGTTTAGTTTACATATAAATCAAACAAACACACACACAAGCTTCCACCTGTTTATTATTCAGTCAGCAAAGACATGGCATCAGTTATTTTTCTTTCATTTAGATATCAAAAACGTTATTGGCATGGGTAAGGGTTACATACATGAAACATAAAACAAATCATATTCATAACACTGCTTATACAGGGACAAGTGAACAACAAACAATAATGATAGTAATAATGAAAACAAGTGAATGATAACAGTGATATGCAGTAGTCAATGTCTAAATCAGAGTCTATGACATTATAATCAGAGTTCCCAGAAGTTCTTTTTTGATGACATTATGACATACAGTAACCACTTGAACCTCAATCTGGCTAGCCAATAGCCATCGTCAAAGAAAAGGGAACACCCACTCGGGTTGTCCCTCAGTAGCCAGCTACAGACTCTGTCTCGAGAGAATGCTTGAACATTAGCATCCCTCCCTATTCTGGGGTGGGACGGGAACATTTACCAAAAGTAGCCGATCTACAAGCTCACAGCGTGTCACAAATACGTTTTAATAGCAGAATAGCACAAGCTCACAAGCTTTTGCTATTGTGAGCTTGTAGATCTTCTATTTTCAAACAGCCTAGTATGTACTAGGTGGTTAGTGTCAAAGTGTCCTTGAGAAAGCTACGAGATTCTGAACCCCCTAACTGCTCCTGATGAGCAGGTTTCCTTGCATGGTTTCCTCTGCCATTGGTGTATGCATGTGTGTGTGAATGGGTGAATGTAATGTACAATCTCTGTAAAGCGCGTTGGAATAAAGCGCTACGCACCATTTACCATTTATGTATCCGAGTAGTTACACACATTGTGATTTACATAGCTGGTCCCCAGACCCCATGTAGAGACCATCTGGTATTCAGGGCTCTGTACATAAATACATTCACAGCAAAAGGCTTGGACTTGATGCAAAGATGTCATGGTCTCTGATGGGTAGAAACCTCATAATATGCCATGTCCAGGGTTCCCACCCATTTTTACCATTTAATTTCCAAAACTTTTCCAGAATATTTAACCTGATTTCCAGGACTATATAACAATAATTCAGCTCAATAACGAATCGCTTACTCCTATGTGCAATGCCCAAAGACAGGTAGTGTATGCCAGTGGTTCTCAACCTTGACCCCCGAAATAATCATATTTGAACTGGGGACCCCCAGCTAACCCTGATGAGCACTAAGAGCAGAGGAATTTTGTACAACACGATTTTATTGTAAAAATAGCCGATTTACATGCTCGCAACGCGAGTGAGCATGTAGATCGGCTGTTTTCACAATTTCTGCCTCTAATATTTGACAATTTGGCCCATGTTTAATTTGTCATTTCAGAGGTATTAACAAAATCAATAACCAAAGACAATGCAAAGCTATTTTTTCCAGGACCTTCCAGGACCCTTGATAAATTCCAAAACTTTTCCAGTACTGGAAAAATATTTTTCTAATTTCAAAATATTTCCAGGAATTTCATGACCGTGGGAACCCTGCATGTCCAAAACTGTTACTTTTCACTATTCAAATTCAAAAGCATCATTGCTAGTGTGATCACTTCCAATACTCTTTCATCTGAAATCAACGACCTACCCAACATAGAGGAGGCGTGGCAGCGTGACATGCTTCCATTGCAGAAATGCTGGCTTCAATGGAATCTAAACGACTAGAACCAGTCGTGGCGGCGAGTGATGTGTCGTTCATGAGATTCGTTCATAAGAAAGAATCACAAGAAAGAATCGTGAACGAGTCGTTAGTTCACTTAAAATGTTACGTTCACGCTTTAGTTCAACGTAATGCAGCTGTTAAAGCTGTCTGTCTACGTCAGGGGTTCTCAAAGTGGGGCCGTCCAGGGGTGACTGGTGACCCAGAATACTTTGATATTTGGAATTCATCAACATCACTTCATTTTGACAACTTAAGACTCAGTAAAACAGACCCGAGTTGAACTGTGCGATCTTTTTCCGCCTACAGGACACCAAGTCTCTTCACCAGATATAGCAGATCGACAAGCTCACAACGTGACGCGTTGTGAGCTTGTGCTAGAATAGGGATGCTGGGGTTTAAGTGGTTAAACGCCAATTATAAAAGTAATTTTCAACTCTGTCCTATTAAAGAAAAATATATTCTGTCAGGTTTGTCTTGTGTGACATAGACTATATATTTACATATTGGACATAAATGTAAGGTGCTGTAAAGTAACTGTCACTCAGGAGTGCGGTGGAGGAAACAGTTATTAAAGCGTCATTCCCACAAGGCACGATAAAGATAAAGATAACGATAACGATATGTCGGTGTTATCGTTGTGGCGTCGACGCTACCATCCACTTGACTTGAGAAAGACTTTTAAAACGAGATCTTCATCTTTATTGGGCGCGGTGGGAACGACTACGTGTGTCGCGCCAACAGCTTCAGAGGAACCCGGAAGGGGTTGAGGGGCCGTAGCTCCGCCCCCTCCCACTCAGACCGCCCGAAATTGGTGCTCTCCTCTGTCTGCGTGGAGGATGATTGACAGGTCCGGCCGGTGGCGGTGGACATAGATGATGTCACGTCCTGGTCCCGCCCCTGACCGCTGGTAGCTCCGCCTCTCCCGACTCGGTTGCTCGGCGACGGCTCGCCGCTCTTCTCCGGATAGGCGGCGGAGGGATCTGATTGGCTGTCGGGACGGCGTGCGCCACGGCTTGCCGGAGCTGGGTCAGTGGGGGGAGAAAGTACATGAAGTACATTTACTAGAGTACTGTACTTGAGGTACCTTTACTGGCTTGAGTATTTCCCTTCTTTTGATACTTTATGCCTCTACTCCAGGGGTTTTCAAAGTGGGTGACGGGGCACCCTGGGGTGCCGCGAGATCATTTGATAATATTTGAAATTTATTTGGACACTTGAAAAAATATTATTTCGTATAATTTTAAACTTGAAGTACAAAGTTATTTTCAGTCAGTTCTAACCAAAATGGCTATTATCTCAACATTTTCCTGGCAACATAATCACTAAAATATCGTCACTGTCGGTCAGAAACCTTGTATCTCCAAGTTTCAAATGTGTACGTCTTTTGCCCTGCTTCATCATACAAGACCGACGCACAAAACTAGTGAAAACAGCTGATCTACAAGCACACGACGCCTCGCAGTTGTAGAACTGCTGTTTTCACTAGTTTAGTACATTTTATAGATGATAAATACGCAACAGAGTCTTATGCACACCTGATCAAAGCTTAGCGATGGGTGCGTAGGCGGGGGTCAACATCATTTCAAACATGCACAAGAAGTACAGGGCCCGCACACCATCTTCAACTTGCCAAAAAAACTCTCTTTATTTAATGCAACGTTTCGGTCAAAGACCTTCTTCAGGCATCTCATTTCATGCCTGAAGAAGGTCTTTGACCGAAACGTTGCATTAAATAAAGAGAGTTCTTTTGGCAAGTTGAAGATGGTGTGCGGGCCCTGTACTTCTTGTGCATGTTTGAAATAGATGATAAATACAAAACGAACGGTTTTGGACATACATGGTTTCCACCCGACAACGACGATATGCTATAAATATAAGGTGCTGGGAGTGAAACTTATAATGTAGGGGTGCCTCGGATTAAAAAAATATTTATGGGGTGCCCTGAGACAAAAAAGTTTGGGAACCCCAGTCTACTCTACTACATCTCAGAGGCAAATACTGTACTTTTTACTCCACTACCAAGGACGTCTGACGTAAACAGACCGTACTGGATCTACATCATTAATGCAGACTATTTCATTCATTTTCGGTGCAGGCAATCCCAGTAATTTCTCATTCTCTCAGTGAGTACTTTGTTAGCTCACAGCACAGTGTTGTGAGCATTGGAGAAACAGTGAACGTGGGGGCCTTGTGACAATGCATATGATATTTTAAAAGACTAGAGTAATTTACTGGAGTGTGTTCTGGGTCCCCCAGAGGCTGTGGGTGTGTTCTGTGAAGTCCTGGAGCATTCAGCTTTCACTGGGAACGTCGTCGGGTCCAGGCTGGAGCTGGCAGGAGATGACAGGGACTTGTACACCTAGAGGAACACAGAGGAGATGACAGCACCTTTAAAGCAGTGCTTCTCAACATGTGGGTCGGGGTGTCCCCAGATGATTAACTTGAAACATTGTTTTCTCACTCAACAGTAAACAAACCAACATAAGGTTTAAGTGTATAGAGCAGGGGTCTTCAACGTTTTCAGGCCAAGGACCACTTAGTTGAGAGAGAGATGAAGCAGGGACCCCCACAACCTTTTCATAGATTCCATATAGTTTAATTGTTTGACAGCACATCATCAGTGTATTTTGGATTCATGTCAATTTGTGTTTTCAGATATTTAACCACTTGAGCCATCAATACTTAATAATCTTGATCCTTCACTGTACTTAGTCTGCTCTTTTTCCCCCTCTACCCCTTTGCCTAAAATAGCCGATCTACAAGCTCACAACGTCTCGCAGCGCGAGGCGTTGTGAGCTTGTAGATCTGCTATTTTTGGCAAACGTTCTCAGGGGGAAAATTGCGGCCTGAAAAGGTTGATAACTAAGAATTACCCCCAAATCATCGGAAAATGTTGTGCCCAGATTTAGTTTTTCTTTACTAAAGATCCTTTTTTGATAGTTATTTCTCTTTTTTTGCATGAATTAATTAATGTATGTATGTTAAAACAATGTGTGTGTTGCTGAACATGCTGTTGTATGTTCATTATGTTGTCAAACAATGCCCCCTGCTGGGGGTTACTTGTATCGACACCCTCTGTAGAACAACATCATCCACTGCATGTTGGATTTAACTCTGTGTCTTTTCTTCTCTATTCTTCCGTGAGAACTACAAATGTTGGGAGCTTGTAGGAAAGAGAATTCCACCTCTAATCGTGTGAAGTGACAATAAATGTGATGGTGATCCTGTCCAAGCGTTAGATTTGAGACCCGAAAGAGAAATGTAATGTCTCACAAGATCCCAAACTAGTGAAAATCTACAAGCTCACAACACTTTTTTTTAGGGTTAAGCCAGGTTAACATTTTAATTTATTCCTTTGAAAGATGTATGAAAATCTTTTGAAATAAGAAAAAACAAAGAGTTTAATTTCAAGGTCTACTATTTGGTCCCAGATTTGTACACTGAGCTACAGAGTTACTGTACGGGTCCATTTGGTTCCATTTGTTACACTCTCAGAGTTACAGAGTCCATTTTGGTTTTCAACCTGTGGTCCTTGAGGGGGTTCCAGGAGGTCCCCAGCTAAATGATGGAGAGTTGGTTACCAAATGGACCCTTATAGATCTTTAACTCCTGAGAGCGTAAAATAAAACCAAATGGACCCTTATGGGTCTATTTGGATCAGTTGAATCAGTTGACTCGCATTTCTAAACGTCCGTTGTGACGTAGCAAGGTGGTTGCTGATTGGGTGTTGTTCCAACGAATCAGAGTAGGGTTAGGGTAGCTACGTCATCAGCCAGCCAATACAGACTGGTGTATTTGTCCCGCCCCGCACCAGAGCCCAATCCGCTGGAAAGCCACGTGGTGTTGTCAGTTCCAACGAATCAGAGTAGGGTTAGGGTTGATCCACACAACAGACCAATCGGAAGCCGCGGTTTGCTGGAAAGCCGTGTTCCTCCCCTTGAAGATAGGAGAGACAAAACAAATTGCGGAACGGAGCGAACAGACTGGCACCCAGGCTATGTCATTCTATGTTATGAGTTAAAGAAAAAGGACCCCATATGAAACAAGCCCAACAGCTTTTTTGAGGTATCCCTTTAGTTGACCTTGTACCAGTGAACTGTGCCGTCATGAAACTGTAACTTTTCCTATGCAAACCTCTAATAAAGTATTCAATCAATCAATCAATCAATCAATCAAACAAACACACACCTCCATGAAGTGGTGGTGCAGTTCACTGCCATCCAGTAGGTGGAGCTCTTCAGGCAGACTCATCAGTAGGTCCAACACCACCGCACTCTCTGGGTGGAGAAGAAGAAAAACATGGAAAGACAGCAAGGACTTTTAGCATAGATATATGAAAGGGAGACGCCTCCATCGGCTCTGGGGCGTATGCATCACAGGACGGAGGGATGCTGCATCGCTTCCGCGTGCGTCACAGAAACGGTAGTTGGTAGGCCAATCAGAGGCAGGTGGGGGCGGGTCTTTTCGTACGCAGCCTCTAAGAACAGCTGAGCCGTGCAACATCGGAGCTTAACTGGAGCTCAGTTAGTCTGTTCTTGAGAGACTACTATGTCAGTGGTTCTCAAACGTTTTCATGTGAAGGACCCCCAAAATGATATTTATTTGGCCACGGACCCTCATCTCAAAATATTTAGTTCCAGGGACCACCCAGAAGCAAAATTTGAGTTACAAACGTTCGCTTTGAAAATACATATATTCAAAGATTTGCACACATTTTCACGACTTTTTTCAAAAATAGCAGATCTATAAGCTCGCAGCGTGGCACTCGGTGCCGCGCTGTGAGCTTGTATATCTGCTATTTTTCACTGGTTAAAGCATTCAATAATTCTAGGCCTAAATGGAAAAGAAAAGAAAAAAGGGAACGCTTTTGTTCCCGTTACATCCACGCAACCTCAGAAGTTTGGTTCCATTTTACGCACCCCAAGAGTTAAATTATTGTTAACAGTTCTACTGCCATATTTAATATTTATTTATTTGTGCTGGAGCCATCAAAAAGTAGCTTACCTTTGCGATGTTATAGAAAATGATCTATGGATTATTTCCAAACATAATCGTTTTCAATGGACACATACCTGTATATATCTGTGTACTGTAGCCAAACTGACGGCAGGGGGAAGCCTTAGGCAAGGAATGAATGTGAAATGGCCCTCCCTCCCTCTTTCCGTCGTTCAGAGTGTAGAAATGCATTTTCTAGATCAGGTCTACAGAATACAGCCAGGAAGTGATTTGGGACTCCATTGATGTTTACGTGTGGTGGAAATTTGAGAGCAGCGTTACGGGAGCTGCTGCTACTGTACACACCCGCGCGACCCTTCATCAGCTTATAGTGCTCAAACAAGGTAAAAGAACGAGCGTTCGTATTGGCGGCGCCGTCAGAATTGGGACGAGCGTTAAAGCTATACTGTGTAAGTTGCTCAACTTGTGGTCAGTAGCTCTATAGCAAACCTCGGTCGCGTCCGCGTCTTTCGGCCGTTTTTCGGTTCTCACACCCCCGCGTCTGCCTCCACCTCGCCGAGATCTATCTTTTGAGGGGTCCCTGGTTCCTGTGCGTTCAGCCATTCCGGAGATATACACTCCTTCACCATGCTTCACCGTGCACCCGAGTATAGACACACGGAAGACTACAAATATGGCCGCCCTAGCGACCCCACTCCAAGATGCGCTGTGATTGGCCGGCAGTGTATAACCCTCGCTGTGATTGGCCGGTAGTATGATGACGTCATTTTGCCGCGAAATTCTCCCCCCTCACGGCTCATAGAAAACATATAAAGAGAAGGCTTTTGAAGCTGAAAATAACGGAGTGGGGGTTCTAAAACTTTTGCGATTTAACAGTTAGGACCATTTTAAGATTTGTTTTATAAAAAAAGTTACATGGTATAACTTTAACGTTCGAAGCAGTAAAAGAGTTAAACATCTGCATTACTAAATTTACAAGAGGTCTACACAATTAGAGAATGTAGAGGACTTGTTATTTTGATCAAAGTTGTGCCTGTTATCTCTCCTATGGTATCAACATCGATACAACATGGAATTGTGAGAGAGACATAAAGAGGTCTTTCTCACCCATAGCAGTGAGGAAGACAGGGCCTTGCTTCTCTGTGTCGAATCCACTCAGGTAGCGATAGATCTTAGAGAAATCTACATCGTGCCGCCACCGTTCTGGTGGATGGGCGTGGAGAGACGCTGGTGGTCTGACCCGAGGAGTCTGGGACTGAGGACCACCCATAGGAGGAGTCTGGGACTGAGGACCACCCATAGGAGTCTGTGACTGAAGACCACCTATAGGAGTCTGTGACTGAAGACCACCCATAGGAGTCTGTGACTGAAGACCACCCATAGGAGTCTGTGACTGAAGACCACCCATAGGAGGAGTGTGTGCCTGAAGACCACCCATAGGAGGAGTCTGGGACTGAAGACCACCCATAGGAGGAGTGTGTGCCTGAAGACCACCCATAGGAGGAGGCTGGGACTGAAGACTACCCATAGGAGTCTGGGACTGAAGACCACCCATAGGAGGAGGCTGGGACTGAAGACTACCCATAGGAGTCTGGGACTGAAGACCACCCATAGGAGTCTGTGACTGAAGACCACCCATAGGAGGAGGCTGGGACTGAAGACTACCCATAGGAGTCTGGGACTGAAGACCACCCATAGGAGTCTGTGACTGAGGACCACCCATAGGAGGAGTCTGGGACTGAAGACCACCCATAGGAGGAGTCTGTGACTGGGGACAAGCCATAGGTGTCTCTGATATGGTGGCAGAAGGTGTAGGGCTTTGGGAAGTGTCTGATCCAGGGGTCCTCGGTGCACTGCTGTGGGGTCCAGGGGTCCTCGGTGCACTGCTGTGGGGTGTAGGGGTCCTCACTGTACTGCTGTGGGGTCCAGGGGTCCTCACTGTACTGCTGTGGGGTGTAGGGGTCCTCGGTGCACTACTGTGGGGTGTAGGGGTCCTCGGTGCACTGCTGTGGGGTGTAGGGGTCCTCGGTGCACTGCTGTGGGGTGTAGGGGTCCTCACTGTACTGCTGTGGGGTCCAGGGGTCCTCACTGTACTGCTGTGGGGTGTAGGGGTCCTCGGTGCACTGCTGTGGGGTGTAGGGGTCCTCACTGAACACGCCAGGGAAGGGGACACAGGGGACAATTTACCATGTTGTAAGCATTTAGCAGACACTCTTAATCCACAGTGATTTACAATAAGCAAGGACAGCACCAGGTAATACATCAAATGCAAGTCATCTAAAAACATACAGTAGACCAGGGTTCCCCAATTAGTTTTCCCCAAGGGCCGAATTATGTCTCGGGTACCAAGCCGAGGGCCACAACATTGCAGGGGGCAACGGTGGCGTTCCCACTACTCCAGCGACAGTTTTCGTCGTTGTCGGGTGAAAATCTTGTATGTCCAAAACCGTTCGTTTTGAATTTATCATATTAAAAATGATTTAAACTAGCGAAAACAGACGATCTACAAGCACACAAGTGCTTGAAGATCTGCTGTTTTCACTACTTTTGTGCGACGGCCTTGTATGATTTGCGAAAGAACGTACAAATTTGGAGATACGAGATTTCCACCCGACAACGGCGATATACTAGTGTTGTTGCTGCTCTTATACCACCATTATTACTGGGGTTGGTGTGGGCCAGACAGTAGCCCCCCGTGGGCCGCAAATGGCCCGCGGGCCGCCTATTGGGGAACCCTGCAGTAGACCAAGAAGTTCTCAAGTTGAGATGGAAAAATCCATTATTGATAGGATTTTTAAAAGGGGTGTTTGTGTGCGTGCACTTTTTTCCTGTCCTAGCCTCCCCTTTGCCAGCTCCGGACAGCGATTTGATCCAATGAGGAGAACGAACTCCACAAAGAAAGTGCAAATAAGGTGAGGACACAAAGAAACAAACTGTTCAAGAACAATGTAAAACCGATGGTGATAATATGACCTCTGTGGAGTTCTCTCTCCTGATTGGATGAAATTGGTATCCCAAGCTGAAAATGTAATTTTCTGTTTACGAGATCACTGGCAAAGGGAGGCAGGGGCTGTTAAGTCTGACATCATTTTGTAGGCAGAGGATAACTTTTGGGGCCAAAAGGCCCCGGCGCCCGTGAATCTTTTTACTATTTTTTCTTCTCTTTGATGTTGAAAGGAAAGTGGTAGAATTATACTTTAGTCGTTATTTTTGTCTCGGATCTGTTGAAATAGCGAGAGACAGATATTGATAATAAATCTGCTTGGAAGTCTGACTACAAAATGATGTCACGGCTTAAAAGCCCCATACCATGTTTTAACTCTGGCAGTTAACACATTAAGACCTGAAAAATACCTAAAAACTTATATGTATTTGACTGTGGACCCCCCCCCATCTCAAAATATTTTGTTCCAGGGATCCCCGGGGAAGCAAAGATTTTAGTTAAAAATGTTTGCTTTAAAAGAATATATATTCAAAGATTTGCAAAAAACAAATCTCGAGCTTGAAGATCTGCTATTTTTGAAAAGCGAAAGTATAAATAATAATGGTTGAAGTGGTTACGTGACACAGATGCGTCTTGATGGGTCAAAGAGTTCATGAAAACAAGAAAGACACTCACACAACCTTTACTGTAATCAGGGTTCCCACACATTTTTACCAATTAATTTACAAAACTTTTCCAGAATATTTAACCCAATTTCCAGGACTATATAACAAGAATTCAGCTCAATAACAGGTCGCTTACTCTTATGTGCAATGCCCAAAGACAGGTAGTGTATGCCAGTGGTTCTCAATCTTTTCAGGCTAGGAGTTGAGTTTTGTATAACACGGTTTTATTGTGAAAATAGCAGATCTACATGCTCAAAACGCCTTGCGTTGCGAGGCGTTGTGAGCATGTAGATCGGCTATTTTCACAATTTTTGCCTTTTAGACAATTTGGTCAATGTTGAATTTGTCATTTCAGAGGTATTAACAAAATCAATAACCAAAGACAATGCATAGCTATTTTGATCAATTCCAAAACTTCCCAAACTTTTCCAGTACTGGAAAAATATTTTTCTAATTTCAAACTATTTCCAGGAATTTCATGACCGTGGGAACCCTGTGTAATGTAAGTGAATCTTTGACAGCGCAGAAGAAATGTCAACTGACCCTCACCCAGAGAAGGTGTGTCCAGAAGCGTGTGCGTGTCCTAGGATGTGTTACCTGGAGATCCAGCCCTATGGGGCGGGGTTGTCAGGAGGTTGCCGGTTCCACCGCCCGCCAGGCTGTGAGGGTTCCTCTGGGAGACAGGTTCCATGGAGGAGATGGTGAACATCTAGCGAGAGAGAGAAGGAAGACTTTGAGTGAGACCACCTGTCCATAGAAACAGGCAGACACAAACAGACCTGGCTGCCTACAGCAGGGGTTCCCAAACTTTTTTGTCTCAGGCAGGGCACCCCATAAATATTTGTTTTAATCCGAGGCACCCCTACATTATAATTTTCACTCCCAGCACCTTATATTTATAGCATATCGTCGTTGTCGGATGGAAACCTTGTATGTCCAAAACCGTTCGTTTTGTATTTATCATCTATAAAATGTTCTAAACTAGTGAAAACAGCAGATCTACAAGCACACAACGTGTGCTTGTAGATCTGCTGTTTTCACAACTGTTGTGCGACAGCCTTGTATTATGAAGCAGGGCTTTACTTTGCGAAGAAACGTACAAATTTGAAACTTGGAGATACAAGGTTTCTTCCCGACAGTGATGATATTTACACCCCTGTATTATGTTGATGTGCCCATGGATTCTTGGGACATGATAAGTGTGCCCATGCAGAAAAAAAGGTTGAGAAACACAGATTTAGTGTGGTGTTTACGGGAGTCTCTCTCCATTCCGACATGTGGCCACTCCGAAATTGACTTCTAATTGTCGGAGTGGCGACACTCCCATAGGGGTTAAGTTTAGGGTTAGGGTTAGAGATAGGGTTAGTGTCGGAATGGAGACATGTCGGAAAGGAGACATGTCGGAGTGGCGGGATGTAACCGGTGTTTACCTGGGAGAAGGCAGTAAGGATGGGTTCCTCCAGGGTTCCACTCACGCGGGAGGCCTGCTCCAGCCACAGCTCTATGGGTCTGCTCATCCTCTGCTGCTCTCGGCTCTGGCTCCGCAGACTGTGGTGCGTGTGGCTCAGCAGCCTGGTCTGAAGAGCTTCCACCATGGAATGAATCTATAAAAACATTATCGTTATTTAAGTCGTTACTCGCTATGTTTAGTCCGGGACAGTTGTTGTTTTTGACAGCAAATTTTGATTTAGTTTTAGTCATAGTCTTTTGAATAAAATGTCATTTAGTTTTAGTCATAATTTAGTCACCTGAAAAGTATTAGTTTTAGTCTAATTTACACTAAAATGTATTTTGGCAGGCCTTGATGGTATCGTAATGACTCATTTTACACTTGGTTGTGTGCTGAAAATAGCAGATCTACAAGCTCACAACGCGTCGCGCTGCGACGTGTGTATCAGGGAGAGTGAACTAAGGAGCAAGGGACCCTGGTTACCGTTTTCCCCGATACAAAAAAAGGTGAACAGTGTCCCGAGAGGGGCAAGGTTGTTGGGCAGGTATTTACCTCAGTAACAGGTTTACTGGGCAGGTGTGTCTGCAGAGCGGTGTAGTCCAGGGCGGCGGCTCCCTCGGTGATGGTGCTGCCCTGGGCTTTGAGTCCCTTCAGCAGACTCTGCCTGTGGCCAACCTTCCAGCCACACACCAGCTTCCTCTTGTGCCTGAGGTCCTGCTGCCGCAGCGGCGCTTCGATGCCGGCCTTGGCGGCACGGCTGAATCGGTTCGGTTTGGACCGTGGGCGAGTGGGCGGCTTCATCGCGGAGCTGGTGGCTTTGTAGTGTGTCTGTCGGCGGTGCAAAAAAGTACATGGCATGTTTTAATGAACCCATTAAGAACTGGAATAATTTTATACTTTAGCTATTGAAAAATATCAGATATACAAGCTCACAGCGTGGCACAGAGTGCCGCGCTGCGACGCTGCATATCTACTATTTTTGAAAAATCATGAATCTTTGAATAAATATTTTTCAAAGCAAACTTTTGTAACTCAAAGCAAGCTCACAACGCTTGTTATATTCTGCAAAGTAACAAGTACCTAAAGTTTTCAAATAATTGAAGTGAGTAATTAAGTGCAATATTTTGATCTGAGATGTAGTGGAGTAGAAGTAAAAGTATTGGAAATTGAAAATACTCAAGCAAAGTACAAATAACCCAAAAATACTTAATACAGTAATTAAGTAAGTGTATTTACTTGGTTACTTTACACATAACACTGATTGATTGATTGATTGATTAATTCTTTAAAAGTTTGCAAAGGAAAATGTACAATTTCATGACAGTACAGTTCACTGGTACACGGTCAACTAAAAGGAGATCCTAGTAAGCTCAGATTTGACCTGTGAGTTAAATACTCAGCCCAAAATATAGCTGTCATGCATTCATATCCATGTGAACACTAAAATATTATTTTGGGTTAGGGTGTCATCTTTCAATATCGCTCGTTTTCAACAATGACATTTTTAAAATTCACTCATTACATGTCCTCTGTCCTGTAATGAAGACAATGGCTAATGATGTTATCTGGCTATAATAAACTAATATTAGAACACACTTCCAAAAATGTAAAAATGTAATATTGATAATTTAGGGGGAATTAACTTCTCTGCCGGGTTGTGTTAAAATAGCTGTTTCTGAGGATATCACGAAGCCTTGTAAGAAAAACGTAGGCTACTTTTGTATATAGGATAACCTATATAAAGTTGAAAACGGATCAGAAATGACCCTAACACAATGGAAGGGTTAACTGTTCTCCTACGGAGGAAATAACTCATGCTTTATAGAGTTATAAAACATTTAAATATTAAGAGTATACATTCTTACATTGCTAACGGTCGATCCACGATGCTCCAACGTCCTGCTTGTTGCCGGAAGTACGGCGTGCGGCGAGGTCCAAACAACCCTATGGTCCAAAACGCGTGATGCTCAGCTGACTACTAGTGTTTTTGTTTTACTGAGCTATGTATGAACATCACAACGATCGGTCGGTATATTATTGCAGTTAGTTATCGACACATAGTTGGAGACAATATGATCGCAGATATATATATTTTGCGATTCAGCTTCTTGGTTAACTAGCTGACAAGCTAGCCATACTTCAAACATGCTCACTTGTTGTAAGCATGTAGTAGCGGTTACTTTCTTTGTCTCGGTGTTATTGGAACACATTACCGTCACTTTAGCATCCTCACATGTCATTACAGTAGATGTCGGAAGACCACTGAGAGATCTGAAGCACTTCTGGAGAAGCACAGGGTTCTGGTGGGTGTTTGAATGATTGAATCCAGCTAGCAGTGGTGGAAAAGTTGCTCAAAATGTTTTACTCTAGTAAAAGTATCCCCTGTTAATTCAGACATTATAATCATGTTAAAATGCTTTATAATCAAAACTGTCATTATAAGTCACTATAAGTGGTCATTTGTTGCTTGTTATAGACAGTTATAATACTTGATAAGTCATGCTTTATAATGTGTTATGATTATTGTTATAAAACATTGTGAGCTTTAATGAGTTCTATAAGTGGTCATTTGTTGCTTGTTGTTATAGACAGTTATAATACTTGATAAGTCATGCTTTATAATGTGTTATGATTATTGTTATAAAACATTGTGAGCATTAATGAGTTCTTATAGGCTAACTATAATTATACAGTGTTATAAGCAGATTATGATGCATTATACGTATGTTTATGATTATGATGCATTATAGACATAGGATGCATAGCAAGTGTTACCAAAGTATCAATACCGCATGTAGAAATACTCTGACTGTTACAAGTAAAAGTCTAGAATTCAAAATTGACTTGAGTAAAAGTTATTAGTAGCCTACGTATTATTGACATCAAAATGTACTTAAAGTAGCCTACCAAAAGTAAAAGTACTCATTATGTAGCGTCTCATCTCAAGTTTTCAAATGTATATTTTGAAAATAGCAGATCTACAAGCGCACAATGCCTTGCATCGCGACTCATTGTGAGCTTGTAGATCTGCTATTTTTCAAATGGACGAAATGTATAATAGGTTTGAAGTGGTTAATGTATGTTTTGTAATAATCAATCTACAAAGTAACGAAAGTAATAGTAACTAAAGTTTTCAAATAAATGTAGTGGAGTAAAAGTACAATATTTGCCTCTGAGATGTTGTGGAGTAGAAATAAAAGTAGTACGGCAAATTTGAAATACTAGAATACCGGTAAACTAAAAAATACCCCAAATCTGTACTTATTACGTGAGTAAATGTTATTAGCTACTTTACACCACTACCATTCATTGATGTGATGTTACAGCACTTTGTTCCTTCCAGTTCTAGTATTCTTAAACCAAGAACATGTGTCCTTCAGCCCCCCTCTCCCGCACACCCAGGCTCACAGGTTTGATCTGAGCAGAGACCAGGAGCTGAACCTGGCCTATGTGGGTTCAGTTCCCCATGGAGGCATCCAGCAGGTCAGGATTCACTGGATGCTGGAGCTGGTCACCGCACAGTAAGTGCAAGTGGAGCCTCAATAGGGATGGGACGATAAGCGATATTATCGTTTATCGTGATAAAAAACACTCACAATAATCCTATCGTGGAGATTTAATTTATCGTGAAACCGTCCTCTGTCATGCACTGGGTTCAATTCGCCTTTTATTTGCCGAGCTGCATATCCAGTACCACTTAAACCCTATTGGTAAAAGGTACTTATAATATAGGCCTACGTACTTTCACTCTTTTTCAAATGTTGTCTTGTAGATCTGCTATTCTTTTTTGCAAATGTTCTGCCCCAGGATAGTGGATTATGATTATCACGATAATATCGTAAATCGCAATTTCTTTTGTCAAAAAGATTGTGATATGACATTTTCATATCGTCCCATTCCTAAGACTAGATACATTATTTTCTCTTGAAAGAACGTCAAATTTGCTCACTATGACCCCCTTTCTTTTGGTCTTTCTTTCTTTCTTTCTTTCTTTCTTTCTTTCTTTCTTTCTTTCTTTCTTTCTGTGTATTATTATGCATGTCTTTACTTGCTTTTAATAAGTCTGTGCCCTACCTACCTGTAAAATGTAAAAATACAGCAATACTTATTTGCATGCATTATCTGACAGTTAATTTGCAAACATGTTCTACCAGCTGTCACACCTTGTGGCATTTGATTTAGAAGCAAGACATTTGATTGACTACAGCAAGGATCTTTAGGTGTTGCTCTGTTTGTGGACTGTTGTAGAGATGTCGAAGGAAGAGTCCAGTACGATTTCACTAAACTGGATCAGCTCATCGAGCTCCTGTGGATTAATGGCCTATGGCCAGGTACAGTACTGTTCTGACTGGTATGGTCAAAACATTGCATGATTTTCAAGTTTATGCACAGATACATGTATATAAAAATCAACATTATCATAGTTTGATTTTCATTCTTTGCTCTTGTTGTTTTCTTGTCTGTATAACATTGTCTGTGATGATGTTCTATTCAAAAGATGTCTGTACGCCTGTTCATTATTTCTCCAAGTATGTATTTCCAAAACTGGAAAGCAATACAAAGTATTAATCACAAAAGAAAATAATATATACATTTTAAACAATTGCGTTTTTTGGTTCTTTCGTGGTTGAAAATCCTGTAAAAATGTGGTGTTATTTACATATAAAGAGGAGTTGGAAAACACAGCTGTTCCTTGCAAATTAACTACAACGTCCTTCTCTTCATCATGGTGCAGGCTTTGAACTCATGGGCAGCGTCTCCAACTACTTCACCAATTTCGAGTCCAAACAACAGGTGACTGAGTGGAGGAACCTGGTCTACCTCACAGCCAAGAGGTACATTGGTGAGTACAACTGGGAAAAGCGGTTGCACCCCGCCACTCCGACATGTCTCCTTTCCGACATGTCTCCATTCCGACACTAACCCTATCTCTAACCCTTACCCTAAACCTAACCCCTATGGAAGTGTCGCCACTCGGACAATAAGAAGTCAATTTCGGAGTGGCGACATGTCGGAATGGAGAGCGACACCCGGGAAAAGCATGTGCCGTTTGTACATGGCTGCATGTTTTAACTTAAGTAGATAACCACATTAGCCACTTTCACCCTGGCATCCCCATTTTGGGCATGTCAAAAAATGTCAAACTATTTGGAAAATCCTCAAAAATAGCCGACCTGATTTATGTAGATTGAGAGCATATGTACTGTAAAATAAATGATATATTAAGCTGTATTATACAGTATGGAGTCAACCCTGATGATCCATGCACTTCATCAGTGCCTTATGGTGTGAATGTTGTCGGTGGCTTGGTATTTAATAGATTTACTTGATTCTACTTTATAGACCGGTATGGCATGGCAAGTGTCTCTCAGTGGAATTTTGAGACCTGGAACGAGCCCAACAACCATGATTTTGACAACATCACCATGTCAATTCAAGGTAAGCACAGAACTGCAGTCGTGATAAGGCTGTGTTTTTCTGTGAGAAATGACTGCGAAGCAGAAAGCCTGCAACACTGAAATATGAAATAAAAGTATTTTAGGTGCATGGCTCGATAATGAAATGAAAGTGAGCAAATAGCCTATGCAAATGACCTATGAAACACACTCTGCATGATCTGTAGGCTTCTTGAACTACTACGATGCCTGTTCAGAGGGCCTGCGGGCAGCCAACAGTGTCCTGAGGTTTGGGGGTCCAGGAGACTCCTGCCACTCTCCCCCTCACTCACCGTACTGCTGGGCCATGCTCCAACACTGCTACAATGGCACCAACTATTTCACTGCAGAGACGGGCGTCCGCCTTGACTATATCGCCCTGCATAAGAAGGTGAGATTGCCAGTCTTACTGCGCAGGTCTGAGAAATGATTAAACTATTTGTTTGGGAATTATGTAAGCCCAGGATAGAATACGTGAAAAATGTATGTTGCGTTACATACAATTACACAGTTTAGGTACACCTGTTATCATTTATACCAGGGGTCAGCAACCTTTTTGACATGAAGTGCCCATGTTTCCATTTTCTTGATAGTCAGTGTGCCATATCATGCCATTTTGATTGTCCATATACATAACAACCTTTACTTTTTTTCCAGGATATAATGATCAGTAGCAATAACCTGCACCTATCTCCCAGACTCCCTCCCCAGTCAGAGTTAGGAGTTTGAATGAATGTAGAATTTTGTGCAGGATGTAATTTATATATATAGATATAGATATAACTTTAGTTTTTTACAACAAGGGTTCATATTTTAGATTGTAATTGGAGAAAATAAGCCATTTTAGTATTTTGATTTCAGTGGTTGGGGGCATGCGTACAAGTGGCTAAATATGTATTTTTAGACACTGTCTAAGTGTCTATAAGCTGACAATTTCTTTGTTACTATTTGCACCAGCCCCCATAAGTCACATCTGCCCCTGAAAGATTGCGGTGCATCTTGGGAATGGGCTTATTGTGTCTAGAAATACATATTTAGCCACTTGCATGCATGCATGCAAATCAAAATAATTAAAATCACTAAAATGCTAGAAAGAAGTAAATGAAAACATTTTAACACTCATCCTTTCTTTTCTCTAATGACTATCTAAAATATGAACCCTTGTTGTAAAAAAACAAAGTTGTCCTCTTAACTAACTAAACAATTTTTTTGAATATTCAATGAATAAATAAAACCCCCCACATTTATGCCAGTGTGCCAGTGATCACCCTCCCCTGTGCCAATGTTGGCAGCCGTACCTAAGGTTGCCTACCCCTGATTTATACCATGATGTGTTGTGTACAACCTTGCTTGTCTTCCAGGGAGGTGGATACTCTTTGCCGATCCTGCAGCAGGAACTGCAGACAGTGAGTGAAATCCAGGAGCGATTCCCTCTCTTCCGGAGCCTCCCTGTTTACAATGACGAGGCGGACCCACTGGTGGGCTGGTCCAGACCTCAGACCTGGAGAGCTGATGTCACATATGCAGCCATGGTGGTCAAAGTAAGGTTCAGCAATGGTACAAATGAACGTGTGATACTGTTGGATAGAGAAGATTATGCTGCTGATATGTTACGTGCAATATTAATAGAACGGGTACACATTATTGTGTATCATTATTTTATGCTTTAACTATTGAAAAATAGCAGATATACAAGCTCACAGCACGGCACCGAGTGCCGTGCTGCGAGCTTGTAGATCTGCTATTTTTGAAAAATCGTGAAAATTAGAATTTTGACCAGATTCTATAAGTGTCTTTTGAATCCTTCTAAGATTTTTTGAAAAACCTATGTTTCTATGTCAGCAATCTGGCTTAGCCATCGTCAAAGAAAAGGTCCTTTTCACTTAAATGGAGCTCACTTAGTCTGTTCTTGAGAGACTACTATATCAATGGTTCTCAAACCTTTTCATGTGAAGGACCCCCAAAATGATATTTATTTGGCCACGGACCCGCATCTCAAAATATTTAGTTCCAGGGAGGGACCACCCAGAAGCAAAATTTGAGTTACAAACGTTCGCTTTGAAAATACATTCATTTTCACGACTTTTCAAAAATAGCAGATCTACAAGCTCGCAGAGCAGCACTCGGTCTGCTATTTTTCAATAGTTAAAACAGTCAATAATCCTAGGCCTAAATGGGTTAAGTACCAGCTCTTATGCCTTAACTTTAAGGCCTGTCCATACTGTCTCCGACCACCAAACCTTTCGTCGGAAAGGTCCTGTTCAACTATAAAATGATGTCACTCGCATCTTCCGAAAAGGATTACCCCGAAGAGAGTTCGGAAAGCTGCACGTCGGAAAGTCGGAATTCTCAGACGAAAGGTTTGGTGGTCGGAGACAGTATGGACAGGCCTTTAAGTTAAGGCATAAGAGCTGGTACTTAAGACAATCAAAATACAGCCCTGCAGTGTCCTTTCCAGATCGGTGCTTTCTTATTAGTTAACAAAGGGATCTATTTATCTCTTATTTTCTATTAATAGAACATGTGATCTTTTCCAAGGGTAAGTGTAATAGAGACAGCTCTTTTAACCAGGTCGTTTGCCAATACTTAATCTGATCTTTCCTTGATGATGCTATCATCCATTTTGGCTACATACAGTAGATCTGAATACAATTGATTTACTTATATTTTGTTTTTTTGAACAGAAAAAAAAAACATGGGCTATATAATAATCATTATATAATTTATTTAATCCCTTCCTTTTTTTGTTTTTAAGAAAATCTTTTTACATTTCCAAATGTAAAAAGATATGTTTTTAAAGCCATTTGTATTATCTTAGCTCTGGTGAGTATATTCGTAGAATGTGTAGCCCCAATGCATACAACATTTTATGCAGTCAGTGAATCAACTCCCTTACCCTTACCCAGTGGCAGTAAATACCCACTGAGCGACTGAGAGGATATATTGTAATGCTTAACCCAGGCTACATTGGTGCCAGGGCCGCTGGCCACTGTACTTATCCTACAATATAACAAGT
Organism: Nannobrachium achirus; assembly: GCF_963921795.1. NCBI lineage: Eukaryota > Metazoa > Chordata > Actinopteri > Myctophiformes > Myctophidae > Nannobrachium > Nannobrachium achirus. The sequence goes on from NC_137832.1 coordinate 18,194,271, forward strand.
ACGAGTATATTTCTCTGTCCGAAGGTGATCTCCCAGCACCAGGAGTTGCTGATGGCTGACCGGAACGGCACCGTCAACTACACGCTGCTGAGTAATGACAATGCCTTCCTCAGCTACCACCCCTACCCCTTCAGCCAGCGCACCCTCACTGCACGCTTCCAGGTCAACAACACCCACCCTCCGCATGTTCAGCTGATCAGAAAGCCTGTCCTCACTGCCATGGGCCTGCTGGCTCTGTTAGGTGAGGAGCTTTGAACTCAAATCGAATAGATCAGGGGTTCTCAAACCTTTTAGGCCGTGACCCCCAAAATAAATCAGGGTGGGGGGTCCCCAGTTAAAATATGGTTATTTCGGGGGTCACAGCCTGAAAAGGTTGAGAACCACTGGCATACACCTGTCTTTGGGCATTGCACATAGGAGTAAGCGACTTGTTATTGAGCTGAATTATTGTTATATAGTCCTGGAAATTGGGTTAAATATTCTGGAAAAGTTTTGGAAAAGTTTTGGAAATGAATTGGTAAAAATGTGTGGGAACCCGGTATTTACCTGCCGGGGGCAGATGGGCAAGCCTTAGTGTCAATGCCTGCTACAGTGCTGAAATAAATGATGCACGGCTTACACCCATTGAACCCATAAAACTACTGCTTTTCCCTGTGTGACTCCATATTCCAAAAAGGTGAAACCCAAGTGGTGGCTCAGGTACTGGACTCCAGAGGTGCCAGCAACTGCAGCACAGTGGGAGTTCTGGCCAGCACTCACAGACCTCCTGTACCAGGCACCTCTGACAGCTGGCAGGCGGCTGTGCTGGTGTACAACAGTGATGACAACCACACCTCCACACAGGCTGATGACATCACCATCTCACTGAAAGGACTGACAGGACTAAAGGGTTGGTTTAAGGCAGGGTGTCAAACTCATTTTAGCAGGGTTCCCACGGTCATGAAATTCCTGGAAATATTTTGAAATTAGAAAAATATTTTTCCAGTACTGGAAAAGTTTTGGAATTGATCAAGGGTCCTGGAAGGTCCTGGAAAAATAGCTATGCATTGTCTTTGGTTATTTATTTAGTTAATACCTTTGAAATGACAAATCAAACATTGGCCAAATTGTCAAATATTAGAGGCAGAAATTGTGAAAATAGCAGATCTACATGCTCACAGCGCCTCGCAACGTGAGGCGTTGTGAGCATGTAGATCGGCTATTTTCACACTAGAACATATACAAAATTCCTCAACTCTTAGTGCTCGTCAGGGTGCCGGGCTCCCCAGTTCAAATATGATTATTTCGGGGGTCACGGCCTGAAAAGGTTGAGAACCACTGGCATACACTACCTGTCTTTGGTAAGCGACTTATTGAATTATTGTTATATAGTCCTGGAAATCGGGTTAAATATTCTGTTTTAGGTCTGTGTGCGTGCATTCTCCCTACCAAATATCTTACTCATGTGTTTTAATCTGACGTGAAATGACTGTTTAACAAAGGTTCAAGCTTTAACTGAGTTCAAAGATGAATGAAGATGAATGGTGAATCAAAACACAACCAGCAGATGGGTCTGCAGTGTACTATAGGTCCTCCCATTTGGGTGCAGGAAATTACAATACAACTACACAAATGTCATTCACTGCCAGGTTGTTTAACCTCCAAAGGCCCACAATGCCAAAGTTGAACTTGAAATTTGACCTTAAAAAGATTATAAAAAATAATAATACGAATTTGATGGTCTCAAACATGCCCATGGATGCCATGAAATCACGGAAAAAGAAACGTCCGGTTTCGACATTCCCATGCAAAGCTAGATCGATTTGAATGAAAGCTGTTTTAAAGAAGGTTTACAATTGGAGTGAATGAGAGCTCACACACATTGGCTTAGTCAACAGTGCCACCTACTGGTCAAAAATCATAAATCTGTCAAGAATGGCCTGCTGGGCTTACATAAGAAATCTGTCAAGGTACATCCATGGCATGGAATGAATAAACCTATCATTATGTTTATGTTGTCTTTGTCCACTAAGGGCTGGTGTATGTCACATATTACCTGGACAATAACGTAACCAACCCATATCGGCTGTGGCAAAGTATGGGCAGTCCAGACTACCCCTCGGCAGAGCAGTTCAGGCAGCTCAGGAGTGAAGAGGTATTTCTTTTTCCCAAACAAACTATAATGTGTTCAGATAACATCTATATTGATTTAAAAATACGTTTATTATTCTTCATGAAATGAAATGTAATATTCTTTTTTAATATGCCCTGTATTGTTGTGCAGACCTACTAGATATCAGTTTCGCTGAAAGCTCAGTTCAGAAGTCTCTTTATGAGCTTGTAGATCGGCTATTTTCGGTGAATAGATTTGGAATAGAGGGGGGGAAAAGGAGGAGTCCATAATAGAGCCCTGCGAGACCCCAGTCAATGAAGTATATAGCAAGGGTCTTCAACAGGGGGTCCGGGACACCTAGGGGGTCCTCAGAGTTACTACAGGGGGTCCTCCAAATCTTTGTGTGATAGAAAAAAAAATCTCCTTTTTTCTATTAACCACTTGAACCCTAATGTCCATATTGGGAGAACTTTAGCCAAAAAATAGCAGATCTACAAGCTCACAACGCCTCGCAGCGCGAGGCGTTGTGAGCTTGTAGATCGGCTATTTTCAGCAAAGAGTGTGGAGGGGGAAAAGAGCAGCCTAAGTACAGAGTGAAAGATCAGGTTTATAAGTATTGACAGTTCAAGTGGTTGAGTATCCGAAAACACAAATTGTCATTAATCCAAAACACACTCACGATTGCGCTGTCAAACGATGACATTATATGGAATCTATGAAAAGTGTGTGGGGGTCCCTGCTTCATCTCTCTCTCAACTAAGGGGTCCTTGGCCTGAAAACGTCGTTGAAGACCCCTGATGTAGTATATAGGGTTTATTAAGTGGTTAATGTTGTGGTTAGGACCCTCAGGTTGATGGAC